>NC_092727.1:56869191-57469191 GCF_047496885.1 Scyliorhinus torazame
GACAAGGGGAGTGATCGAGAGGTGCTTTGGCGTGCTGAAGATGCGTTTCAGGTGCCTGGACCTCTCTGGAGGCGCCCTCCAGTATCGGTCAGATAGGGTCGGCCGCATCATTGTAGTGTGCTGCGTCCTGCACAACATAGCCCAGCAGAGGGGCGATGTGCCGCAGGCAGAGGAGGGCGGAGTGGAGGAGCAGCAGTAAGAGGCGCAGTCCTCCCCAGATGAGGGAGATGGGGGTAATGGCCAGGGCAGACGGGGGTAGACACAGGCGGGTGGCTGTCCACCGTTAACGGCTGGCCCAGCAGGCACGGGACAGACTGATAGCCGCCCGCTTCACTGACTAGATGGGCGTGGGAATCGGGTAGTATGGCCACAGACCGCACACCATGGCAACAGCCGACCACCCACACCCCACACCCATCCACCCACCCAGCACTCTCACCCCCCTCCCCAACCCCACCCACCCCACCCGCATGCACACCACCCCCCCTTTGCCGATCCACCTGCAGCACAACGGCCGGGCTCACACAGTTGTGGGTGGACGCGTGTCTATTGCAGGCCATGGAGGATGATGACAACCCGCCCTGCGGTGAGCTCCTGGCTCCACATTGTTGGACTTTGTCTGACCCATGGCCACAGTACCACCATCCACCCGGACCATCCCTGCATGCTGGCTGTGACACTGCAGCGCACGGTCCCGTCCTCTGCCTGGGGGGATGTTGATGGCGGATCAGGGGGAAGGGGCAGACTCACCTGGGACTGAGGTGAGACCACCCCTCACACACACACTTGTGCTCAACGTACATGACACCCCCGCACGCTTTGGACAGAGCACAAAGGCAGCTTCTGTAGGTGTAACATTGACTTTAATAACCAAACGAGTTCATGCACGTGCCCTAGCCCCTAAAACGTATCTGTGCCCTGCACCCGTGCCAACTTACTCAGTATCTAATTGTTTGGCCTTTGACTACGTCTACGTGGTTCCCCAGACGGTACAGCAGAACTGGAGGTGGATTCCTGTGATTCCTGCCCTCTGACACTGGATCCCTTTGGCGGCCGTTTCCTGGGGCGTCCTGGCCTAGATGGGCCAGGCTGCGGCCCGGGCGACTGGGATGGCGAGCTGCCAGCCTGTCCTGCCCGTTGCCCACCCGATGCACCTGGGACGGAAGGGGGGGAGAGTCCGAGGTATCGCGGTGTTCCGAGACCTCCCCTACAGGGGGAGCCGGGACGGATCACTCCACCTCCTCCTCCCTCGGGGTGCCCGATGGCCCCCAGGCCTCTACATGGGTGGGGGATGCGAACGGACTGGCCATCCGACGCCCCCCCCGACATCTGGCACTGCCAGTCCTGGAGGCCCGTGCTGGTATCGACAGGGGTCTGCAGGTTTGCAGCCATGGAGCCCAGGGGGTTGGCAAACCCTGTCTGTGACAGTGCGACGCCGGCTCGCACATGGCCACTGGCGCCGATACCCTCAGCGATGGCCTACAGAGACTGGGCTATGGCATTGAGCGCCTCTGCCATCTGGCGCTGGCACTGGCTCATGGCCTCCTGTGAGAGGGGCAGCCATGTCCTGGGCCACAGACGCCGCCTGCACGGAAAGCCCCAGGCCTCGCAAACCGTTCCCCATGTCTGACACCGTCGCACCCATTGCCTCCACCGCGGACGCCACCCGTGCGGTGTCGGCCTGGGTGGCACGCATGACCGGCACCACTCCCAGCTCCGGGACGCGGGTGGACTCCTCCACCTGCGACTGCAGCCACTGCAAGCCGGCCGTCACCCTCTTCGCTCGTCTCCGGCTCGGTGGTTGCATCGGATCTATGTGTGGGTGTGGTAACGCCAGGAACCCGGGATCCATCTGTGTGGCAGATGTTCGCTTGGGCTGGGCTGCCCTCCGACCGCCCGCCCCTCTGCTGCTCCTACCTCCACCTGCTGTACCGGGACGGCTGTGTTGTGCGCACCAGTGAGTGTACCAGATGCCTCATCACTAAAGTGCCCAACCGAGGTGAGTGTTTCTGCGATGGTGGAGGGTGTTGGTGACAGCAGTGGCGTTGTGTCGTTCTCTTCGTCCCACTCTGAGTCCATGGCACTTTGGGGTGGGGGTTCGTCTCCACCCATCCACTCTGAGTCACTGTCCGGTATTTCGTCTTCCTGGGTAGTGCTGCCCGGGTAGGGGTGTCCTGGGCAGTGCTGTCCCGGGTAGTGGTGTCCCGGGTAGTGGTGTCCTGGGTAGTGGTGTCCTGGGTAGTGGTGTCCTGGGTAGTGGTGTCCTGGCTCGGATGTGACGGGGGCCTATGGCTGCCCCCCTCGTCGCTGGGTGGTCGCTCCCGCACCTGACGGGGGTGTCGTCTCCCTGTTGCTCCAGGTCTCTCCGTCTCCTGTGGTGAGCGAGGGGCATCCTGCGGGCGTCGCACGCTGGAGGGTCCGTGTCTCTCCGTCTCCCGTGGTGAGCGAGGGGCATCCTGCGGGCGTCGCATGCCGGAGGGTCCGTGTCTCTCCGTCTCCCGTGGTGCGCGAGGGCATCCTGCGGGCGTCGCATGCTGGAGGGTCCGTGTCTCTCCGTCTCCCGTGGTGCGCGAGGGGCATACTGCGGGCGTCGCATGCTGGAGGGTCCGTGTCTCTCCGTCTCCCGTGGCCTCCGAGGGGCATCCTGCGGGCGGTCTGCATCTGCGGGGATGGGTGCCTGGACGTTTGGTCCTGCGATACACAATGAAGCATGCATGGTTAGACATCAGGCAGTGATCAGGTGATATGGGGGAGGGGGATATAGGGGAGGGGGGGGATATGGGGACGGGCTGTCGGTGGCTCAATTGCTAGTACGTCCCCGACCTCTGCATCAGCAACCTCCCGGTCGTCAGGTCCGACAGCCAGTTCCAGGGCCCTTTCCTCGTGTTCGGTCAGTGGCCTCTCATCAGCGGGGCCTCCTCCAGTCCTCACATGCTCCCTATTGTTGTGTGCGCGCTTCTCCTGTGGGGGGGGGGGGGGGGCGGTGGCAGGGTTGCGCGTGCATTGCAGAGGTTAAGGTTCGGGCTGGATTCACTTGGGGATATGGGGGTATTGGGAGTGGGGATATGGGGGAGGGGGGATATGGGAGAGGGGGGATATGGGGGGAGGGGGGATATGGGGAGGGGGGTATTGGGGAGGGGGGATATGGGGGAGGGGGGTATGGGGGAGGGGGATATGGGTGAGGGGGGATATGGGGGAGGGGGGATATGGTGGAGGGGGATATGGGGGAGGGGTGATATGGGGGATATGGGGGAGGGGGTATGGGGGATATGGGGGAGGGGGATATGGGGGAGGGGGGATATGGGGGAGGGGGGATATGGGGGATATGGGGAGGGGGGATATGGGGGATGTGGGTGAGGGGGGATATGGGGATATGGGTTGGGGGATATGGGGTATATGGGGGAGGGGGATATGGGGGAGGGGGATATGGGCGATGTGGGGAGGTGGATATGGGGGAGGGGGGATATGGGGAGGGTGGATATGGGGGAGGGGGGATATGGGGGAGGGGGATATGGGGGAGGGGATATGGGGGATATGGGGGAGGGGGATATGGGGAGGTGTGATATGGGGGATATGGGGGAGGGGGATATGGGGGATATGGGGGAGGGGGCTATGGGGGGAGGGGGATATGGGGGATATGGGGAGGAGGGATATGGGGAGGGGGATATGGGGAGGGGGATATGGGGGATATGGGGAGGGGTGATATGGGGAGGGGGGATATGGGGGAGTGGGATATGGGGGATATGGGGGAGGGGGGATATGGGGAGGGGGGATATGGGGGAGGAGGGATATGGGGGAGGGGGGATATGGGGGAGGGGGGATATGGGGGATATGGGGAGGGGGGATATGGGGGAGGGGGGATATGGGGGATATGGGGAGGGGGGATTTGGGGGATATGGGTGAGGGGGATAAGGGGGATATGGGAAGGGGGGATATGGGGAGGGGGGATATGGAGGATATGGGGGAGTGGGGATATGGGGGAGGGGGGATATGGGGGATATGGGGAGGGGGATATGTGGGATATGGGGAGGGGGATATGGGGAGGGGGGATATGGGGAGGGTGGATATGGGGAGGGGGATATGGGGAGGGGGGATATGGGGGAGGGGTGATATAGGGGATATGGGGAGGGGGATATGGGGGAGGGGTGGTATGGGGGGATATGGGGGAGGGGGGATATTGGGGAGGGGGGATATGGGGGAAGGGGGATATGGGGGAGGGGAGATATAGGGAGGGGGGATATGGTGGAGGGAGATATGGGGGAGGGGGGATATGGGGATATGGGGAGGGGGGATATGGGGGAGGGGGATATGGGGGATATGGGGAGGGGAGTTATGGGGAGGGGGATATGGGGGATATGGGGAGGGTGGATATGGGGGAGGGGGGATATGTGGGATATGGGGGAGGGAGATATGGGAGATATGGGGGAGGGGGATATGGTGAGGGGTGATATGGGGAGGGGGATATGGGGGATATGGGGGATGGGGATATGGGGAGGGGGGATATGGGGGAAATGGGGGAGGGGGATATGGGGAGGGGGGGATATGGGGAGGGGGGATATGGGGAAGGGGGGATATGGGGAGGGGGATATGGGGGATATGGGGAGGGGGTATATGGGGAGAGGTGATATGGGGGTATGGGGGATATGGGGAGGGGGATATGGGGGATATGGGGGAGGGGGGCTATGGAGGTGGGTGGATATGGGGAGGGGGGTATGGGGAACGGCGGGGTTATGGGGCATATGGGGAGGGGGGATATGGAGGAGGGGGCATATGGGGGAGGGGGGTATGGGGGACAGGGGGATATGGGGTGGGGGAATATGGGGGAGGGGGGATATGGGGGAGGGGTGATATGGGGAGGGGGAGGGGGATATGGGGGATATGGGGGAGGGGGGATATGGAGTAGGGGTGATATGGGGAATATGGGGAGGGGGATATGGGGGATATGGGGGAGGGGGGATTTGAGGTATATGGGGGAGGGGGGATATGGGGGAGGGGGGATATGGGGGAGGGGGGATATGGATAATGGGCGGGGGGGGAGGCTCACCCTGCCTGCTCTGACGAGGTTGTTCACCTTCTTGTGGCACTGGGTGCCTGTCCGTGGTGTCAGGGCCGCAGCGGGTGATGGCCTCTGCCACTTCCCTCCACAGACGCCGGCTGTGGCGTGGGGCAACTCTGCGGCCGTGCCCGGGATACAGGGCGTCCCTCCTCTGCTCCACCGCGTCCAGGAGCGCCTCCACATCCCGTGACTCGAACCTCAGGGCTGAGCGGCGGCCAGCCATCCAGTCGGGTGTTGCGGTCGGGTGTTCCGGTCGGTTGGGGGGGAGCAGCGCGGCCTTATGAGCCGTCACGCCGTGCGGCGCGTATGACGCTGCACGGCGTGAACCACTGCGCAAGTGCGGATCCCGTTACGTCGCTGCTGGCCCATTTTGGGCCGGAGACTTTCGACCCATTTTTCCGACGTGACGCAAGTCGGATTTGCGCCGTTTTTTGCGCCGACCGGCGGACTTTCCGCCGATAATGGAGAATTTCGCCCAAGGTGTCCCGAAGCAAAGAATCCAGCCTCTACCAGTATACAGCATCGATCCGGGCGATGAGTGGTGTGCCACCCTTACGGTCAACCGGTCACAAATACGATTCCGCCCTGGACATCGGTGCCTCCGCCAATCTCATTGCGCGGTCTGACCTCAAAGCCTTTGTGTCAAACCAGCCATCCTGCCATCAGCCTGCCAGCTATTAGATTATAATGGCAATGCCATTGCTGCCAGCGGCTCATGCCAACTTGAAGTGACGCACAGGTCACGCAAAGCCATCCTTCCCTTTGAAATCGTGGGCTCCTCGAAAGCCTCCCTGCTTGGCGCGCAGGCATGCAAGCTGTTGAACCTAGTTCAGAGAGTTCACTTTCTCTCTCCTGCTGACACGTCTGCCTTTCAGGACACTAACTTCAGGGCATAGCTCGACGCCATTATCAACCAGTACCACGACGTCTTCGAGGGCATGGGCATGCTCCCGTACACCTACAAGATTTTATTAAA
This sequence comes from Scyliorhinus torazame, assembly GCF_047496885.1. Taxonomy (NCBI): domain Eukaryota; kingdom Metazoa; phylum Chordata; class Chondrichthyes; order Carcharhiniformes; family Scyliorhinidae; genus Scyliorhinus; species Scyliorhinus torazame. The sequence goes on from NC_092727.1 coordinate 56,875,224, forward strand.
ACCGAACGCCACGCCTGTGGTGCACGCACCTCGCAGGGTCCCAGCGCCCCTTAAGGACCGCCTCAAGCAGCAGCTGCAGGACCTCCAGAACCAAGGAGTGATTTCCAAAGTCACGGAACCGACCGACTGGGTCAGTTCCATGGTATGTGTAAAAAAGCCTTCCGGCGAATTGAGACTTTGCATTGATCCCAAGGATCTAAATCGCAATATTATGAGAGAGCACTATCCAATTCCCAAGCGCGAAGAGCTCACATGTGAGATGGCTCGCCCCAAGCTCTTTACCAAACTCAACGCCTCAAAAGGATTCTGGCAAATCCAGCTCGATAAATCCAGCAGGAAATTCTGCACATTTAACACCCCCTTTGAAGATATTGTTACAACAGGATGCCGTTTGGGATCATCTCTGCATCAGAAGTGTTCCATAGGATTATGGAACAAATAATGGAAGATATTGAAGGTGTTAGCGTCTATGTCGATGACATAATCATTTGGTCCACCACCCCGCAGGAGGAGCATGTTAGTCGCCTCCAGCGCATATTCAGACGTATACATGTGCATGGCCTCCGCCTCAACAGGGCCAAATGCTCTTTTGGTCAGACGGAACTCAAGTTCCTCGGGGACCACATCTCCCAATTGGGTGTGCAGCCCGATGCGGACAAGGTAGCTGCCATCAGAGCTATGAAAACACCAGAGGACAAGTAGGGGGTCCTCCGATTTCCGGGCATGGTCAATGTTTCAGGAAATTCATCCCTAACCTCGCCTCTCATACCACGGCTCTCAGGAACCTGGTCAGGAAGACAACAGGTTTCCAATGGTTCCCTGCCCACGAGCGCGAATGGAGGGAACTCAAGGCAAAACTGACCACGGCCCCGGTCTTAGCCTTCTTTGATCCAGCAAAGGAGACCAAAATTTCGACCGATGCCAGTCAATCCGGCATTGGGGCAGTGCTCCTTCAACGTGATGAGGCCTCATCATGGGCCCCCGTTGCATATGCGTCACGTGCGATGACCCCCACGGAGCAGCGCTACGTGCAGATAGAAAAGGAGTGCCTGGGCCTTCTGACCGGTGTGGTTAAATTTCACGATTATGTCTACGGATTTCCTCAATTCACCGTCGAGGCCGACCATCGCCCGCTGGTCAATATAATACAGAAAGACTTGAACGACATGACGCCTCGCCTCCAGCATATTCTTCTCAAGCTCCGGTGATACGACTTCCAGCTGGTATACACCCAAGGCAAGGACCTCATCATTGCTGACGCTCTCTCCAGGGCAGTCACCACTCCATGTGGCCCAGCGGGATTTGTCTGCCAGGTTGACGCCCATGTGGCATTCGCAGCCTCCAGTCTACCTGCCCCGGATGAACGCCTCGTCCAAATTCGCCGCGAGACGGCGGCTGACGCCCTTGCTACAGCGTGTCATGCGCCACCTAACGGACGGGTGGCTCAAGGGCCAATGCCCTCAATTCTATAATGTCAGAGATGATCTGGCGGTAGTAGACGGGGTTCTTCTAAAACTGGACCACATTGTCATCCCGCATAGCATGCGCCATCTTGTCCTGGAACAATTACACGAGGGCCACCTTGGCGTGGACAAGTGCCGCCGACGGGTCCGAGAGGCAGTGTACTGGCCCGGCATTAATGAGGACATAGCCAACACAGTGCTCAACTGCCTCATTTGTCAGCGCTTCCAGCCGGCCCAACCACGTGAGACCCTGCAGACCCATGAGTTGGTCACGTCACCATGGACCAAGGTGGGCATCGACCTGTTCCACGCGCTGGGTAGAGACTATGTCCTGATCGTGTTAACCCACAGTGAAAGTATGTTCAACAGTTTCTAGCTTAATAAAATAGTGTTGCACTATTTTAAGTGTTGGTGGCCTGTATGTGTTCCATGAATCCAGAGCACCTAACACATCACCCCCTACCCACCAACTTCTCATTAGTTTAATTAATCGATCACTTGTTTAATTTTAAACGAGAATGCATCCAGGTTGAGGTGGGCAGGCAGATTTGAAGGCCTCCATCTCCTGGGCCTAGACAAGGTGGCCGTTAACAGGGCCAAGCAGTTGAGGGGGGTCACTCAAACCCACTGCCTGCCCACTTCCGTGGTAACACCGGTGCCTGGGTACCCTTGAGGAGAGTGAGCACATGGTGTTCACTGGTACATTTGAGGCCTTCCATGATCAGTCGGTGCCACCACAGGGGTTGGAATGCATCATCAGTCCCAGAAACAATCTAAGATTGCTTTACAGTTTTTGTTTTAGTTGCTGTACCCCTCTGAGCGATGTTAATTGGCTAATTTGACCATTTGTTTTAGTTTTCTCAAAAGACCAAAGACCTCGGTTTGTCTATTCCTGCAGCATCTTTAGAATTCTGTCCTTTATATTGCCATTCCTCATTCTGCCCTCCAAAATGTACCTTTCATATTTCACTGCGTTAATTTTAATCTCACCAGCCGAGCTACGTCCTCTTGGAGTCCATCACTATCCTCCTCATGGCTCACAATACTTTCAATCCGTCTCTGACCCAGCAAAGCAAATGAGAAAGACACTGATCATAGAACGCCAAGGGTCAGGTCACATGACAGTGGGAGATCAGGGGAGGTGCGATTAGGATACCCGCTCTCAGGAAGAATTAGTCTTTACATTGAAAAAGTGACTGAGGCTGAGATTCCTCATTTTGGCAGGAGGGAGGAGGATTTTTGAGAGGAAACTTTCATTAAATTTGTCAACAATTCAGGTGTATCCTGGAGTCTCCAGGAATTGAAGATAAGCCAGTTGGCTCCTGCTGTGTGAAACATCACAAAGACATCTAAAGAAATAGCTCTTTGGTTATTTTGTTTTGAACTCATGCTAATTATAATATTCATCGAATGGTACCGCACAGAAGAACTCATGTAGACCCCCCCCCCCCCCCCCACGCCCCCCCCCCCCCCCCCACACCCCAATTGATGGCTCTTTGGTTCTGCTAAAGCACTCTTGTCTTTGATGTCAGAAGACGGGTATCCCCCTGCAGGCACTCTACACTGAATTCTAGGCTGACACTATGATGCTGAAGAAGTGCTACACCATTGGAGGTGCTGTTTTTCTAATGAGTAATTAAAACAAGGCCCTGTCTGGTAGATGGTGCTGTCTTGAATAAGAGCAGGAGAATTATTCCCAGGGCCAATATTCATCCTAGATTGAACCAGTTTAACATTTGCTGAGTGGGGGATTTCTACAGAAATTGGCCACTGTGTTTCCTGCATTACAGCAGTGACTGTATTTTAATAATTCCTTGTTGACTGTGAAGTACTTTTCAAAGATTGCGGAAGGAACTACCTGAACACAAATCTTTCCTTTCTCCATGTCTGTGCTGGTTCTTTGAAAGAAACATCCACTGTGCCCTGCAGTCTTACTTCAGAACATATATCAACAAATGATTCCTTTCAAACGTTTATTTCTTTCCGATTTAGAAGCTATTACCAAGCCATTAATCAAGGCTCTTTCAAAAAATGCAATAGAAATCACAATAACTTGCTCTGTGTTATTTTTGTCATCCACAGGCTTCTCAAGCTGCATTGTCTGATGGGTCGAATGGCTTCCTTTTGCACTGTAAATTCTATGATTCTATGCTTGCTTCTGCACACGGCTCGGCCTGAAACGGCTGACTGCTAGGTGTAGGTCACGTGTTCTCTGTGAGCGGCACTGTATTCAGTCTCACGTTAGCCCTTTATGTGTCAGATCTTTGTACTACATTTGCCACAACCTTTTAATTCTCCTGGAATATAGGATTGCCAGAACACTGTGAGTTGCAAAAGGTGCACTTGGAGGAGCACAGTAAGGGATAAAAAGGGGAATTCAGGCCAGTGACTTAACATTGATGATATGTGATACACAATCAATACACTTGAGTCCACGTGGAGTCATATCGATTCAGCTTTAATCAGATAGAACTGTACCCAGCAGCGATGTTACAGAAGTGGAGGCTGCTGGGATGGCATCGGTTCTTATACCCCGCCTTTCAGGGCGGGGCTTTGTACATTGCCCAATGGTAGACCCCGCGGCCTAGCCAATGGTTATTCCTGTCTCTGGTACCGCAATACCCGGTATTACCACATTCACCCTCTGTTAAAAAAAAGTCAGCGGGGTGATGGCCAGTATTACTGTCGTCTTTTCATGGTAGGACCAGGTATTGCAGGTACCATGCTATCGAGGGTTGCGGAGAAAGTTCTTGCATTGTTAATTTTCCTCATGGTGCTGCAATCAGACGATCGGGTGGCCTGGTCGTCCTACTGGAGCGTCTAAGTTTCGACGGCGATCCTGGTGAGGGCCCCGGCAGTAGTGACTCCGGGAACGTGGTGTCTTCCTCTCAGGCAGTTTCGTCACCCCTAGGCGGCGCTGTAAGGTCGAAAGATGGGCAGGAGGAAGGGGTGCCTGTCGGGGGCGTCAGTGCCTGCTCGGCTCTGGGTCGGGGTTCTGGCGGCAGTACTGACCCTCCGGTCAGGTACGGAGGGCGGGGGGGGTGGTGGGGAGGGTGGCAGTGGCTCGGGCGCGCGTGGTTCTCCGGCGGGCTCCAGGTCCCGGAGGGAGACCGTATCTTGGCGTCCGACGGGGAACGCTACGTAGGCGTACTGGGGGTTGGCATGCAGCAGATGGACCCTTTCGACCAGCGGGTCCGACTTGTGCGCCCTCGCATGTTTCCGCAGCAGGACGGTTCCGGGTGTTGCTAGCCAGGCTGGGAGCGAGGTCCCTGAGGAGGACTTCCTGGGGAAAACAAGGAGACGTTCATGAGGTGTCTGGTTCGTGGTAGTACATAGCAGTGACTGAATGGAGTGCAGGGCCACTGGGAGGACTTCTTGCCAGCAGGAGCCTGGGAGATTCCTGGACCGAAGGGCCAGCAGGACGGTCTTCCACACCGTTCCGTTCTCCCTTTCTACCTTCCCGTTTCCACGGGGGTTGTAGCTGGTCGTCCTGCTCGAGGCAATGCCTTTGCTAAGCAGGAACTGCCGCAGCTCGTCGCTCATAAAGGAGGATCCCCTATCACTGTGGATGTATGCGGGGAAACCGAACAGTGTAAAAATAGTTTGGAGGGCCTTGATGACGGTGGTTGTGGTCATGTCCAGGCAGGGGATGGCGAATGGGAACCGGGAGTACTCATCAATCACTTTCAGGAAATACGTGTTGCAGTCGGTGGAGGGGAGGGGGCCTTTGAAGTCCATGCTGAGGCGTTCAAAGGGACGGGAAGCCTTTATTAGATGAACCCTCTCTGGTCGGTAGAAGTGCAGTTTGCACTCCGCGCAGATTCGGCAGTCCCTGGTGACGGTCCTGACCTCCTCGATGGAGTAAGGTAGGTTCCGGGACTTAACAAAATGGAAGAACCGGGTGACTCCCGGGTGGCAGAGGTCCTCGTGGAGGGCTAGGAGGCGGTCTACTTGTGCGGTGGCATAAGTGCCGCGGGATAGGGCATCAGGAGGCTCGTTCAGCTTCCCGGGACGATACAAGATCTCGTAATTGAAGGTGGAGAGTTCGATCCTCCACCGCAAGATCTTGTCGTTCTTAATCTTGCCCCGCTGTGCATTATCGAACATGAAGGCCACTGACCATTGGTCCGTGAGGAGAGTGAAACTCCTGCCGGCCAGGTAATGCCTCCAGTGCCGCACAGCTTCCACTATGGCCTGGGCCACCTTTTCGACCGAGGAGTGGCGAATTTCGGAGGCATAGAGAGTGCGGGAGAAGAAAGCCCCGGGCCTGCCTGCTTGGTTGAGGGTGGTGGCCAGAGCTACGTCAGGCGCGTCGCTCTCGACCTGGAAGAGGAGGGACTCGTCGATGGCGCGCATCGTGGCTTTTGCGATGTCCGCTTTGATGCAGCAGAAGGCATGGCGGGCCTCCGTCGACAGGGGGAAGGTCGTGGATTGGATTAGGGGTCGAGCCTTGTCGGCGTAATTAGGGACCCATTGTGCATAGTAGCCGAGGCAGCGCTTTAGGGCCTTGGGGCAGTGAGGGAGGGGGAACTCCATAAGGGGTCGGGGTCGAGGCCTATGACTCCATTTCGCACTACGTAGCCTAGGATGGCTAGACGGTCCGTGCTAAACACGCACCTCTCCTTATTGTAAGTCAGGTTAAGGATATTCGCGGTCTGGAGAAATTTACCGAGGTTGGTGTCGTGGTCCTGCTGGTCATGGCCGCCGATGGTAACGTTGTCAAGATATGGGAACGTTGCATGTAAGCCGTACCGGTCAACCATTCGGTCCATCTCACGCTGGAAGACCGAGACCCCGTTTGTGACACCGAAGGGAACCCTTAAAAAGTGGTAGAGCCGCCCATCTGCTTCAAAGGCAGCGTACTGGCGGTCGCTATTACGGAGGGGTAGCTGGTGGTAGGCAGACTTGAGATCCACCGTGGAGAAGACCTTGCATTGCGCGATCCTGTTTACCAGGTCGGCAATACGGGGGAGGGGGTACGCGTCCAGTTGCGTAAACCGGTTGATGGTCTGGCTATATTCGATGACCATCCTATGCTTCTCCCCGGTCTTTACCACCACTACTTGAGCCCTCCAGGGGCTGTTGCTCGCTTCGATGACCCCTTCCTTCAGCTGCCTTTGGATCTCGGACCTGATGAAGGTCCGGTCCTGGGCGCTGTACCGTCTGCTCCTGGTGGCGACGGGTTTGCAATCCGGGGTGAGGTTCGCAAACAGGGAAGGCGGGTCGACCTTAAGGGTCGCGAGGCCGCAAACAGTAAGGGGGGTATAGGGCCGCCAAATTTAAAAGTACGGCTTTGTAGGTGGCACTGGTGATTCGCCTGGCCGCAGAAGAAGCAGCTTTTCCCGACGGCGGTAGCGGGGCGCCTTGCCGCGCAGGCCTGCGGAGTTAGCGGGTAAGTCTGGGGGTTAAGCGGGTAAGTCTGGGGGGCTGCCGCGGCGGGGTGCCATGCAGCCCAGGGGGGCGCGGTGCACGCAGGGGCGTACGCAAGGGCGTTTTTGTACGCCACATCCTTCCAGTGTCCTTCCAGCAGTTCCATGGCTTTATCATAGTTCGCCGCCCCTTCGATCAGGGGGTAGATCGCCGGGCTGACCCGCGAATGTAGGAGGTGTATTTTCTGCCTTCACGTGGGGGTGTCGGCAGCCGTCTCGAGGTAGCTCTGGAAGCATGCCAGCCAATGCTTAAAAATCTCGGTAGAGTTTTCTGCGTGCGGGCTGAGCTGAAGGCACGCCGGCTTGATGCGGAGATCCATCCTTCGAAAGTACTTATCTGATTAAATTGATACACAATTAATACGCTTCAGTCCACGTGGAGTCATATCGATTCAGCTTTAATCAGATAGAACTGTACCCAGCAGCGATGTTACAGAAGTGGAGGCTGCTGGGACGGCACCGGTTCTTATACCCCGCCTCTCAGGGCGGGGCTATGTACATTGCCCAATGGTAGACCCCGCGGTCTAGCCAATGGTTATTCCTCTCTCTGGTATCGCAATACCAGGTATTACCACAATATGGAAACATTAAAGACAATAATCAAGGTCAAAACTAATCGACATTTGGAAATGTTTGGGTCAATAAATGAAATTCAGCAGATGTTTGGTAAAAACTATTGAGCTCTTTGATGAAGGAATGAAGAGGATTGGATTTTCAAAAGTCAGTTGAGAAAGTTCCACACAGTAGACTTGTTAGCAAAATTGAATCTCAGGTGGTTAACGGGACAGTGATTTTATGCATGAAGCTGGATAGAAACAGAAAACCAAGGGTAGTGGTGAATAGTTGCTGGTCAGAGTGGAGGTGAGTGTAACGTGGTGTCCCCAAGCCTGGCTGTTGAGAGCCCTATTCTTTTTGATGTATATTCATGATCATGATCGACGAGTCCCCCCCTTCCAGGTCGAGAGTGACGCCTCCGACGTAGCTCTGGCGGCCACCCTTAACCAAGCGGGCAGACCCGTGGCCTTTTTCTCCCGAACCCTCCACGCCTCAGAAATCCGCCACTCCTCAGTGGAAAAGGAAGCCCAAGCCATAGTGGAAGAGGTGCGACATTGGAGGCATTACCTGGCCGGCAGGAGATTCACTCTCCTCACCGACCAACGGTCGGTAGCCTTCATGTTCGATAAAGCACAGCGGGGCAAAATTAAAAATGACAAGATCTTAAGGTGGAGGATCGAGCTCTCCACCTTCAACTACGAGATCTTGTACCGTCCCGGAAAGCTGAACGAGCCGTCCGATGTCCTATCCCGCGGCACATGTGCCAACGCACAAATAGACCGTCTCCAAGCCCTCCACGAGGACCTCTGCCACCCGGGGGTCACTCGGTTCTACCATTTTATAAAGTCCCGCAACCTCCCCTACTCTGTGGAGGAGGTCCGTACAGTCACCAGGAACTGCCACATCTGCGCGGAGTGCAAACCGCACTTTTTCAGGCCGGATAGAGCGCACCTGATCGAGGCTTCCGGGCCCTTTGAACGCCTCAGTCTGGATTTCAAAGGGCCCCTCTCCTCCACCGACCGCAACACATACTTCCTGAACGTGGTGGACGAGTTCTCCCGTTTCCCCTTCGCCATCCCCTGCCCCGACATGACAGTGGCCACAGTCATTAAAGCCCTTGGCACCATATTCACACTGTTCGGTTGCCCCGCATATATCCATAGCGACAGGGGGTCCTCCTTCATGAGTGACGAGCTGCGCCAGTTCCTGCTCAGCAAGGGCATAGCCTCGAGCAGGACGACCAGCTACAACCTCCGGGGGAACGGGCAAGTAGAGAGGGAGAACGGCACGGTCTGGAAGACCGTCCTACTGGCCCTACAGTCCAGGGATCTCCCAGTTTCCCAGTGGCAGGAGGTCCTCCCGGACGCTCTCCACTCCATCCGGTCGCTGCTGTGTACCACCACTAACCAAACGCCCCATGAGCGCCTCCTTGTCTTCCCCAGGAAGTCCTCCTCCGGAATGTCGCTGCCGACCTGGCTGGCGGCCCCAGGACCCATCTTGCTCCGGAAACATGTGCGGGCGCACAAGTCGGACCCGTTGGTCGAGAGGGTTCACCTCCTCCACGCGAACCCGCAGTACGCCTACGACGGCCGACAGGACACGGTCTCCCTGCGAGACCTGGCGCCCGCCGGCAACACACACCCCCCCCCCCGACACCGATCATCCCCTCCCTGCCACCGGCGCACCCCGCGACCGCCCCCTTCCCGGGAGGATGGGTCCTCCTCCCGTGCCCGCCCAGGAGTAAAACAGGAACAAACACCGAAACGCTCCCGGAGATGACAACGCCGGAACAAGCACCTGCACCACCACCGGGGCTGAGGCGATCGACGAGGAAGACCAGACCGCCCGCTCGACTCGTGGCATTGGCGTGACACCAAGAATGTTGTTGGACTGTAACAAAAAATTTTTCTCTTACTAATATTGTAAATAGTTCCACAAACCTTGTACATAGCCCAGTGTAGGGCTAAAACTGTAATAACATGCCCGATATTTTCCTCCCAGGACCAGCCTTGTAAACCCCTACCACCATGCGAACCACCACCCCGCCGGGTTCATTTTTAACAAGGGGTGAATGTGGTGGTATGTATTAGGGGTCATGTGGGACTGTGAAGCCGTGATGCTATTGGCTGACAGATCCCGGGTCCTGGTTGGCTGTTGACTCCTGGCTCCGCCCTGAAGGCGGAGTATAAGAACCCGAGCTTCTCCCCGCCGCTTCATTCTGTTGCTGAACTGCTGTCTTGCTTAATAAAGCCTCATAGACTTCATCTCTACTCGTCTCTCTCGTAAGCCATTGTGCGCTACAGATAGTGTACACACAATACTGTTAATATCAGAACAGACACAAAATGGCTGTCAGCTATTTTGTGATATTAAAGACACAAAATGGCTGAAGAAGCCACATTCCGTGTAAACTGTCTCATGAGAACCAACCATGGGTATATACAGGGAGTATCCCAACAGCCGCTGATAACAGCTTCACAGAACACGACATGCAATGTACCCCTGATAAAGCTCAAGGACTCTAGTTGGAGACAAGACATCATTATGTTAATTTTGAATGACTTCTGTATGAAGTTAGGGGCGGGTAAGACAACATCCAATTTAACCATAGATGTGATAACTGAGATGCTAGGAAAATTGATTGACTACATGTAATAAAATGTGATGCGAATATAGTTGATTGATTGCACGTAAATGAGAATACAACTAATTCCGCCCCTTGAATCTGTATATTAACCCGCGTGAGCCTTAGCTCAAGTGAGAAAAGGTGCTGTCAATAGGTTGCGGAGTCTCAGGCCTTCTCTCCCAGAATTCTGACATAATAAACTGCTTTTTTAAAACTTTTACTCAGGCCTTCGTGTGAATATTTTCACCTCTAACATTTTGCGTAGTCTGGCGGGATGTTGCTGAGCCAGACGCCGCTCGAGCCGGTGGACAAGGTGTGTAGGTAAGCCTTTGACCGCCAGAAATTAGAGTCACACAGCGAGATGGACGGACAGCGAAGCAACATCCAACGAATCTGGTATCAAGGTCAAGTGAGTAAAAGACTCAGTTTAAAATTTCTTTTTGTTGGTTTTGTTTTGTTGGTCCGCTATACCATTTTCTTCAGTACTAATTGGCTGCTCGAGGATGCATGCTGAGCCTGAATTAAGGGGGCAATTGAGCTCTCACGTGACGGCCAAGGTTAGTTGGGAATCCGAGACGCACAGACTATTGAGTGAATAACGGGTCACAAAATTTATCGTGACACAGTGCCAAGCGACAGGACCACCACCCTACAGGAGTAGACAATAGGTAAAGCCTCTGAGCACAGTCACCTAGTCACACGGATACGCGGGTGATTGAGATGACACGGTTAACACATCATGGAAAAGAGAGGCATGAGGCCGCTTTTCTGGGGTCCCCCAGGATCCATGAGTCTGGCGTTCGGATAAGAGCAAAATACTCTGACACAAAAAAAAACAATGATCAAAGATGGGTGGGATCCCGACGCAGCCCTTGTGGAACAGAGAAAATAGTGAGATACACAGAAACGAGATAAGACAAATAAAGCAGGAGTCATCTTAGTTCACCAGTTAGAAGAACAAATGACAGAAATTAAGCCTTCACACCGTTTGTAAAACAGACTAGTTGAAAGGAATTGAGCTCTCATTCTCCCACATTCACAGCTAATCTTTTTAAGCATAGCAACAAAGCAAGAAAAGATAGCGGCAGTACAGATTGTGCAAACTGGCAAAGAATCACAGGAAACTGCTACAATTACAGCTAAGAATAAAGAACAAAGAAAATTACAGCACAGGAACAGGCCCTTCGGCCCTCCCAGCCTGCGCCAATCCAGATCCTTTATCTAAACCTGTTGCCTATTTACCAAGGATCTACTTCCCTCTCTTCCCCACCCATTCAGATATCTGTCTAGATGCATCTTAAATGATGCTATCATGCCCGCCTCTACCACCTCTGCTGGCAAAGCGTTCCAGGCACCCACCACCCTCTGCGTATAAAACTTTCCACGCACATCTCCCTTAAACTTTCCCCCTCTCACCTTGAAATCATGACCCCTTGTAATTGACACCCACACTCTTGGAAAAAGCTTGTTGCTGTCCACCCTGCCCATACCTCTCATAATTGTCTTCAGGACCCGCGACAACGCAGAATCGCCGAGCAGAAACTTATAGCCAAGTTCCGCACACATGAGTGCGGCCTCAACCGGGACCTGGGATTCATGTCACATTACATTCATCCCCCACCATCTGGCCTGCGAAATCCTACCAACTGTCCTGGCTTGAGACAATTCACACCTCTTTAACCTGGGGTTACCCCATCTCTGGATCTGTAAAGGTTTAATCACCTGCTAATGCTCGCATTCCTAGCATTGTTTGGCATCTTTGAATTTGTCTATATATGTGTTTCTGGAACAGACCTCTTCATTCACCTGAGGAAGGAGCAGCGCTCTGAAAGCTAGTGACATCGAAACAAACCTGTTGGACTTTAACCTGGTGTTGTAAGACTTCGTACTGTGCTCACCCCAGTCCAATGCCGGCATCTCCACATCATCTCATAATTGTGTAGACCTCAATCAGGTCCCCCCCCAACCTCCGCCTTTCCAACAAAAACAATCCTAATCTCCTCAACCTTTCTTCATAGCTAGCACCCTCCATACCAGCCAACATCCTGGTGCACCTCCTCTGCACCCTCTCTAAAGCATCCACATCCTTCTGGTAATGTGGCGACCAGAACTGCACGCAGTATTCCAAATGTGACCTAACCAAAGTCCTATACAATTTTAACATGACCTGCTGACTCTTGTACTCAAGACCCCGTCCGATGAAGTAAGCATGCTGTATGCCTTCTTGACCTCTTTCGACCTGCGTTGCCACCTTCAGGGTACAATGGACCTGAACTCGCAGATCTTTCTGTACATCAAGATTCCCCAGGACTCTTCCATTGACCGTATCGTCCGCTCTTGAATTGGATCTTCAAAAATGCATCACCTCGCATTTGCCTGGATTAGAACATAGAATATAGAACATTACAGCGCAGTACAGGCCCTTCAGCCCTCGATGTTGCGCCAACCTGTGAAACCACTCTAAAGACCATCTACAGTATTCCCTTATCGTCCATATGTCTATCCAATGACCATTTGAAAGCCATTAGTGTTGGCGAGTCCACTACTGTTGCAAGCAGGGCATTCCACGCACTTACTACTCTCTGAGTAAAGAACCTACCTCTGACATCTGTCCTATATCTATCTCCCCTCAATTTAAAGCTATGTCCCCTCATGCTAGACATCACCATCTGAGAAAAAAGGCTCTCACCGTCCACCCTATCTAATCCTCTGATCATCTTGTATGCCTCAATTAAGTCACCTCTTAACCTTCTTCTCTCTAACGAAAACAGCCTCAAGTCCCTCAGCCTTCCCTCATAAGATCTTCCCTCCATACCAGGCAACATTCTGGTAAATCTCCTCTGCACCCTTTCCAATGCTTCCACGTCCTTCCCATAATGCGGCGACCAGAATTGCACGCAATAGTCCAAATGCGGACGCACCAGAGTTTTGTACAGCTGCAACATGACCTCATGGCTCCGAAACTCAATCCCTCGACCAATAAAAGTCAACACACCGTAAACCTTCTTAACAACCCTCTCAACCTGGGTGGCAACTTTCAGGGATCTATGTACATGGACACCGAGATCTCTCTGCTCATCCACACTACCAAGAATCTTACCATTAGCCCAGTACACTGTCTTCCTGTTATTCCTTCCAAAATGAATCACCTCACACTTTTCTGCATTAAACTCCATTTGCCACCTCTCAGCCCAGGGCTGCAGCTTATCTATGTCCCTCTGTGACTTGTAACATCCTTCTGCACTGTCCGCAACTCCACCGACTTTAGTGCCATCTGCAAATTTACTCACCCATCATTCTACGCCCTCCTTCAGGTCATTTTTAAAAATGACAAACAGCAGTGGCCCCAAAACAATCATTGTGTAACTGGACTCCAGTATGAACATTTCCCATCAACCACCACCCTTTGTCTTCTTCCAGTTGGCCAATTTCTGATCCAAACTGCTAAATCACCCTGAATCCCATGCCTCCGTATTTTCTGCAGTAGCCTACCGTGGGGAACCTTATCAAATGCTTTACTGAAATCCATAAGCACCACATCAACTGCTTTACCCTTATCCACCTGTTTGGTCACCTTCTCAAAGAACTCAATAAGGTTTCTGAGGCACGACCTACCCTTCACAAAACCGTGTTGACGATCTCTAATCAAATTATTCCTTTCTAGATGATTATACATCCTATCTCTTATAAACCTTTCCAAGACTTTGCCCACAACAGAAGTAAGGCTCACTGGTCTATAGTTACCGGGGTTGTCTCTACTCCCCTTCTTGAACAAGGGGACAACATTTGCAATCCTCCAGTCTTCTGGCACTATTCCTGTAGACAAAGATGACTTAAAGATCAAAGCCAAAGGCTCAGCAATCTCCTTCCTAGCTTCCCAGAGAATCCTAGGATAAATCCCGTCTGGCCGAGGGGACTTATCTATTTTCACACTTTCCAGAATTGCTAACACCTCCTCCTAATGAACCTTCTAGTCCAGTAGCCTGAATCTCAGTATTCTCCTCGACAACATTGTCTTTTTCCTGTGTGAATACTGACGAAAAATATTCATTTAGCACCTCTCCTATTCCCTCGGACTCCCCGCAGAACTTCCCACTACTGTCCTTGACTGGCCCTACTCTTACCCAAGTTATTCTTTTATTCCTGACATACCTGTAGAAATCTTTAAGGTTATCCTTGATCATACCTGCCAATGTCTTCTCATGTCCCCCCCTGGCTCTTCTTAGCTCACTCTTTAGGTCCTTCCTAGCTAACTTGTAACTCTCGAGCGCCCTAACTGAACCTTCATGTCTCATCTTTACATAGGCCTCCTTTTTCCTCTTGACAAGTGTTTCGACTGCTTTAGTAAACCACAGGTCCCTCACTCGACCACTTCCTCCCTGTCTGACAGTTACATACTTATCAAGGAAACACAGTAGCTGTTCCTTGAACAAGCTCCACATTTCCATTGTGCCCATCCCCTGCAGTTTTCCTCTCCATCCAATGCATCCTAAGTCTTGCCTCATCGCATCACAATTGCCTTTCCCCCAAATATAACTCTTGCCCTGCGGTATATACCTATCCCTTTCCATCATTAAAGTAAACATAATCGAATTGTGGTCACTATCACCAAAGTGCTCACCTACCTCCAAATCTAACACCTGTCCTGGTTCATTACCCAGTACCAACTCCTCGCCTCTTGTTGGCCTATGTACATATTGTGTCAGGAAACCCTCCTGCACACGTTGGACAAAAACGGACCCATCTAAAGTACTCGAACTATAGCGTTTCCAGTCAATATTTTGAAAGTTAAAGTCCCCCATAACAACTACCCTGTTGCTTTTGCTCCTATCCAGAATCATCTTTGCAATCATTTCCTCTACATCTCTGGAACTTTTCTGAGGCCTATAGAAAACCCCTAACAGGGTGACCTCTCCTTTCCTGTTTCTAACCTCAGCCCATACTACCTCAGTAGACGGGTCCTCATCAAACGTCCTTTCTGCCACAGTTATACTGTCCTTGACTAACAATGCCACCCCTCCCCCTCTTTTACCACCTTCCCTGAGCTTATTGAAATATCTAAACCCCGGCACCTGCAACAACCATTCCTGTCCCTGATCTATCCATGTCTCCAAAATGGCCACAACATCGAAGTCCCAGGTACCAACCCATGCCGCAAGTTCACCCACCTTATTCCAGATGCTCCTGGCATTGAAGAAGACACACTTTAAGCCACCTTCCTGCCTGCCGGTAGACTCCTGCAAATTTGAAACCTTACTCATGACCTCACTACTCTCAACCTCCTGTATACTGGAGTTACAATTCAGGTTCCCAATCCCCTGCTGAACTAGTTTAAACCCTCCCGAAGAGCATCAGCAAATTTCCCCCCCAGGATATTGGTACCCCTCTGGTCCAGGTGTAGACCATCCCGTTTGTAGAGGTCCCACCAACCCCAGAATGAGCCCCAATTATCCAGAAATCTGAAACCCTCACTCCTGCACCATCCCTGTAGCCATGTGCTCAACTCCTCTCTCTTCCTATTCCTCGTCTCGCTAGCACGTGGCACGGGTAGCAACCCAGAGATAATAACTCTGTTTGTCCTAGATCTAAGTTTCCACCCTAGCTCCCTGAATTCCTGCCTTACATCCCTACTCCATCTGCCATTTCTCTGCCCAACTCTCCAATCTATCTGTATTTTGCTGTATTCTCTGACAGTTCCTCTCGCTATCTGCAACTCCACCAATCTTAGTATCATCTGCAAACTTGCTAAACAGACCACCTATACCTTCGTCCAGATCATTTGTGTATATCACAAACAACAGTGGTCCGAGCACAGATCCCTGTGGAACACCACTAGTCACCTTTCTCCATTTTGAGACACTCCCTTCCACCACTACTCTCTGTCTCCTGTTGCCCAGCCAGTTCTTTATCCATCTAGCTAGTACACCTTGAACCCCATGCGATTTCACTTTTTCCATCAACCTGCCATGGGAAAATTTATCAAACGCCTTACTGAAGTCCATGTATCTGACATCTACAGCCCTTCCCTCATCAATTAACTTTGTCACTTCCTCAAAGAATTCTATTAGGTTTGTAAGACATGACCTTCCCTGCACAAAACCATGCTGCCTATCACTGATAAGTCTATTTTCTTCCAAATGTGAAGAGATCCTATCCCTCAGTATCTTCTCCAACAGTTTGCCTACCACTGACATCAAGCTCACAGGTCTATAATTCCCTGGATTATCCCTGCTACCCTTCTTAAACAAAGGGACAACATTAGCAATTCTCCAGTCCTCCGGGACCTCACCCATGATCAAGGATGCTGCAAAGATATCTGTTAAGGCCCCAGCTATTTCGTCCCTCGCTTCCTTCAATAACCTGGGATAGATCCCATCTGAACCTGGGGACTTGCCCACCTTAATGCCTTTTAGAATACCCAAAACTTCCCCCTTCCTTATGCCGATTTGACCTAGAGTATTTAAGCATCCATCCCGAACCTCAACATCCGTCATGTCCATCTACTTGGTGAATACCGATGCAAAGTACTCATTCAGAATCTCACCCATTTCCTCTGACTCCATGCATAAATTCCCTCTTTTGTCTATGAGTGGGCCAATCCTTTCTCTAGTTACCCTCTTGCTCCTTATATACAAATAAAAGGCTTTGGGATTTTCCTTAACCCTGTTAGCCAAAGATATTTCATGACCCCTTTTAGCCCTCTTAATTGCGCATTTGAGACTTGTCCTACTTTCCCGATATTCCTCCAAAGCTTCATCAGTTTTAAGTCGCCTAGATCTTATGTATGCTTCCTTTTTCATCTTAGCTAGTCTCACAATTCCACCCGTCATCCATGGTTCCCTAATCTTGCCATTGCTATCCCTCATTTTCGCAGGGACATGTCTGTCCTGCACTCTAATCAACCTTTCC
The DNA here is from genome assembly GCF_047496885.1 of Scyliorhinus torazame. Taxonomy (NCBI): domain Eukaryota; kingdom Metazoa; phylum Chordata; class Chondrichthyes; order Carcharhiniformes; family Scyliorhinidae; genus Scyliorhinus; species Scyliorhinus torazame. The sequence continues at coordinate 56,892,206 of NC_092727.1, forward strand.
TTAAAAGACACCCACATTTCAAATGTGGAATTACCCTTAAACAGCTGCTCCCTATCCACATTCCCTAGCTCCTGCCGAATGTTGTTATACTTGGCCTTCCCCCAATTTAGCACTCTTCCTTTAGGACCACCCTCGTCTTTGTCCATGAGTATTCTAAAACTTACAGAATTGTGATTGCTATTCCCAAAGTAATCACAGGCTGAAACTTCAACCACCTGGCCGGGATCATTCCCCAATACCAGGTCCAGTATTCCCCCTTCCCGAGTTGGACTATTTTCATACTGCTCGAAAAAACTCTCCTGGATGCTATTTACAAATTCTGCTCCATCTACGCCTCCAACACTACAGGAGTCCGATTCAATGTTGGGGAAGTTAAAATCTCCCATCACGACCACCCTATTGATCGTACATTTTTCTATAATCTGTTTACATATTTGTACCTCTACTTCACGCTCACTTTTGGGAGGCCTGCAGTGAAGTCCCAACAATGTTACTGCACCCTTCCTATTTCTTAGCTCTACCCATGTTGCCTCAGTGCTCAAATCCTCCATCGTGCCCTCCTTAATCACAGCTGGGTTATCATCTCTAACCAGTACGGGCAGCACGGTAGCATTGTGGTTAGCACAATTGCTTCACAGCTCCAGGGTCCCAGGTTCGATTCCGGCTTGGGTCACTGTCTGTGCGGAGTCTGCACATCCTCCCCGTGTGTGCGTGGGTTTCCTCCGGGTGCTCCGGTTTCCTCCCACAGTCCAAAGATGTGCAGGTTAGGTGGATTGGCCATGATAAATTGCCCTTAGTGTCCAAAATTGCCCTTAGTGTTGGTGGGGTTACTGGGTTATGGGGATAGGATGGAGGTGTTGACCTTGGGTAGGGTGCTCTTTCCAAGAGCCGGTGCAGACTCGATGGGCCAAATGGTCTCCTTCTGCACTGTAAATTCCATGAAAAAAGTAATGCAACTCCTCCACCCCTTTTACCTCCCTTTCTATCCCCCCTGAAGCATCTATACGCTGGGATATTTAGTTGCCAGTCTTGCCCTTCCCTCAACCAAGTCTCAGTAATACCAATAACATCATATTCCCAGGTACTAATCCAAGCCCTAAGTTCATCTGCTTTACCTGCTACACTTCTCGCATTAAAACAAATGCACCTCCGACCACCTGTTCCTTTGCGTTCATCATCTCTTCCCTGTCTACTCTTCCCCTTAGTCACAATGAGCTTATTATCTAGTAGCTTACTGGCTTTAGTTGCTGCCTCTTTACTGACCTCTAACTTCCTAATCTGGGGCGAAATTCTCCCGAAACGGCGCGATGTCCGCCGACTGGCGCCCAAAACGGCGCCAATCAGACGGGCATCGCGCCGCCCCAAAGGTGCGGAATGCTCCGCATCTTTGGGGGCCGAGCCCCAACATTGAGGGGCTAGGCCGACGCCGGAGGAATTTCCGCCCCGCCAGCTGGCGGAAATGGCCTTTGTTGCCCCGCCAGCTGGCGCGGAAATGACATGTCGGGGCGGCGCATGCGCGGGAGCGTCAGCGGCCGCTGACAGTTTCCCGCACATGCGCAGTGGAGGGAGTCTCTTCCGCCTCCGCCATGGTGGAGACCGTGGCGGAGGCGGAAGGGAACGAGTGCCCCCACGGCACAGGCCCGCCCGCGGATCGGTGGGCCCCGATTGCGGGCCAGGCCACCGTGGGGGCACCCCCCAGGGTCAGATCACCCCGCGCCCCCCCCAAGACCCCGGAGCCCACCCACGCCACCTTGTCCCGCCGGTAAATAGGTGCTTTAATTTACGCCGGCGGGACAGGCAATTTATCGGCAGGACTTCGGCCCATCCGGGCCGGAGAATCGAGCGGGGGGGCCTGTCAACCGGCGCGATTCCCGCCCCTGCCGAATCTCCGGTGCCGGAGACTTCGGCAACCGGCAGGGGCGGGATTCACGGCAGCCCCGGCAATTCTCCGACCCGGCGGAGGGTCGGAGTATGACGCCCCTGGTTCCCATCCCTCTGCCACATTAGTTTAAAACCTCCCCAACAGTGTTAGCAAAAGCACCCCGTAGGGCATTGGTTCCAGTCCTGCCCAGGTGTAGACCATCTGATTTGTAATGTTTCCACCACCCCCAGAACCGGTTCCATTGTCCCAAAAATCTGAACCCCTCCCTCCTGCACCATCTCACAAGACACATATTCATTCTGACTATTCTTGAATTTCTACTCTGACTGTCTCGTGGCACTGGTAGCAATCCTGAGATTACTACCTTTGAAGTCCTACTTTTTAACTTATCTCCTAACTCCCTAAATTCTGATTATAGGACATCATCCCGTTTTTTACCTATATCGCTGGTGCTTATGTGCACCATGACAACTGGCTGTTCACCCTTCCCCTTCAGTATATCCTGCAGCCGATCTGAGACATCCCTGACCCGTGCACCCGGGAGGCAACATACCATTCGGGAGTCTCGTTTTCGACCACAGAAACACCTGTCTACTCCCCTTACGATTGAATCCCCAGTCTTTTTCCCGCCCTTCTGTGCAGCAGAGCCAGCCACGGTGTCATGAACATGGCTACTACTGCCTTTCCCAGGTGAGTCAGCTCCCCCAACAGTATCCAAAATGGTATACCTGTTATGGAGGGAGATGACCGCAGGGGACACCTGCACTGCCTTCCTGCTCTTTCTCTGCCTTTTGGTCACCCATTCCCTGTCTCCCTCACCAATCCTAATCAGTGGTATGACCAACTCACTGAACGTGCTATCCACGACATCCTCAGCATCACGAATGCTCAAAAATGAATCCATCCGCAGCTCCAGAGCCGTCATGCGGTCTAACAGGAGCTGCAGCTGGACACACATCCCGCACATGAAGGAGTCAGGGGCATTGGCCGCGTCCCTGAACTCCCACATTGAACATGAGGAGCATAACACGGGTCTGGGACCACCTGCCATTTTTACACTTTACCTTAACTGATTACAAACTTAATATCAAATAATGAATAAGTGAAAGGGATAAAGATTTCACTTACCAATCACTATACTTACCCACACACGAAGAGTTAAACCTCTCCCAGCTACTGCTAATTGGAGCACTTTCCTTACCAGCCAATCAGGTCACTGCTTTGATGTGATGCCACTCTTCAAATTTATCCCCAAAGACCCTGTGGCAGCTTAAGCAGCGAAGCAGCTAGTTTAAATACTCACCGCTCGACACTGTAGCTCCGCCCGCTCCAACAGCTGAATTCCCGCTGAGAAGACTCGAATCCGTGAAGCACCTAGTTTAAATACTCACCGCTCGTCTCTGTAGCTCCGCCCACTCCAACTGCTGAATTCCCGCTGAGAAGACTCGAATCCGTGAAGCACCTAGTTTAAATACTCACCGCTCGACTCTGTAGCTCCGCCCACTCCAACAGCTGAATTCCCGCCGAAAAGACTCAAATCTGCGAAGTAGCTAGTTTAAATACTCACCGCTCGACTCTGTAGCTCCGCCCACTCCAACAGCTGAATTCCCGCCGCTCAGGACTGTCCTGGAATGTCTCAAGGAGAGGGGAAAGAAACAGGCTCCCTGGTAATGGACATTTTAAATTAACTAAAAGTTTAGAGATGTCCAAAGGAAAAGAAAGGAAAAAAACCAAATAAAGTAAAAATCCTAATGATCAGAAAGGGGCTGAAACACTCAATCAGCTTTTTGTTCAGAAATATCTGAGGATGACAAATCCGCCGCCCAAAACAATAAAAAATGGGGAGTAAAGTCAATACAAGATTAAGGTTAGAAATTTAACAATGGATTCTTGTCTAGAATTGTTTCAAGCCGCCCAGATAAACTCGGCAGTAATTCACTTCATTTGAATCAACAAAAAAAATAACACCCAGTGATATCTCTTTCAAACACTGGTTAAATAGCGAATATTGACAATTGAGTAAGAAATTTGAGTAACATTAAAGGAAAGAATAAATAATGTTTGAGATAACGTAACAGACGCAAATGGCATCATTCCAAGTTCTCCGCCTCCTTAAGTTCTGTACAAAAAGTGAACCGTTTCAGCAAGCAGGTCTTCTGCACAAAAAAAGTATTTGTCTCTAAGAATAGCTAATACCAATAAAATTAATCAGTGGCAATTGGCTTAAATGGAATAACACAGATAAAATTTTATGACGAAGGAAAATGGAAGATTTTGTTCAGTATTTTAATTAAGCGATTGTGAAATTGCTGTCTCTTTCAGAATTTGTAGCCATGAGAGAGGGCTAACAGTTAACTCTGATATTTGCGACCTGTGAGAATGTGCGTGTGTTTGGTCTGTGAATGTTAATATCTCTCTGCTAAGATTTATCTTCTGAGAAGTAACCTTGAGTTTATAATTTGCAACTTTAGAATAGGCTCCAGAAGAATTTTTACCGAACTTATTTTGGTGTGTCATCTGACATTGTGATTTAAAGATCATAGTTTGAGTGAAGTTAACAAATTTTTCGGTTATCATTGACATTTCCAGGGTAATTTTGATACACGAGGAATTTTAATCAGGGTACAAAATCACATGAACATAAGAACTAGGAACAGGAGTAGGCCATCTGGCCCCTCGAGCCTGCTCCGCCATTTAATGAGATCATGGCTGATCTTTGTGGACTCAGCTCCACTCTCCGGCCCGTACACCATATCCCCGAATCCCTTTATTCTTTAGAAAGGCATCTATCTTTTTCTCAAAAACGTTTAAAGAAGGAGCCTCAACTGCTTCACTGGGCAAGGAATTCCAGAGATTCACAACCCTTTGGGTGAAAAAGTTCCTCCGACACTCCGTCCTAAATCTACCTCCCCTTATTTTGAGGCTATGCCCCCTAGTTCTGCTTTCCCCGACCAGTGGAAACAACCTGCCCGCATCACGTATGTAAGAATAGGAAAATATAGTTTTATTGTGTTCATTGGAAGTTAGGGTAGTTGAAATACATATAACAGTTGAAATACATATGACATATGACCTATCCGGTGTTTCATTAGTTCAGGGTTAAAACTTCCCTGACACAACGCAGATGTATTAATTCTGAGATTGCAGAATTAAGTGTAAAGGACAGATGGGTAAATAAAATATGTCCATGATCATGTTTCTTGTTTAAACAAAAGAAGGTTGGTGACAAAATGACATCTGGTAGAGAACTCTGGTAGAAAACCAAGATACAGCGCAAAATTGGTTCAGTCATATATTCAATGAGTTATTATGTTTGATATTTTAAAATAAATGTTTTACATTAGCTTGGAAATTAACACTTCAGACAATGTGGAAGCTGTTTTTTTTTAAAAACACACAACTCTGATTAAAAGCAAATCTATATTCCAAGGAAACACATCGTTCTAAGACACTTGATAACGGGAACTTGGCAGCAATCCAACTTTTACTCCACCCCATTTTCAAACCAGCAGAGAATTGACCCGTGATGGGGTTTGCCCCTGTCCACACTCTGAGCTCTGGCTTTGTAATTCTGACAAAGTAATTTTAAAAAACTGCTGAAGATGTATTTTTAATTGGAACTTACAAATCTTAAGTTTTGAATTGTCAGATATATTCAGATTAGTTAATTCACTCTGTCCCATGCAAAATGGATCTTTTGTGTTAGAACATAGAACATACAGTGCAGAACTTTACAAGTAACTACAAGTGCCACAATATTTTCAGTAGTTTCAGGAATTTGAGGCAGTTGAGTTATAGTAAATTGGCTAATTAACCAGGCAAAAGTACGTCAAGGTCGAGTTCAACTGCAACAGAATTAGGCACGTAACCACGAGGAAAATAAATATGAAAAGGTTGTAATATGTAAGAATTACTAACTCCTGAATAACACACGTGTTCATCCCATACAGGAAAAGCTTTACACGGACAACATCTAACACCTGGTGACGACCAGGACACTTTTCCACTTTTCCTTTAAATGTTTAGGTTAAACATTCAAGAAAGGCTTCAACGACATGGCTCTTGAGATCTCAGAACAACTACAAGCACTTAAAAGAGCAGGAACATCACTGGTTTTACAACGGACACAGGTTTAACATAGCTATATGAACTATTGTGCTTTATATAATTTTATTGACGGGATGTGCATCCCAGCAGCCAGAGACTGGAACAATGATATCGCTTATTTTAATGCTTGGCTGCAGCTATATTCGGGGAAAGACATCGGATGCGTATACAACTTGTGTCTGTATTTCGCGTGCATTCCGGTATTGTCTATAATATGAAATAAATATGTGTAGTGTTTTCAATAAGGTTGTTATGAAGCAGGCTGCCAATGACACTGGTGCCACTAGATTTTGAGGGCACGACAACCTACACAGGGTACAAGAGGCATAATCAATGATGCAGTGAAATGACTTAATACAGAAACGTCTATGGTAAAGTCACTAGACATACAAAGGTTAAATGCGAAGATGGAACAACTTACAGGAATAAGGAAGAGAATATTAGGGAAAGCAGCGAAAGGTCTAGCCAGCTTGGGGAACAGGGCCTGGATATACAATTGAATAGGACAACAATGTTAGGGATACACACTAAGACAATCAACATTAATTAACAAACTCATCGACCAAGAAAAGGAGACAGCCGGAAGTCTTTGACAGGGGCAGCTAAGACACAACCTTGATCTGACCTAAAGGAGGGAGGTGCCTGATTGAATATACAGCCCGCAACTGGCTAAGCTAACCAAAGGACAAGGGACACTGGACAACCCTACTCTGAAGGGAGTAACCAGAGTATACTCTGCGATCCCCGACTGCAAAATGGACAAGATAACGGGGGTAGTGATGGTCCTGATGATCCCTATCATCACACCGGACTCAGGGCCATACCCACACAACCAACTGGAGGACATTGGAATCAGACAGGCTAACACCTCCCTCAGGTACTATCTCATTGAGACCTCTGCTATACGCAGGGATAATATATGGGATCTCCCTCACGTTGCACCCACTTGGTGGGACAGGGAGAGTTGGACGAATGTGGGTTAATCAGAACTCATGGTTGTGTCTTCGAGATTACACCTGCCCCCATGCATTTTAAGTTTACAGGGAAAAGGAAACACTGCGTCTCTGCCACCATAACTTCCTATTGCTATAACTTTTGTATCCCTTCGCCCACCATGTTAGGCCCAGCAAGGATCATTTGAGTTAGGATTAGAAAGAGCCGGAGATGGTCCCACATCTTGCAGAAACTCTGAGGGAACGAAGACTCAAGATCAGTCAATCAGTTAAGCTTTACCACCAGTTAACAAAAAAAATCCATGCTTTGAAAAATAAACACACAGAGGAACTACTTCAGAGTGACAGTTAGTGGCAGCGAGTATGGGAATGTTAGATGAGCTTACTTGAAAACTGCTATGAATAATATAATTTAATGATAGACAGCAGAGTTAGTCAGGGAGGCAGGAATGATTGATAGCAAGACATTAAATGTGACATACCTGGGTTCAAAGAACAAAGAACAAAGAAAAGTACAGCACAGGAACAGGACCTTCGGCCCTCCAAGCCCTTGCCGACCATGCTGCTCGTCTAAACTAAAATCTTCTACACTTCCTGGGTCCGAATCCCTCTATTCCCATCCTATTCATGTACTTGTCAAGATGCCCTTTAAATGTCACTATCGTCCCTGCTTCCACCGCCTCCTCCGGCAGCGAGTTCCAGGCACCCACTACCCTCTGTGTAAAGAACTTGCCTCGTACATCTCCTCTAAACCTTGCCCCTCACACCTTAAACCTATACCCCCTAGTAATTGACCCCTCTACCCTGGGGAAAAGCCTCTGACTATCCACTCTGACTCATAATTTTGTAGACCCCTATCAGGTCGCCCCTCAACCTCCGTTGTTCCAATGAGAACAAACCGAGTTTATTCAACCGCTTCTCATAGCTAATGCCCTCCATACCAGGCAACATACTGGTAAATCTCTTCTGCACCCTCTCTAGAGCTTCCACATTCTTCTGGTAGTGTGGCGACCAGAATTGAACACTATACTCCAAGTGTGGCCTAACTAAGGTTCTATAAAGCTGCAACATGACTTGCCAATTCTTATACTCAATGCCCCGGCCAATAAAGGCAAGCATGCCGTATGCCTTCTTGACTACCTTCTCCACCTGTGTTGCCCCTTTCAGTGACCTGTGGACCTGTACACCTAGATCTCTCTGACTTTCAATACTCTTGAGGGTTCTACCATTCACTGTATATTCCCTACCTGCATGAGACCTTCCAAAATGCATGACCTCACATTTGTCCGGATTAAACTCCATCTACCATCTCTCCGCCCAATTCTCCAAACGATCTAAATCCTGCTGTATCCCCTGACAGTCCTCATCGCAATCCGCAATTCCACCAACCTTTGTGTCGTCTGCAAACTTACTAATCAGACCAGTTACATATTCCTCCAAATCATTTATATATACTACGAACAGCAAAGGTTCCAGCACTGATCCCTGCGGAACACCACTAGTCACAGCCCTCCAATTAGAAAAGCGCCCTTCCATTGCTACTCTCTGCCTTCTATGACCTAGCCAGTTCTGTATCCAGCTTGCCAGCTCACCCCTGATCCCGTGTGACTTCACGTTTTGTACCAGTCTACCATGAGGGACCTTGTCAAAGGCCTTACTGAAGTCTATATGGACAACATCCACTGCCCTACCTGCATCAATCATCTTTGCGACCTCTTCGAAAAACTCTGTCAAGTTAGTGAGACACGACCTCCCCTTCACAAAACCATGCTGCCTCTCACTAATACGTCCGTTTGCTTCCAAATGGGAGTAGATCCTGTCTCGAAGAATTCTCTCCAGTAATTTACCTACCACTGACGCAAGGCTCACCGGCCTGTAGTTTCCTGGATTATCGTTGCTACCCTTCTTAAACAAAGGAACAACATTGGCTATTCGCCAGTCCTCCGGGATATCACCTGAAGACAGTGAGGATCCAAAGATTTCTGTCAAGGCCTCAGCAATTTCCTCTCCAGTCTCCTTCAGTATTCTCGGGTAGATCCCATCCGGCCCTGGGGACTTACCTACCTTAATATTTTTCAAGTCGCCCAACACCTCGTCTTTTTGGATCTCAATGTGACCCAGGCTATCTACACACCCTTCTCCAGACTCAACATCCACCAATTCCTTCTCTTTGGTGAATACTGATGCAAAGTATGAGTTTGTTTGAGGGGTGATCATTGACTCACGTGCATGGTGTACGTACGGAACATCTGGGAGGTTACATGCCCCAAAGGCCGTATTAAATGCACCCTGCAGCCCTCATATCATTTCATTGTGATCAATTGGAGTTCTGTAAATATCTTCCATGACCAAAAGGGGGAAGTGTTGGAGGCCATTGTGTGATACTGGACTATGATATAAATTATAGATGGCCCTTTAACTATATTTGTGCTCCTATATTACTTTTGAATTGTTCTGATGAGACAAAAAGTACTCAATGGCTTAGGTGCCTGTTTTGAAGGGACAATTTGTAGAAATAGATAGTGTATGCACAATGTTTGTTAATATCAGAAAAGACACAAAATGGCTGTTAGCTATTTTGTGATATTAAAGACACAAAATGGCTGAACAAGCCACATTCCCTGTAAATTGTCTCATGAGAACCAAACGTGGATATGTACAGGGAGTATCCCAACAGCTGATGATAACAGCTTTACAGAACAAGACATGCAATGTATCCTTGATAAAGCTCAAGGACTCCAGTTGGAGACAGGACATCATTATGTTAGTTTTGAATGACTTCTCTATGAAGTTACGGGCGGGTAATACAACACCCACTTTAACCATATATGTGATAACTGGGATGCTAGGAAAATTGATTGACTGCATGTAATAAAGTGTGACGCAAATATAGTTGATTGATTATATGTAAATGAGAAGACAACTAATTCCGCCCCTTGATCATGTATATTAACCCGTGTGAGCCTTAGCTCAAGTGAGAAAAGGTGCTGTCAATAGGTTGCGGAGTCTCAGGCCTTTTCTCCCAGAATTCTGACATAATAAACTGCTTTTTTTTACTTATGCTCAGGCCTTCGTGTGGATATTTTCACCTCTAACAGCTCCTCACGCCAGAGCTGTTATGGTGTGGGCAGCGTCTTTGGTTCGATTGACTTCATAACCCTTAATTGTTCCTTTAAGTATGGTGAAAAAGCTGCCTACTTCAGCACCTGTCTATCCTCCCCCCCTCCCCCCCACCCCCCCCCAGAACCCTCCCCCCCCCCTCCCCACACAGCCCGCACGTGGGAAACATGTCCGCCAGGGGCACGGAGTATTCAGCTCACGGATGTCATTTTCCTCTTTTGACAAACCATCGACCCCTGATGACAATCTTTGGACCGTATTAAATTATTCTTTCTTTCGCAGCTAGTGGGTTGCAGAGATGGTTTTTGATATTATCGGCACACATGCACAATATCCAATATTGTAAATCAGAGCAACATGCAAATGCTGATGCTTTGCCAAGATTGCCATTAGTAACCAAGCAAGAAGCTGAAGACAATTTCGACAACATCATATATTTCTCCCATGTGGATCATGTACCTGTGGCTTCATCCCAAGTTCAGAGATATACAAGAACCGATACAGTGATGGGGAAGGTTATGGACATGGTACAAAAAGCAACGGTGATGGACGTACATTGTAGAATTCCTCTGTCACATGAAGACTTGAGGTGACATTCCAGAATGGAGTTTTATTATGACAAATCCGAGTGATTATCCCTCCATGCTTGAGTAATAATGTCCTTGACCAACTACATGTGGGACATCCTGGTGTGGTGAGGATGAACGAACTGGCACAAAGTTATTTTTGGTGGCCAGGATTAGATGCTCAAATTGAAGAGAGATTGGGGCAAGATCAGTGCTGTGCAAAGCTAAGAAACATTCATTACATAGATTACATAGAACATACAGTGCAGAAGGAGGCCATTCGGCCCATCGAGTCTGCACCGACCCACATTAATCCCTCACTTCCACCCTATCCCCGCAACCCAATAACCCCTCCCAACCCTTATGGACACTACGGGCAATTTTTAGCATGGCCAATCCACCTAACCTGCACGTCTTTGGACTGTGGGAGGAAACCGGAGCACCCGGAGGAAACCCACGCAGACACGGGGAGAACGTGCAGACTCCGCACAGACAGTGACCCAGCGGGGAATCGAACCTGGGACCCTGGCGCTGTGAAGCCACAGTGCTATCCACTTGTGCTACCGTGCTGCCTAATACACCACTTACATCCATGGGAATGGCCGACACAGCCTTGGCAGAGAATATACATAGATGACGCTGGTCCAGTGGAGGAACACATGTTCCTAGTGATTGTGGATGCACAGTCTGAATGGCCCGAAGCAGTGATTATGAAATCCATGACGACAGATCAAACTATTGAGAAATTGGATGAAATATTTGCAAGATTTGGCCGCTGGAGCAGGTCAGAAGTGGCAATGGAACTCAGTTCACTTCTAAGGATTTTGAAGACTAATTAAAATGAAATGGTATGCAGCTCATCATGTCAGCTCTGTACCATTCTGCAACAAATGGGTTGGCTGAACCATTAACACTGTCACTAAAACACCCAATCAAGGCATCAAAGGACCAAGATACATTGTCAAGTTGAATATCTTGATATCATTTTGGAACACCACACACACAACGGCACTGAAATCACCAGCAATGCTGCTATTCAGAAGAAAGCCAAGAACAAAATTTGACCTTTTGATTCGACCTGATACTTCAGAAATTGTCAAACAACGACAGCAAGCACTGATTGCTGGGAGGTAACAAAACTCTAAAAAGTGAATATTCACTCAAGGGGAGTGAGTGCTAGTAAGAGGTTACACTCCCAATGAGAAATGGGTACCTGCAATTATCCTCACAAGGTCAGGCCCAATTAACACACCGTACAGACGGACGATGAAGGAGTTTGGCTATGATCTTCACAAAGTGAAAGCGCTGAAACTTCTCCAGAAGTATTTCCATCGGGAGATCTAAACAGCGACACTTGTGAACAGAGATCAAACACACAGAGAAGTTCTGATTCTGTTTCTGAAGAATCTTCAACACCAATGGAGACAGATACTGAAGTAACGTCACAGGAAGTTTCACCAACAAAAGGAAAAGAAAACTGCAAAAGCCTCGAGTAGCCAGATTCGAGAACGTTGCGTACAACCCAAAATAAATAAACGACCAATTGAGAGACTGTCGTTAAGTTATACATATGTAAAAAGATAATGGTGTAAAAACACGTATCCAATGTATGATTGGGTCTGTTGTGTAAACATTTTAAAATGTTGTCGTTTCTACTAAATATGTAACGGGGAGGGGTGTTATGTACTTAAGTGATACTTCTCCGCTGGTGGAACATCACGTGACCCGTAGTGATGTCAGCAGAGCATTTGCGCAGGCTTTAGTTCTCCATCTTAACTCTGTATGAGCAATATTTCCTAATAAACTTTGTATCCTGTTTGTCAGAAATCCAAGTGCGTGGCACTTCTGTACCTTTTCTCTTTGTGGCACATTGAGCACCTTGCTATTGGCGGAGGCTCCCACCTGCCTCTTAAAAGATGTCTGCAAAAAATGCTGGCGAAGTATTCCTGCACGGTGGCCCAGGGGAATGGCCGGCACGGCTGCTCTTGCTCCTTCAATCACATGTTTCCTTTCTCCTGCCCTGACTGCTCTTCTAATCATAGATTCTGTTTCTGGAGGAGCAGCAGGAGAGGAAACAGGACCCACGCAGCTGTCCCAAGGCCGAAAGCAACAGCTCTGAAACTGTCAGTCAAACTGTCCTCAAATTACAGCTCTTCAGGCCGACAGTTCCTTTGGTTTGTCTGGAAAACGGGTCTTTCCGGTTTACAACTTTAATTGCTCAGTTTGGACAACGACAACTCGATTTAAAGATTTTAAGAGATTTGAAAAAGGAGAAAAGGTGATGTGAGAAAAATGTTTTCGCACGGAGTGATTGAGATCTGGAATGTGGTGGAGGCATGTTTATTTGAGGTATTCAAGAGGGCTTCAGATGGTTATTTGATTAGGAACAATGTGCAGGTTTGTCATTGGATGCACGTAGGAGCATGCAGGTGGCGAAAAAGTCATAGACAGAGATGTGGTCACACCCAAGGTTCAGGCAGACAGACGGGTGACCACGAGGAAAGGCAGGCAATCAGTGCAGGAATCCCCTGTGGCACGCCCCCTCTCTAACAGGTATACTGTTTTGGATACTGTTGGGGGGAATAGCCTATCAGGGGGAAACAACAGCAGCCAGAACACTGGCACCACAACTGGCTCTGTTGCTCAGCAGGGGAGGGCAAAGTGCAGGAGAGCGATAGTTATAGGGGACTCTATAATACGGGACACGGATGGAACATAGAACATAGAACATTACAGTGCAGTACAGGCCCTTCGGCCCTCGATGTTGCGCCGACCTGTGAAACCACTCTAAAGCCCATCTACACTATTCCCTTATCATCCATATGTTTATCCAATGACCATTTGAATGCCCTTCATGTTGGCGAGTCCACTACTGTTCCAGGCAGGGCATTCCACGCCCTTACTACTCTCTGAGTAAAGAACCTACCTCTGACATCTGTCTTATATCTATCTCCCCTCAATTTAAAGCAATGTCCTCTCCTGCTAGACATCACCATCCGAGGAAAGAGGCTCTCACTGTCCACCCTATCCAATCCTCTGATCATCTTGTATGCCTCAATTAAGTCACCTCTTAACCTTCTTCTCTCTAACGAAAACAGCCTCATGTCCCTCAGCCTTTCCTCATAAGATCTTCCCTCCATACCAGGCAACATTCTGGTAAATCTCCTCTGCACCCTTTCCAATGCTTCCACATCCTTCCTATAATGCGGCGACCAGAATTGCACGCAATACTCCAAATGCAGCTGCACCAGAGTTTTGTACAGCTGCAACATGACCTCATGGCTCCGAAACTCAATCCCTCTACCAATAAAATCTAAGTACGAAGTCTTACAACACCAGGTTAAAGTCCAATAGGTTTGTTTCGATGTCACTAGCTTTCGGAGCGCTGCTCCTTCCTCAGGTGAATGAAGAGGTATGTTCCAGAAACATATATATAGACAAATTCATAGATGCCAGACAATGCTTGGAATGCGACCATTAGCAGGTGATTAAATCTTTACAGATCCAGAGATGGGGTAACCCCAGGTTAAAGAGGTGTGAATTGTGTCAAGCCTGGACAGTTGGTAGGATTTTGCAGGCCAGATGGTGGGGGATGATTGTAATGCGACATGAATCCCAGGTCCCGGTTGAGGCCGCACTCATGTGTGCGGAACTTGGCTATCAGCTTCTGCTCGCCGATTCTGCGTTGTCGCGCGACCCGAAGGCCGCCTTGGAGAACGCTTACCCGGAGATCAGAGGCTGAATGCCCTTGACTGCTGAAGTGTTCCCCGACTGCAAGGGAACATTCCTGCCTGGTGATTGTCGCGCGATGTCCGTTCATTCATTGTCGCAGCGTCTGCATGGTCTTGCCAATGTACCACGCTTCGGGACATCCTTTCCTGCAGCGTATGAGGTAGACAACGTTGGCCGAGTCGCACGAGTATGTACCGCGTCCCTGATGGGTGGTGTTCTCACGTGTAATGGTGGTATCCATGTCGATGATCTGGCACGTCTTGCAGAGATTGCCATGGCAGGGTTGTGTGGTGTCATGGTCACTGTTCTGAAGACTGGGTAGTTTGCTGCAAACAATGGTTTGTTTGAGGTTGCGCGGTTGTTTGAAGGCAAGTAGGGGGGGTGTGGGGATGACCTTGGCAAGATGTTCATCTTCATCAATGACGTGTTGAAGGCTGTGAAGAAGATGACGTAGTTTCTCCGCTCCGGGAAAGTACTGGACGACGAAGGGTATTCTGTCGGTTGTGTCCCATGTTTGTCTTCTGAGGAGGTCGGTATGGTTTTTCGCTGTGGCGCGTTGGAACTGTCGATCGATGAGTCGAGTGCCATATCCCGTTCGTACAAGAGCATCTTTCAACATCTGTAGATGTCTGTTACGCTCCTCCTTGTCTGAGCAGATCCTATGTATACGGAGAACTTGTCCATAGGGGATGGCTTCTTTAATGTGTTTAGGGTGGAAGCTGGAGAAGTGGAGCACCGGGAGGTTATCCGTGGGTTTGCAGTAAAGCGAAGTGCTGAGGTGACCGTCCTTGATGGAAACGAGTGTGTCCAAGAATGCAACTGATTTTGGAGAGTAGTCCATGGTGAGTCTGATGGTTGGATGGAACTTATTAATGTCATCGTGCAGTCGTTTCAGTGATTCTTCGCCGTGGGTCCAAAGGAAAAAATATCATCGATGTATCTGGTGTATAATGTCGGTATAATAAAATCTAACACACCGTACGCCTTCTTAACAACCCTCTCAACCTTGGTGGTAACATTCAGAGATCTATGTACATGGACCCTGAGATCTCTGCTCATCCACACTGCCAAGCATCTTACCATTAGCCCAGTACTCTGTCTTACTGTTATTCCTTCCAAAATGTATCACCTCACACTTTTCTGCTTTAAACTCCATTTGCCACCTCTCAGCCCAGCGCTGCAGCTTATCTATGTCCCTCTGTAACTTGTAACATCCTTCCGCACTGTCCACAACTCCACCAAATTTGGTGTCATCTGCAAATTTACTCACCCATCCTTCTATGCCCCACTCCAGGTCATTAAAAAAAAATGACAAACAGCAAGGGCCCCAAAACAGATCCTTGTGGTACACCACTAGTAACTGGACTCCAGTATGAACATTTCCCATCAAGCACCACCCTTTGTCTTCTTCCAGCTAGCCAATTTCTGATCCAAACTGCTTAATCACCCTGAATCCCATGCCTCCGTATTTTCTGCAGTAGCCTACCGTGGGGAACCTTATCAAACGCTTTACTGAAATCCATATAAACCACATCAACTACTTTACCCTAATCCATCTGTTTGGTCACCTTCTCAAAAAACTCAATAAGGTTTGTGAGGCACGACCTACCCTTCACAAAACCGTGCTGACGATCTCTAATCAAATTATTCCTTTCCAGATGATTACCCATCCTATCTCTTATAAACCTTTCCAAGATTTTTGCCCACAACAGAAGTAAGGCTCACTGGTCTATAGTTACCGGGGTTGTCTCTACTCCCCTTCTTGAACAAGGGGACAACATTTGCAATCCTCCAGTCTTCTGGCACTATTCCTGGAGACAAAGATGACTTAAAGATCAAAGCCAAAGGCTCAGCAATCTCCTCTCTAGCTTCCTAGAGAATCCTAGGATAAATCCCATCCAGCCCAGGGGACTTATCTATTTTCACACTTTCCAGAATTGCTAACATCTCCTCCTTATGAACTTCGAGTCCTTCTAGTCTAGTAGCCTGAATCTCAGTATTCTCCTCGACAACATTGTCTTTTTCCTGTGTGAATACTGACGAAAAATATTCATTTAGCACCTCTCCTATCTCCTCGAACTCCAAGCACAACTTCCCACTACTGTCCTTGACTGGCCCTACTCTTACCCTAGTCATTCTTTTATTCCTGACATATCTATAGAAAGTTTTAGGATTATCCTTGATCCTACCGACCAAAGACTTCTCATGTCCCCTCCTGGCTCTTCTGAGCTCTCTCTTTAGGTCCTTCCTAGCTAACTTGTTCGTCTCGAGCGCCCTAATTGAACCTTCAGGCTTCATCTTTGCATCAGCCTCCTTCTTCCTCTTGACAAGTGTTTCAACTGCTTTAGTAAACCACGTTTCCCTCACTCGACCACTTCCTCCCTGCCTGACAGGTACATACTTATCAAGGACACACAGTAACTGTTCCTTGAACATGCTCCACATTTTCATTGTGCCCATCCCCTGCAGTTTTCCTCTCCACCCGATGGATCATAAGTCTTGCCTCATCGCATCACAATTGCCTTTCCCCCAGATATAACTCTTGCCCTGCGGTATATACCTACCCCTTTCCATCAGTAAAGTAAATGTAAGTTAAAGTCCCCCAAAACATCTACCCTGTTGCTTTCACTCCTATCCAGAATCATCTTTGCAATCCTTTCCTCTACATTTCTGGAACTTTTCTGAGGCCTATAGAAAACCCCTAACAGGGTGACCTCTCCTTTCCTGTTTCTAACCTCAGCCCATACTACCTCAGTAGACGAGTCTTCATCAAACGTCCTTTCTGCCACCGTAATACTGTCCTTGACTAACAATGCCACCCCTCCCCCTCTTTTACCATCTTCCCTGAGTTTATTGAAATATCTAAATCCCGGCACCTGCAACAACCATTCCTGTCCCTGCTCTATCCATGTCTCCAAAATGGTCACAACATCGAAGTCCCAGGTACCAACCCATGCCGCAAGGTCACCTACCTTATTCCGGATGCTCCTGGCATTGAAGAAGACACACTTTAAACCATTTCCCTGCCTGCCGGTACACTCCTGCAACTTTGAAACCTTACTAATGACCTCACTACTCTCAACCTCCTGTATACTGGAGCTACAATTCAGGTCCTCAAGCCCCTGCTGAACTAGTATAAACCCTCCCAAAGAGCATTAGCAAATTTACCCCCCCCCCCCCCAGGATATTGGATAAGCGCTTCTTATCCAGGATGGCATGTTCCCTCTCTGGTCAAGCATGTCTCTGAACGAACACAGGGCATGCTGAAGGGGGAGGGTGAACAGCCAGGGGTCGTGGCACACATAGGTACTAACGACGTAGGCAGGAAGGAGTTCAGGGAGTTAGGCAGTAAGCTAAAAAGGAGGACCTCGAGGGTTGTAATCTCAATAATGCTCTCTGTGCCACGTGCCAGTGAGGCTAGAAATAGGAGGATAGTGCAGCTAAATACGTGGCTAAACTTGTGGTGTAGGAAGGAGGGTTTCAGATTTCTGGATCATTGGGATCTCTTCCGGGGCAGGTGTGACCTGTACAAGAAGATGGGTTGCATCCAAATTGTAGGGACTACAATATCCTGCCTGGGAAGTTTGTTAGTCGCTTGGGATGATTTGAACTAGTATGGCAGGAATCAGAGCTTTACTTTAGAAGGTGTAATAACTGAAGGGGAAATAGAGAACAAAAATAAGAGAACAACATCACCCTGTCTGCTCAAACGCAGTTGTCTGAAATGTATTTGCTTCAACGCCATAAGTATAGCAGGTAAGGCAGATGAACTTAGAGCACTGATTAGTACTTGGAATTCCGATGGCGTGGCTATCACAGAAATGTGGTTAAAGGAAGGGCAGGATTGGCAGCTGAACACTGAAGGATATAGATGCTTCAGGAGAGATAGAGGGGGATGTAAAAGGGGTGGGGGAGTTGCATTACTGGTGAAGGAAAATATTATAGCCGTATTGCAGGAGGACACCTCGAAGGGCTCAAACAATGAGGCAATCTGGGTAAAGTTCAGGAATAGGAAGGGGGCAGTCACAACGTTGGGGTTTATTACAGGCTTCTCAACTGCCAGCGAGAGGTTGAGAAGCAGATAGGTAGAGAGATTTTAGCTCGGTGCAAAAGTAACAGGGTTGTTGTGGTATGGGATTTTAATTTCCCCTATATTGACTGGGACACACTGCTTGGATGGGGCAGAGATTGTAAGGTGTTTCCAGGAAGGCTTCTTGATGTATTATGTAGATAGTCCAACTAGGGAAGGGGCAGTACTGGACCTGATATTGGGGAATGAGCCTGGACAGGTGGTTAAGGTTTCAGTAGGGGAACATTTTAGGAGTAGTGACCACAATATTACGGTATCGTTGGATAAGGATGAAGGTAACCCTCGCGTTAAGGTGCTAAACTGAGGAAAGGCAAATTACGATAACATTAGACAGGAATTGAAGAATTTGGGTTGGGTACGGCTGTTGGAGGGTAAATCAACATCGGAAATGTGGGAGTTTTTCAAGCAACAGTTGATTAGGATGCAGGAAAGTCACTTTCCTGAGAGAACAAACGATTAGTATGGGACGTTTTGGGAGCCTTGGAAAATGAGGGATATTGTGAACCTCGTCAAAAAGGAAAAGGAGGCTTTTGTACGGTTTAGAAGGTTGGAGACAGTCAAAACTCTTGAGGAGTATAAAGAAAGCAGGAAGGTACTTAAGTGAGAAATTAGGAGGGCTAGGAGGGGGTCATGAAAAGTAGGATTAAGGTGAATCCCATAGTTTTATATTTATATGTAAAACGTATGAAGGAGGCCAAGAAAAAGAATTTGTGGAATGTTTAAGAGATGTTTTTTTGGAGCAGCTTGTGGCAGAGCCCACGAGGGAACAGGCAATTCTGGATTTGGGGATGTGTAATGAGGCAGACTTTTAGGGATCCTAAGGTGAAGGAACCCTTTGGGAGCAGTGACCACAATATGATAAAATTTACCCTGCAGTTTGAGTGGGAGAAGCTGCAATCAGATGTAACGGTATTACAATTAAATAAGGGTAACTACAAACACATGAGGGAGGAGCTGGCCAGAGTTGATTGGAAAAGGAGCCCAGCAGGGAAGACAGTGGAACAACAATGTCAGGAGTATTTGTGGGTTGTTTGGGAGGCACAGCAGAAATTCATCCCAAGGAGGAGGAAACATGCTCAGGGCAGGATAAGGTTGATGAGGGAAGTCAAGGACAGCATAAAAGAAAAAGAAAAAGCATACAAATTGGCAAGTATTAGTGGGAAGCCAGAGGATTAGGAAGCCTTTAAAAGCGAGTAGAGGACAACTAAAAAAGCAATAAGGGGAGAGAAGATGAACTCTGAGTGCAAGCTGGCTAATAATACAAAAGAAGATAGGAAGAGTTTCTTTCAATATATAAAAGGTAAGAGAGAGGCAAAAATAAACATTGGGCCACTGGAAAATGTGGCTGGAGAAGTAATAATAGGATACAAAGAAATGGCAGATGAACTGAATAGTTACTTTGCATCAGTCTTCACGGTGGAAGATACCAGTGGGATGCCAGAGCTCCAGGAGAATCATGGGGCAGAGGTGAGTGCAGTGGCCATTATTAAGGAGAAGGTTCTGGGGAATCTGAAAGTTCTGAAGATGGATAAGTCACCTGGACCGGATGGTCTACACCCCAGGGTCCTAAAAGAGATAGCTGAGGATATTGTGGAGGCATTGGTGATGATCTTTCAGGAATAACTGGAGGCAGGAAGGGTCCCAGAGGATTGGAAAGTGGCTAATGTAACACCACCATTTAAGAAGGGAGGGAGGCAGAAGACGGGAAATTATAGGCCGGTTAGCCTGACTTCGGTCATTGGTAAGATTTTAGAGTCTGTTAATAAAGATGAGATCGCGGAGTACTTGGAAGTGCATGATAAAATAGGACTGAGTCAGCACGGCTTTGTCAAAGGGAAGTCGTGTCTGACAAATCTGTTTGAGTTCTTTGAGGAGGTAACAATGAGTTAGACAAAGGAGAACTAGTGGACGTGATTCATTTAGATTTCCAGAAGGCCTTTGACAAGGTGCCGCATAGCAGATTGTTAAATAAGTTAAGAGCCCATGTTGTTAAGGGTAGGATCCTGGCATGGATAAAGGATTGGCTGACTGGCAGAAGGCAGAGAGTGGGGATAAAAGGGCCTTTTTCAGGATGGCAGCCGGTGACTAGTGATGTGCCTCAGGGGTCTGCGCTGGGACCACAACATTTCTCAATATATATTAATGATTTGGAAGAAGGAATTGAAGGCACTGTTGCTAAGTTTGCAGATGATACAAAGATCTGTAGAGGGACAGGTAGTATTGAGGAAGCAAGGGGGCTGCAGAAGGACTTGGACAAGCTAGGAGAGTGGGCAATGAAGTGGCAAATGAAATACAATGTGGAAAAGTGTGAGGTTATGCACTTTGGAAGGTAGAATATAGGCATAGACTATTTTCTGAATGGGGAAATGATTAGGAAATCAGAAGCACAAAGGGACTTGGGAGTCCTTGTTCATGATTCTCGGGCAGCACGGTAGCATAGTGGTTGGCACAGTTGCTTCACAGCTCCAGAGTCCCATGTTCGATTCCTGGCTTGGGTCACTGTCTGTGCGGAGTCTGCATATTTCCTCTCGGTGCTCCGGTTTCCTCCCACAGTCCAAAGATGTGCAGGTTAGGTAGATTGGTCATGTTAAATTGCCCTTAGTGTTCAAAAAGGTTGGCTGGGGTTACTGGATTACAGGGAGGGTGGAGGTGTGGGCTGTAGGGTGCTCTTTCCAAGAGCTGGTGCAGACTCGATGGGCCGAATGGCCTCCTTCGGCACTGTAAATTCTGTGATTCTTTGATTCTCTTCAGGTTAATGTGCAGGTTCAGTCGGCAGTTAAGAAGTGTGCCATCTAAAATGGCTGCCCGCAAAGAATGATGGGAATTATGGCCAGGTTTGGGAGACAGACAAGCTGCAGCTTGTATCTTTGCAAATGGCAGCCCAGAAGTATGCAGGAATTCACACCTGCAAATGGGCCATTCAAGGCAATTAAAGTAACAATGGGACCATCAGGTCCACCTCATCATTTCCAGACTAGGCGGCACCGATCTCCTGCTCGGAGCCCTCCCAGGATTGGCCACTGAGTGCCCATCCCAAAAGTCATGTGGCAGCCCCTGATTGGATGTGACCAATCAGAGGTTGGAGCCCTGAGGAATTGATTGGCAGTGACCCAGAAACTGCCCACAAAAGGGGCTGGGAAAACTCCAGCCAGTTAAAAGACAATGCAGCCATGATTTCTGCCTCTTTTGGGGCCAGCATGTGCACGACCAACTGTAGCAAAACAACCAAGTTCAAGGACCCATGACCATCCTGAAGGACGAACCCAGCTGAGACGAACCCAACAACTTCTAAGCGACCACGTGGACCCGGATAAAGGCCTTATCTCGTACAGTGCCGGTCATTCAAAATTAAGTAAAGGTCATCTTAGTTGTTAGGTGTAGTTTAGTATGGAGCCGCGTGTATTATTGCATATAGGTACAAGTCTTGTGTTATTAATAAACTGTGTTTTTGAGCTAACATACTAGTTGTGTGGTCATTTGGTCAATATAAGAACAGCTTGTGGTTCACATAAATGGTAAAAAGACAACAGAGGGCAAATGCAATGTTAGCATTCATGTCAAGAGGGCTAGAATACAAGACCAAGGATGTACCTCTGAGGCTGTATAAGGCTCTGCTCAGACCCCATTTGGAGTGTTGTGAGCAGCTTGAAAGTGCATAATGTCGTGTGAGAGTACCTTGAAGAAATGGGTGTTTATAAAATAGCTGCAGTGGGTGTACCTTTAACCTTTAAGAAATGGGTGTTTATCGGATGGCTGCAGTGATGTCAGAGAGTGGGTGGAGCTGGGCTGTCTGTCTGTTTTTACTTTCGCTTTGGGCTGACTGTTACACGGTGTGTTTTAGTTTCGCTTTGAGAGCTGGATAGCTGCAGTCACAGCAAGAAGGTGTATTAGTCTCACTCTCTGCAATCTAAAGACTGTCTCCAGATCCTTTGGTGATTTAAAAATAATATCGGTTTCTGTAGAGAAGTTAAACCTGATGTATTTCGGTAAAAAGTTTTTTTTTTGTCTTATGGATGTTGCAAGGAAAGATTAAGAGTTACTTATAGAGTACTGTATTCTTTGGGGGATTTATTGGTGTTGATAGTTGTTAATTTACTGTGGTTTTATAAAGTGTTAACTGGTTTCATAAATAAACATTGTTTTAATTTAAAAGTACTGTAAATCTCTGTTGCATCACACGTGTAAAGTAGACCCGTGTGCTCCCCATAACCACAATCTATTAAAAGTTGTGGGTCAGGTGAACTCCATGATACACTTTGAGGTTCTCTCAACCCTGGCCCATAACAAGAATAAATAACGCCCATGAATTGTAGAACACCTCCATCCTTCCCCTCAGTTCAAATTTAACCTTCTTAAGAGTCAAGAATTCCAACAGGTCCCCCCACCATGGCACAGGGTGGAGAGGTTGCTCTCCATCCCAACAGGATCCGCCTTCGGGTGATCAACGAGGCGAAGGCTACAACATCTGCCTCCGCACCCGTTTCCTACACCGACCAGTCCGACACCCCAAATATGGCCTCCCGAAGGTCCAGGTCCAGTTTCACCTGCACCACTTTAGAGAATACCCTAAAAACCTGCTTCCAGTAATCCTCCAGCTTTGGACAAGCTCCTCGGCTTCTTATATAGTAGATTTACCGAGTTCACAAATCTTGGTCCAATCCCTAACCGCTCCAGAACTGCCATCAAGTACCCCCATTCTACCCGGTCAAACGCTTTCTCGGCGTCCAATGCCACAACCACCTGTTTACTTGCCCTCCGCGGGTGCCATAACCACGTTCAATACCATTCTGACGTTCGAAAAGAGCTGCCTCCATCTCACGAACCCGTCGGACATTCACCTATCACCTTCGGGAGGCACTCCTTCAGCCTACCCGCCAGTACCTTCGCCAATACCTTTGCGTCCACGTTTAAAAGTGATATGGGCCGAGACGACCCACACTCCGTCAGATCCTTATCTTTTTTAAGCAACAGGGAAATCGATGCTTGCCCCAAAGTTTGTGGTAACATCCCCTTCCCTATTGCCTCTTCAAACATCCCCACCATCAGGGGTGCCAGCTTATCCTTGAATTTTTTATAATATTCCACCGGAAACGTATCCGGCCCTGCCACCTTCCCCGACTGCATCCTCCCAATCACATCTTTTATCTCCTGCTCCATTATCGCTCCTTATAATGTTGCACTGTCCCCCTCCCCTAATCTCGGGTACTCCAGCCCCTCTAGAAATCCCTGCATCTCCCAGTCTGCCTCAGGTGGCTCTGACCTGTACAGCCTCTCATAGAATGCCTCAAAGACATTGTTAATCAGATCCAGAGCCACCACCAACTTCCCTGCCCTATCCCGCACCTGAACAATTTCCCTTGCCGCCTCCCTCCGAAGCTGAACCACTAATAATGACCCACCTTCTCTCCATGCTCATAAACTGCACCCCTTGCTTGCCTCAGTTGGCGCACCGCCTTCCTGGTAGATAGCCGGTCAAAGCTCGCCTGTAGTTCCTTCCTCTTTTCTAACTTTGCTGGGTCCCCAGCTTCTGCATAACTCCTATCTACCTCCAGCATCTCATCTGTTACCCTCTGCCGCTCCAACCTCTCCTCTTTGTCCACCCTGGCCTTAAACAAGATCACCTCACCCCTCACCACTGCCTTTAGAGCCTCCCAGACAACTGCCATCGACACCTCACCCATACAGTTGAAACCGACATATTCCTCGATTACTTTTTCAATTTTGTCACAGGACCCTCGGTCCCCCAACAGTCCCATATCTAATTTCCACACCGTCCTCTGTACTACCCCCTTCTCCAGTACCATATCCACCCAATGCGGAGCATGATCTGATACTGCAATTGCCGAGTACTCTGACCCCTTAACCCCAGCCAGCAAAGCCTCCCCCACCACGAAAAAGTCAATCCGCGAGTATACCTTATGGACTGACGAGAAAAACGAGTACTGCCGCTCCCTCGAGTGCAGAAACCTCCAAGGTTCCACCCCTCCCATTTCCACCATTAGCCCAGCCGATGCCTTTGCGCCCCCTGAAGGGACCAGCAAGAGCGGCTCTGACCTGTCCAACCTTGGCTTCTGCACTAAGTTCTAGTACCCCCCCCCCCCCCCACTATCAGTTCATGTGTGTTCAAGTCGGGGATGGCCCCAAACGCCTTCTTCGATAATCCCACATCGTCCCAATTGGGACCATATACATTTACCAGCGCCACTAACCTCCCCTCCAGTGCCCCTGTCACAATCACATATCTACCCCCCTGATCTGCCACCACATTCTCCATCTGGAAGCGTACTCTTTTGCTGACCATTACCGCTACCCCTCGAGCACTTCTGTCAAATCCAGAGTGAAACACCTGACTAACCCAGTCCTTTATAAGTCTCACCTGGTCCTTCACCCTCAAGTGAGTCACCTGCAGCATTGCTACATCGGCTTTCAAACTTTTAAGATGCGCAAGCACCCTTGACCTCTTGACCAGACCTCCTAACTCCCTCACGTTCCACATGACTATCCTAACTGGTGGTCTCTCACCCCTCTCCCTTCTTATCCACCATCATCATACCACCGGGCCCTGCCCCATGAGCCTGACCTGCCCCTGTCCATTATTAACATCGAACCCTTTCCCCCCTCTCCCAGAATCCCCTCTACACTTCCTCTCGAAAAACATCTCCCAGTATCGATCACTTTCCCCCCACCCTTGCTCGAGGCCCATCAAAACTTGCTAACCAGGCTCCAATGTCCGCAGCCCTCCTCTCACCTCACCTCCGTTCACTATCCAACTTTAGTTAGCTAGCAAGGGTGTCCCCCTCCCTCCAAGGCATACCAGTCCCAGAAGAAAAAAAAAGAAAAAAAAAACAATTCAACCCATACAATTTACTAAAATAACATATAACCTTCGCAACAAAGAATGCCAAACAACCCAAACAAAAAGTTAAACTCTGTAACAATGTTAAGTGAAGTAAATTACAATACACTTCAATGAAAAGAAAGTGATAGCATTTATACATTTTCCAGCTCCCCAATCACAGTCCACAGTCTCTCTTCCAGCTCCGACCCTCAAGTCTGTCCCAAGCCTTCTGCCTTCACAAACGCCTCAGCCGCCACCACTGTTTCAAAATAAAAAATTTTGGCGTTATACGTCACCCTCAGGTTCGCCGGGTATAACATACCAAATCACACCCCCTTGTTGTACAGTGCCGCCTTCATTTGGCCGAACGACACTCGTCTTTTTGCCAACTTCACCGTCAAGTCCTGGTAAATCCGAACTCGAGCACCATTTCACTGCACGTCGCCCTTCTGCTTTGCTCCTTCATGTAGTATTTATGGAAGCAGATAATTACTGCTCTTGGCGGTTCATTTACTTTGGGCTTCGGCCTTAACGACCGATGAGCTCGGTCCAGCTCATACCGGGAGTGGTTCTCCCCCTCCCCCATCAACTCCGCCAGCACCTTAGCGAAGTACTCTGTTGGCCTTGAGCCCTCTGTCCCTTCGGGCAAGCCCACAATTCTCAGAATAATGTCGCCTCAAGCGGTTCTCCAAGTCCTCGACCTTTGCTCGGAGTCCTCTGTTGACCTCCACCATCCTCCACAGCTCGACCCCCATCGAGGTGAACTGGTCGCTGTGCTGCGACACGGCCTCCTCCACTTCCTTCATCTTCTCGCCCTGCTCTCTCACCTCGGCCGATGTCCTTGCCACAGCTACCCTCACCGGGGCGATTGCCTCCTTCATCAATGACTTCAATGCGACCACCATCTCCTTCCTCAAAGCCTCCATGTGCCTCGCAAACTGCTTTTCCAGCTCCACAACCATCACCTCGGTCATCTATTCCACCGCAAGCAGTGCGGCCCCACCATGCGGTCCGGCATCCGCCATCCTGTCAGCGCTTTTGCTTGTCCTCTCATTTGACGGCAAACCCACATTTCCTCCCTTCTTCGACGCTGCTTTTCACATCCTTTAAGACTTATTGTTTTTCTCTTTCTTTCTTCAACCTTTAAAAAAAAATTCTTTAAAAAATATTCCCCCGGGACCAGACTTCAGACTTCTTAAAAACACATTTTAAGCGTGAGCCACCCGATGTGAAACATCTCCACCACATTGCACACTGTCTTCGGGCCTGCCGCCTTGTGTTCAGTTTGGCTATGCCCCCGATGCTCCAAATGCCGAGCGCCCTGGGCCGGACGCCTCAGCACCGGCTGCCCGACATGTGCATGGGGTTCCTCGCCGGTTCCCAAACCGGCCCGGCTTGACGCCTGGGACGGCCCCAAAGGCTGACGACAATAGGGGGGGGAGCAGAAAAAAGGGGAAACCCTTGAAAGCACCGTAACCAGTGGACTCTGGCGGGAGCTCCTCTCAATGCGACTGGCCCGCTCGCGAACGCCACCGGAAGTCGATAGTTTTGAGGATTGTCAGAGGATACTGCAGGACAGAGATAAGTTGGACACTTGGGCAGAGAAATGGCAAATGGAGTTTAATCCAGACCAATGTGAGGTAATGCATTTTGCTAGGTACTTTTAAAAATAAATTTAGAGTACCCAATTTTTTTTTTTCCAATTAAGGGGGCAGCACGGTAGCATGGTGGATAGCACAATCGCTTCACAGCTCCAGGGTCCCAAGTTCGATTCCCGGCTTGGGTCACTGCCTGTGCGGAGTCTGCACGTTCTCCCCGTGTGTGCGTGGGTTTCCTCCGGGTGCTCCGGTTTCCTCCCACAGTCCAAAGATGTGCAGGTTAGGTGGATTGGCCATGGTAAATTGCCCTTAGTGTCCAAAATTGCGCTCAGTGTTGGGTGGGGTTACTGAGTTATGGGGATAGGCTGGAGGTGTGGGCTTGGGTAGGGTGCTCTTTCCAAGAGCCAGTGCAGGCTCGATGGGCTGAATGGCCTCCTTCTGCATTGTAAATTCTATGAAAGTGGCAATTTAGCGTGGCCAATCCACCTAACCTGCACATCTTTGGGTTGTGGGGGTGAAACCCACGCAGACATGGGGAGAATGAACAAACTCCACATGGACAGTGACCCAGGGCGAGGATTCAAACCTGGGTCCGCAGCGCCGCAGTCCCAGTGCTTTCCATTGCGCCACATGCCACCCGCTTTTCGTAGGACTAACATAAAGGGGGAAAATACCGTAAATGGTAAAACTCTGAGGAATATGGAAAGTTGGAGAGATCTGGGCATGCAGGTCCACAGATCTGTGAAAGTGGCAACACAAATGGATAAGGTAGTCAAGAAAGCACACGGAATGCTTGCCTTCATTGGACAGGGTATCAAGTATAAAAACTGTCAATTCACGTTACAGTTGTATAGAACCTTGGTAAGGCCGCACTTGGAATATTACGCACAGTTCTGGCCACCACACTACCAGAAGGCTGTGGGGGCTTTGGACAGTGTTATAACTTGCCTGCTTACCATTGGCTGGGGACTAATGACAATCCCACAATCCTGTGGGAGTATGAGCTTCCCCAATGCGGGGGCGGAGAAACCATTAGTAAACTCCATGTATAAATAAAGCTGGCCAGTTTGGAACCAGCAGGAAGGTGTGTGCAGCAAGGGAAGTTGCTGCTGCTGTTATATATGTATATATGTTATTGTAAATAAATGTTATTGCTTTGTATCCTTAAAATTCGTACTGGATTCTTCGTGGCCCTCACAAAACTGGCGACGAGGGTTAAAGTGAATAGCTGTCTACACTGCTGAAGCCACCTCCCTGGATTTTTGTTGGATACAGGTTGGAAGTTGTTTTCTATTATACCATGCCTCTGTACGGACGTTTGGATGTTTTTGATGCTGCGCTGGAAAGCTGGAACCAGTACGCACAACGGATGCGTTACTATTTCCGGGCAAACAATATCACCGAAAACTAGCGCCAGGTGGTCATATTGCTCACCGCCTGCGGCCCGCATACATTTGGGGTGATTAGGAGCCTTACGTACCCAGCTGCGCCGGACACCAAAACGTTTGATGAACTTGTGAATTTAGTGGGGCAACATTTTAACCCAACCCCGTCCACGATAGTCCAGCGTTACCGGTTTAACACTGCTGAGAGGACCCCAGGAGAATCCCTTGCCGACTTTCTATCCAGGCTACGCAGGATTGCGGAGTACTGTGACTATGGTGAGACCTTGTCAGAAATGTTACGCGACTGTTTGGTTTGCGGTATTAACAATGCGGCCACTCAGAGAAAGTTGTTAGCTGAGCCAACATTTTCAACAGGCCATCCAAATAGTATTATCCCGAGAGAGCGCAGAACGAGGAGTGCAGGAGCTACAGGGAATGGAGGTGCATGCCTTGGGGCGCAACCCCTTTTTCCGAAAACGTCCCACCGCACTCCTGCGGTACCTTGGGCAAGGCGACGTCCGGACCGACGCCAGTGGCCGTTGGACATTTCTCCCCGAAGGGAGCCTTCTCCAGAACCAATGGATGAGGAGCCATGTCCGTGTCAGACTTGTAGGAGCCGACCCCGTCGCGGACGCCGGTCCTGGGGGCGCCAGAGGCGCCGTCGTTCCGACCGAAACTGGCACCAGCCCAGGGGCCGTACCTTCCATGTGGGTGAACCTGCGGCAACTACTCCTCAGGACGTGGAGACGGAGGACGACTGCCTGCAGCTGCATTGTGTGGCAGCTCCCCATGTGGCCCCCATTAAGGTGACAGTACGGATCAATGGTCACCCGCTTGAGATAGAGTTGGACACTGGCGCAGCGGGCTCCGTGATCGCCCAGAGGGACATTCGACCGCATCAAGCAGGGTATACAGACCCTTACATTAACCGACACACAGGCCAGGTTGGCCACCTACACAGGGGAACCACTGGACATTGCAGGAACTACAATGACCCCTGTTGTTTATGGACGCCAGGAGGGGCGTTTCCCACTTATCGTGGTGCGCAGCCATGGGCCCAGCCAGTTGGGTCGGGACTGGTTGCGCCATTTGAGGTTGCAATGGCAGCACATCCTCCAAACATTTCTGGAGGGTTGACTGAGGTGCTAGGACGATACCCAGATGTATTCCAGCCCGGTTTGTGGAAAATAAAAGGGGCCGTAGCCCGTATCCAAATCAAACCAGGAGCCACGCTGTGCTATTTCTGGGCTCGCCCGGTGCCTTATGCCTTGTTCGAGAAGGTTTGAAGGGGAGCTCACTCGTTTGGAGAGTTTGGGTATTATCAGCCCCGTCCGTTTCGCTGACTGGGCAGCACCAATTGTACCTATAATGAAGCCAGATGCCACAGTTTGCTTATGTACCGACTATAAACTTACAGTGAATACGGCTTCCCGACTCGACCGATATCCAATGCCTCGCATAGAGGATCTCTACGCGAAGCTTGCAGTCGGACTCTTGTTCACAAAATTAGATATGAGTCACGCCTACCTACAGTTGGAGCTGGACCCTGCCTCCCGACCATATGTAACGATTAATACACACCGGGGCCTGTATGAATATACACGGTTGCCCTTTGGAGTATCCTCTGCCTGCGCTATTTTTCAACGTGTTATGGAGGGCATTTTGAGAGGTTTACCACGTGTGGCTGTCTACCTAGATGACGTGTTGATTACAGGGACATCGGAGCAGGAACATTTGGAAAATCTGGAGGCTGTCCTTAGACGCTTTTCGGAGGCTGGAGTCCGTTTACGTCGCACAATGTGCGTATTTCAGGCAAAGGAATTAGTCTACCTAGGTTATCGGGTGGACCGCGAAGGTTTGCACCCCGTCGCAGAGAAGGTACGTGCTATTCAACATGCCCCCGCCCCGACTGACACTTCGCATCTTCGTTCTTTTCTCGGTCTCGTAAACTATTACGGAAAGTTCCTCCCCAATCTGGCAACTACGCTGGCCCCTTTGCACCTTCTGCGAAAGAAAAATCACACCTGGGTTTGGGGTCAGCCGCAAGAAACCGCTTTCTGGCGGGTAAAGCAACAATTGTTGTCGTCTGGGTTACTAACCCACTATGATCCTGGAAAGCCTTTGCTCGTCACATGTGATGCATCCCCGTATGGTATTGGGGCCGTCCTGTCTCACAAGATGGAGAACAGGGCCGAGCGGCCGATAGCTTTCGCCTCCCGCACATTGACTGCAGCGGAGAAAAAGTACGCGCAGGTCGAGAAGGAGGGCCTGGCAGCGGTTTTTACGGTGAAACGTTTCCACCAGTACGTGTATGACCGCCATTTCACTATCGTGACTGATCATAAGCCTCTGCTGGGACTTTTCAGAGAGGATAAGCCAATACCGCCCATTGCTTCCGCACGGATCCAGCGCTGGGCTTTGTTGCTTGCTGCATACGAGTATTCTCTGGAGCACAAACCAGGAACGCAGATAGCGAATGCCGACGCACTGAGCCGATTGCCTTTATCGACCAGCCCCATGGCGACCCCCACGACCGGTGAGGTGGTTGCAACCCTAAATTTTATGGAGCCCTTGCCTGTCACGGCATCACAGATCCGTGACTGGACACAGACGGAGCCAGTCCTGTCAAAGGTTCGGCACATAGTCCTGTATGGTGGGGCATAGACAGCTCCCAGGCGAGTTGCGGGCATTTTCCTCCAAGCTTTCAGAATTTAGCATAGAAGACGGCATCCTCTTGTGGGGGACGCGTATGATTGTCCCGGAAAAAGGCCAGGAGCTGATACTAAGTGACTTGCACAATGGGCATCCAGGTGTGATCAAAATGAAAATGTTGGCCTGGAGTTATGTCTGGTGGCCAGGCCTCGACACCGACATTGAGAAGGTGGCCCAAAACTGCTCCATTTGCCAGGAGCATCAGAAGCTTCCGCCGGCCGCGCCCCTACATCACTGGGAATGGCCAGGGCGGCCTTGGGCGTGCTTGCATGCGGATTTCGCCGGCCCTTTTCAAGGATCCATGTTCCTTCTATTAATCGACACCCAGTCTAAATGGCTAGAGGTGCATAAGATGCTGGGCACAACGTCCTGCACAACAATTGAGAAGATGCGTTTGTCTTTTAGTACGCATGGCCTCCCCGAAGTGCTGATCACGGATAATGGCACTCCATTCACGAGTGAGGAGTTTGCGAGGTTCATGAAGGTGAACGGCATACGCCATATCCGCACTGCCCCTTACCACCCGGTTTCAAATGGGTTGGCAGAGCGCGCAGTGCAGACATTCAAACGAGGCCTAAAGAAGCAGTCTTCTGGATCAATGGACACGAGACTGGCTCGCCTTTTGTTTTCGTATAGGACCACCCCCCATGCGGTGACTGGGGTAGCTCCCGCAGAACTCCTAATGGGCTGGAGACTTCGCACCCGCCTTAGTATGGTTTTCCCGGACATTGGCGCAAAAGTACACTGCACACAAGAATGGCAGGGACAGGGTTTTTCCTGGCATCGGCCGATTCGGCAGTTTGTGCCCGGTGACCCAGTGTTCGTTCGGAATTTTGCTGGTGGTGCCCAGTGGGTTCCTGGTGTAATCTTTCGCCAAACGGGCCCTATATCTTACCAGGTGCAAGCCCAGGGTCGTCTCCAGCGCAAACATGTAGACCACGTTCGGTCCAGAAGACTATCCCTTCCAAAGATTCCCCGCCCCCGGAGCTCATTTCTACAGCCACAGAGACCAGACACAATGGAAGGTAGTCCTCACAATCTTCCTCTGCTGCCTCACTCAAAGCCTGCGCAGGTTGTTACAGAACCGCGCGGAGATAGAGACGCCGAGATGACAGAGGCAGCAGACTCTGACTCCGAGATGGAGACACAGGACGCATCAGAGGGGGAATCCTCGTGCCCACGGGCCGTGGATGTACAACCGTTATGCCGTTCATCACGGAAACGCTGGTCTCCATCTCGTTACAGGCCACCTGATCCAGCGCCGTGTGCAAATGGTGTCCGGCCTGCGGCAAAACGAGTCCGACGCCCTCCTTCGCCAGGGTGTTTGGTGGATTCCTTGGACTTTGGGGGGGAAGGGATGTGAAAACCTGCCTGCTTACCATTGGCTGGGGACTAATGACAATCCCACAATCCTGTGGGAGTATGAGCTTTCCCAATAAGGGGGGCGGAGAAACCATTAGTAAACTCCATGTGTAAATAAAGCTGGCCAGTTTGGAACCAGCAGGAATGTGTGTGCAGCAAGGGAAGTTGCTGCTGCTGTTATATATATGTGTTATTGTAAATAAATGTTATTACTTTGTATCCTTAAAACTCGTGCTGGATTCTTCGTGGCCCTCACAAAAGACAGGGTGCAGGGGAGGTTTTCCAGGATGTTGCCTGCATGATGTTCTCTGCTTTCTTTGTCTGGATGTCGTGAACGTAGTGTTGAACAAAGAACATCGAGCTAAGTAAATTAAGAAAACTTTTTTATTATCACTACTTAAATAAGATTCAAATGTAGTCCTAAGTATAAGGTTACTAAAATAAACGATGCGATAACTCTAACTACAGAACTCTCAAATACCCAACTACTCTATCTCACACCTAAACACCTTCTAGAATCCTGAGAATCAAGGGTTGTCACGCGATATATATGTGACTGCTCTTGATCACTATCTGGTGGTGGGAAGTATTTACATGAAATTGTTAACCCTTTATCTCCCATACAAAACCCATATTGTTACAGCTGGTCTGGAGGGTGTTACCTATGCGGAGAGGCTGAATAGACTCGGACTGTTTTCATTAGAACAAGTAAGGTTGAGGGATGACCTGATAGAGGTCTACAAGACCATGAGGGGCATGGATAGAGTCGATGGGCAGGCACTCTTTCCCAGGCTGGAGAGGCCAGTCACCAGCGGGCTTAAGTTTAAGGTCCGTGGGGCAAGGCTTAGAGGAGATGTAAGAGGCAGGTTTTTTACACAGAAGGTAGTGACTGCCTTGGATGCGTTGCCAGGGAATGTTGTGGAAGCAGATACATTAACAAATAGAATAGTTCATGGATAGGATGGGTATAGAGGGATTGGCACAAGGAAGATCTGAGGGTTTTGACCAACGTTAGTATCATGACTGGTCCAGGCTTGGAGAGCTGAAGGGCCTGTTCCTGTGCTGTATTGTTCTTTGTTTTCTTTGAAAAGGCAGGAAAATGACAACAATGTTCATTTGCAGAGCCGGTGCACACACAATAGACCAAATGGCCTCCTGCCCTGTGACAATTCTGTGAATCTGTTTACAACAGCAGCCTAGTCTCTGAGTTCTATTGTTTTGCAAAGAGTGTTGTGCGTTCTTTAAATCACCGACAACAAGGACTTCCAACAAAAGTAGTTTATTCCTGATCTTAACAGTTATATACAACACTTGATCTCTGGCCGCATTCCCGGGGGCCACTCCCACTCTCCCGCCACATGATCTCATTTATAGCTGCGTCATCACATTCGCTCGTGACCACTTGGTCTGCATCTTTCCCGTTAGCTGGGACACTGGTGGTGTGAGATGTGACAGTGGGCGCCACAGGAAAGTATATACAGACCATTGTGTAACATACAATTAAAGAAACTGATCATGTATAACAATTTCATCTACGTATTGAGGCATGGATTGGGCTGTAGAAACTGGTGCACAGATCATCGTGTCTCCTTCTCCCCCACCCCCTTTTCTGTTGGAAATTGAAATTCAAAAGTCAGTCCTCTGCTAACTGGTAATAAAGTCCTCTAATCTTGTGTTTGACCTGCTCAGGCATCCTGAACGTGTGATTACACAGGTTGGTGGTGTTGTAGGCTCTCTGTCACCAGTATCCTCACTGTTAGCAACACGGGGCATTTCAGCTATGTGTTCGTCAGTTGCAGGGTTTGGTGCAGTGGCATTTGTAGCCATCTGCACGGCTGCTGATGCAGGGGGCTGGTGCCATAGGCCGGATGACTGAAGTAGCTTGTTAACTGTTGCTGCTGGTTCTGCTACTTGCAGTAATGACGGCGTTTGCGTACATAGTGTGGGGCGACCGAGGCTATTGTGTAGCTGTTCGGTTGTGAGGCAATACTGTCTAATGCCACCTATTGGTCATGGCTACATGCGGTCTGAATTCTGACCATTTGACCAGATGTTATAGGGCCAAGTCAATGTGCACCTTGATCATAGTGCATTTTGCTTTTCAATCTGCGTTGCAGGTGGGCATCATTCATGTTCTCCCAGTGAGCCAGAGAGAAGACAGCCAGAGTGAGACAGCAAAGAGTGAGTTTGGGAATTTGAATCTAGGTGGGAATTGAATTGAATTGAATTGAATCAGTAAGGCAGCTCCTTTTAAATTTCAGGAGTTTAAATTAATTTAAATTAAGCTAGTATTGTGCAGTGTAGGTTAACAAGGGCTGCCCCACCCACTCACATAACTGGTTGGCAGTTAAGTGTCGGTCACTTTAAATCTACCTTGATCTAAAAGCAGGTGGGGGAGGGGAGTCAATTCAGGACAGTTTAAAAAGAGCAACTTGTAAACTCACTCCCAATGAGTTCTCCCAGTGAGCCAGAGAAGACAGAGCCAGGAGTGAGACACAGCTAAGAGTGAGTTTGGGAATTTGAATCTAGGTGGGAATTCAAAGCTGGGTGGGGAGGAAGTGCTTTTTATCCCTGGTAAGTAACTGGTAAGTCGTGGTTCTGTTTTTCTGTTTCTTTTCATTGGATTATTCATTTATTTTTTCTTTGGTTTTTTTGTTGAAATTGTAGTTGTTGAAGTTAACCGAAGGTTTAAGACATGGCAGGAGATCTCAGACCCGTGTCATGCTCCTCGTGTGCGATGTGAGAGCTCAGGGACACATCCACTGTCCCTGGCTCCTTCACGTGCAAGAAGTGTGTCCAGTTGCAGCTCCTGTTAGACCACTTGACGGCTCTGGAGCTGCGGATGGACTCACTTTGGAGCATCCGCGATGCTGAGGACGTCGTGGATAGCACGTTTAGCGAGTTGGTCACACCGCAGGTGAAAGGTACTGAGGGAGATAGTAAATGGATGACCAAAAGACAGAGCAAGAGTAGGAAGGCAGTGCAGGTGTCCCCTGCGGTCATCTCCCTGGCTCACCAGGGGAAGGCAGCAGCAGCCAGGTTCATGGCACCGTGGCTGGCTCTGCTGCGCAGCTGGGCAGGAAGAAGAATGGCAGGGCTTTAGTGATAGGGGACTCAATTGTAAGGGGAATAGACAGGTGTTTCTGAGGACGCAATCAAGACTCCAGGTTGGTATGTTGCCTCCCTGGTGCAAGGGTCAAGGATGTCTCGGAGCGGCTGCAGGACATTCTGGGGGGGAGGATGAACAGCTAGCTGTCGTGGTGCACATAGGCACCAACGATATAGGTAAAAAACGGGACAAGGTCCTACAAGCTGAATTTAGGGAGCTAGGAGTTAAACTAAAAAGTAGGACCTCAAAGGTAGTAATCTCAGGATTGCTACCAGTGCCACGAGCTAGTCAGAGTAGGTATGTCAGGATAGAGAGGATGAATACATGGCTCGAGAGATGGTGCAAGAGGGAGGCATTCAAATTCCTGGGACATTGGAACCGGTTCTGGGGGGGGGGGGGGGGGGACCGGTACAAATCGGACGGTCTGCACCTGGGCAGGACTGGAACTGACGTCCTAGGGGGGGTGTTTGCTAGAGCTGTTGGGGAGAGTTTAAACCAATGTGACAGGGGGATGGGAACTGATGCAGGAAGTTGGAAGGTAGTAAAACAGGGACAGAAATAAAAGGCAGTAAGGGGGAAAGTGTAAGGCAGAGAGGCCATAGTCAAAAATGAAAAAGGGCGACACTACAAGGTACAGTGGCTGAGGGGAGCTCAGTGAATAGGACCAAGAATACTAAAAGAAATAAAACGGGAAGTGAAAACATTAATGGTAAGCGATGCGGCAGACTGTTTCATGCAGATATGGGTTCGACGGCAAGGAAAATTAGGAGAAAGGTTAAGAGGAAATATAACTTAGCAGAGGTTACTGATCGAGGTGTTAAGATTCAGAACAGAGGTAAAAATGCCATCATAAGTGTACTTTACCTGAATGCTCGTAGTATTCATAATAAGGTAAATGAGTTGATGGTGCAAATCATCGTGAATGACTATGATTTAGTGGCCATTACTGAAACATGGTTAAAGGATGGTCACGACTGGGAGTTAAATATCCGAGGGTATCAAACTTTTCGGAA
Source organism: Scyliorhinus torazame (assembly GCF_047496885.1). Classification (NCBI taxonomy): domain Eukaryota; kingdom Metazoa; phylum Chordata; class Chondrichthyes; order Carcharhiniformes; family Scyliorhinidae; genus Scyliorhinus; species Scyliorhinus torazame. The sequence goes on from NC_092727.1 coordinate 56,928,673, forward strand.
GGACAGAGTGGATGGTAAGGGAGGTGGTGTAGCTCTGTTATTTAAGGATGACATCCGGGCAACAGTAAGGGATGACATTGGTGCTGTGGAGGATAAGGTTGAATCCATTTGGGTGGAAATCAGGAATAGTAAGGTGAAAAAGTCACTGATAGGAGTAATCTATAGGCCACCAAATAGTAACATTATGGTGGGGCAGGCAATAAACAAAGAAATAACTGATGCATGTAGAAATGGTACAGCAGTTATCATGGGGGATTTTAATCTACATGTTGATTGGTTTAACCAGGTCGGTCAAGGCAGCCTTGAGGAGGAGTTTATAGAATGTATCCACGATAGTTTCCTAGAACAGTATGTAATGGAACCTATGAGGGAACAAGCGGTCCTAGATCTGGTCCTGTGTAATGAGACAGGATTGATTCAGGATCTCATAGTTAGGGATCCTCTCGGAAGGAGTGATCACAATATGGTGGAATTTAAAATACAGCTGGAGGGTGAGAAGGTAAAATCAAGCACTAGTGTTTTGTGCTGAAACAAAGGAGATTACAATGGGATGAGAGGAGAACTATCTAAGGTAGACTGGGAGCAAAGACTTTATAGTGAAACAGTTGAGGAACAGTGGAGAGCCTTCCAAGTGATTTTTCACAGTGCTCAGCAAAGGTTTATACCAACAAAAAGGAAGGACGGTAAAAAGAGGGAAAATCGACCGTGGATATCTAAGGAAATAAGGGAGAGTATCAAATTGAAGGAAAACACATACAAAGTAGCAAAGATCAGTGGGATACTAGAGGACTGGGAAATCTTTAGGGGTCAACAGAAAGCTACTCAAAAAGCTATAAAGAAGAGTAAGATGGATTATGAGAGTAAACTTGCTCAGAATATAAAAACAGATAGTAAAAGTTTCTACAAATACATAAAACAAAAAAGAGTGGCTAAGGTAAATACTGGTCCTTTAGAGGATGAGAAGGGAGATTTAATAATGGGAGATGAGGAAATGGCTGAGGAACTGAACAGGTTTTTTTGGTCGGTCTTCACAGTGGAAGACACAAATAACATGCCAGTGACTGATGGAAATGAGGCTATGACAGGTGAGGACCTTGAGAGGATTGTTATCACCAAGGAGGTAGTGATGGGCAAGCTAATGGGGCTAAAGGTAGACAAGTCTCCTGGACCTGATAGAATGCATCCGAGAGTGCTAAAAGAGATGGCTAGGGAAATTGCAAATGCACTAGTGATAACTTACCAAAATTCACTAGACTCTGGGGTGGTCCCGGCGGATTGGAAATTAGCAAACGTGACACCACTGTTTAATAAAGGAGGTAGGCAGAAAGCGGGTAATTATAGGCCAGTGAGCTTAACTTCGGTAGTAGGGAAGATGCTGGAATCTATCATCAAGGAAGAAATAGTGATGCATCTGGATGGAAATTGTCCCATTGGGCAGACGCAGCATGGGTTCATAAAGGGCAGGTCATGCCTAACTAATTTAGTGGAATTTATTGAGGACATTAACAGTGCGGTAGATAACGGGGAGCCAATGGATGTGGTATATCTGGATTTCCAGAAAGCCTTTGGCAAGGTGCCACACAAAAGGTTGTGGCATAAGATAAAGATGCATGGCATTAAGGGGAAAGTAGTAGCATGGATAGAGGATTGGTTAATTAATAGAAAGCAAAGAGTGGGGATTAATGGGTGTTTCTCTGGTTGGCAATCAGTAGCTAGTGGTTTCCCTCAGGGATCAGTGTTGGGCCCACAACTGTTCACAATTTACATAGATGATTTGGAGTTGGGGACCAAGGGCAATGTGTCCAAGTTTGCAGACGACACTAAGATAAGTGGTCAAGCATAAAGTGCAGAGGATACTGGAAGTCTGCAGAGGAATTTGGATAGGCTAAGTGAATGGGCTAGGGTCTGGCAGATGGAATACAATGATGACAAATGTGAGGTTATCCATTTTGGTAGGAATAACAGCAAAAGGGATTATTATTTAAATGATAAAATATTAAAACATGCTGCTGTGCAGAGAGACCTGGGCGTGCTAGTGCATGAGTCGCAAAACGTTGGTTTTCAGGTGCAACAGGTGATTAAGAAGGCAAATGGAATTTTGTCCTTCATTGCTAGAGGGATGGAGTTTAAGACTAGGGAGGTTCTGCTGCAATTGTATAAGGTGTTAGTGAGGCCACACCTGGAGTATTGTGTTCAGTTTTGGTCTCCTTACTTGAGAAAGGACGTACTGGCACTGGAGGGTGTGCAGAGGAGATTCACTAGGTTAGTCCCAGAGCTGAAGGGGTTGGATTACAAGGAGAGGTTGAGTATACTGGGACTGTACTCGTTGGAATTTAGAAGGATGAGGGGGGATCTTATAGAAACATATAAGATTATGAAGGGAATAGATAGGATAGATGCGGGCAGGTTGTTTCCACTGGTGGGTGAAAGCAGAACTAGGGGGCATAGCCTCAAAACAAGGGGAAGTAGATTTAGGACTGAGTTTAGGAGGAACTTCTTCACCCAAAGGGTTGTGAATCTATGGAATTCCTTGCCCAGTGAAGCAGGAGAGGCTCCTTCATTAAATGTTTTTAAGATAAAGATAGATAGTTTTTTGAAGAATAATGGGATTAAGGGTTATGGTATTCGGGCCGGAAAGTGGAGCTGAGTCCACAAAAGATCAGACATGATCTCATTGAATGGTGGAGCAGGCTCGAGGGGCCAGGTGGCCTACTCCTGCTCCTAGTTCTTATGTTGGTTTCAAGTTTGGGCTGCAGCAGAGCCTTGGCAGTAGGAATCGTAGTAGTTTTGTGTTGACGAGGGCAGGCCCTGTCATGGTAGATTTCACGGGCTAAGGAGTGCAGCATAGTAGTCTGTGCAATCCTGTGCACATTTGCCGAGAAGATCTATACAATTCGCTACCCCAGAGTGCGGTGGATGATGGGACAGTGAGTAAGTTTAAGATGCATTTGGACAGATTTTTAATTCATAATGGGTTGAAGGGTTAGGGAGAATGGGCAGGACGGTGGAGCTGAGGCCGTGATGAGATCAGCCATAATCGTATTGAACAGTGGAGAGGCTCTGGAGGCAATATTGCCCACTTCTGCTCCTAGTTCTGATGTTCTAAGAAATAACTATTCTGTTTGATTTCACCATCCAGCTCTTAGTCTGTAGCCCCATAGGTAACAGCACCTCAAGCACCAATCTGGTGTTGTTGATTAAAAAGGGGATTTCTTAATAAATTTAGAGAGCAGGGTTTTTGGGGAATGTGCTGTTCTCTGCCTTGCTCAATCCGATAGCTTCAACGTATAGTGTTGATCAGAGAACAACGAGAGTCTTGTAAACCAACAGAACTATTTTATTGAACACTGCTAATTGGATTCGACACTTATCCATAAGAAACAAACAATTGATTGATCACACATAAACTATGCTCACTATACTCATCTACATCTACCTCACTAACATAATAAACTACTCTCTTGCTCTCTCACTATCTTCGGTCCTTCTAGCCAGCTCCTACTCCAACCTTCTGTCCCACAAGTCTCTGCATCACCCCTTATATACTTCTGAGACTATCTCCCTCTCATGGCTCTTTGTGTACATTTTATTAACCCTTACTTTACTGGCATGTATAATAATACCACATTCCCCCCTTTTGTCGAAAGAAAAAGTATTCAAATATTTTTCTTTTATTCTTATGTGATGCAGTATAACACATATACTCATTGTCCTATCACTAGAGTGGGAGTGACCCCGGGAATGCGGGCAGAGATCAAGTGTTGTATATAACTGTTAAGATCAGGACACTATCACTAATCACTACATCTGACACTAACCCTCTATCTCTCTAAACCCTGTTGATACAATAAAGATAGATAATAAGAAACATACATATCAACATCAGAGTTATGTCAGTTGCATGCATTTGAGGAACGTTCTTTTACGTTTATAAACTTTTTAAAGTCCAGAATTTGTGTGTGGACTCAGTCTTCACTGTGTTATTGTTACAGTGCGAAGTTATCAGTCCAAGCAATTAAAAGTTCCATTGGTCTGAACCATTCTTTGTGCCGACTCGGTCTCTCACCGTGCCTTCGATGTCGCTTTTGTGCTTTCCCTGCCCTCAAAACCTGCATGCCGTTTGTTCTGTGTGCATGATCATGTGTTGTTCTGTGTGCAACAAGCATCACGACCCGACCATCATCATCAGTGCCCTCAGACTCTTCTGAGTTCCTCTTGAACTCTTGACATTCCACAAACTTTCAACTTCCCGTCAGCTGTGCTCCCACATGTTCTGTTCACTGGTACACTTTGCTTATCAGCCTTCATACAGTGCAGCTGAGACCCGTCAGTCACTCTTTCACTCTGCACAACTGGATTTCTCCCAGTGATGGCACTGTTATATGACGATTTTGTAATATATATATTACTCCTTTTGTCTAGCCAAGTTGTTGAAATATAGTTGTAGTCTTCCAGATGACAAAATCATTTAATGAATAATATGAAATAAACTAGTGAGTTCTTTTTACTTCAACACTGCACTAGTAAACAAAAAAATAACTACAGATTAAACTATTAAAAAAGATAATGCTATATCCTAAGATCTGTTAACTTCTTCTCACTAGCTGTTTCCCTTCTGTACTCTCCACACTCCTAACATGCTCTCCTTGAGAAAGAGCAGGAAAACCTTTTTATAGGTCTTGGTAGTGTGGCCATCTAATCATCATTTGCCTGTTCTTGCTTAACATTACTTGATCATGTATTACTACACTCAGAGATCACTACAGCTACTTCACTAGGCTCAAGTGATTGACGTAGACTTTCCCAGTATTCTTTGTGCTGCTCATCACACTTTGTTTCCTTACTATTGTCTTTTCTATGACACACAGTGGTTACACTCTCAGAGTCTTCTTCTTGCTCATTGAATAAATTTGCTAGACTTTCCCAGTCTTCTTCTTCTTCTTCTTCCGTCGACGTATTTGTTGAATATACTGTTTGGACCTGATCTAATGCTGTACAAGCTTGCACACCTACTACCAATGTCTGCTCATCGTTCACCACCTCAAAGTCGAGAGGAATTTCCATTTTTCCATGGCTCACCAGAAGACGACATGCACCTTCCTTGACGACAACCGTGTTCACATTTTAGTCTGCCAGGCGACACCTAGACTTCCCTATGGTTGGCATTTCATAAGCTTGCAACAAAGACTTACACAAAATCATGTGCGCGTAGGCACCTGTATATATCCTAAATGGTGTTGTTTTGCCATTCAGATCTATATTTACAGTCCATGTTTTCTTCTGGAGAGGCGTCGTGGATTCTTCATCCGAATCCCTTGAAGAAACCTCATTGACTGTTGCTATCAGGAAGGTATCCTCTGCTTTGAACTGCCCGAGTTCGCTATTTTCTTTCAAGTGGCGATACTTTTTCTCTTTACATTGGATCCTTCTGATCTTCCTATAGTCAGTGTAAGATTTTTTACATTTATTTCCTGGACCAACTGCTTCTTCATGCTGTATACTGTCATGTCAATACTGCTGCAAAAGCCTTGTTCTGCTGCAGGTGGAGATTCACTCAGTTTTCTGCACTTTAAATCTGTTTTTTCAATTGCCAGGCACTGTCTCTTTAAGGGGGCGGGGCTACAGAATCCTGACATCATCACGTCCATGACGTCCCACATACACCCCAATTGTGCATGCGCAGGTCAACCCTCGTCCGGAGTGAGTTCTTTTGCAAGTCCGCATGTGCAATCTTCTGCCCATGCACAGAACGGTCATCTCCCGAATCGTGTAATTTTTCAATGTGCGCTTGGCCTTCTGTGCAGACTGGTCTTCTCTTCCAGCGCAATGAACTTTCAGCTGCACTACAGCTTTACCGGCATCACACACTTTCCCGCCACTTCCCCGTTTCATTATTTGGGAACCTCTATTTTTCAGTGCGCTACTAGCATGGGACAATTTAGAATCTCCCAGCGTTACTTTGTTTTGCTTTTGCAGTCGTTCACTTGGCTTTTCCTTTGTTGGAGCATACAATAGTCGTCAAATTTTTCCATGACCACTTTGAACTGAGTCTTCTCATCCTAATTCTGAAAATAGAATAAGTGATACAGCTTTGCAGCCAGCGGTCCAGCCAGATTTAAGAGGAGAGCTAGTTTCCTGTGTTCTGAGGTATCTTCAAGCATGGCACCATAAAGAAACATTTCAAGCTGCTGCTTTAAGAACGCCAGCTTTTACATAGTTTACTGAGGTGATCCGGTTTCGGCAGACTCTCCATCTTGCTTCACGGATTTCCCTTAGATGTAGAGGCTTGATTGCTTTGTTCAATCTTTTTTCGTTTATGGTGTCCTCTCTAATCTACCTATTCTAGTATTGGAGGGACAACTCTTGAAACCATGTGTTCTCTGCCTTGCTCTATCTGGATGGCATCGATGTGCAGTGTTGATCAGCGAATAACAAGTCTTGTAAACCAACAACATTATTTTATTAAACACTAATAATTGGATTCGACACTTATCCCTAAGAAATAAACAATTGATTGATCACAAATAAACTATACTCACAATACTCATCTAACTCACTAGCATAGTAAACTACTCTCTTGCTCTCTAACTATCTTGAGTCCTTCTAGCCAGTTCCTGCTCCCACCACCGACTCCAACCTTCTGTCCCACAAGGCTCTGCATCACCCCTTATATAATTTTGAGACTAGCTCCGTCTAGTGGCTCTCTGTGTACATTTTATTAACCCTTACTTTACTGGCATGTATAATAGTACCACAGGGAGAAGGCAGGATAATGGGGATGAGGAACATATCTATCATGATCGAATGTAGAGCAGATTTGCGAAATGGCCCAATTTTGCTCCTAAATATTATGGTCTTATGGCCTAAGGTGCTTAGTTGAGCAAACCACCTGTGCCACCAAACCATTTGACTTTGAAAAGAGGGGGCTGCTTGTGATATGCTCCAAATCCAATGTATGTACAAAGTTGAGATGGATTGGCGAGCGTTGTCTGTCATGAGCCTGTGACGGATACCGTATTTATTTATTTATGTGACGAAGTGTCTTTTAAGGTTCATGACGATAGTGGTGCTCATCATGTTTGACACATAGTCAAGTTCAAATCACCCAGAATATGAATCAAATAAGACAAAATGTTGTTTACCATTTCATTTGAAGATATCAACTGCTGTGAATGATCATGCGAGGTCTGGGATCTGTGTAAATGGGATGGTTCCTTTATTTGATACAGCTTGAGTGCATTGCATGCACTCAAACATCCCTTTCCTTGGCTGTGTACATGGAGGGTCAGTACAGTGATTCACTGGCCCTGTTGTTACCAACCCGAGATGCCCCTGGTGAAGTTGCCGTGTGCTATACCTCTGGAGGTAGCAGGGACCAAGTGTCACTGGCCATGTTATATCAATCCATCCGGTATATTTGGTTAATTTCTGATGGCTAAGATTGTGCAGAGCTCGTGGAGAAGGTCCTTGGAGGGCTCTGGCCAACCCCTCACGGTAATGTTATGTACTTGTTTTCCTGTGAGGCAACTTTGCGTTCCTGAATGCGATGAGAAGACAGCGTCTCTATTGTCATAATGTCTATGGGCAGGATTCTCCATTTGGGAGACAATAGACTGGATTCTCCATCGGCGGGATCCTCTGTTTCGCTGGCAGCAGACTCACGGCAGCCAATGGGAATGGGAAACCCCATTGGCCGGCTGCCGGGACGGAGAATCCTGCTGCCGCCGGGGGTGCTCCACACCAGAAAACGGGTGTGGCGGGACAGAGTTTTGCGCTTTATGTTCTCCTGCCGGAGCTGACTTGGACCTGATTTGTGGCTCCCACCAGGAGCGCAAATCAGGGAGCGATTCCCTATTCTTAGTCATGAAACTTTTTGCATGGTGCAGATTGCGAGGGATTTCCGAGGGAATGTTTAAGAGGTCTGTGGAGGGTCTCTTAATTTCGGGGGTATATTTATTTAGGGTCCCGTGGGGGAGGGGGGGTCTCTTAAATTAGGGGGTCTCTGGTGGGGGTTCTGTTGGGGATGGGGTGGGGAGGTCTTGCATTGTTGGAGGGAGGTGGGTGGCCCTTTGATGGTCTTTGGGGGCGCACCCTCTACACCCACTCCAGCCCAACCCTCACACCTTTCAGACAGAGGAATAAGGCAGGTGAAACGTTGGCAAAAAGGGCTATACTGGTGACTATACACATTATTGTGCCGTGAGCCTTACGTCTAACCTATGTGCTACACCTGTGCCAACTGAACTGGTGTCTAACTTCCTTATTTTACATGGCCTACCATTCCTTCTAGGTGTGACCTGAGACAGCACATCAAACATCGAGGCAGCCTGGTGCGTATCTCGCTCTTTGACCTGAGGTGACTTTGGCAGCCGACCTCTGGAGGGTCTGGACCTAGATGGGCCAGGCTGACTTTTCGGTGTCACAGGTGACAAGGTGCGACTCTGTTCTGCCCACTGCCCATGAGATGCAAAAGTGTCAGGTGAGGGGAATTCAGAATGATTCAGATGAAGACCATCCCATCGGAACAGCTCCCTCCTCCAGCACTGGCGCCAATATCTCATGAATTTGTAGCCATTTCTCCCACGCCAACCTTTGAGGCACACATTTACCGCTTACATTTTATTGACCCTGTGCCAATTAGCTTGTGGCTCAGGTAGTAATCCAGAGATTATGACGTTTTTGGTTCTAGTTTAGCCCTTCACTGCTCATATTCCTTCAGCAGAATCTTCATGCTTGTTTTACCTATGTCATTGGTATCTACATGGACCACGACAACTGGATCTTTACCCTCCCACTCCAAGTTCCACTGCAGCCCAGGTGAGATACCCCGAACCTGAGCACCAGGCAGGCAGCACAACCTTCGGGACTCTCGATCATGGTCACAGAGAACAGTGTCTATGCCCCTAATGGAACCATCCCTGATTACGACTACATTTATTTTCTCTCCCACTACTTGAATGGCTCCCCATACCATGGTGCTGTGGTTAGTTTGCTCATCCCCCCTGCAGTCTCTGTCCACACAGGGAGCAAGAATCTAAAACTTGTTGGCAGGGTCAAGGGCTGAGGCTCCTGCAACCCGACCTCCTAGATCCCTCAACCTGCCTCACTCATAGTCACACCCTCCTGTCCATTGACCACTGGCTGAATTCAAGGTAGTTAATCTAAGACTGCCTCTTGAAACACAGCATCTAGGTACCTCTCCCCGTCCGTGATCTGTCGCAGTGTCCGAAACTCAGACTCCAGCTGATCAATTCTGAGCCAAAGTTCCTCAAGTAACCAACACTTACTACACATGTGTTCACGAGGAACCACAATGGGATGCACTGGATCCCATATCATGCAGGTACAACACATCGCCTGGCCTTGCATCTCTATTTTATTTAATTGTGTTTTTTAATTTCCAGCTGGTTTTCAGACTTTCTAATCTGCAAAATATTTCTCCTTTTTACCTTCAATCTGAAAGCTACTGCAAGCACTGCAGCTGCTGAGAAACAGCCTGTTAAACACACCCAACAGTGGAATTAGTTTTAAGTACACTGAATCATGCCGATGATCTATATTCTCAGGCTGGTGTGAGACGTAGATGGGCTGCGAGTCAATAATAAAAGATTTTAATCTTTCTCTCGGAATGAGCTGCTGTTGCCTCTTTTTTAATGACTTTGTTCTCAAAGAATGAGGCTTGTCTGGGGAGTGGATGTTTTGGAATAGAGAAATATGTGGAGTGCTTTGAATTGTCTGACCTAAGAGTGCTACAAGTGCCTGCACTGTCATTTTTGGTATAGATTTCTGCATTGTTGCTGCATGGTATGGACTTTTGCACTATTGCTAAATGGTATAGGTTTCTATGCCGTTGCTACATGGTATAGGTTTCTGCGATGGTTAGACTCGAAAAAGTAGACAAGGATCAAGCGTGGCAAATTCTACTCATAGGCTTTATTGAAGATCTTAAAGACAGCCAGGGGATGAAGTCTACCTCATCCGACACGCAAGGAGTCAGACAAAACTCATCTCGGCTTACAGACACAGCAAAGGTTATATACATTCAAGACATTCTTTACCACTCCTCTTTACTCCACCCACTATTCTGACCTTTTCCTAACAATTAATGTTTATTCAAGACCCTCAAGGTTTACATGCTGACTCTATTATTCCTAATGTTCGAGGAGTGTCCCGTGACCTTTAGAATTGATAATAGGTCACGGTTCAAGATATTTGCTGGCCAGAGACTCCATCATCCTACAGTGGAGGAATTTATGGCTGCCAATTCATTCCCCTAGATAACAGCTAATGCCGGCAGCTTGGATTCCTGAAGAAACAAAGATTTCCGTATTTCTTATCAGCTCTCCGGCCATGAGGCCGCAACAAGCTTTTTACTGCAGATCTTAAAAGTTACACTAGATCATTTCACTTTTATTACAAAGGGTAATATGGTCACGGCTTCTACTTCACAGAAAGTTTCATAATGCTTGGTATGGAAAGATTACAATACAAAATATACTTAGGGTTATACAAGGTGCATCCTTAGTATAAGTCTGTAGCCGTAATCACAATTTATAAATGATATACAGAGTGGCTTCATAATATGAATATATGGCATTAGTCACAGTTTATAATGTGGCCCCTGGTTGTACAGAGTGCCACCGGTCGTATGGGTGCCATGACCCTATTACCACCCGCATCCCAGCACTCCTGACTGAGCCCTTCCCCCCAACCAGCGCCCCCCCACCCCCCCCCCCACCCCCCCCCCACCCCCCACCCCCACCGGTGGGGCTTTCACCCCCTGCAGATAGTGGACTTCCGAATTCAACGAGAAATGGTGGCCTTCATCCTGGTTGCCGCAGCCTGAGGGAATTCACTGAGACTGTATGAGTTAGAGCTGCTCGAGAAGCACCCTGCAGCAGGAACAGGAGCTAGCCGGTGAGGATGGAGAGCTGGCCACTCAACAGGCCGAGGAGGAGAAGGTGGGAAGGAGGCGGTGCATGAGGCCTCGTGTGTACCGGCAGTGCCTGTCATTCGACAATCTGCCAGACTGCGCATGCTGTGGCTGAGCTGGGGGACAGTACGACATATCTGCCAGATATGTGGGGTATGGGGGAGGACACCTGCTTCCGGTGGCTGAAAATGTGACAGTCACCTTGGAAATTTATGCAATGGGGTCCTTCCAAGTGCCCACTGGGGATTTTTCTGGAATCTCAGATTTCGGTGCACAAGTGCATCTGCTCTGTCATGGAGGCCCTGTATGCCTGGTCGCCACAGTATATCAATTTCAATGTGAACCGAGCCCACCAGGATGCCCGGGTAGCGGAATTTTCTGTCATCACTGAGATGCCCCAGGTGTAGGTGGGTGATCGATAGGATGCATATCGCCCTACGAGCACGTTCAGATGAGACACAGGTCTTCTCAAATCATAAGTGGTTTCACTCGATGAAAATGTAGCTGGTGTGTGACCATGAGCTGTGCATCATGCACGTCTGCACCTGACACACGGGGAGCGTGCACGGCACCTTCATGGTGGCACACTCGATGGTTGAGGGGTTGGCTCCTGGGCAACAGGGGTTATCCACTGTGGTCCTGGCTGATGACGCCTATTCAGGAAGACCACAGACCGAAGCAGAGGCCGCAACAACAACGTCCACGCGGCGGCCAGGGGCATGATTGATGTGATCATCCAGCAAAAAAGATGTGGGGTAGGGTGAGGATGCTCAGGACATGGGCCTGAACAGGCACAGGAGGCAGCACAATGTGTGACGTTTTGCCAGGGCTGACGTCCTCTAATCGTCTCCAGGTTCACCAATTAGGGGCTTGGCCAGTGGCATGGATGTCCCCCCCGCCCCCCCCCCCCCCAATCCCCGCCGACCACCTCCTGTAACCCCCTCCATGATACATACGTCCCGCACTACAGGGAGCAACCCTGGGTTGGCAGTAACACTGGGTCCATGGGATGGAGGATGATGGCAGCCAGCTCTGGGATGAGCTCCAGTGCATCGTTTGACAATGTCTGAATCCTGCACATGGTAGCACTTTCCACCTTCCACCTGGGTAATTCCTGCATGCGAGCTGGACATTCCATCATACGGTCCCATTGAATGCCTGGGAAAGCAGCGATGGTGACAGTTGGCAGGGGAGTGGGATGGGGTAGGACACCGGAGTGGTAAGCACTGTCTGAACTGGGGTACTTAGGCCAAGCGCACCTCAATGTGATCCCATCTCTACCCCCCTGCCACTTCTGTGGCCAGGCCAGACCAGCCCATTCCTGAAATCCTTCTGACAGAGCACCGAGGCAAATTGTGATTTTGTGCACAGGTGTTTAATGTGAATAAATATATACAGCTTTGCGCCTTAGTCCCTATTGCCATACTGTGCCCTGCACCCGTGCCGTCTTAACTGGTGTCTACCTTTCTGGCCTTATGGGCCTCAATGCTACACCTTGGTGGATTCCCAGACGTACATCAGGAGTGGAGGCAGCCTGCTGCAGTTCGCGCCCTGTGACCTGAGTCCCCTTTGCCTGCCCTCATCTGGGGTGACCGGGCCTAGATAGGCCTGGTTGTGGCTCAGGTGTCCCCGGTGGCATGGTCTGCCATGTTCTGTCCACTGCCCACCATCTGTACCAGTGACAGGAAGGAGAGAGTCCAAGGCTCTATGGTGTTCGGCACCTCCCCTGCAGGAGTCACTGGCATGGACCCCATCACCTCCTCCTCCTTCGGGGTGCCTGGTAGCCCCCGAGCTACTCCATGGGATGGGGGTACATGCGGAGCTAAACCGTGAGGCTCCCCCATCAGTTGGAGCTGCCACTCCTGGAGGCCCATGCCCACCCAGACCAGGGTCTCGCTGCTTGCAGCCATGGATCACAGGAAGTAGACTACCTCCCTCTGCGACTGCGCCACATCACGTTGTGACTAGCCACCATTTTCTGTGCCTGTGCCACATCAGCCAATGACAGCACCATCTCCCTCTGGACCTGTGCCACATCAGCCAGTACCCGGGCAATGATGCTGACGCCCTCAACCATGGTCCGCTGTGACTGGCAATGTTCTGGATTTCCTCTGCAATGGTCAGGTGGCCCTGGTACATGACTGCCTGTGGTAGGGCAATCCTTTTCTGGGCCTTGGCCACTGCCCGCACAGAATTCCCAAGGCCTTGGACATCTTGACCCATGGCTGAAACCTTCGTCCCCCAAGGCCTCCACTGCGGACGTCAATCATGCCGTGTTGGCTTGGATGGCACTCATGGTTGGCACCACCTCCTGCTCCATCAACTGCACCTGCAGGCATTGGATGGTTGATGACATCCTTCATGCAGTCCCTGGCTCTGAGACTGCATCTCCACTAAAGATGGTACCACCCTTTCCAGAAGACCGAATCCCGTCAGGACGGCATCTAGTCCCTGGGTTCGGGCAGTCCTCCGATCGTCCGCCCCCCTCGGACGTTCCTACCTCCACTGTATCGCAACATTTGTGTGGGGTATGTTATTTTACTCTTTGGTAATATATCGTTATTCTTTGTTTCATAATCCAGAATGGTGTGATTCAGAATAAAACACCATTCTTTATCTTAAAGCAAAACTGATTTATTGAATAACGATTGCTTAATATTGAGTTCGCACACCCGACAGAACTATAACTAGTAATCAAGTAATCTATATTAAAGTAATAACTAATTTAAACTACACGTGCTAAACTATGCTCTGATCTACCTCTCTTACACTCTACTGCCCAGTCACTCCTGGTGGGAAGAGACCCAAGATCCTTTGAGTTCTCATATTTATGGTGGGGTCTAGTGTTGCCCTCTAGTGGTTGTGTTACACTGAGATGTAATAATTAACCCTTTAATTGTCTACATATATACCTATCATTACAGGTGCACACCAGATTGTGCCCCAGGTGCCTCTTCATTAACATGCCCAACCGAGGTGAGTGTCTCTAGGATGGTGGAGGGTGTTGGAGAGAGCTGTAACGGGAAGTCAGTGTCAACCCGGACTGGTGTTCCGGAGTGTCTCGGGCTGCGTGTCGAGAGCTCCCATACATGTCCTCGTCCTCGCTGCTCTCCTTCAGGTTGCAGTTGGAGGCTTGGACGAGGGGGCACCAGAGGAGCCTGCCAGGTCACCCTGCAAGGCACAAGACAAGTCGCATGAATGGACTGCAGGTTGGGGTGGCGAGGGCTGATGGGAGCAGTGGGGGTGGATTGTGGGGGTTGTGGTGATGGTGGAAGGGGCAGAGTGAGAGGGTGGTGGGGGTGGTAGTGGATGTGGGAGTGATGTGGGTGTGGAGGGGTGGAGGGGTGGGGTTGGCGATGGTGACACATGTGCCATGGGGAACCGCAACTCAGCAGGGTCTCACTTGCTTGCCCGATGCTGACCTCTGCCTCGGCGACTGCCCTCTCCCTGGACCCACTGATTAGGTCTCGTACCCACTCCTCAGCTGCGGTGAGGGACTGTACGTCTGGTGGTTCCTCTCTGGTTTTTCAATCTCTCGACAGTTGTGCACTGCCTTCTTCGAAGGAGGGGGGGCAGGCAAAAAAATGCACAGTTAGACAGTCTGACGTATGCAGCACAGGTGGTGAGTAGCTGGTGGCCTTCGTAGCCAGGTTTGGGTTCTGGTCGGTGGTGTAGGGTTGGATTCAGTCAATCTCTGGGTAATGGGGGATGGGAGGGGTTACGATTGTGTAGGTCAGGGGTTAGTGTCAGGAATGGACTGGCCCCATCTCCGGCAGGCCCTATAAGACACAAGACAACATGTATGATTAGGCAGCGGGCCGGTGGGGGTGTGGGGCCGGGGGGGGGGGGGGGGGTGTAGCCATGTAAAATGGCTGCGTTCCGATTAATCTGGCCAAAACCCAGTTTAAAATGGCTAACCCGAAAGACTCCTGGGGAAAGCAGTCAAGAAGACACAAGAAGACAGCTGCACAGTTTTGCATATTCGGCTCTGGGAAGGTAGCCCAGATCGATACTCAGGGCTATCAACAGCCCATCAACCCAGGTATCTGCAGTTACATTTAGGACTGTTTGCAGCCCATCTATTCAGACATCAGCAGTTAAATCGGCTATCCCCGGGAACAATTGCAACATATTAGCAATTGAATACGGGGCCAGACCTGTCGGTGCCTGCAGTGGCCGAAACAAAGACAGGTGAGCGACCACCCCCCGATCGAGGAATCGCCTCACCATTGGACACATCGACCCCAGAGATTGGGGACGGATCCAATCACTTGGGACTCAGGGTCAAGGGCCGCCCTGGGAGGCGGGAAGCCCCTGGGCCCTATAAAAGTGAGGGTCCAAGTTCAGATCTCTCTCTCGCTCCTCTTCGCCTGCTCGAGACCTTCGCAAGACCAGCCACCGGCAACTGTAAGTTTGAATCCAGCGATCGCTATCCGGTAGAGACACCTAGCCACCGACCTGTAGCAGCCTTTTGAATCCCGCGGGCCAGATCTGATTGGACAAGCCATTCATTTCCCTGACCTGGTGGGCTCTTCCTAAGTTAAGTATTGGCCAGTAATATTGGCCAGTAGTGATAGGTTTATTATATAGAAAGTAGTATTAGGGTATTAATATTGCTTGTTGTATATAATAAATGACCGTTGTTTTAATCCTTGCTAAGCGGTGTGCTGTATTATTAATCATAACCTGAACTTGAACCACGTGGCGGTATCATAAAGATACCTGGCGACTCATGAGCAAAGGTGACCTAAACAGAGCAAATAGACTAAGGTTAAAAAGAGCAACAGTGGGGAGGGGGTGAGTTGAGGGGGGGAAGTGGTGAGGGTGATGTGCGCTGAGGGGAGGTGAGGGGAGTGAGGGTTGAGGGGGTGAAAGGGGTGAGCGGTTGTGGGGTGAGTTGGGTGGGGGGAGTTTGGGGGGGGTGAGGGTTGAGGGGGTGAGAGGTGTGCGGGGTTGTGGGGGGAGTTGGGTGAAGGGAGCGTGGGGGGGAGGTAGGTTTCCACACATGTGTCATGGGGATCCACAAGGTCTCACTTCCTCGCCCTCCGCCGAACTCCGCCCTGGTGACCTTCCTTTCCACCGGGCCGCCGACCACGTGCAGTGCCCTCTGCTCAGGCATGTTGAGGGGCTGCAGTTCTGCTGATCCCCTCCAAATTTCTCCCTCTCCCGGCGGTTGTGCGTAGACGTCTCCTGGGGGGGGGGGGGGGGGGGGGGGGGTGGGGTGGGGGGGGGGGTGCGCGGTGGTGGTGCCAGGGGCACGGAGCAGACAATGCATCCTGGCTGCCCTGAGGAGGTCGTGGAGTTTCTTCCGGCATTGCCTGCCAGTCTGGACGACGTTGCCCACGGCGCTGACTGCCTCTGCCACCTGTGCCCAGGAACGGTGAATGGCAGCGCCTGGCAGCCTTCCTCCCGGGCCGGGGCACAGGGTCATCCTTCTCTCCTCCACGGCGTCTAGGAGGGTCTCCTGAACTGTGGCACTGCTCTCCTTCCAGCCGTCTTGTTGGCTGGGACGGTGTGTGTGGGGGGATGGAGCGTTTAACTGTGGCTGCGGTGTGTGAGCCTCAAGTATGCCAATCACGGACCCGGCAAATCCGGCACAGCTTTCCATGGAATTGATTGCGTTCCACGTGCCGATGTAGCTAGCCCATTTGAAGTAGCTGAAACGGTGCAGCTGTTGCGCTGCTTGGGAAATTTAATACGCCAAAGGAAAAGGGTAAGTAAAGTGAGTTTTGATCCTCGAGAGAATGAGAATGGGGAGTTAATAAAGATCAGGAAATGACGGATGAAATCCTTTGCTTCTGTCTTCAGTATAAAAGATACAGAAACATTCCAGTAAGAGCTTGAAACCAAAAGGTGGAAAGGAAAGATCAAATTGGTGAAATTACAATCACTAGGGAAACTGTACTGTGCAAACTGATGGAGCTGCAAACTGATAAGTCTCTGCATTCCTGTGGACTTCAGCCCAGTGACCGAAAAGAGGTTGATTAATGAGGGCAGCAAATGTGTCGGAGTTAATTTTCCAAAATTGGCTAGGTGCTGGAAAGATTAAAAGGGGCTGGAAAGTAGCCACCTTAAGTGCTCTATTCAAGAAGGGAGGGAAGCAGAAAACAGGAAACTATAGAACATAGAACAGTACAGCACAGTACAGGCCCTTCGGCCAACGATGATGTACCGACCATTTATCCTAATCTAAGATCAACCTAACCTACACCCCTTCAATTTACTGCTGCCCATGTGCCTGCCCAAGAGTTGCTTAAATGTCCCTAATGACTCTGATTCCACCACCTCTGCTGGCAGTGCATTCCACGCACCCACCACTCTCTGTATAAAGAACCTACCTCTGACATCTCCGCGATACCTTCTGGCTATCTCTGGCTATCCACTCTATCCATGCCTCTCATCACCTTGTGCACCTCTATCAAGTCACCTCCCTTCCTTCTTCGCTCCAGTGAGAAAAGCCCTAGCTCCCGCAAACTTTCTTCATAAGGCAAGCCCTCTAGTCTCGGCAGCATCCTTGTAAATCTTCTCTGCACCCTCTCCAAAGCATTCACATCCTTCCTATAATGAGGCGACCAGAGCTGGACACAATATTCCAAGTGTGGTCTAACCAGCTTTTAATAAAGCTGCACCAAAACCATGCAGCTCTTGAACTCATTCACCCTGTTAATGATAGCCAACATATCATACGTCATCTTAACAACCCTATCAAACTGGGTGGCAACTTTGAGGGATCTATGTACATGGACCCCAAGATCCCTCTGTTCATCCACACTTCCAAGAATCCTACCTTTAACCCTATATTCAGCATTCAAATTTGACCTTCCAAAATGAATCACTTCACAGCTCAGCTCTGCATCCTCTCAATGCCCCGTTGTAACCTGCAACAGCCCTCGACACTGGGTGGCAACTTTCAGGGATCTATGTGCATGGACACCGAGATCTCTCTGCTCAGCCACACTACCATTAGCCCAGTACTCTGTCTTCCTGTTGATCCTTTCAAAATGTATCACCTCACACTTTTCTGCATTAAACTCCATTTGTCACCTCTCAGTCCAGCACTGCAGCGTATCTATGTCTCTCTATAACTTGTACTATCCTTCCTCACTGTCCACAACTCCACCGACTTGAGTGTCATCTGCAAATTTACTCACCCATCCTTCAACGCCCTCCTCCAGGTCATTTATAAAAATGACAAACAGCAGTGGCCCCAAAACAGATCCTTGTGGTACACCACGAGTAACTGGACTCCAGTCTGAACATTTACCATCAACCACCACCCTTTGTCTTCTTCCAGCTAGCCAATTTCTGATCCAAACTGCTAAATCACCCTGAATTCCATGCCTCCGTATTTTCTGCAGTAGCCTACAATGGGGAACCTTATCAAACGCTTTACTGAAATCCATATACACCACATCAACTGCTTAACCCTCATCCACCTGTTTGGTCACCTTCTCAAAGAACTCAATAAGGTTTGTGAGACACGACCGACCCTTCACAAAACCGTGTTGACTATCTCTAATCAAATTATTCCTTTCCAGATGATTACACATCCTATCTCTTATAAACCTTTCCAAGACTTTGCCCACAACAGAAGTAAGGCTCAGTGGTCTATAGTTACCGGGGTTGTCTCTACGCCCCTTCTTGAACATTTGCTATCCTCCAGTCTTCTGGCACTATTCCTGTCGACAAAGATGACTTAAAGACCAAAGCCAAAGGCTCAGCAATCTCCTCCCTAGCTTCCCAGAGAATCCTAGGATAAATCCCATCTGGCCCAGGGGACTTATCTATTTTCACACTTTCCAGAATTGCTAACACCTCCTCCTTATGAACCTTCTAGTCTAGTAACCTGAATCTCAGTATTCTCCTCGACAACATTGTCTTTTTCCTGTGTGAATACTGACAAAATATATTCATTTAGCACCTCTCCTATCTCCTCGGACACCACGCACAACTTCCCAGTACTGTCCCTGACTGGCCCTACTCTTACCCTAGTCATTCTTTTATTCCTGACATATCTATAGAAAGCTTTTGTGTTATCCACGACTTAGAGCTGCTCCCCCTTCCCCTTAAGGATCCCGAAAACACAATCCGAGACATCACGGACCCTGGCACCTGGGAGGCAACACACCAACCGCGAGTCTCTCTCGTTCCCACAGAATCTCCTATCTATCCCCCTAACTATGGAGTCTCCAATAACTAATGCTCTACTCCTCTCCCCCCTTCCCTTCTGAGGCCAAGTCTGGGAAAGTCAGAGTTGTGAGCACTCAGCGACAAGGGGCGGATGGTACGCAGACAGTTGGAGGGCCAGGGGGAAGTCAGTAGATGGGGGCGACGGCAGTCAAGTGGATTGGTTGTAAAGTTACCCAGGAGTTAGGTATGCTCTGCCACCACAATCTTCCAGTTTCATCAAAGTCAGTGGACCTTTAGCTGGTTCAATGCATCCGCCTTAGGGAACACACCACGCTGCATTCACATAATCCCACCCATCCACCACGCTGCGGCCACAAACTCCCACCCATCTACCAGCTGCATCCACAAAATCCCACCCATCTACCAGCTGCATCCACAAAATCCCACCCATCTACCAGCTGCATCCACAAAATCCCACCCATCCACCAGCTGCATCCACAAAATCCCACCCATCCACCAGCTGCATCCACAAAATCCCACCCATCTACCAGCTGCATCCACAAAATCCCACCCATCCACCAGCTGCATCCACAAAATCCCACCCATGTTTTTTTTCAAAAATAACATTTACTGGGTAAGTAAGTCAGAACCACCAATGTCTCTGACTTTAACACAGAGTCGGAGATTTTTCGGAGGGACTGATGGAATTGCCCATCAGAAGCCGAAGGTTTCCAGGCAATTCCCACAAAACCCTGGTGTTTGAATCTGTGGGGGGTTCCCCAACGGATCTTCCAGGGTCTGTCCACTTTTTGACCATCCGGGTCAGGACCCATGCTTTTCAAGATTTCGAAAACTGATGATATGTTTTAAACCCAAAGCAGATTGGTTACAACTTCATATTGTGAGCCTTCATTAAGCATAGTTTTCAGCACTTTAGTTTTCACCCCCTTCCTGAAACTTTGTTTGAAATATTTTCTTTGTTCAACCAGCACACTCTTGACACAAGTAATCTTTAAACTGGCTTTGGGCTCCAATAGGATAGCAACAGATGTGGCTGTTGTAATATTTGTCTTGGGTATGTATTAATATGATTAATTAGACATTGAATTTTCCAGTGAAAGAATTGTTATCTTGCTAAATATAACTATTCCTAATTAAAATATTTGGTATGTTGAGTAACTTAAGGAAGCCAGAGGTAGTGGAACAAAGATTTATTAAACTAAATACAATAATCTGCCCACGGCAGAAACTCTCTCAGTCCTTGCTGGGAGAACTAACCACACCAGGCCCTCCTTGGGCTGGCTTTTATGTATAGTTTTTAAACAACCTCCAGCTGGGTGGCCTCCACTCCGACCTGGGAACCTTGAACTTCACCAGTCCCATGGGGGGGGGGGGGGATAGTCAACAATGGTTCCCCCATGGTCCTCGTATGGGTTATAACAGTACGTTTTATAGAAACAAGTCATTTTTGGCTTGAAAAGTGAGATTACAGTGAGGTCCAACATATTTGATATGGTATTATCCAAATATTAAATATGGTGAAAAATGTCCATATTTTCAGAATTAAGTTATATGTGCCTCCATGACATCCCCAAAAATAAATCATGCAGCCAGCATTTCATTTCAATGAACCAGTGCCAATTGCACATCCAAGAAATTTTCACCCTTTCCCTCCCCACAATAACATTATTTACCGTTGGACATTATTTATAGCCTATATCTGCTGCATTCTCACTTTAGCTCAAGTTACGGCAAATCTGCTGCATTCTCACTATTGCTCTTCATCAAAGACTTGCACTCAGGGTTTTTTGTGGGTGGGGAGCTCAAGTAAAACTCAATACGAAACTAAAAGATAACTGCAGGATAAAAAGCCATTTTGAGCAAAGCCCTGCAATGGGTTGCAACAAAATTCAGCAAGACGGAATAGTTGCAGATCTTTTTGGCTTTGCAAACACACCTCCATGTTTCAACACCTGGGGCAGGATTCTCCGACCCCCCCGCTGGGTCGGAGAATCGCCGGGGGCTGGCGTGAATCCCACCCCCGCCGGTTGCCGAATTCTCCGGCACCGGATATTCGGCGGGGGTGCGAATCGCGCCGCTGTCCCGCTGCTGGAATGCCTGTCCCGCTGGTGAGAATCAAACCACCTATCTTACCGGCGGGACAAGGCGGCGCAGGCGGGCTCCAGGGTCCTGGGGCGGGCGCCGGGCGATCTGGCCCCGGGGGGTGCCCCCACGGTGGCCTGGCCCGCGATCAGGGCAGGTGCAGGCGCAGGTGTGGGGCACAGCTACGGTGCAGAGGAGATTCACTAGGTTGATCCCAGAGTTGAGGGGATTTCGTTACGACGAGAGGTTGAGTAGACTGGGACTGTACTCACTGGAGTTTAGAAGGATGCGGGGGGATCTTATTGAGACATATAAAATTATAAAGGGAATAGATAGAATAGATGCGGGCAGGTTGTTTCCACTGGTCGGGGAAAGCAGAACTAGGGGGCATAGCCTCAAAATAAGGGGAGGTAGATTTAGGACGGAGTGTAGGAGGAACTTCTTCACCCAAAGGGTTGTGAATCGCTGGAATTCCTTGCCCAGTGAAGCAGTTGAGGCTCCTTCTTTAAAAGTTTTAAAGAAAAAGGTAGATGCCTTTCTAAAGAATAAAGGGATTCGGGGATATGGTGTACGGGCCGGAGAGTGGAGCTGAGTCCACAAAGATCAGCCATGATCTCATTAAATGGCGGAGCAGGCTCGAGGGGCCAGATGGCCTACTCCTGTTCCTCGTTCTTATGTTCTTATGATCCACGGGCGGGCCTGTGCCGTGTGGGGACTCTTTTCCTTCCGCCTTCGCCAAGGTCTCCACTATGGCAGAGGCAGAAGAGACCCCCTCCACTGCACATGCGCGGGGATGCCGTGAGCGGCCGCTGACGCTCCCGTGCATGCGCCGCACGGCAAAGTCATTTCCGTGCCAGCTGGCGGTGCGGAAATCAGTCCGGCGCGGGCCTAGCCCCTCAAGCTGAGGGCTCGGCCCCTCAAGATGCGGAGAATTCCGCACCTTTGGGCGGCGCAATGCCGGACTGATTCGCACCGTTTTTGGCGCCGGTCGGCAGACATCGCGCCGATTGGGGAGAGTCCCGCCCCTGATATCTTACAGCTGCATTTCACATCTTACATTCCTCCCTTTCATCTGTGCACCTCAGCAGGAAATGACTCATTTGCCAGTCGTGACACATTGAGCGATAGTCCATGGGCGTCATTCTCCGACCCCCCAGAGGGTCGGAGAATGGCCGTTGGCCGCCGTGAATCCCGCCCCCGCCGGTTGCCGAAGTCTCCGAAGGGAGAAAAGTCGGCGGGGCGTTAATGTCGCCGCTGCCGTCGGAGAATGTCACGGGTCTGCGCAAGGCAGCCGATTTTCAGCCTGCCGATATTCTCCCTTCCAGATGGGCCGAAGTCCCGTCGACGTGATGACCGCTCACGTCGACGTGAATCAAACCTCCTTTTCATCGGCGTGACCCTGTGCTCCAGGTTCACGCCGACCAGCGTGGAGGTGAGTGACGGCCTGGGGGGTTGGCTCTGGGCAGACGATGGCGTGGCCGCAGTCTGAATGCGTGAGGAGAGGTGTGTCTCGGGTTGTGTGTGTGTGTGTGCGGCGGGGGGGGGGGGGTGGGGGGGGGGGTGGGGAGTGGGGCGGGGTGGTTAGAGTAGGCTGGGCTCTGGAGGAGTGCCGGGAGGGGGTCCGTGCCGGGGAGGAGGATGGGGGGTCCGTGCCGGGGTGGAGGTTGGGGGTGGGGGTCGGTGCCGGGGAGGGGTATGGGGGGTCGGTGTCGGGGTGGAGGTTGGGGGGGGTCCGTGCTGGGGTGGAGGTTGGGGGTGGGTCCGTGCCGGGGTGGAGGTTGGGGGGGGGGTCGGTGCCGGGGAGGGGGATGGGGGGTCCGTGACGGGGTGGAGGTTGGGGGGGGGCGGTGCCGGGGAGGTGGATGGAGGGTCCGTGCCGGGGTGGAGGTTGGGGGGGGGGGTCGGTGCCAGGGAGTGGGATGGGGGGTCCGTGCCGAGGTGGAGGTTGGGGGTGTTCCGTGCCGGGGTGGAGGTTGGGGGGGGGGGGTCCGTGCCGGGGTGGAGGTTGGGGGGGGGTCGGTGCCGGGGAGAGGGATGGGTGGTCCGTGCCGGGGTGGAGGTTGTGGGGGGTCCGTGCCGCGGAGGGGGATGCGAGGGCAAGTGAGTTGGTCCACCTGGCCAGGTGCCAGCCTCCAACAGTTTGACCCATGCGGTCCATGCCACCTGGCTGGGGGGAGGAGGGGATATGGGCAATGATGACATGTCGTCGTTCCCCTCCCCCCCCAGCAGGGCGTCATGTTTTCCGATCATCCAGCGATGTTGGCCACTGTGGCGGCAGCCGCTCATGTCTATGTTGCCCTGGATGAGGAGGAGGAGGAGGAACGTGCCAGAGAGGCGGCGCAGGCTGCCGCAGAGGGACAGGCGGCAGCCGCCCAGGCTGGAGGGACACCTGACCGACAGGACGAGGAGGGGAGGAGGACGTGGCGGCCCCACGGCAACGGAGGCACCCGAGGGCGGCCCGTGTGTACCGGCCCCGGCAGTCATACCAGGACCTCACGGACCGGGAATGCAGGAGGAGACTCCGGATGAGGCGGGAAACCGTGGCACACATCTGCCACCTGCTGGCACACCTGTCACCGCGTGGCACTGGCGGGGGACACCCCCTCCCCGTATCCGTCAAGGTTACGGTGGCCCTGAACTTTTATGCAACGGGGTCATTCCAGGCACCGAGTGGGGACATGTCCGGCATATCGCAGACATCGGTGCATCGGTGCATCGGGGCAGTGACAGATGCCCTATATGCCATGGCGCACCGCTACATCCGCTTCCCCGTGGACCGGGCCAGCCAAGGTGCCCGGGCTGTGGGCTTCTCTGCCGTGGCCGGGTTCCCTATGGTCCAGGGCGCAATCGATGGGATGCACGCGTCGTGCGGCCACCTGCAGATAACAGGGCCGTGTTCACCAATAGGAAGGGGACCTATTCGATGAACATACAGGTGGTCTGCATGATGATCCTGCACGTCTGCGCCCGTTACCCAGGCAGTGTACACGACTCATACGTGTTGTCGCGGTCATCCATCCCCGGCATGTACGAGGGACGCCATCCCCGGCTGAGGGGCTGGTTGCTGGGCGACAGGGGCTACCCATTGCGATCGTGGCTGATGACGCCTATACGGAGGCCACGCAATGAGGCGGAGAACCGCTACAATGATGCCCATGTAGCGACAAGGGGAGTGATAGAGAGGTGCTTTGGCGTGCTGAAGATGCGTTTCAGGTGCCTGGACCTCTCTGGGGGCGCCCACCAGTATCGGTCAGATAGGGTCGAGAGAGGCTAAACCAGTACCAAGTTAACATAACATTTTTCAATTCAGTTCACTGGAGATATATGAGATGGAGCTGGACCAGCAAACATAGCCTAAAAATTGCGTTGTGCCCGGCGCAAATCCCACTTTGTCAGGAAATTACCGGGAGAGCCTCAAAACGGGATTTGCATGGGAGGGCGGGGGGAGGGGGGGGGGATGTAACACAGTTTATGTTCGTGGGGCCTCCCAGCAAACATAATCAGGCTGACACCCAGCAAGGGCAAGAATCTGATTACCATGCTTTTAATTAGATTTTAATCTGCAGAGTCAGCTTGATGCCAATACTTCCGGGAATGTGCAATGTACCCACCCGCTGGCGTGACGTGGTGCCGGCTGGAATCATTACTGGTCTGTCCTAACAGAGACCATGCGCGATGACCAAAGGTCATTGTACCCCCAGGCAGTTGGGAACATGGCAGGACAGTATCAATCTGAGGGTCAATGTGTAGCCACCTGGGTTGGCCAATTCCCAATGTAAAATGGAGAACAGCAAAGGCTGAAGGGAAATTCAGCCAACACAGGCAAAAACTAGCAGGTGCAAGTTACTGTGAATTAGACTCTGCAAAAGCCCAGACAGCATCGATACCAGCAACCATCTGCACAATAATATAGCGGCCATCTACATACTAATGAGCGATCCCCGGGAACAATCAAAACATTTGAGATAAACAAGGCCAAGTCAGACTTCTCGGCGCCAGCAGGAGCCAACACAAAAGAGGTTAACGGACACCTAAAGACCGCCCATCGACCAAGGAACCGCTCCAGTATTGGAGAAATCAAACCAAGCGATTGGAACGAAGTCCAATCACTTGAAACCAGGTACGGGGTCCGCCCCGAAATGTGGGAAGCCCCTGGGGACTATAAAGTAAAGCCCCCAAGTTCAAATCGTCCTTCTTGACAGGGTCACTCAGCAACGCGAACCAACCCCTGACAGTGACCTGTCCAGCTGCCGCCAAAAGAACGTAAGTCTCAAGTCAACGCTCGCTACGAGATAGGCGCTCCTTGCTACCAGTCCATACCAGCTTTGAATCCCGCAGACTCAGAACCCGAACAAAAGGCCATTTGTTCCCCTGACCTGGTGGGCCAGTCCGAAGCTAAGTATTGGCCTGTTCGTGATAGAAGTAGCTTAGAAAGTACAGTTTATGCATAATTAGATTTGACTGTGTGTAAATAAATGTGCTTTGATTTGAATCTTACTAATTGGTGTGTTGAGTTATTGATCATTACTTGAACATGAACCTCGTGGCGGTATCATAAAGATACCTGGCGACTCGAGAGCAAAGGTTATAAAACAGAACCAATTGAACCAACCAAAAATTAGTAACATATTACCAGCGACATCTGACGGGACCCGATCTAGAAGTGGCTTAACCACTCCGGGAGAACCCAAAAATTAGAGATCCAATTGGGAACAGGAAAACCACAAGTGTTCACGCAGTTCTGATCAATCCTCATTGGTTGTTTTCTGATTGGCAGGACATGAGGAGTGGAGTCCTGTCGGGGTTTGTTGTGAGGACTCAAATTTTACAATTTAAATGAGGGGAGTGAAGGCATGATAGCTAAATTTGCAGATGACACAAAGATAGGTAGAAAAGTTTGTTATGTGCAGCACAAAAGGAGATTGCAGATGAAGATGGATAGAATGTGTCAGTGGGGAATAAAACCTGGCAGATGGAGTGTACTGTGGTATTTACGGTGGTGCTGCGCTCTCTGACATATCGACAAAGGTATAGTGTTTGACCCTATCAAACCTCACCAAACCTGAGGCCATCAGAAAATTCGAGTCATTTGTTTTTCAGACAGAGGAGGAAAAAGAAGACCCCAAGATAATCCTGAAAGAGCGCAAAAACCACCCAAAATACAGAGGATATATATACTACAATGTGGGTGTGGGGGCCCATGAGCAGCCACACAGAAGCATGTCCACAAAAGAAGGGCAAGTTCCCCTGAAGAGGCCTCACCACGCTCGGTGGGCCTCACCCTAGTGTACAGGGAACTGGGACTACCCACTTCCCCACAGGTGACAACAGGGGAGTTTTACTTTCAGTACCTTAAAAAAACCGACATTAAGTTACCATGCTGGGCACGATTCCATTAATATAGACTACACCACAAATGTATAGTTTAATCGCATAGTGTCTAGAACGAGTTAAAAGATGTCAAATATTTCTTTCTCTTACCATGGCTATTTCTGTGTTCTGTTTTTCTATTATTGTTAGTCCCATGTTGTATTTGTTTTCCTTTTTTGTTCCCTCTGGGCAGATAGAATTGTATAGTCGTAGTATGTGTCTGATAAGAGGCAATAGATATAAAACTGAGATGAGGAGGAACAACTTCTCGCAGAGGGTGGTGAATTTGTGAAACTCGCTGCCCTAATAGTGCGGTGGAGTCTGAATCATTAAATTGTTTCAAGAAGGAGATATTTATATTTCTGATTTAAAAAGACAGGTTAAAGGGATTTGGAGACCAGGCAGGGAGGTGGAATTGAGACCAGGAAGGGATCAGCCATGATCTGATAGAATGGTGGAGCAGGCTCGAAGAGCTGAATTGCTTACTTCTGCTCCTAATTCCTA
Source organism: Scyliorhinus torazame (assembly GCF_047496885.1). NCBI lineage: Eukaryota > Metazoa > Chordata > Chondrichthyes > Carcharhiniformes > Scyliorhinidae > Scyliorhinus > Scyliorhinus torazame. The sequence goes on from NC_092727.1 coordinate 56,955,713, forward strand.
TGTACCTATAAGTCTGTCTGTCACAAAATGAAAATCTTTCAGAAAAACATATATTTTTAAAAGTCATCTGTAATCCTTGATGGACATGCATTAAATTCAGTGATCAAGGAGCAGATGAGCCAATACAATCATGCACGGCCACCCTAAAAATATTGGTGAAAAATCTGTGTTTGAACTCTCACTGAAGACCTAATCAGGGATTGACTAGTTTGTGGAATATATAACAATTTAGTTTGCAAGCAGTTGCTGCAAGAAAAAGACTTCACATTACAAGTAGCTATCAATGTCTGTACGTTAAATGAGCAATCAGAGGAACAAAGCAGAAATTTTTGATGGGAAAAGGGTATTCACAGCTCTGGGGACCCCTTGCTCAAACTGCAGCAGCCCACATCCAACAAAGAGAACCACCTTTTTTGCATGTTGTAAAAGATGCACCAAATGCGGGAAATGGAACCACTTTGCTACTTGCTACAGGGCTGAACCACAACAGTCCTTCTCTGCCATGTGCAACATGGTAGCTGCTTGATCTTCCATACGTAGGAGTGTCAGTAAGGTGAATGAATTGGGGTTCAGCCAAAAAAGGGAAGCTGCAGAATCTCCAACAACACTCTTTTGTGACAGTGTTGACAACAGCACAAGAAAGGGTGAAATCTCCACCACTCTCAACATAATGAGCACTAACCCCAGATTTAAAATCAAGATGGACATAGGAGCGATGAATAATGTACTATCCAGGCAAAGGTTACGGGAAATAGATCCAGATGCATACTAGAGCACAGCGTCCAGCCACACCTTGTGGCTTATGGCAGACAGACCATCTACATCAAAGGCACAGCAACCCTCTATTGCATACACGGAGAATTGAAGTTCCAGAGAGTTGACCAGAATGTACATCCGCTACAAGGACTTTGGGACAGTATTGCATTGGGGCTCATTCAGCTTGATCCAAGTAGTGTTTCTGTTTTCTTTTTCTTTTCATTGGTATATTTTATTTTTTATTTTCTTCGTTGTTTATTTATTTATTAAATTCTTTGGGGGGAAATTGTAATTGTTGAAGTGAACTGAAGGTTTAAGACGTGGCAGGAGATCGCAGACCCGTGTCATGCTCCTCGTGTACGATGTGGGAGCTCAGGGACACGTCCACTGTCCCTGGCTCCTTCACGTGCAAGAAATGTGTCCAGTTGCAGCTCCTGTTTGACCGCTTGATGGCTCTGGAGCTGCGGATGGACTCACTTTGGAGCATGCTGAGGACGTCGTGCATAGCACGTTTAGGGAGTTGGTCACACCGCAGGTGAAAGGTACTGAGGGAGATAGAAAATGGGTGACCAAAAGACAGAGCAAGAGTAGGAAGGCAGTGTAGGTGTCCTCTGCGGTCATCTTCCTGAAAAACAGATATACCGCTTTGGATACTGTTGAGGGAGATGGCTCACCAGGGGAAGGCAGCAGCAGCCAGGTTCATGGCACTGTGGCTGGCTCTGCTGTGCAACTGTGCAGGAAGAAGAATGGCAGGGCTATAGTGATAGGGGACTCAATTGTAAGGGGAATAGACAGGAAGTTCTGCGGACGCAATCGAGGCTCCAGGATGGTACGTTGCCTCCCTGGTGCAACGGTCAAGGATGTCTCGGAGCGGCTGCAGGACATTCTGGGGGGGAGGGTGAACAGCCAGCTGTCGTGGTGCACATAGGCTCCAACGATATAGGTATAAAACGGGACGAGGTCCTACAAGCTGAATTTAGGGAGTTAGGAGTTAAACTAAAAAGTAGGACCTCAAAGGTAGTAATCTCAGGATTGCTACCAGTGCCACGAGCTAGTCAGAGTAGGAATATCAGGATAGAGAGGATGAATGCGTGTCTCGAGAGATGGTGCAAGAGGGAGGGATTCAAATTCCTGGGACATTGGAACCGGTTCTGGGGGAGGTGGGACCAGTACAAACCAGACGGTCTGCACCTGGGCAGGACTGGAACCGATGTTCTGGGGGGGGGGGGTGTTTGCTAGAGCTGTTGGGGAGAATTTAAACTAATGTGGCAGGGGGATGGGAACCGATGCAGGAAGTTGGAAGGTCGTAAAACAGGGACAGAAACAAAAGGCAGTAAGGGGGGAAGTGTAAGGCAGAGAAGCCATTGTCAAAAATCAAAAAGGGCGACAGTACAAGGTACAGTGACTGAGGGGAGCTCAGTGAATAGGACCAGGAATACTAAAAGGAATAAAACGGGAAGTGAAAACATTAATGGTAAGTGACACGGCAGGTTGGTACATGAAGATATGGGTTCAACGACAAGGAAAATTAGGAGAAAGGTTAAGGGGAAATATAACTTAGGAGAGGTTACTGATCGAGGTGTTAAGATTCAGAACAGAGGTAAAAAAAAGGCAACCTAAGTGTACTTTACCTGAATGCTCGTAGTATTCGGAATAAAGTAAATGAGTTTATGGCGCAAATCATCGTGAATGACTAGTGGCCATTACTGAAACATGGTTAAAGGATGGTCACGACTGGGAGTTAAATATCCGAGGGTATCAAACTATTTGGAAGGACAGAGTGGATGGTAAGGGAGGTGGTGTAGCTCTGTTATTTAAGGATGACATCCGGGCAACAGTAAGGGATGACATCGGTGCTATGGAGGATAAGGTTGAATCCATTTGGGTGGAAATCAGGAATAGTAAGGCGAAAAAGTCACTGATAGGAGTAATCTCTCGGCCACCAAATAGTAACATTATAGTGGGGCAGGCAATAAACAAAGAAATAACTGATGCATGTAGAAATGGTACAGCAGTTATCATGGGGGATTTTAATCTACATGTCGATTGGTTTAACCAGGTCGGTCAAGACAGCCTTGAGGAGGAGTTTATAGAATGTATCCGCAATAGTTTCCTAGAACAGTATGTAATGGAACCTACGGGGGAACAAGCGGTCCTAGATCTGGTCTTGTGTAATGAGACAGGATTGATTCAGGATCTCATAGTTAGGGATCCTCTCGGAAGGAGCAATCACAATATGGTGGAATTTAAAATACAGATGGAGGGTGAGAAGGGAAAATCAAGCACTAGTGTTTTGTGCTTAAAAAAAGGAGATTACAATGGGATGAGAGAAGAACGAGCTAAGGTAGACTGGGAGCAAAGACTTTATGGTGAAACAGTTGAGGAACAGTGGAGAACCTTCCAAGTGATTTTTCACAGTGCTCAGCAAAGGTTTATACCAACAAAAAGGAAGGACGGTAAAAAGAGGGAAAATCGACCGTGGATATCTAAGGAAATAAGGGAGAGTATCAAATTGAAGGAAAACACATACTAAGTAGCAAAGATCAGTGGGATACTAGAGGACTGGGAAATCTTTAGGGGGCAACAGAAAGCTACTAAAAAAGCTATAAAGAAGAGTAAGATAGATTATGAGAGTAAACTTGCTCAGAATATAAAAACAGATAGTAAAAGTTTCTACAAATACATAAAACAAAAAAGAGTGGCTAAGGTAAATATTGGTCCTTTAGAGGATGAGAAGGGAGATTTAATAATGGGAGAGGAGGAAATGGCTGAGGAACCGAACAGGTTTTTTTGGTCGGTCTCCACAGTGGAAGACACAAATAACATGCCAGTGACTGATGGAAATGAGGCTATGACAGGTGAGGACCTTGAGAGGATTGTTATCACCAAGGAGGTGGTAATGGGCAAGCTAATGGGGCTAAAGGTAGACAAGTCTCCTGGACCTGATGGAATGGATGCTGGAATCTATCATCAAGGAAGAAATAGCGAGGCATCTGGATGGAAATTGTCCCATTGGGCAGACGCAGCATGGGTTCATAAAGGGCAGGTCGTGCCTAACTAATTGAGTGGAATGTTTTGAGGACATCAACAGTGCAATAGATAACGGGGAGCCAATGGATGTGGTATATCTGGATTTCCAGAAAGCCTTTGACAAGGTGTCACACAAAAGGTTGCTGCATAAGAAAAGGATGCATGGCATTAAGGGGAAAGTAGTAGCATGAATAGAGGATTGGTTAATTAATAGAAAGCAAAGAGTGGGGATAAATGGGTGTTTCTCTGGTTGGCAATCAGTAGCTAGTGGTGTCCCTCAGGGATCAGTGTTGGGCCCACAACTGTTCACAATTTACATAGATGATTTGGAGTTGGGGACCAAGGGCAATGTGTCCAAGTTTGCATACGACACTAAGATAAGTGGTAAAGCAAAAAGTGCAGAGGATACTGGAAGTCTGCAGAGGGATTTGGATAGGCTAAGTGAATGGGCTAGGGTCTGGCAGATGGAATACAATGTTGACAAATGTGAGGTTATCCATTTTGGTAGGGATAACAGCAAAAGGGATTATTATATAAATGCTGAAATATTAAAACATGCTGCTGTGCAGAGAGACCTGGGTGTGCCAGTGCATGAGTCACAAAAAGTTGGTTTACATGTGCAACAGGTGATTAAGAAGGCAAATGGAATTTTGTCCTTCATTGCTAGAGGGATGGGGTTTAAGACTAGGGAGGTTATGCTACAATTGTATAAGGTGTTAGTGAGGCCACACCTGGAGTATTGTGTTCAGTTTTGGTCTCCTTATTTGAGAAAGGACGTACTGGCACTGGAGGGTGTGCAGAGGAGATTCACTAGGTTAATCCCAGAGCTGAAGGGGTTGGATTACGAGAAGAGATTGAGTAGACTGGGACTGTACTCGTTGGAATTTAGAAGGATGAGGGGGGATCTTATAGAAACAGAGAAGATTATGAAGGGAATAGATAGGATAGATGCAGGCAGGTTGTTTCCACTGGCGGGTGAAAGCAGAACTCGGGGGCATAGCCTCAAAATAAGGGGAAGTAGATTTAGGACTGAGTTTAGGAGGAACTTCTTCACCCAAAGGGTTGTGAATCTATGGAATTCCTTGCCCTGTGAAGCAGTAGAGGCTCCTTCATTAAATGTTTTTAAGATACCGATAGTTTTTTGAAGAATAAAGGGATTAAGGGTTATGGTGTTCGGGCCGGAAAGTGGAGCTAAGTCCTCAAAAGATCAGCCATTGTAAGGTTTTCGTCAATTTGACCCTTTTTGGGACTGTGTTCAACAATAAAACCCAGAGACTGTAAACTGGACACTTTTCAGCCAAAGGAACATAACCAAATTTCCCAGCAGGCTTGGTCCGCTGAGCTGAGTAGGTGCATAGGTATTTACAAACCCCCCCCCCCCCCCCCCGGAGCTACAAGGAAGAAGAAGCCAGACAACTAAATAGGATTAAAAACAGAGACAAAGGGCATGGTAATGCTGTAAGGGGCCTGCCTGCAAGCAGGACAATGTGATGGTCATAGCCCCATGCAGATGTAAATGACTTTGTCTCCACCAGAGCGAAATCCCATCAACATAACGAGGTGAGGATAGCAGCGATCTCCGAAGCAGATGGAAGCCCTTGAAAAATCTTCACAAGGGAGCTTAACCTTGTTATCCAAAAGAATAGACTGTCTGGAACTAGTGTATTGCGCTGGGACAGGCCCTGCAAGGTAACCAGTGGAGAAAACCCAAGTTGGAGGCGGACCTAGGGGAGGCACTCCAATCTTGACAGGGGCCGCCAGCAGGAACTCACTGGGTGGAGGGGGCGGAGTCGGCACCAAATTCAAATCGGGACAGGTCTGCCTGGCTGGAAGGGGCGGACCTGCGAGAAGAACCCAGAATTCGACAGGTCTGCCTGGCTCAAAGGGGGCGGGACCAGCAGGAACTCACTGGTGGGAGGGGGCGGAGTCGGCGCCAAATTCAAATCGGGACAGGTCTGCCTGGCTGGAAGGGGCGGACCTGCGAGGAGAACCCAGAATTCGACAGGTCTGCCTGGCTCAAAGGGGGCGGGACCAGCGGGAACTTTAAACTTGGACCGATTCAATGCAAAAGGGACTGGCCGGACACCAGAAAACCCAGGTAAACGGGTATAAAAGCGGTAGTCAAACGGTCATCGGGGCTCTGTTTTTTGGACTGACTGCTCTTAACTTGATCTCTCAAACTTCAACTTGACCTCCTGCTCCAGCCGCAGCCTTGGACTGTAAGTACCCTGCAGCAGCGTGCGAAACTCCCGGGACTTTGATAGTGGTTGAGGCTTTGGGACGGGGGGGCTTATTCTGTGTGTTCTTTTACTCTGTTTTTACCATTGATAAATTGTGTAACAATAAGATTTTACGTTGTGTCCGTTATAGCACTTTCCTGATAGACATAGTGTTGCTAGAGTTTAAGGTTTTATTGTATTTTCTTCTGTTTGGTGATTTTGACCTGGGTTTTTCAATAAACCTCGATTTGAATTGTAATTGGAATCCGTTTCAATTCTTCGATCTCTCACCAGCGATCTCTGACCAAGTCATATTTAAAAACTCCTCACCCTAATTCCGGGGTCGAGAACCTAGGGTAATCTTGGAACGATTCGAACCCGTTCACTCAGGACAGGCGGCTGGTTAGGTGATAAACAGCAGTGTCCTATTCTCTCTCTTGGGAAAGCTACTCCAGCGAAGTAGGAACCGGGTGGGTGTTTTCCCACCGGCAAGAGAGAGAATCACCTGGGCATTGGTGGGGGTCTGGATATCTGTGTGATATAAGCCTCAGGCCTCCGGTTAGGGATAAACGGCAGGCTTGATTCAGTGCTCTCTCCCGTGGCGGTGTCCCAGTGCGGCATCCCCTGGCCTCTGAAGTTTCAGTGCCAGCTGGAGAGAGACACACACAGATATGCAAACCCCAGATATCGGCCCAGTAGTGGAGTAAAACAAGAAGGAACCCGCTACACCATGATCTCATTGAATGGTGGAGCAGGCTCGAGGGGTCAGATGGCCTACTCCTGCTCCTAGTTCTTGTGTTCTTATGTTCTAACACCAAGCCCCAGATATTCATATGAGAGCATATGAAGACCTCTCCAACAGTGACATTATTGGTAAGCTACCTGTTGTATACTGCTTGAGACTCGATGATTCGGTACCACCAACAGGCTGTGCTCCAAGAAAAGTACCAGTAGTCATGAAGCAGAAAATACATAATGAGCTGCGTTGAGGTGACAGCACTAGGTGCCTTAACTCCCATAGACGCGATACAGAATAGGTTTCAACAATGGTGACGCAGAAAAACAAGATGGTGCGGTCAAGATCTGTGTTGACTCGGTGCACTTGAACAAGGTGCTGCTCGACTACATCGATCTATGAAGTCAGCCTATAATGACTAGCCTCACACTCACATCCATGAATCAATAGAAACCAATGCTTGTGCTCTGACTCGTTGGACATGTGAAAGAACAGGGTGGTTATTTTAAAACTACTTAAAACACATAATAGCACAGGAACCAGGCTGAGAAACACCTGTGATTTAGTCAACTAAATGTCAAATGAATTACACCAGTGTTGCAAAATTTGACAGTTAAACACCCAGTCCATGGGAGCGCGAAGGAGACTAAAAAAAATACCTAAAAATGACCTCAGAACATAGAACAGGCCATTCGGCCCATCTAGTCTGCATCGACCCACTTAAGCTCTCACTTCCACCCTATCCCCATAACCCAATAACCCCTCCTAACCTTTTTGGACACTAAGGGCAATTTAGCATGGCCAATCCACCTAACCTGCACGTCTTCGGAATGTGGGAGGAAACCGGAGCACCCGGAGGAAACCCACGCAGACACAGGGAGAACGTGCAGACTCTGCACAGACAGTGACCTAGCGGGGAATCGAACCTGGCTCTGTGAAGCCACAGTACTAGCCACTTGTGCTACCGTCCTGCCTTAAGAAGCTCATTGACATGAAACTATTTACCAATTTAAAACGGGAATTTGGTAACTGACCCCAAGGCAATCTTTATCTGCTCATTGGTTTCGGAAAGAGTTCAAGCAAGCAAGATTAGCACCCTTTGCAGACTCAGTGGATTTCCTGCAGTCTATTGGGTTTTACTGATGTGTGCAAAGGCTACCAGTGCCGTCCTTTTGAAAAGATTTCCAATTTATTCCCATTTTCATGTCAAGAGGTTTCAATGCCAGTAGTCACAATGTACATGGGTTAAAGCAGTGACATGACCTGCATCACCATGTGAGAAATATGCGGATATTGGGCTGGATTCTCCACACCCCGACGTCGAAATCGCAGCCGGCGCTGGGGTGGAGAATCTAGTTTGATGCGGAAATTGTGACCGGCGCCAATTCGCCGATTCTCCGGGCACCAAAAAGCGACGTCACTGGGGAGTATGCCGCGTCGCCGGGGGCCATTGCCAGAGACCCATTCCGATATTCTCCGTCCCCGACGGAGCTAACCTGGCCCAGCCGGTCGGGATACTCGCGTGGCGGCTGTGGACTCAGTCCGCGGCCCCCCGAGTCGGGGGCGGGCGGATTGGAGGCCAGGGGGGACCTTATATGCGGCCGGTGAATGATTGTGCCCATGTCATAGGACTTTGTGCCGTCCTGTGATGGGGATGGTCCTGCAGTTGCTGGACGTGATGTACATAAGGGACGACATATCCCAAATAGCAGGAGCCTTCCCAATTTTCTGGTAACCACAGGTACGCCTTACGTCCACAGATACCGTTATATGCGGTCAGGTTTCCTTTACTATCAGTCATCATTAGTCTAATCGGATCCCAACCCCAGGTGCCTCCACTAGTTCGATTTTCAACTGCTGACCAGTCAAAGATGAATAGTCCTTTAACTGTAAGGCAGAGCATAGGGGGTTGCCAATTCAAGGTCTGGTCGCACTGACTCGTGCCTACTGGGTAGGTCCCATATGTTTTATGTTTCCTAAAGCATATGCTACCCTTTGGGACTCCAGTATAATTGGGAAGGATCAAACAGGGCGGCTGGCGTGTCACATTAAATCTAGGCCATTCTTTAAACCTACTCATATCATCTCCAGCTGATCTCCAATCTAACATATTATGTGTATCTTCACCATGCCCTGTATTATTCCGTGATAGGACCAATTCTGCTATCTCGTTACTGGTGAATGGGATGGGTCGCATGGGGATGCCCTCCCCCGAGCATCTGGGAATTTGTGTACAAACCCAACAACTGGATTTATTTACCCTCTCTGCGTATGAGTGGGACGTGTATATCAAGGTGTTAGTATTCAGTTTACCCTCTACATGATGTTGGATTAATATGATAATATATAAAATGGTCAATGCCGTCATTCTCTTCAGGTCAGCATTTCGCTAGTACTCTCAAAGTTCTGCATGATGTAGTTTACACCAAGTTGCGTGGATCCAATCTGGCTTTTCTTTTACTTTAATGGCTGTTCGGGTTGTTAGCAGCACTTGGTAGGGTCCTTTCCACCTAGGAGAAAAGGAATCTTTGTTTAGTGCTTTCACATATACTTAATCTCCAGGTTTAAAGAGGTGTGTATTTCCCTCTTTTGGATGCATCTGAGCCTGTCGCACCTTTTCATGTATTTTTCCAGCGGTTTCACACATGGCCTGGGCATATTTTAGTGATGTCTCATCTGCCCATATTAAGGCTACTGCCGCTGGAGTCATTGGGGGTTTAGTTCCAGTTGTCATGGGACGTCCCATTAATATCTCATCCGGGGTTAAGCCTGTATTGTGATTTTTCTGATTTCTCAGGGAATACATTACTATGGGTATGGCATCTGGCCATAGCAGCGCATTTTGTTGACACACTTTTGTAACTGCAGTTTTAATTATTCCATTCGCCCTTTCCACCATTCCTGAGGATTGTTGCTGATATGGGATATGCAATTTCCAATCAAATCCCATGGCTTCTGTTAAGGGTTTGGTCAATTTGCTAGTGAAATGAGTTCCCCTGTCACTGTTAATACCCATTGGTATCCCAAACCTAGGTATTATTTCCTTCAACAGAATATTTACCACTGTTCTAGCATCATCTCTTTTGGTCGGAAAAACCTCCACCCACCGTGAAAACATGTCCACTATCACCAGCATGTATTTAAATCCCTTAGCCATCGGCATGTGTACAAAATCTATCTGCAAATTTTCAAAAGGCATTTCGGGCTGTGTGAGATGATCAAAGACAGCGGGTGTTTTACCCCGATTATTCCTCTGACAGATCATACATGTGCGGGCTACTTTTTCAATTGTTACCGTAATACCTGGAGCATACCATTGTTGACATATGGCATGTGTCATCCCTCCTTTGCCCACATGAACCTGCCCATGGGAAAGGCGACATAGTGGCAAAAACAGACTTCTGGAGTATCGGGGTGGGCCCAGATTTGATGGTTGTCTTCTTAGCAACCGGCTTTTAGCCAAGAGCGATGCTCCTGTGGGAGGTTTGCTCCTGTCCCTGTTTTAACTTTGGTTCTGTTACGGTGGACGGAAGTTCTACTACAGCAGCTTACAGTTGTTGCTGCTGTTTGAGAGCCACTTCTTTTGCTATTTTATCAGCAAATCTATTACCACTGGAGACTTCATCGTCTGCAGCAGTATGCGCTTCGCACTTTAAATCGGCTATCTTGCTGGGCAACTGAACAGCATCTAGTAAATTTAAAACCAATTTAGCATGTTTAATAGGTTGGCTGGAGGAAGTTATGAACCCTCTGTTTTTTCATAATTGCCCAAAATCGTGTACTACCCCAAAAGCGTATCAAGAATCAGTATAAATGTTGACTGGCTTACTTTTAGCTAGAATACATGCCCTAGTAAGCATGAACAACTCGGCCGCTTGAGCAGACGTTCCCGAAGGCAGAGCAAAAGCTTCCACTATCTCGAATGGAGTTACTATTGCATAGCCGGCCAGGAGGGTCGTATCATTTGGTTGGTTTACTGACCCATCAGTGAAAAAGATGATGTCTGGATTTTCGAGTGGGTGACTCAATAAATCAGGGCGAGGGGTTGTGGTGGCTTCTGTAAACAGTCATGATGAAACAGATGTTCTTCTTCCGAGGGCGCGGGCAAGAGTGTAGCAGGGTTCATAGCTGGTGCTCACTTGTATGTAAAGTTGGTCTTAGAGAGAAGGATTACTTCGTATCCAGTGCATCGAGCCGCAGTAAAATGCTGCTTTGTGGATGAATTAAGCAGCAGCAAAACAGAGTGAGGAACCAATACTGTACGCGGGTGGTCGAGTACAAGGGGTACTGATTTTTCTACTATGGCCACCGTGGCTGCTACTGATCTTAAGCAACTTGGCATACCCTTTACTACAGCACATAGGGCCACCGAGTAATAAGCAAGGGGTCTTTTCCCTCCTCCATGCTCTTGTTCCAGGATCCCTGTTGCAAATCCCCCTGCTTCATTCACATAAAGAGTAACGAGCTTGCTGAAATTAGGAAGTCCCAAGGCAGGGGTGCTAATCATGGCTTGTTTCAAGTTATGAAATGCTTGCTCCCTCTCTGGGGTCCAGGTAACAACTGAAGGGGCGTCCTGTAGGGTAGCTTTGCGCAGTACTGCGTCCATCTCTCTATAGTCCGGTATCCGCTGCCTGCAATAGCCCACCATGCCATAAAAGGTAATGGTATCCTTTTCCATGCGTGGAGTTGGAACCCTTGATCCAGCCTGTATGCTTTCAGACCCAGCCTCCGCTGTCCTTGCTGCAGCTGAAATCCCAAATACTGAACTGTTTCTTGACAGAATTGCAGTTTGTCCATTGAGACCCTATGCCCTCTTTCTGCCAGATGTGACAATAACAAACCATGAACAGTCCTTCTCGGTCCATGTTTACCAAGGTGGTAACCACTGCCGTCCATGGCTGTGTTTGCCAGGTGAGATGAATCAATTTGTAACTTTGCGCATGCTCTGGTAGCATGCAATTCAACAATGTCTGCACAGCTAAAGGGCCATTGTCCTCCAATGCAATGCCAGCATGCTCTTCCCAACAGTTCTTAAATCTGGCAACAAATTCGGGCATTCTTTCACCCTTTTTCTGCAAACACCGAGTCACTTCACCTATGTCACGATGCTTCTTGGCCCCTTGCATGATAGCCTCTTTCCCTCTATTTGCTAACCAGTGTTCGAAGGACTCATTTCCTTCATTTAAATGATCATCATTGCGAGCCCAGTCCCCGTTTATACCGGGTGGGACTGCGATCCCATCTTTTAAAGCTGGCCAAGATGCACCATAAGAGTATTTTAAAAGCAGCAAAACATCCCCTGGGAGGGGGCTATAAATACCACACATTTGCTGTAACCAGTTGTGGAATGTGAGAGGTTTCTTTATTGGGGCCGGAGCCGCGTTAACCTTACTTCAGCAGGGGTCCAAGGTTTTAAGACAGGTACATCTCTTATCATTATCTTGGGGTGCTGACTAACAGGTCCTGCTGACCTAAGCTGTCTATCGGACACCGTACTGTCGGGCAAAGTCATACCCCTATTAGAGGACGGATCGGCGGCCACCAGTTCTACCTCCCCTGCAGGGCGGTGGCTATATCAAGCTGATCATTTACCAAACTGCTCTGTGCATTACTCCTGATCACCGGCTGCCACGCCTGCGCTCCTACTGGCTGCCGTGCCTGCCCTCCCACTGGCTGCTGTGCTCTCCACGCAGCTGCCATCAGTAAACGGTCGTTGAATTCTTCTGACGGTGCAGATGCCTCAGTTAAAACTTTCAGATACAAACCTGCTGCTGCTGTTTCTGTCTTTTTATTGTCTTTCTCATTCTTTACTGTATCTTTACTCACTTCGCTATTTCTACATTTGATCTTTGGGAGGCTGGTGTCTCCTAGCCACTTCCTTTCATGTCTTAAAGCACCACAGCATATAATTATAATACCAATTAGGGTTGCCACTCCCATCTCTCGTCAAAGCTTCCCATGTTTCAATCAACAGTATTTTGAAACTATGGCCAAACCCCGTGGGACGACCCATACAAATCGCTACTGAATGTTACCGCATATCAAATTTCTCCGGTTTCTCTTATCACAGTGTCAGCTGGTGATCCCGGCGGGACGAGGGGATCTCCTACCTTTCTCCATTGCCTTACGACTGTTTTTATCCTCTTTTCCGTTATCTTACTCATTTCCTCTGTAGAGTTCGCCTTCTTTATTGCTCCGGGAGTCTGTACCGTGGCTTCGGGACGACCTGCGAGGGGGCGTCTGTATTTATTGCCCATCATTCCTTCTGAAAAATACTTTAGAACATATACTTATAACAACAAAGACCGCGGGAAATTATTAACAAATACTACAATGGGCGCTCGTCGGTGTCAGTCTTTTGCGAATCTCGAAGCCTGTTGTTTGTTCAGTTCTTTTTTTAGTCTCTAAGGCACCTTTGTTCTTCTCAAGCAGCTATGGTTAATTTATTAATTAAAATAACTTTTCCTAGCATGAGTCACTGGCCAGTAATTAAGGCTGCCGAGCTCCGGCCCCCCCTTTCAGCTGGGGTCGCGCTATGGCTCTCTCCCTTGCAGCTGAGAGAGTCCTGTTTAGAGAATCATTTTGGGGTTCACTTCCCATTAAACTACACCAATTTGTTGTGGAAATTATAATTCAGCACTTCGAGTTTTTGCAAAAGGCCCTTTAATTAAACACGAAGTTCGTGAGGGGGTTTTAGAGACTGCAGTCATTCCAAATGTCCCACTTTACAGAGGTTAAAGCAGACAATTTATATGATACAATAAGCAATATGTGGGACAGAAAGCATTCTTTAGATTAGCAAGAGACAGAAAACCGAGCAGGCTGGAATTAGATTTTGTTAACAGGGCCTTGAGTTCCTTGCCTAAGAAAAATAAAAATTATATGCTGTCAGCAAAACAATGTGCAGCTGTACGCTTGTTTACATTGTATGACCTTCTGACTATTTCATACAAAACTCTCGACTGAAATAAGGCTAAATATCCATCATGCTTTGCCAAGTGCCTATTTCCATGAAATATAGTCAAGCAGCTGGTTAAAAGCAACTAATCCGCAAACTAAAGTCCCTTCTACACTCATATTGTGGCATCACAGAAATCAGGCCGGAGAAAGTTGCAAATACAACCGATGGCTTCAGGAGTTGCTGATCAACGAGTTTAAAATAAATTAAAGGTGCCATTACTTTAAGGGGCAACCTCACCGCAATTCGTGGGTGGAACTTTGGAGACGTACGCTAAAGCCGCTCCAGTGACACTCATCCCAGGAAGGTCGAAGAAATATTGGATGGATGTCCAAATCCCATGTTGTGTCGCACACTACCTGACTCTGCAAAGCCTGTCCATACATCTCTGCAAGGCACAACTCCGGAGTGTAATGGAATATTCTACACTTAAACCACAGAAATTCCTCACTTGTGAAGGGGGAGTCGTTATTGGTGACAAGCACCTCTGGGATATCATGAATGCTGAATGATCAGCGTAGCTTCTCTATGGTGATACGCAAAGTGGTGGAAGGCATCCAGTGTACATCCATCCACTTTGAGTGGGTCAACAGTAGAAACATTGACCCCAGGAAGGCCCGGCAAAGGCAGCGTGCAAATGCACCCAAGGCACCCTTGGCCACTCCCATGGGTGGAGTGAGGCTGACAGCGTGGGATTTTGATGTTTTTGGCACGCTGCACACTGCTGCACCAACCTCTCAATATTGCCACTGAGCCCTGGAAACCACACACAACTCCTGGCGTGCATCATCAAACCCCTGGATGTCCACTCTACAAATTTTGCAAAATGTTTTTTGGGTTTTGCCTCGGAACTGCCATGCAGCTTCCCCACTGAAGAATGATGTCCTTTACACTGTTTCTATTGCTCGGTTGTGAATGCTCGCAGTCCTTCTGGATGCTTCTCCCATAGTCCCCAATGTAGGGCAACATGGCGCAATTTTGCCAATGTTGGGTCCTTTTGAGTCCATACACGAATTTGTGAAGCTGTGACAGGCAACATCTCCATAAAATTAAATGGTGAAAAAGGTGGTTCTCCTCCTCAGAATTCTAAATTAGGCACTTTTAGACAAAATAGCTCGCCAGAGCTGAGAAAAAAGCATATCCTCGCCCTCTCCAATCGGAGTAAAAGAGCGATGCCGAACAATAGCAGCTCCAGAGGCTGAAAAGAGACAAAAAGCATCAGAAGTCAGGCGAAGTGATCAAATTGAATCCACAAGGCAAAGAAACCCCAGCTGCACCAGAAAGAGAGGACCAACAAGCCACACACTGCGCTCCCCCTCGCCGGAGGGTGGATGGAAGAGGGTCCTCATCAAGGAGCTAAGGGAACTCAAAGAGGACATCAAGATCAACATAAAGCCAGCAGTCAAGTGGTGGTCATGGAAGCACTGGCCACCAGCGTAGAGGGAACTAGAGGCCCAGGGGAACACCAGTAAACAGCTGGGATAGGCCTCAACAGACCAGAGTTACCAGATCATCACCCTGGAGATGGAGATAGCAAGTTTGGTGGCGACACAGGTGAATCTAAAGGGGAAGAAAGAAGACCAGGAGAACCAGTCACAGCGCCAAAATCTGAGGATATTGGATGAAGGGAAACCCCAGAGCACAGGGGCCCGGCCTCATGGTGAGTAAGGTGACAGCTGCCTTCTTGGATGGCCCCTAACAAAGGCAATCCCCGGAGTGCAGGGGCACTCCACAAGGTAAGAATGGTTGATCCCGCAGGAGGGGGAGGGAACAGCAACCCTTCATTAGAATAGTCACTTGGAACGTCAGGGGATTTCAAGGCCCAGTGAAAAGATTTAGAGTATTCACCCACCTGATAAGTATGAAGGCCGACATAGTCTTCGTGCAAGAGACACACCTAAGGTAGAAGGACCGACTGCGGGTAAGAAAGGGCTGGGTGAGACAGACGTACCATTCTTGCTGCGGGTCGAGAGCGAGGGGAGCAGCCATACTGCTTAATAAGAGGACATCATTAACCGTGATGAGAATGGTCACGGACCCAGGGGAAATGGTACATCATGGTCAGTGGTGTCCTGGAAGAGGCACCAATGGTCCAGATCAACGTGCATGCTCCCAACTGGGATGACATGGAGTTCAGAAAGAGGACCATGGTGGAAATCCCCAACATAGACATGCAGCGACTCATCATGGGAGAGGACTTTAACTGTGTACTGGACACACGGACGGATAGATCAAACCCCAAATCAGGGAAGACCTCAAATATGGCAAAAGAATTAAGCGTGTTTGTTGAACAGATGTGGCAGTGGACCTGTGGATGTTCATACACCCAAGGGAGAAAGAGTTCTCCTTCTTCTCCCAGGTACACAATGTATACACACACATTGACTTCTTTGTGGTGGGGAAATCGGTACTTCCAAGGGTAGTAAGAGCGGGATACTCACAATCATAATCTCCGACCACGCTCCAAAAGACATGGATGTGATGTTGGAGATGAGCCATGCCCAGCGCCTGCCATGGTAGTTGGACACGGCCCTCCTTGTCAACAAGGCTTTTTGCGAGAAAGTATCAGAGGCCATAGACGGGTATATTACCAAAATGAGAACGGGGAAGTCTCACCCTTCATTTTCTGGGAGGCGATGACGGCTGTGGTCAGGGGTAAGTTTATTGCTTATAAAGCACGTAGAGACAGTCAGGAGAGGGTGGCTTGGCAACAACTGGTCGACTCCATACTGGAGGTGGACCAGCGAGAACCTGAGGCCCTGACCATTGAGCTTCTGGAGGAGAGGAAAAAAGCTACAAATGGACTTGACCTGCTCTCCACTGGGAAAGCAGTGTACCAGCTCCACCAGACACGGGAGACCTTTTATGAACAAGGAAACAAAGCCAGTCGCCTGCTGGCTCACCAGCTGAGAAAGCAGGCAACCACGAGAGAAATGGCACAGATTAGGGACAACAACGGCAGACTGGTAACCAAGCTGGAAAAAGTCAATGAAGCATTCAATGCCTTCTACTGGGGACTGTACAGCTCAGAGTCCCCTGAAGGGGAATCACGGATGTAGCAGTTCCCAATGGAGTTGGCATGCCAGTCGTGGGGGAAGTTAGGAAACGGGCTGGAACCATCGTTAGAATTGGGAGAAGAAATGGAGAGCATCAACTCCATGCAGGTGGGGAAGGCACGGGGACCTTGCCTGATGATTCCCCATCTGTTCGATAAACAAGCCTAGTTATTTTGTCTACATTTCCGGTAATAGACTATCTACTAATATCCACTACAGGCCCACTGACTCCCACAGCTATCTGAACTACAGCTCTTTGCACCCTACAGTCTGTAAGGAATCCATCCCTTTCTCTCAGCTCCTTTGCCTGCGTCGCATTTGTTCCGATTATGCCATTTTCCAAAATGGTGCTTCGGAAATGTGTTCCTTCTTCCTCAACCGTGATTTCCCACCTACAGTTGTTGACAGGGTCCTCAACAGCGTGAGGTCCATCTCCCGTGCCACTACCCTCGCCCCCTCCCCTCCCTCCCAGAACAGGGATAGAGTCCCCCTCGTTCTCACATTTCACCCCATCAGCCTCCATATGCAAAGCATCCTCCGCCATTTCCGCCAACTCCAGCATGATGCCACCACCAAACACATCTTCCCTTCACTCCCTCTGTCAGCATTCCGCAGAGGCCGTTCCCTCAGAGATAATCTAGTCCATTCCTCCACCATATCCAACTTCTCTCCCACCACCCGTGGCACCTTCCCATGCAATCGCAGAAAGCGTAACACCTGGCGCTTTACCTCTTCCATGCTTAACATTCCAAGCCCTAAACATTAATTCCAGGTTAAGCAGCGTTTCACTTGCATCTCATTCAATCTGGTCTATTGCATTCGCTGCTCCCAATGTGGTCGCCTCTATATCGGAGAGACCAAATGAAGCCTGAGTGAGCGCTTTGCTGAGCACCATCGGTCTGTGCTCATTCAGGACCCTGACCTTCCCGTTGCTTGCCATTTTAACCCAAGACCCTGTTCCCATGCCCACATGTCTGTCCTTGGCCTGCTGCAATGTTCCAGTGAAGCTCAACGCAAACGGGAGGAACAACATTTCATCTTCCGGTTAGGCACATTACAGCCTTCCGGTCTCAACATCGAATTCAACAACTTCAGATGATTAGCTCTACACCACCTCGCGCATTTGTTTTCATCCCCTTTCATTTTATCTGTCTTTTACCATTTCTTTCTCTCTTGTCTTTCTTATATATATTTAACCCCCCCCCCCGCCAATCTTATCCAACTTTCCTTACCCCTTCTCCCCTTTGCTTCCCTCTGCCCCTCCCCCCACACCTACATCTGTCCCAGTTCAGCCTCTGATGTTAGTTTCTCTGTTGTTTGGCTTCTCACACCTTTTGTTCTCTCTGCGGACTGCCATTAGCACTCTTTCTCCTTGCTTTCTGTGGCTGTTAGCACCCAGTTTCTCTGTGTTTCTGTGGCTTTGACTCATCTTTTATTCTCACTCCACAGTATAGATATTTCCCACTTTCTCTGTCTTATAGCTTTGACAAAGAGTCATTGGACTCAAAACGTTACCTCTTTTCTCTCCCTACAGATGCTGCCAGACCTGCTGAGATTTTCCAGCATTTTCTCTTTGGTTTCGGATTCCTGGCAGACTTCTCCAAAACCTTTGTGGCAGCACTGGCCCAGCACTTGGGGGAGATGCTCACAGACTCGCTAGCAAGGGGCACTCTCCCTCCAACACTACCACAAAACTCAAACTCACTGATACCCAAGGACATAGATCCAACCAAATGCGGGTCCATCTCTCTGCTCAATGTCAATGTGAAAATATTGGCCAAGACCCTGGTTAGGCGACTGCAGAACGGTGTACCAGAGGTAGTCACAGAGGACCGGACAGGTTTTGTGAAGGGTAGACAGCCAATATCGAACATCAGGCGCTGCTGAACGTGATAATGACAGCATCCGGGTAGAGAACACCAGAGGTGATCATCTCCCTGGACGTAGAAAAGACATTTTACAGTGTTCAGTGGAAGTACCTCATCGAGGCACTGGAGCAGTTCAGACTTGGAGCAGGGTTGACTGAATGGTGAAACTTCTGTACAGCACCCTCTATGGCAAGCATGTGGACTAACACCACCAGCTCTAAATACTTCAAGCTGCACAGGGGCATAAGGCAGGGATGCCCAGTGTCCCCGCTTCTATTCACTCCGGCAATCGAGCCACTGGCAATTGCCCTCTGAACGGCGAAAAATTGGAAGGGGATACAGAGAGGGAAGCGAGAGCACAGAGTCTCGCACTAGGCGGATGATGTGCTCCTCTACGTCTTGGACCCCCAAAGCAGCATGGAGGGGATGATGAGGCTCCTGAAAGAATCTGGAGCCTTCTCGGGCTAAAACTCAACCTGAGCAAAAGTGAAATCTTCCCAGTGAACCCGCAAGGAAGAGGGGCAGAGCTGGAGGCACTGCCATTCAAACAAGCCCAAAACAAATTCTACTACCTGGGGATCCAAATTGCCCACAACAGGACACAGATCCACAAATGGAACCTGGCAGATCTGGTGAAGGAAGTAAAGGAGGACCTGCAGAGGTGGGACACACTCCCACTTTCCCTGCCGGAGAGGGTGCAGACGATCAACATGAATGTGCTGCTCAGGTTCCTCTTTCTGTTCGGATCCATATTGATCTACATCCCCAAGGCCTTTTTTAACACAGTAGGCAAAATGATTGTGGTGTTTATGTGTGTGTCTGTGTGGGAGGCGGCTTGGGGGGGGTGGGGGGGGAGCGGGAGGGAGAGAAAAAGGTTCTGCAAAGAAAAAGAAGCATGGGGAGGTCTGGCCATCCCAAACGTACAATACTACCACTGGACAGACGCAGCAGGAAGAGTGAGGATATGCGTGAGGGAGCCCGTCGCAGAATGAGTAAGGATGAAGGAGAGCACCAGCACATGGAGACCCCTCTAATTCCTTGCCACAATAGTGCTCCCATTCCCGCCAACCAAGCACTCAACAAGCCCAGTGGTAATAGCCACGATCCGGGCATGGAACCAGCTGAGGCAACACTTTGGCCTGACCTCCCAAAGTGCAGACTGGTTGTCCAACCTGTCGGAATTTCTCCAACTGGAGAAAATCAAACTCACCATCTGAGGGTCGAAGAGGGCTTCCTCAAGACATGGAAACCATTCACTGACTTGTTCCAGGACCTGTTCATAGCCAATGCCCAATAGAGCGGGAGGGGGCGTGGTGAAGGATCCACAGATGGGCTATAAAGCACAAAGGAAAGGAAAGGAGGGGAAGAGGGGGAAGGGGGCGAAGGGAGGGGGGAGGAGAGCGGGAAGGGGCGGAAATCAAGAAGGCAGACAGCGGAAAGTCAGAAACACAGCCGCAAAGGAAGGATCCAAAAGCAGGGTCAAAATGTTCCAGGGCAGAATAAAGGTGTTTACATACCGGCCACATCCTGTACAGGGGGAGGGGGAGGGTACCCCCCGCCACTATAGCAACTTGTAAATATATTTGGTAGAGTATGATTGGACTACTGTTATGCCTTATATCTGTTACCGTATGACCATACTCTTCACAGTGTGCTCCATACACACTGCTGCAAAATAATGAAAAGCCAATAAAAACATTTTTTTCAAATACCTGAAGTCTTTGGCCCTTGTCTGCCCAATAATTACATTCACCAGGTTTGTAAGTTTAAATGCAATTACTGTCTGTTTACAAGAATTATAACGAAATATGCAGCAAATACAAGTTGGTTAACTATTAATTCATACCTACCTCCCACTTTAACTTGCCTTCCACCCTCTACACACATACACACAAGACATACCAACACAGAGGGATGGAAAAGGGAAGAAAAATGTAAACGAAAAAGAAAGCATCTTTGTTTCTGATGATTGTTCTTAGCATGATTTCTTCACTGTAAACTTGAATGTTACAGTCTTTGTTTTGCAGCCTGTACTTGCCTTTCCTGTAGCTTTAAAATACCGTACTTCTACCATTCCTGAAGAGGCAGAGTCTTTGTTTCATCAAACTCTGCTTTATGTTCATGGTCTGTCTTCAGGCCTCTGTAGCTCCAGGATCACGATATGCACAGGTTTTCTGTGAGAGGATTTGGCTGGATCTTTTACTTCTGCACTGCCAAAATCAAAACTTAAACCTCCTTAGGCTCCAAACCATTTCAGTGGGATTAGATCGAATCACCACCTGTTACCGGGCAGAACACAGCCATTTGAGCCAATTCACTGGCCATCAGCCAAATCAATCAATCTGAGTCCCAGCCTCTCTCTGTGGCTGATGCCGACCAGTCGACAACTTCAGGTTAAACCACCACAGACTAGCAGAGTGAACTCTCCTACTGCTGAATTATTCTGTTTCAATTAAAGGTACAGTCTGCTTGCCTTAAAGGCACATGCCCATTAATCACCAATGGATAAAACATGTAACGGCAAAAAATAAAAGAAAGGGGGAAAAAGGGAACAAACAGGGAATAAACAGGAAGCCTCTCACACACCTCCCCCCACAAAAGAAATAAAACTTCAAAGCATGGACATTTCATTATGAGGTATGTAAGGCATAAATCACAAACACATATCCTTCCAATCCATCCCCATTATGCAAGTTCCCTTCCCAGTCTCTACATTCATAGCTAGTCATCCCTTAAACCCGCAACAAAGCATCCACAATAACCTTATCCTTTCCAGGAATGTGGATCATTTTAACACTGAGCTGTTGGAATAATAAACTCCCGCGGAATAACCTTGCATTCCAGGTTTTAAACATCTCTATAAATGCAAGTGGATTATGGTCTGTGCAAACCAAGATTTGTTTATTGTCATGTTAGACATATACCTCAAAGAGCTGCAGGGCTAGCAGCAAGGCTAAGGCTTCCTTTTCAGCAGTATTGTCAATGTTGCAGGAAATATTTGGTTCATTTCTCACCAATAAATACACTTCAACACTGTGCCGATGCCATACGGCGAGGTATCACATGTGAGTATCAGCAGTTTTGTCAGGTCTTAGTGTGTCAGTAGTCTGCAGGATAATAGTTAATGCTTTATTTTGGCAAATGTCTCTTCTTGTGGCGCCTCCCTTGTCCATTTACGGTGCTTCTTTAATAGCCAGCATGGTTCCCAGATGTGGAATACTTTTCCCATAATACTTAACGAGTCCGAGGAATTACTTTAGCTCTGTCACATTCTCTGGCATTGGTGCCTGTTTGATGGATCAGGTTTTCTCTTCTACCAGATGCAAATGGTCTTTGTCAGCCCAACATTCCAGATATATGACTTCTCTTACCTGGAAGACGCACTTGCCTCTTTTCAGGTGGACACCCACTTCCATGAATCGGCGGTAGGTTGTCTAGGCGCTCCTTCTTGGAGGCTCCGGTAATCAACATGTCACCCAGGTAGACAGCCACTTTGGGCAGCCCTTGAAGAATGCACTCCATAACCCACTGGAAAATGGCACATGCGGATGCTACCCCAAATGGGAGCCTTGTGTACTCGTACAATCCACTGTGGGTATTAATGGTTACATATTTTCTGGACTCCGTGTCCAACTCCAACTGGAGTTTTGCATGGCTCATATTCAGCTTCGAGAAAGAATGGCCCCCAGCCAACTTCGCATAAAGGCATGACATGGCGGACTGGTCTTAATGGGAGGCCTTGTTGACCATCATCTTATAGTCACAGAACAGAGAACATACAGTGCAGAAAGAGTCCATTTGGCCCATCGAGTCTGCATTGACCCACTTAAGCCCGCATTTCCACCCTATCCCCGTCACCCAATAACCCCTCCTAACATTTTTGGACACTAAGGGCAATTTAGCATGGCCAATCCACCTAACCTGTACGTCTTTGGACTGTGAGAGGAAACCGGAGCACCCGGAGGAAACCCACGCAGACACGGGGTGAATGTGCAGACTCCGCACAGACAGTGACCCAGCGGGGAATCGAACCTGGGACCATGGTGCTGTGAAGCCACAGTGCTATCCACTTGTGCTACCGTGCTGCCCAGTCGCCACACAAGCTGCTTCAGGACCACTGGTGCTGCTCATTCTGCAAATTGGACTGGCGGAATAATCGTGACGTTCTCTAGCTGGCTCAGCTCGTCATCCACATTTGACAGCAGGGCATATGGGACTGAGCAGGCCCAGAAATACTTGGGTTGAGCATTCGGGTCAACGTAAATTTAGCTGCAGCCCCCTTTATCTTCCCGAAACCTTCCGACTTTTTTCCCAGAACCTCATACGTTCCACCTGTGCCCATTCTAAAGATCTGTTGTCAATCTAGGTGAAGTCTCTGTAACCAGAAGAGACTGAGAAGACTGGGTTCGAGACCCTGCACCACTACCTGTGGCAGTCAAACTGACTGTTGTCAGTCGGTAACCGGGATCATCGTTGTCCCAATAGTTGTTAATGGTTCTCCGTTATAGGGGGGCAGCTGTGCCTTAATGTCCTTCAGGCCCAGGTGCTGGGTCCCCAAACTAACTTTCCGGAATGTCTGTTGTCCAGTGACTGAGATAGCAGCCCCCGGATCGATTTCCATATCCAACGATTGGCTGTTCATCTGGATGTCTATCTTGATTGGGGCTACGTTTGGTGCCGTAATGCAATTTATTTGTATGCAAATATCCTCATCAGGCTGGGCAATGTGCAATGCCCTGGCTCGGGTAGTTGTGTCAATTCTGGTACCTCTGAAACCCACAGTTCCTGTGAACACAAGCACAGCACCATTACGAGTCTGGCCTCAGGGGAAATGTCCCGTCGGGCTGCAGAGGTTCTTGGCGAATGGGTCTGAGCATGACAACATGACGCTGCTCAGGTGGTGACTGGCTGCGAAAGGCTGTGCTCTTGGGTGGGGGAAGCGGGGGGGGGGGGGGGGAGGGTGTGTGTGCAGGGGGATTACTTAATGGAATGGGGGGTTGTCCAACACTATGTACGTCAAAGTTCATGGATCCCTGGAGTCACTGGATCCCTTTTCCACATCACAGAATCATAGAATCTCAGAATACCTGCAGTACAGAACGAGGCCATTTGGCCCTTCACGTCTGCGCCGACCATCCAAAAGAATACCCTACCAAGGGCTGTCCCAGTAACCCTGTATCCCAATTCACCTTTGAAAACTAAGGGGAAATTTAACATGCAGACTTCACACAGACCGTCACCCGAGGTTGGAATCGGGTCCCTGGCTCTGTGAAGCACCAGTGTTAACCAGTGTGCCACCGTACCATCCATGGTCCTCTTTAAATCCAACGATGGTTCCGTCAACGATTTCTGCTGGGTCGCCATGCTATTAATGCCACACACCAGACAGTCTCGTAACATGTATAGGGGGGGTGTGGGGAATGGGTCATAGTGACAATGCTCAGCCAGCTTGGAAAGGTGCGTCAGAAATTCCACGACCGATTCCCCGGGGTTCCCCTTGTTATGAGTCAGGGTTTAGAGAACCCCAAAGGGTATCATGGAGTTCACCTGACCCACAACTTTTAATAGATTGTGGTATGGGGAGCACACGGCCCACTCTACAGGTGTGGTACAGCAGAAACTGGACAAGTATTTTTTAAAGCAAAACAATGTTTATTCTATGAACTCAAGTTAACCTTTCTAAAACAAACAGTGAACATCTTAGCAACCAGTAAATCAAATACACCCCAAAGAATACAACCTTAGGTAACCCTGTAAGCTGTCCTTTTAACATTCAAAAGACGTTCACAAACCTTCAAACAGGAGCACATTAGGTTTACATTCAATACTGAGACCTGTTACAATTCTGGGTTCACCGAATGATCCATAGATAGTCTTTGGATGGCAGAGATCAACCGTACAGCCCTTTGTTTTAACTCCAGATGCAGCTCACTGAAAAACACAGACACACTCAAGCTTTTTCTCAAACTGAAACTAAAAAGCAGAAGTAGAGCTCAGCTCCACCCACACTCTGACATCACTCCAGTCACATGAGTAGCTCCATTTCTTAAAGGTACATTTCTTAAACACCCATTTCTTAAAGGTACTCTCACATGACACCCTGGCCGTGTTGAACCAGTAACTATGCGCGATCACTGACGGTTTAGGGTCAAAATGGTTTGCAAAAAGTTCTACAAATTCATTAAACAACTTTGAATCTGGAACTGCCGGTGAGGTAAGGCTTTTGATCACACTGAAAGTTGGGACCCTGCAGGCAGTCAGGAGTATTATTTTTTGTCAGTTGGCTCCTAACATAGCATTTCCCTGGAGGAAATATCACATCCGTTCATCATACTGGTCCAACCTTCCATACCTGAGCCAAAAGCAGTGCTTTTCATTTTATCCAACCTCGCTTCCGTGCTGAGGAATTTAGGTGCGGTCCAAATGTCCAGAATCACCAGCCATAGTTTTTTCCTCGTCGCCAGTATTAAAGCTCAGGATATCTGCGAAGGTGATTCAAATGGAGGTTTATTTATAACCAAAAGAGTAGGCTGGAACTTGGGGGCAGCAGGGTGGCGCAGTAGTTAGCACTGCTGCCTCACAGCGCCGAGGACCCGGGTTCGATCCCGGCCCTGGGTTACTGTCCGTGTGGAGTTTGCACATTCTCCCTGTGTCTGCATGGGTCTCACCCCCACAACCCAAAAAGATGTTCAAGGTAGGTGAACTGGCCACTCTAAATTGCCCCATAATTGGAAAATATTGGTTTCTCGAAATCAAGAAAAAAATAAAGAGGCTGCCATTGAATTACAACACATAGATCCCAACTGGGACTACCGATCATGTCGGTCCCAATCCAGGCCGACTTTTAAGGGTTGATTCTATGAGCCCCAGCTGATATTGGATGAGCTCGTACTCCACGGTCAATCGGGTCATCCATGTGGGTCTCTTGAGGGTTAATACAGATGTGAAGAATTTAGGGAGAGTGCAAACAATATTCAGGAAATTAGCTCTTGGGATGAGGGACTTCAGTGACAAGGATTGATGAATATGGGGATGTTCTCTTTGCAGACGAGAAGGTTGAGAGGAGATTTGTGAGATATGTTCAAAATCATGAGAGACACTGGAGTAAATAGAGAGAAGCTGTTCCCATTGGGGGAAGGGTCAAGAACCAGAGGACAGTGATTCAAAGTGATAGGCAAAACAACTAAAGTCAACCTGAGGAAAAGATTTTGGAATATAAATGTAATAATCCAGGAGTCACAAAGGGGAAGGTTCAAACAGATTTATTGTGAGCTCAAAAGTAAAGCCACACGTGGGCAGCACGATAGCATAGTGGTTAGCACAATTGCTTCACAGCTCCAGGGTCCAGGTTTGATTCCCGGCTTGGGTCACTCTCTGTGCGGAGTCTGCATGTTCTCCCCGTGTCTGCATCGGTTTCCTCCGGGTGCTCCGGTTTCCTCCCACATTCCAAAGCTGTGCAGGTTAGGCAGATTGGCAATGCTAAATTGCCCTTAGTGTCCAAAATTGTCCTTATTGTTGGGTGGGGTTACTGCATTATGGGGATGGGGGAGGTGTGGGCTTGGGTAGGGTGCTCTTTCCAAGAGCGGGTGTAGACTAGATGGGCCGAATGGCCTCCTTCTGTACTGTAAATTCTATGATTCTCAACGTACAAAACATGTGCCCCAGCCCGGGACTAACAGGACCCCGGTCTGGTCTGTGATGGCTTTTAAAGGGGTCAGCAATGCTTGGTGGGCCGCCACCCGTTACCATGGGAACACATACCATGGTAATTATAGGCCAGTTAGCTTAACCTCGGTAGCAGGGAAGATGCTGGAATCTATCAAGAAAGAAGGCATCTGGTTGGAAATTGTCCCATTGGACAGACGCAGCATGGGATCATTGGATTGGATTGGATTTGGATTTTGTTTATTTTCACGTGTACCAAGGAACGGTGAAAAGTATTTTTCTGTGAGCAGCTCAACAGATCATTAAGTACATGAAAAGAAAAGGAAATAAAAGAAAATACATAATAAGGCAACGCAAGGTCCACAATGCAACAACATAAATACCGACATCGGGTGAAGCATACAGGGGTGTATTCAGAAAAGACAGCTCGTGCCTAACTAATTTAGTGGAATATTTTGAGGAGGTTACCAGTGCGGTAGACAACTGGGAGTCAATGGATGTGGTATATCTGGATTTCCAGAAAGCTTTTGACAAGGTGCCACACAAAAGTTGCTGCATAAGATGATGATACATGGCGTTAAGGGTAAAGTAAGTATGGCGTTAAGTAGCATAGATAGAGGATTGGTTAATTAATAGAAAGCAAAGAGTGGGGAGTAATGGGTGTTTCTCTGGTTGGCAATCAGTAGCTAGTGGTGTCCCTCAGGGATCAGTGTTGGGCCCACACTTGTTCACAATTTACATAGTTGATTGGAGTTGGGGACCAAGTGCAATGTGTCCAGGTTTGCAGACGACACTAAGATGAGTGGTAAAGCAAAAGGTGCAGAGACTACTGGAAGTCTGCAAAGGGATTTGGATAGTTTAAGTGAATTGGCTCGGGTCTGGCAAATGGAATAAAATGTTGACAAATGTGAGGTTATCCATTTTGGTAGGAATGACAGCACAAGTGATTATTATCTAAATGATAAAATATTAAAACATGCTGCTGTGCAGAGGGACCTGGGTGCCCTCGTGCAAGAGTCGCAAAAAGTTGGTTTGCAGGTGCTACAGGTGTTTAAAAAGGTGAATGGAGTTTTGTCCTTCATTGCTAGAGGGATGGAGTTTAAGACGAGGGAGGTTATGCTGCAACTGTATAAGGTGTTAATAAGGCCACACCTGGAGTATTGTGTTCAGTTTTGGTCTCCTTACTTGAGAAAGGACATACTGGCACTGGAAGCTGTGCAGAGCAGATTCACTAGGTTATTTCCAGAGTTGAGGGAGTTGGATTACGAGGAGAGAGTATATTCTAGGACTGTACTCGTTAGAATTTGGAAGGATGCGGGGGGGGGGGGGGGATCTTATAGAAACAGATAAAATTAGGAAGGGAAAAGATAGGATAGATGCGGGGAGGTTTTTTCCACTGGCGGGTGAAAGCAGAACTAGGGGGCATAGCCTCAAAATAAGGGGAAGTAGATTTAGGACTGAGTTTAGGAGGAACTTCTTCACCCAAAGGGTTGTGAATCTATGGAATTCCTTGCCCAGTGAAGCAGTAGAGGCTCCTTCATTAAATGTTTTTAAGATAAAGATAGATAGTTTTTTGAAGAATAAAGGAATAAAGGCTTATGGTGTTCAGGCGGGAAAGTGGAGCTGAGTCCACAAAAGATCAGCCATGATCTCACTGAATGGTGGAGCAGCTCGTGGGGCCATATTGCCTACTCCTGCTCCTAGTTCTTATGTTCTTATGTTCGTACTCCACAAGCCCCACATGGAGATCGATAAGTGATTCCTCATGAGAGTTATCACAAAAAACAAGTGATTTGGATCCGAAATGAACTGCCTGAGGATGTTGTGTAGATGTGGATATGCATGAGAGAGACATAAAGCGCACACTCAGTACGTTTTGCGCACATGAAGTAGAGACAGCCTGAGTGAGAAAGTCTGGGTGAGGATTGAAACTTGGCCATTTGGAGCAGTGTGGTAATTGGTGAAGAGTGAGAGGAGGTGCTTTTTCCCTTTTATTTTGTTTTCTTTCTTCTGGCTTTGTAATCCAGAGAGAATCCTGCGGAGGTAAGTGATATAAAGCCCTTTTCAAATTGTGGGGGGAAAATATCGAAGTGACATCACAGTAAAGCTGTGATCTGATTGGCTGGTCAATCTGTTAAATTTAAAAATCTATTAAATTTGAAAAAAAAACACTGAAAAAACTAATTAAAACTAATTAATTAACTAGGTAGATGTAACTAAACCTGAGAGCAGAGATTAGTATTTCGCATTTAATTTTACAATACAAATCTAGCACCAGGGCCAGATAGTTAATTGTTACATAGAACAGTACAGCACAGAACAGGCCCTTCGGCCCTCGATGTTGTGCCGAGCATTGTCCGAAACCAAGATCAAGCTATCCCACTCCCTGCCATTCTGGTGTGCTCCATGTACCTATCCAATAACCGCTTGAAAGTTCCTAAAGTGTCCGACTCCACTATCACAGCAGGCAGTCCATTCCACACCCTAACTACACTCTGAGTAAAGAACCTACCTCGGACATCTCTCCTATATCTCCCACCCTGAATCTTATAATTATGCCCCCTTGTAACAGCTACATCCACCCGAGGAAATAGTCTCTGAACGTCCACTCTATCTATCCCCTCATCATATAATCATAGAATTTACAGTGCAGAAGGAGGCCATTCGGCCCATCGAGTCTGCACCGGCTCTTGTAAAGAGCACCCTACCCAAGGTCCACACCTCCACCGTATCCCATAATCCAGTAACCCCACCCAACACTAAGGGCAATTTTGGACACTATGGGCAATTTAGCGTGGCCAATCCACCTGACCCACACATCTTTGGACTGTGGGAGTAAACCGGAGCACCCGGAGGAAACCCACGCACACACGGGGAGAACATGCAGACTCCGCACAGACAGTGACCCAAGCCGGGAATCGAACCTGGGACCCTGGAGCTGTGAAGCAATTGTGCTATCCACAATGCTGCTGTGCTGCCCAAGGAAATAGTCTCTGAACGTTCACTCTATCTATCCCCCTCATTATCTTATAGACCTCTATTAAGTCGCTTCTCATCCTCCTCCGCTCCAAAGAGAAAAGCCCTAGCTCCCTCAACCTTTCCTCATAAGACCTATCCTGCAAACCAGGCAGCATCCTGGTAAATCTCCTTTGCACCCTTTCCAATGCTTCCACATCCTTCCTATAATGAGGTGACCAGAACTGCACACAATATTCCAAATGTGGTCTCACCAGGGTCATGTATAGTTGCAGCATAACCCCGCGGCTCTTAAGCTCAAGCCCCCTGTTAATAAACGCTAACTATAAAACGTCTTCACGATTCTATCCAATTGAGTGGCAACCTTCAGAGATCTGTGGACATGAACCCCAAGATCTCTCTGTTCCTCCACATTCCTCAGAACACTGCCATTGACCCTGTAATCCGCATTCAAATTTTTCCTACCAAAATGAATCACCTCGCACTTATCAGGATTAAACGCCATCTGCCATTTTTCCACCCAGCTCTGCATCCTATCAATGTCTCTTTGCAGCCTACAACAGCCCTCCATCCCATCCACTACTCCACCAATCTTGGTGTCATCAGCAAATTTACTGACCCACCCTTCAGCCCCCTCCTCCGAGTCATTGATAAAAATCACAAATAGCAGAGAACCCAGCACTGATCCCTGTGGTACACCGCAAGTAACTGGTCTCCAGTCTGAAAATTTTCCATCCACCACCACCCTCTGTCTTCTATGTGATAACCAGTTACTTATCCAATTGGCCAAATTTCCCTCTATCCCACACCTCCTTACTTTCTTCATGAGCCGACCATGGGGAACCTTATCAAAAGCCTTGCTAAAATCCATGTATATGACATCACCTGCTCTACCTTCATCTACACACTTAGTTACCTCCTCAAAGAATTCAATCAAATTTGTGAGGCAAGACCTACCCTTCACGAATCCGTGTTGACTATCCCGGATTAAGCTGCATCTTTCCAAATGTTCATAAATCCTATCCTTCAGGACCTTTTCCATTATCTTCCCGACCACCGAAGTAAGGCTAACTGGCCTATAAATACCAGGCTCATTCCTATTCGCTTTCTTGAACAGAGGAACAACATTCGCCACTCTCCAGTCCTCTGGCATTATCCCCGTGGACAGCGAGGACCCGAAGAACAAAGCCAACGGCTCTGCAATCTCATTCCTTGCCTCCCAAAAAATCCTTGGATATATCCCATCTGGCCCAGGGGACTTGTCGACCCTCAGGTTTTTCAAAATTGCTAATACATCCTTCCTCCGAACATCTACCTCCTCCAGCCTACCCGCCTGAATCACACTCTCATCCTCAAAATTATGGCCCCTCTCCTTTGTGAACACTGAAGAAAAGTATTCATTCAACGCCTCTCCTATTTCTTCTGACTCCATGCACAAGTTCCCACTACTGTCCTTGACCGGCCCTACCCTCACCCTGGTCATTCTTTTAATTCTCACATAAGAGTAAAAAGCCTTGGGGTTTTCCTTGATCCGACCCGGCAAGGACTTCTCATGCCCCCTCCTAGCTCTCCTCAGCCCTTTTTCAGCTCATTCCTTCCTACCTTGTAACCCTCAAGCGATCCCACTGAATCTTGTTTTCTCATCCTTACATACTCTTCTTTTTTCCTCTTGACAAGACATTCAACCTATTTTGTGAACCATGGTTCCCTCACACGGCCATTTCCTCCCTGCCTGACAGGGACATTCCTATCAAGGATACGTACTATTTATTCCTTGAACAAGCTCCACTTTTCATTTGTGCCTTTCCCTGACAGTTTCTGTTCCCATCTTATGCTCCCCAATTCTTGCCTAATCGCATCATAATTACCCCTCCCCCAATTATAAACCTTGCCCTGTCGTATGGCCCTATCCCTCTCCATTGTAATAGTGAAAGACACCGAATTGTGGTCACTATCTCCAAAGTGCTCTCCCACAAACAAATCTAACACTTGGTCCGGTTCATCACCCAGTACCAAATCCAATGTGGCCCCCCCTCTTGTCGGCCTATCCACATATTGTGTCAGGAAACCCTCCTGCATAGTCTGTACAAAAACTGCCACATCCGAACTGTTCGACCCATAGGGGTCTTAATCAATATTTGGATAGTTAAAGTCACCCATGACAACTACCCTGAGACCTCCACACCTATCCATAATCTGTTTTGCAATTTCTTCCTCCACATCTCTATTACTATTTGGGGGCCTATAGAAAACTCCTAATAATGTGACCGCTCCTTTCCTATTTCTAACTTCGGCTCAAATTACCTCAGTAGGCAGATCCCTTCAAACTGCCTTTCTGCAGCCATTAAACTATCCTTGATTAACAATGCTACTCTTCCACCTCTTTTACCACCTTGCCTACTCTTACTGAAACATCTGTACCCCGGAACTTTTAACAACCATTCCTGTTCCTGTTCTAACCATGTCTCCGGAATGGCCAGAACATCGTAGTACTAAGTACCAATCCACGCTCCAAGTTCACCTACCTTATTCCGGATGCTCCATGCATTGAAGTAGACACACTTCAACCCACCTTTCTGTCTGCCGGTACACTCCTGCGACCTTGATACCCTCCTCAGTATCTCACTACTCTCAACACTGGCTTCTGGACTACAGCTTGTTTTCCCAGCCCCCTGACAAATTAGTTTAAACCCCCGCCCCCCTGAAGAGCCGTAGCAAATTTCCCTCCCAGGATATTGGTGCCCATCTGGTTCAGGTGCAAACAGTCCTGTCTGTACAGGTCCCACCTTCCCCAGAATGTGCTCCAATTATCCACGTAACTGAAACACTCCCTCCTACACCATCCCTGCAGCCACGTGTTTATCTGCACTCTCTCCCTGTTCCTGAACTCGCTAGCATGTGGCACCGGCAACAAACCAGAGATGACAACATGATTTGTCCTGGCTCTCAGCTTCCAGCCTAGCTCCCTAAATTCCTGTTTTAAATCCCCGTCCCTTCTCTTACCTATGTCGTTGGTAACGATGTGTACCACGACTTGTGACTGCTCCCCCTCCCCTTTCAGGATTCTTAAAACACGGACCGAGATGTCACGGACCCTGGTACCCGGGATGCAACATACTATCCGTGAGTCTCTTCCGCCGTTTATCTGTCCCTCTAACTATCGAGTCCCTAATAACTATTGCTCTCCTGATTTCCCTCCTTCCCTTCTGAGCCACAGGGACGCACTCAGAGCTGGAGATCCCTTCACCGTGGCTTACCCCTGGTAGGTCGTCCCTCTCAACAGTGTCCAAAAAGGTGTACTTGTTATTGAGGGGAACGACCACAGAGGATCCCTGCACTGACTGCTTCCTCCCAGCCCCTCTCACCGTCACCATCTATCTTTATTCTTCGGAGTAACTACATCCCTGAAGCTACTATCTATGACCACCTCTGCCTCCCGAATGATCCGAAGTTCATCCAGCTCCAGCTCCAGTTCCCTAACGGGAGCTGGAAATGGGTGCACTTCCCACAGGTGAAATCAGCAGGGACACTGACGGCGTCCCTCACCTCAAATATTCTGCAGGAGGAACATTGCACTGCCTTCCCTGCCATCACCTCTAGATAAAAAAAAGAAAAAGAAAGAGCTTACCTGTTAGTCACTCTACCCCTTAGGTTAAAGGAGGTGGAAGGGTGGGGGACACTACAAATGTAGTGTCTAGGGTTTAGAAACTGCCCAACTTAAATACAGGTAAAAATAAAACACTTAACCAGCAACCACTGCGCCCCACACGAGAACAGCAATCAGCTGTTATGGGCCTGCGCAAACAATTTAAATCTTTACTACTTACCCAGCAGTCACTCTGTCCTCACTCCGATTGGATTCAGCTGGAACCTCCCAACAGTAAGTTTTTAAAAAATTTCCTCCCCTTGTCAGCAAGCACTCACTCAGCAACCACTGCGCCCCGCACGATAACACCTCAGGGAAAAGAAAGACTACTTTCCAGTCACCAGCCAATCACTTACCTGTAGGCTGTGACATCACGATTCAACTTCTTTCTATTTCTACCTGTCCTCGAGTCTCCCTCTTAACCCATACTCGGCTGGCATCCTTACAGTGACTGCCTTTTTTTTTTGGTTAGAGGAAAGAGGTAGGGAGGGAGGAAAACACTGAAGAAGTGTTACTTAATCCAATAATAATTTAAGTATTTATTTTGATTTAATTAACGAGTGCATAAATGTTACTCAGCGTGTGCAATGCTCTAACTGTGAGCTGTGGGAGATCCGTGATGCTTCCAGCGTTCCGGTCTGCTCCGTCTGCATGAAGTGTAACCAATGGCAGCTCCTCACAGACCACGTGGTTCATTTGGAGCAGCAACTGGATGCACATAGGAACATGCAGGTGGCGGAAAACATCATAGATAGGAGTTGTAGAGACATGGCCACACCCAAGGTTCAGGCAGACAGATGGGTGACCACGAGGAAGGGCAGTCATTACAGGAATCCCCTGTGGCTGTCCCCCTCTCCATCAGGTATACCGTTTTGGATACTGTTGGTTTTGGATACAGCAGCCAGAACAGCGGCACCACAACTGGCTCTATTGCTTAGCAGGGGAGGGCAAAATGCAGGAGAGTATTAATTATAGGGGACTCTATAGTAAGCGGCACAGAAAGGTGCTTCTGTAGACGTGAAAGAGACTCGAGGGTGGTATGTTGCCTCCCTGGTGCCAGGGTCAAGGATGTCCCTGAAGGGGAGGGTGAACAGCCTGAGGTTGTAGTACACATAGGTACTAATGACATAGGCAGGAAGAGTGATGATGTCCTGCAGTCAGAGTTCAGGGAGTTAGGTCGTTCGCTAAAAAGCCAGATGCCTAGGGCTGTAATCTCAGAATTACTCTCTGTGCCACATGCCAGTGAGGCTAGAAATAGGAGGATTATGCAGCTAAACACGTGGCTAAACTGGTAGTGTAGGAGGGAGAGTTTCAGATTTCTGGACCATTGGGACCTTTTCCAGGACAGATGGGACCTGTACATGAAGGATGGGTTGCATCTAAACTGGAGGGCACCAATATCCTTGCTGGGAGGTTTGCTAGAATCACTCGGAAGATTTAAACTAGTGTGGCAGGGGGGTGGGAAACAGAGTGTTCGCTCAGAAGGTGCCATAACGAATGGGGAAATGCAGAACAAAATTAAGAGAACAACATCACACTCAAGCAGAGCAAAAAAAGGTGACAAGTGTGAGGAGGGAGGTGGTCAATGCAGGATTGAGGGTGTTGTTCCTAAATGTGCGCAGTACACGGAACAAGGTAAATGAGCTTGTTGCACATTGAAATTGCCGGTGCAATGTTGTGAGTATCACAGAGACTTGACTGCAAGGAGATCAGGGCTGGGATCTAAATATACAAGGATATCATTCAATCGAAAGGACAGGCAGATGGGCAAGGGGGTCAGGGTTGCATTGAGAGTAAGGAATTAAGTCACATTGTGCTCGCTTCGGCAGCACATATACTAAAATTGAAACGATACGGAGAAGATTAGCATGGCCCCCGCGCAAGGAATGAAGTTAAATCGAGAGCAAGGAGCGATATAGGATCAGAAGTCATAGAACCTCTGTGGGTAGAGTTGAGGAATCACAAAGGTAAAAAGGCCCTGATGGGAGATATGTCCAGGCCCCCAAGCAGTAGTCAGGATGTGGGGCAGAAAATAAATTTGGGAATAGAATAGGCATGTAAAAAACGCAATATTGCAATAATCAACAAAGAACAATACTGCCCTTCGGCCCTCCAAGCCTGCGCCAATCATGTGTCCCATCTAGACCAATCGCCTGTACCCTTCTATACCCCGTCTGTTCATATGCCTATCCAGATAAGTCTCAAAGTTTGCTAACGTATCTGTCTCAACCACCTCTCTTTTGGCAGTGCATTCCAGGCCACCACCACCCTCACCTCTCCACTGAAACTTTCTCCCCTCACCTTGAACTTGTGCTCCCTTGTAATTGTCATTTCCGCCCTGGGAAAAAGCCTCCAACTGTTCACCCTATCTATACGCCTAATAATTTTCTAAACTTCTATCAGGAATCATGGAGACTTCAATATGCAGGTGGACTGGGAAAATCAGGTTGGTAGTGGATCCCAAGAAAAGGAATTGTGGAATGTCTAAGAGATGCTTTTTTGGAGCAACTTGTGACAGCCTACCAGGGAACAGGCAATTCTGGATTTGGTGATGTGTAATGAGGCAGCCTTGATTAGGGAACTTAAGGTGAAGGAATCCTGAGGGAGGGACTTCCGGTTGCGGCTATGCGGAGCTAAGCTGCACGATTCGGCAGCTCCCGCTATCACGGACTTTCGGGCTCTTTAGAGGAGCCCCAACGTAAATTTTTTTGAAGACAACCTGTGGGGAAGGGAAGAGAGAGGGCCCCCTTCAACCTTTATGGACCGGACCAGAAGTGAAAAGGCCAATAAAGCGGCATTGGAGCAACGGGAGAAGCGAGGGAAGAAAAGCAAAATGGCGGTGGCTGGGGACAAAGCGGAGTGCGGGCCAGAGCTGCAGGAGTTCGTCAAGCGCTGCTTCGAGGAGCTGCGGAAGGAGATGCTGTTGTCGGCAATTGAAGGACTAGGGATGACCCAGAAGGCCCACAAGGTAAAGATCCAGGAGGTACAGAAAAGAGTCAGTGAGAGTGAGGACGAGATCTTGGGCCTGGCTGTGAGAGTGGAGGAGCACAAGGCGCTGCACAAGAGGTGGGCGGGAAGACTCGAAGACCTGGCGAACAGGTCGAGGAGAAAGAACCTGCGGATCCTGGGTCTCCCTGAAGGAGTGGAGGGGGCTGATGCCAGGGCATACGCGAGCATGATGCTCGGGGCGATGATGGGCGCGGAGGCCCCTTCGAGGCCGCTGGAGCTGGATGGGGCACACCGGGTGCTGGCGAGGAGGCCCAAGGCAAATGAGCTGCCAAGGGCGATGGTGGTGAGATTTCACCGGTTCACGGACAGAGAGAGGGTCCTGAAATGGGCCAAGAAGGAGCGGAGCAGCAAGTGGGACAATGCAGAGATCCGAATATACCCGGATCGGAGCACGGAGGTTGCAAGGAGGAGAGCGGGTTTCAACCGGGCCAAGGCGGTGTTGCACCGGAAAGGAGTGAGATTGGGAATGCTGCAGCCAGCGTGACTGTGGGTCACACACAAGGATCAACACTATTATTTTGAAACGCCTGAAGAGGCGTGGATCTTCATACAAACCGAAAAGTTGGACTCTAACTGAGGGTTTGCGAGGGTGGGGGGGTTGTTTTGGGGTTTGATGTGTGATGGTTGTTGTCCACAGGGGGCCAATCACACGCAGGAAATGTTACATGGGCTGGGGGAGAGAGACAAGGCCGCAACAGGAGCTGCGCCAGAGGGGGCGGGGTAGGCTTCGGAAAGCGCGGGGTTTTTCCCGCGCTAGGGAAGAAAGGCGGGAAGGGGAATGGAGGAACGCACACTGATTGGGACACTCCCACACTGGGAGGTCAATGGGACGGCGGGGGAAGCCGGGGTCAGCAGGTGTCAGCTGACTTACGGGAGTGATATGGGGGGAGCAAAAAAGCTAGACAGGGGTCTAGCAGGGGGAGGGGGGAAGGGGGGGGGAAGGGTTGCTGCTGCACTGTCCGAAAGGGAATGGGACACAGAAGAGGTGGTCGGGGCGGG
The DNA here is from genome assembly GCF_047496885.1 of Scyliorhinus torazame. Taxonomy (NCBI): domain Eukaryota; kingdom Metazoa; phylum Chordata; class Chondrichthyes; order Carcharhiniformes; family Scyliorhinidae; genus Scyliorhinus; species Scyliorhinus torazame. Next base: position 56,992,631 of record NC_092727.1, read on the forward strand.
GGTCTCCCGGCTGGGGGACTGGAGGGTGAGGGCGGCGCGGACACGGGACTGGGGGGTGAGAGCCCCTCCAATCCGACCGATAAGGTGGAACGTGAGGGGCCTGAACGGGCTGGTGAAGAGGGCCCGAGTGTTTGCGCACTTAGGGGGTTTATGGATCAGATGGGGGAGTGGACCCATGGAGGTTTGCTAGGCCGCAGGCCAGGGAATTTTCTTTTTTCTCCCACGTGCACAAAGCCTGGGCAGGGCGCTCATCCCGAGGGTGGAGGGAACGGAGCATTCAGCCATAGTCGTTTCGGATCACGCCCCGCACTGGGTGGAACTGGAGCTTGGGGAGGAGAGGGACCAACGCCCGCTGTGGCGGCTGGATGTGGGACTGCTGGCAGATGAAGTGGTGTGTGGGAAGGTGAGGGGGTGCATCGAAAGTTACTTGGAGGCCAACGACAACGGGGAGGTGCGGGTGGGGGTGGTATGGGAGGCGTTGAAGGTGGTGATCAGGGGAGAGCTAATCTCCATCAGGGCTCATAGGGAGAAGACAGAGGGCATGGAAAGGGAGAGGTTGGTGATGGAGATTTTAAGAGTGGACAGGAGATACGCAGAGGCCCCTGAGGAGAGATTACTTGGGGAAAGACAACATCTCCAGACGGAGTTTGATCTGTTGACCACAGGGAAGGCAGAGGCACAGTGGAGGAAGGCGCAGGGGGCGACCTACGAGTATGGGGAAAAGGCGAGTCGGATGCTGGCACACCAGCTCCGTAAGAGGATGGCAGCGAGGGAAATAGGGGGAAGTCAAGGATGGAAGGGGAGCCACGGTGCGGAGTGCGACTAAAATAAACGAGGTATTCAAGGCCCTCGATAAGGAGCTGTACAGATCCCAGCCCCCAGCGGGGGAAGAGGGGATGAGACGATTCCTAGACCAACTGAGATTCCCGAGGGTGGAGGAGCAAGAGGTGGCTGGTTTGGGGGCACCAATTGGGTTGGAGGAGCTGAGCAAGGATTTGGGGCGCATGCAGGCGGGGAAGGCCCCGGGACGGGACGGGTTCCCGGTGGAGTTCTACAGGAAGTACGTAGACCTGTTGGTCCCGCTACTAGTGAGGACCTTTAATGAGGCAAGAGAGGAGGGGACCCTGCCCCCGACAATGTCGGAGGCGACGATTTATTTGATCCTAAAGTGGGACAAGGACCCACTGCAATGTGTGTAATTGCTGGCAAAAGTGCTGGCTACGAGGATCGAGGACTGTGTCCCGGGGGTGATCCACGAGGACCAGACGGGATTTGTAAAGGGCAGGCAACTAAACACCAATGTGCGGCGGCTCTTAAACGTGATAATGATGCCATCGGAGGAGGGAGAGACGGAGATAGTGGCAGCTATGGACGCGGAGAAGGCCTTTAACCGAGTAGAGTGGGAGTACCTCTGGGAAGTGCTGCGTAGGTTTGGGTTCGGGGGAGGGTTTATCATTTGGGTTAAGCTCCTTTACAGAGCCCCGGTGGCGAGTGTAGTGACGAACCGACGGAGGTTGGAGTACTTTCAGCTGTACCGAGGGACGAGGCAGGGGTGCCCCCTGTCCCCCCTGTTTTTTGCATTGGCGATCGAACCCTTGGCCATGTCATTGAGAGAGTCTAGGAAATGGAGGGGGGTGGTCCGAGGGGGGGGAAGAGCATCGGGTGTCGCTTTATGCGGATGACCTGTTGCTGTCTGTGGCGGATCCAATGGAGGGGATGGTGGAGATCATGCAGACTCTAAGGGAGTTTGGGGAGTTTTCGGGCTATAAGCTCAATGTAGGGAAAAGTGAGCTTTTTGTAGTACAGGCAGGGGACCAAGAAAGGGGGATAGGGGGTCTACCGCTGAGGAGGGCGGAGGGGAGCTTTCGGTACCTGGAGATCCAGATAGCCAGGAGTTGGGGGGCCCTACATAAACTGAATCTGACGAGGTTGGTGGAGCAAATGGAGGAGGACTTCAAAAGATGGGACATGTTACCGCTCTCGCTAGCGGGTAGAGTGCAGTCGGTCAAAATGGTGGTCCTTCCGAGGTTTCTTTTTGTGTTTCAGTGCCTTCCCATCGTGATCACCAACGCCTTTTTTAAGAGAGTAGGTAGGAGTATTATGGGGTTTGTGTGGGCGAATAGGACCCCGAGGGTAAGGAGAGGGTTTCTGGAACGCAGTAGGGACCCAGGAGGGTTGGCGCTGCCAAACCTAGGGAACTACTACTGGGCAGCAAATGTGGCGATGATCCGCAAGTGGGTGATGGAGGGAGAGGGGGCAGCATGGAAGAGGATGGAGATGGCGTCCTGTAAAGGAACGAGCCTGGGGGCGTTGGTGACGGCACCGCTGCCGCTCTCGCCGTCAAAGTATACCACAAGCCCGGTGGTGGCGGCAACGCTAAGGATCTGGGGCCAGTGGAGACGGCACAGGGGTGCAATGGGAGCCTCGGTGTGGTCCCCGATCAGGGGTAACCACCGGTTTGTCCCGGGGAGGATGGACGGGGGGTTTCAGAGCTGGCATCGGGCGGGGATTGGAAGAATGGGGGACCTGTTCATTGACGGGACGTTTGCGAGCCTAGGGGCACTGGAGGAGAAGTTTGAGATACCCCCGGGAAATGCTTTTAGATATATGCAGGTGAGGGCGTTTGTGAGGCGACAGGTGAGGGAATCCCCGTTGCTCCCGGCACAAGAAGTTCAAGACAGGGTGATCTCGGGTGTATGGGTCGGGGAGGGCAAGGTGTCGGCAATGTACCAGGAGATGAAAGAAGAGGGGGAAGCGCTGGTAGAGGAGCTGAAGGGTACATGGGAGGAGGAGCTGGGGGAGGAGATTGAGGAATGTCTGTGGGCTGATGCCCTGGGTAGGGTTAACTTCTCCTCGTGTGCCAGGCTCAGCCTGATACAATTTAAGGTGGTTCACAGAGCGCACTTGACGGGGGCGAGGTTGAGTCGGTTCTTTGGGGTAGAGGACAGATGTGGAAGGTGCTCAGGGAGCCCGGCGAACCATGTCCAAATGTTTTGGTCATGCCCGGCACTGGAGGGGTTCTGGAGAGGAGTGGGGGGAACAATATCTCAGGTGGCGAAAGTCCTGGTCAAGCCAAGCTGGGAGCTAGCAATATTTGGAGTAGTGGACGAGCCGGGAGTGCAGGAGGCGAAGGAGGCCGGCATTCTGGCCTTTGCGTCCCTAGTAGCCCGGCGAAGGATCTTGCCAATGTGGAAGGAGGCGAAGCCCCCCAGCGTGGAGGCCTGGATAAACGTCATGGCTGGGTTCATAAAGTTGGAAAGGATTAAGTTCGCCTTGAGAGGGTCTGCGCAGGGGTTCTACAGGCGGTGGCAACCGTTCCTAGACTATCTCATGGAGCGTTAGAGGAAGGTCGGTCAGCAGCAGCAGCAACCCAGGAGGGGGGGGGGGGGGGGGGGGGGGGGTGGAGTGGACTCGATGGGCCGAATGGCCTTACTTCCGCTCTTATGTCTTATGGTGTTATGGTCTTATAACATCTAACTGAATTTGTTGTTGCTGGAGGCTCAATTTGATGATCATAGAATCATAGAATCATAGAAGTTTACAGCATGGAAACAGGCCCTTCGGCCCAACCAGTCCATGCCGCCCAGCTTTTACCATTAAGCTAGTCCCAGTTGCCCGCACTTGGCCCATAACCCTCTATACCCATCTTACCCATGTAACTATCTAAATGCTTTTTAAAAGACACAATTGTACCCGCCTCTACTACTACTAGGTTAGATGGCTTTTGTTTCGGTGCAACATCGTGGGCCGAAGGGCCTGTACTGCGCTGTATTGTTCTATGTTCTATGTACTTCTGGCAGCACATTCCAGACACTCACTACCCTCTGAGTGAAGAAATTGCCCCTCTAGGCCCTTTTGAATCTCTCCCCTCTCACCTTAAACCTATGCTCTCTAGTTTTAGACTCCCCTACCTTTGGGAAAAGATGTTGACTAATAGAATAGTATAGAATAATAGAATAGTACTGCCGCTACGACAGTGCAACGCTCCCTAAGTACTGCCCCTCCGACAGTGCGACGCTCCCTCAGTACTGACCCTCCGACAGTGCGGCGCTCCCTCAGTCCTGACCCTCCGACAGTGCGGCAATCCCTCAGTACTGACCCTCCGACAGTGTGGCGCTCCATCAGTACTGACCTTCCGACAGTGTGGCGCTCCCTCAACACTGACCCTCACACAGTGCGGCGCTCCCTCAGTACTAAGCCTCCGACAGTGCGGTACTCCCTCAGCACTGACCCTCCCACAGTGCGGTGATCAATCAGTACTAACCCTCTGACAGTGCGGCGCTCCCTCAGTACTGACCTTCCCACAGTGCGGCGCTCCCTCAGTACTGACCCTCCGACAGTGCAGTGTTCCCTCAGCACTGACCCTCCGACAGGGTGGCGCTCCCTCAGTACTGACCCTCCGATAGTTCGACGCTCCCTCAGTACTGACCCTCCCACAGAGCAGCACTCCCTCAGCACTGACCCTCCGACATGAGAGTGTTCATTTGCAGAATTTTTTTTAAAAAACAATACCGAGTTTAACCAGTACCTTCAGTGAAGAGAAATGTATCAGTGAGAAATTAAGAAATAATACAGTAAACTGTACTTCAGTTATTTGGAAACAGACTGACATTCAGAATGTTTCCCCGATGGGAGTTGCCCTTCGAGAGATACAGTTGGCAACATTTTATTCAATTTTTGAGAATAGACATTTGGAATTTGCGGTCCTGTTGACAACTGAGTTCAATAAAAAATCTTTCAATTTGAGTCATAAAGTGAAGAAATGTTCTCAGATTGTTGAACAGCTTTTAGAAATTCCTCACCAGCCCCCAACCCTGTGAGGTGGAGCAACAGGAACAATGGGAAACAATGAGAACGCACGGACATAAAACTAGGTGGTGGGAGCTGAGTGAAGCTGACAGTCTGTCTGTGGGTGTGAAGGAACCTGTTTTGGTGACTCATGATTCTTCAGAAACGAGGCGGGGTTATCTTCAATAAAGTGGCACAAACACCAGCATAAATGCTCAAAAGACAACGTTTCACTCGTTTCATATGACAACCATCGTCCTTGATTAAGGTAAGACACAGGATTGCGTTAACAAGGGATTGCTTAGAAAAATGCAAGCAAGTGAAAACCATGTGGACTGAGAGAGCTGAGAAATTTAAAAGGAGGAATAACAGCTGCAATAAAATTCCAAAAGGGGCTGTAAGGCTAACAGTTGAAGGTGTCAGAAATATATTCAGAGGGAAAGTGCAGTCGAGGTTGTTGAGGAACTTTAAAGACCGACGCGCATAATATTGGAAACAACAATATGCAAATGACAGACTTTGTAACTGAGAGATTTTGCTTCAGACAAAGAGGGTAAAATACGAGAGAAGCAAGATAAACTACTGAAGAAATTCAGCAGCAACATATTCAGAGAGCCGGTCGTGAGAAAATTGAAGATGTTTGTGCTTGAAACACAAAATGTGGTATTTACCCTGTGGACAATAAACTCAGCTATACTGTTCTTGAAGTCTGTGATCATGAAGATAATTGTGCATGTCGGAGCTTTACAGAGAGTGCTGCAATTGAGCAAATCAGAGAGAGAGAGGAATGAGATACTGGTCGGGATTTTCTGGGCGCGATTCTCCACTCCCGCGCCAGTTGAAAGAATCGCCTGGGCCGCCAAAATTTCCGGGGACGCCGGTCCGACGCCCTCCCGCGATTCTCCCAAGCGGCGGGAACGGCCCGGTCGAGTTTCGCGGGCCGCAGGCCGGAGAATCGCCGGAGACACCCAAAATGGCGATTCTCCGGCACCCCCGCGATTCTGAGGCCCGGATGGACCGAGCGGCCAGGCCAAAACGGCGGGTTCCCCCCGGCGCTGTCCACACATGTTCGCTGCAGTCGTGGGCGGTGCGTGAATGCTGGGGGGGCGGCCTGTGGGCGGGCGAGGGGGGATCCTGCACCGGGCTTCACCTGCAATGTGGGGTGGCCCGCGATCGGTGAGCACCAATCGTCGGGCCGTCCTCTCTGAAGGAGGACCTTCCGCGGCCCCGCAAGATCCGTCCCCCATCTTCTTGCGGGGCTGATTTGGACAGGACGGCAACCACGCATGCGCGGATGACGTCCGTTGTGCGGCGCCGGCCGCGTCATCTATGCGGCGCCACATTTACGCGGGCGACAAGGCCTGGCGCGGGTAGATGACGCGGCCCCGATACTGGACCATTGTCAGGTCCTGAATCGGTCGGGACCGGGACGGCGCGGCCACTTCGGCGTGGGGGTAGAGAATCCTGCCCCAGAGTTTGGGATATTATCCCGCCGGGACTGAATAGCGTGCGGTTCATGTTCCCATTGAGGGCGCTATTCGAGAAGCGAGGCAGGAGAAGCAAATGGGCCAGCAATCTGCCCATGTGAATTGACTGCAATTCCCATTCCCACTGGTGTCAGATTTGGTGGGGCCGGAATTCGAGCTGGAGAGCCTGACAAGCTGACGCTGCTTATTAGCACTCCATTTTCCCAATGCTCTTATTCCAGCCAAGTTGATGGCTCCACGGAGGCAGGATCCATGCTTCCTGGCAAGTGAGCTGGGCAGGATGCTCAACACAGTGGAGGGGCACTCTCTTCCACAGGGTGGGCTGCAGACTGCAGCGAGCTGTAGTTAACAGCGCCTGGAAGGAGGTGGCAGAGGCGGTCAGTATTGCCAGCGCCTCACGAGGAGAACTGGAATCCAATGCTGCAAAAGGATGAATGACCTCCTCAGGGCAGCTCGGCTGAATCAGCATCTCTACGCCCCTGGCATCACACCTGTCCCTCACTCTTCACTCCCCAAACCCCGAGAGGCCAATAACACCCCACCTTCCTGCATTTCCAATACAACCCACCCTCCACCAATCACCAACACATGCATTGCCCTCTTGAAATGAAAAAAAAAGAAATGAAAATCGCTTATTGTCACAAGTAGGCTTTAAATGAAGTTACTGTGAAAAGCCCCTAGTAGCCACATTCCGGCGCCTGTTCGGGGAGGCTGGTACGGGAATCGAACTGTGCTGCTGGCCTGCCTTGGTCTGCTTGAAAAGCCAGTGATTTAGCCCAGTATGCTAAACCAGCCAGGAGCCTTGCACACACATGCCATCAGCTGCAGACCCCCTGTAGAACTCGCCTCCCAGCATACTACCATATCCTTTCTGTGTCCCCAAGAACAAGGTGGCCCAGAGCAGACAAAAGTGGTAGACGAGCGGAGGGGTCATTCGTGACCTGCGCGTTCAAACCCTTTCAGAGGAGAGGAGAATGCAGTTAGCGGGCAATGCCAAGGAAAGAGCCATGGCAGACATGGAGGTTGGCATGCAACAACCAATGAGAGCCCAGCGCAACACTAATGTCCCTATAGCAAGTGAGTCACCCCCTCCAAAAGACCATTTCATCTCAAGAGCCCACCATGTCGCTTGTCTTCTGGTCTTGCATGATCACCAACCAATGAGGCAAGAACTTCTGGATCACTGCCTCCCAGCCACATCCCCAGCAGACACCAGAGCACCAGTCCAGCGAAAACACTGACTTCTCGTCATTGCTGTCAATATAACCTCCGCCATCGCAGAGGCTATCTTCTGGTGCACACTTCACAAGCTCTGCAGTACACCAGGTGGAGTCAGGGACTCTCGAGGGAGCGGGCAGTCAGGGGGTTGCCTGATCCAAGGGAACAGCAGAAGTCCAGAGAGGTGTTGTGCCAATGAAAAGTATGATCCCATCATTGTGCAGATGCAGACACAGACCCAGGATTTACAAAAGGGCTGTCAGCAACTTTCCACGTACAGGTGTAGCAGGAGCAGCATGGTTGCACAGTGGTTAGCACTGCTGCATCACAGCATCGGGGACCTGGGTTCAATTCTGTATTTGGGTGACTGACTGTGTAGAGTTACACTTTCTCCCTGTGTTCTGTTTTCCTCCCACTTCGAAACATGATGTCCCTATAGCAAGTGAGTCAGCCCCTCCAACAGGTTAGGTGGATTGGCCACGCTAAATTGTCCCTCAGTGTCCAAAGATGTACAGGTTAGGTGGATTGGCCATGCTAAATTGCCCCGTAGTGTCCAAAGATGTGCAGGTTAGGTGGATTGGCCATGCTAAATTGGTCCTTAATGTCCAAAGATGTGCATGTTAGGTGGATTGGCCATGCTAAATTGCCCCTTAGTGTCAAAGATGTGCAGGTTAAGTGGGGTTACGTGGATAGAGTGTGGGTGTGGGCCTAGGTAGGGTGCTCTTGCAGAGGATCAGTGCAGACCCGATGGGTCAAATGGCCTCCTTCTGCACTGTTGGAATTCTGTGGTTATCGGAGATGGTGTCAATAATGCATGGTATACAGGCCAACACTGAACAGATGACGTCCGCAGTGGAAGGCCTGGGGCATGAAGTCAGAGCCATGGGTCAAATCGTCCAAACCCTGGGGGCACACAGGTGGGCTATGGCTGAAGTACAGGACAGGGCGGCCCAGTCACAGACAGACCTGACCCAGGCACAGATGGATACCACTCCAGAGCTTGGCCCAGTCATTGAGCTCCACGGCTGAGGGCTTCAAGAGTATTGACCAGGTGCTGACTAAACGTAGCTAGTCACATAGGGACATGTCAAAGGCACAGAGGGACATGTCAAAGTCACAGAGGGACATGACCGAGCAGTGAGGAAAATTTCTCATTCACTGAGGGACATGTCCCAGTCTCAGTGCTCCAAAGCTGAGGACAATGAGACGAAGGCTTAGACGAGGACAAGTCTCCAGGACTGGCAACGCCAGATGATAGTGGAGCCTCCAGAGTTCACTCTTGCCTTATCTCTGCCCTTTGGGGTAACCGGGAGCTATAGAGAACCCTGAGGGAGGAAATAATGAAGGAGGCCTATACTTGTGCTTCCCACAGGGAAGGTGCTGGAACACATGAGCCCTTCCAAATCACCCCACCTGACACTGGTGTATCTCATGGGCAGCGTAAAGAATAGGCCGCCACGTTGTGACCTGTGACACCTGAAGAGCAGCGGGACCTAATCAGGCTCAGGCCCTCCAAAGGACAACTGCCAACAGCGTCACAGGTCAGAGGGCAAAACATGCAGCAGGCTTCCTCCACTTCTGATGTGCTGACTGAGATTACATCAGAAGGAACGGTAAGCCACGTAAATAAGAAACTTAGAGAACACTTTAGTTGGCATGGGTGTTGCACAGAGGTGATATTCAGTATCAGAGCACAACAATGTAGATAGAAACTATTAAACACTTGCACCAACAGTCTGATCTGCCTCGAACCTCTGTCTGATGGGTGTTAGGGATGGGCTGGGCCTGGGTGTAGAGATTGTACCACGTGGGGTGAGTGAGCTCTAACTGTTCACCATCTCCTTAAAACACCCCCATATATGGGACTGTGAGATGGATCGGCCAGCACACACGCAGGGGTCACCCGGGCAGACAATGAAATGTGATCCTCAAGGTAGGAGTCTGAATTGTCAGACGATGAGGAGCACCAGAGCTTATCTCACAGCAAGTCATTATCATCCTCAATCCCGTGGACAAGGCCCACTGGTACTGCCAACACAGGACAGGCACCCTGCTGTGATTCTGATAGGGTCCTCAGTGAGGGTGGAGGCCACGTCCTCAGCAGAAAAACCTTGTTGCCCATGAGTCAGCCTCTCAGCGGAGGGAGCGCCTCAAAGGTACCGGGAATTTCAGAGTAGGCCAGGGTGTAAGCATCATCCATACTGCCTCGGTATAGGGTGTAAGCGTTCATGATGCGCTGCTGGTGGTGGCACACCAACTGCACATTTAGGGAGTTGAACCCCTTCCTATTGATGAAGGGCACCCCCTCATATATTGGTGCTTGGAGGGGGATATGTGTGCATCGGCCACCCCCTGGGCCTGGGGCATGCGAATGGTGGTGAATCCTGATGCCCAGTGTGATGAATGCAGGAATTTCAGATATATTGTATTGTATGTATTTGGTGCAGTAAGGGGTAAAAGCCTGGGTTCGTATGTGTGACTGCTGCACTGGTGTTTTAAAAATATTGGTTGCAAGACAGCTCGGCATTTGGGGATCATAAGGTGCAATTAAGGGATCATAAAAGTTTGTTATAATGGATTATTGTCTGGATTAAAAGGCTTCCCTGAGGAGTAGCTCATTGGAGACATTTGGGTGAAATCTCCACCTCCACAGCCATATGTTCCTTGGCAGTGCGCCGTCACCGGCAATGGGATTCTTCATTCCAACTGCCAGCCAATGGGATTTCCCATTGTGGCCACCCCACACCCAGTGGTGTTTCAGCTTGGCAGGATGATGTAACTAATGGGAGAAGCTGGAGTACCAGGCATTTTGTAGAAAGGCCGGCATTTCAGTTGGTTCCTGGAAGTCAAACCATGAAGACTCTTTCTGAAGACTTATCTCGAGATCCTGCATTGTTCTGACAAGGTTCAGGTCTATCTCTTAAAGCAGTCTCAAAGAGCATCTCTTAAGCCAGTAATCCTGGGTTCTAACTATCTTTAAAAGTGGATTGGGATCAGAGATGATTCTCTTGTTTGAGTGGAACTAAAGATAGCAGTTAAGGGTTATTGTGTCACTGTACTGATTATCATTGTTTAAGGTGTTGCTCTTTTTAACTGGATACTGATATGACAGTTATTAATGATGATATTGCTTTTCAGAGTCGCCAGGTATCAAATGATACCATCACAAGGTTTTACCGGATATCGATCAAAGACCAAACAATCAGTTAGTTAGTTCAAGTTCAATGATAGTTTATTCACACACAAGAATTATTTTGACACGCAACATAAAACACTACAAGCTAAATTACACCTAACACTACAAAAACCTGTACTCCGGCTTTATGCAGAGGAACAAGGCCTTTGTTCGGACCTTGCGTGGCTGGGTCTGGAGAAGTGACTTTGTTTCTGCTGGGCTCATCCGTCTGGCAGCAATCGTTGGTCTTCAACTTGTCTTCTGGTCGTGATGCTACACTTGGTTTTAGGCATAGGTTGGGCCAAGAGATACTGAGCGCCAGGGCCAAGAGAGACTGAACACATGGCAGTGTCTCTCTTTATCCTTCTGGGGTTTCGCGCTCTTTTGGGCGGTCCTTAGCTTTGGACCCAATAATTCGGCAGGCTTTGATTACTACCTTCGATTTTGGCCAATATAGGGGCGGGTGCCTTGATGACGGGGCGTGTCCTGAGCAGTCATTGACCTTGGCTTTTTGGGCTCCCAGAGCAAAGAGAGTGGCGCCGATGAGTCTGTTTCTGTATCTGTTACCTGAGTACAGGTCTTTTGTTCTGGGGAAATGGGCCATTAGAATGCAAAGTAGCTGGGGGTTTAGATAGCGTCTAGGTATCTGAGTTGCCAATATACACAAGCTCTGAGCGTCTGAGTCCTGGGTTGACCATATTTCCCATGGTCCTTTGCAGGTGGCCATATTTCCCGGGATCCTTTGTAAGTGGCCATCCCGGATGGCTACAAAGGGGTATTGGTAGCTATTTTCTTGTCTGATGTCAAAGATATTTTAGTACTGAGCTGGTCATAAAGTTTGTTTGAATATACCATATCCCAATCACTCCAGGAGTGAGGTATCCTTTCCTCACAGTATTACAAAATAAAATAAAATATTGGGGTTTCTGCCCAGTATCCTAGCCACTGTTGGGGTCTGTTCTGGGATTGTAATACCAAGCATCCTGGTGGGCCTGGTCCAGATTTAAAGTAATATAGCCTGATTCCCGAGGGCAGAGGCGTCCGTCACATTGTGGATTAACCTGTGTGTGGACACCTGTGAGATCCCACACAGGTCACTGCTTGACTCCTGCAATTATCCAAATGCATAAAGGTTCAGGGTGACCATCATCTTGACGGACAGCGGGAGCAGGTGCCCTCCTCCAAACTACTGCAGCACTAAATGTGTCATATCTGGCCCAGGTGGTGCATACTCTTGTTCAGCGGCACTGACACGCTGGCAGCTACTCGAAGGAGAGGTGCAAACGGTACCTACGTGCCTTGATGTGGTGCCTCCTTCGCACCTCCTCTCGGCCTGTTGAAAGGCCGGCACTTGAACCTTCCTGGCTGGTCCCTGCTCTTGGCAGGATCCTCTTGTGCAGGGTGCTTCCTGAGCCAGCCTTGTTCATCCACAATGGCAGCCGTGGCCAGGTAGATAGCGAGCATAGCCGGCTGGACTCCAAAGTTCGTTCTCTGCAAGGGGGAGTAAAAAGAAGAAATGTTAGGAAGATGAGTATTCTCTTGACCATCCACAGTTAGTCTGGGTTGTACTGCTGCGCAACCCAACTCCATCCCTCACATAGCCCCCTCAATATGTTGCCTTCTGTACTGCACCCCTGTCCCCATCAGTGAGCGGCACTGGGCCCGGGATGTAGGAGCCTCAATCCTCACCGTGCCTGTCAGCAGGGGTACGGGAGACTGCCACAACCCGTATCAGCAATAGGCTTTGCAGCTCCTGTCCGTTTTCTACAGTGGGTGTCCTCGCTTGGTGTGCCCTGTATTATCCTGCTAGCAGGGTGGCAACTTGTTGTAAGATGAAGAGAGCCCCCGTGTACCACCAATCACCTCCATGCTTAGAAGCATATGTATGGGCAGGCTCTACAGATGGAGGTGAGCAAGGGAAATGTGCATCTGCTGGGAACTTAGCCGCAATGTGATGTGGGTTCTGGTGTGACATTCAAGTTGTGACAACCTGACCGGAGGACAAGCAGGACTTGGAAATTGCCCAAGGTCATTAGAAGGAATTTTGGAAGAAATAACAGGAAGACAGAGTACTGGGCTAATGGTAAAATTCTTGGCAGTGTGGATGAGCAGAGAGATCTCGGTGTCCATGTACATAGATCCCTGAAAGTTGCCACCCAGGTTGAGAATGTTGTTTAGAAGGCGTACGGTGTGTTAGCTTTTATTGGTAGAGGGATTGAGTTTCGGAGCCATGAGGTCATGTTGCAGCTGTACAAAACTCTGGTGCGGCTGCATTTGGAGTATTGCGTGCAATTCTGGTCGCTGCATTATAGGAAGTATGTGGAAGCATTGGAAAGGGTGCAGAGGAGATTTACCAGAATGTTGCCTGGTATGGAGGGAAGATCTTATGAGGAAAGGCTGAGGGACTTGAGGCTGTTTTCGTTAGAGAGAAGAAGGCTAAGAGGTGACTTAATTGAGGCATACAAGATGATCAGAGGATTGGATAGGGTGGACAGTGAGAGCCTTCTTCCTCGGATGGTGATGTCTAGCACGAGGGGACATAGCTTTAAATTGAGGGGAGATAGATATAAGACAGATGTCAGAGGTAGTTTCTTTAATCAGAGAGTAGTAAGGGCGTGGAATGCCCTGCCTGCAACAGTAGTGGACTCGCCAACACTAAGGACATTCAAATGGTCATTGGATAGACATATGGACGGCAAGGGAATAGTGTCGATGGACTTTATAGTGGTTTCACAAGTCGGCGCAACATCGAGGGCCGAAGGGCCTGCACTGCGCTGTAATGCTCTATGTTCTAGATGAGCTAGCTTATAGTTTTACTAGTGAGGCCTTTGCCCTGAGACAGATAATGTGCCAGGGCTGGTGCAAAATACCACCGTGCACGTTGTAGTTTTTACCTCACCACTGTTCTTAGAATTCCCCCTATACCAAAAAAGGGTCGATTTATTCTAAATCGTGAGCAGGGATTCTCCTTCCCCGACTCCTACGCAGACTTAGGCGAGTGCTATTCGGGTCAAACTAGCATTTCAAGTTATCCCCCGGTATAACTCGTATCTTCGTAGAAGAATTTTATCTACTTACCACTTAGTAACTTACATACGGGTCCAGCTTGCTAAGTTAAGTAAAGTAAACTTTAAAGAGAAAATAATAACCACTCTTTCAGGTTATCAATTTGAATTTAACTTTATTTTCAAGTTAAAAGAGAATAACTAATTTTACAGAAAGGTAGAAAGATCTTTTCCTGTTCGGACCAGTTGCAGACTTTCAAGTCTCGCTTGGCAATCAGGCTTCTTTAACTTTCGGTCTTCTGCTGAGTTCTCTGGGCTGCTCGGTCTATCGATGTTGCTTGTCCCATTACCGAGGAAGGTGCTCTTCTGATTATCTGCTCATTATCCCCAGTTTTTATAGCCATTTGGGGCCCCTTAACCTTTGAACCTGGCACCCTTCAGTCTGTCTGCATGATATTTGGTAGGCTAAATTTTAGCAGTTTAGAAGCGTGGTTCTGCTTGTACAGCGATAGTGCAGTTTCATCCTCTCTAGCTCGCCATCCTTGATTGCATTTTTCTCGCTTTGCTTGACATGTCATAAATTTAAGTGCCTTAGTTCGCACTCTTTTGGTTTCATGTCTTTTCTGATGCACTTTTTCTCTGATTCGACTCGGGTCATCTGCAGGTTAAGGTAATGACATGTTAGTGTTATCCCCCCTGACTCTAACTTTATCTGATTTGGCCATCTTCAAAAGGTATTAACTTCAAATGTGATGTAGTTATAATGTTACCTTGTCACCTTTTAGTTTCCTCAATTTATTAATCAGTTGTTTCATTTTATTACTTTTCACACTTTAACATTTGTTCCTTATCTGATACTTTTGATTCTGGCTGCTTTTCCTAATTGTTCAATTAAGTAACTCCTTACTAAAGATTTGTGAGATGCTGTTCCTTTTCATATAACTTTAAGAGTTTTTAAGTCAATCAAATGTCTTTTCTAACTTTGTGAATTAAAATGAAACTCCTATCTGTTTTCATCCCTGTCTGTGAAGTTGTCTGCTTTCAAAACAGGCTGCTGCTGTTAACCCCTTGTGGGACTTCTCCTTTTTATTTAAACGCCTCAGGTATCTTTAGTGTTATTTTCATATTTCAAATTTCATATTCTTCCAAATTTTCACAACAACGTGTCCTTTATTTGGGGCGAGCTCTGCTATCCCCCATCGACCCCTACAGCTGCGTTTCTGATGAGCATTGAGAAGTGGCAGCACCTGGTGGGCCACTGATTGAGCTTGGCCACGCCCATTCTGTTGATGATTCAGCTGGGGTCTGAGGGTTTCCAGAGGGGTGGCCAGGGTGGGCTCCCAGATGACCAGAGACTCTCTGAACCCTTACATGACACAGTGAGTACATAACATAAGAACATAACATAAGAACTAGGAGCAGGAGTAGGCCATCTGGCCCCTCGAGCCTGCTCCACCATTCAATGAGATCATGGCTGATCTTTTGTGGACTCAGCTCCACTTTCCGGCCCGAACACCATAACCCTTAATCACTTTATTCTTCAAAAAACTATTTATCTTTATCTTAAAAACATTTAATGAAGGAGCCTCTACTGCTTCACTGGGCAAGGAATTCCATAGATTCACAACCCTTTGGGTGAAGAGGTTCCTCCTAAACTCAGTCCTAAATCTACTTCCCCTTGTTTTGAAGCTACGCCCCCTAGTTCTGCTTTCACCCGCCAGTGGAAACAACCTGCCCGCATCTATCCTATCTATTCCCTTCATAATCTTATATGTTTCTGTAAGATCCCCCCTCATCCTTCTAAATTCCAACGAGTACAGTCCCAGTCTACTCAACCTCTCCTCGTAATCCAACCCCTTCAGCTCTGGGATTAACCTCATGAATCTCCGCTGCACACCCTCCAGTGCCAGTACATTCTTTCTCAAGTAAGGAGACCAAAACTGAACACAATACTCCAGGTGTGGCCTCACTAACACCTTATACAATTGCAGCAGAACCTCCCTAGTCTTAAACTCCATCCCTCTAGCAATGAAGGACAAAATTCCATTTGCCTTCTTAATCACCTGTTGCACCTGTCAACTAACGTTTTGCGACTCATGCACTAGCACACCCAGGTCTCTCTGCACAGCAGCATGTTTTGATATTTTATCATTTAAATACTCATCCCTTTTGCTGTTATTCCTACCAAAATGGATAACCTCACATTTGTCAACATTGTATTCCATCTGCCAGACCCTAGCCCATTCTCTTAACATATCCAAATCCCTCTGCAGACTTCCAGTATCCTCTGCACTTTTTGCTTTACCATTTATCTTAGTGTCGTCTGCAAACTTGGACACATTGCCCTTGGTCCCCAACTCCAAATCATCTATGTAAATTGTGAACAGTTGTGGGCCCAACACTGATCCCTGAGGGATACCACTAGCTACTGATTGCCAACCAGAGAAACACCCATTACTCCCCACACTTTGCTTTCTATTAATTAACCAATCCTCTATCAATGCTACTACTTTCCCCTTAATGCCATGCATCTTTATCTCATGCAACAATCTTTTGTGTGGCACCTTGTCAAAGGCTTTCTGGAAATCCAGATATACCACATCCATTGGCTCCCCGTTATCTACCGCACTGTTAATGTCCTCAAACAATTCCACTAAATTAGTTAGGCACGACCTGCCCTTTATGAACCCATACTGCGTCTGCCCAATGGGACAATTTCCATCCAGATGCCTCGCTATTTCTTCCTTGATGATAGATTCCAGCATCTTCCCTACTACCGAAGTTAAGCTCACTGGCCTATAATTACCCGCTTTCTGCCTACCTCCTTTTTTAAACAGTGGTGTCACGTTTGCTAATTTCCAATCCGCCGGGACCACCCCAGAGTCTAGAGAATATTGGTAAATTATCACTAGTGCATTTGCAATTTCCCTAGCCATCTCTTTTAGCACTCTGGGATGCATTCCATCAGGTCCAGGAGACTTGTCTACCTTTAGCCCCATTAGCTTGCCCATCACTACCTCCTTGGTGATAACAATCCTCTCAAGGTCCTCACCTGTCATAGCCTCATTTCCATCAGTCACTGGCATGTTATTTATGTCTTCCACTGTGAATACCGACCCAAAAAACCTGTTCAGTTCCTCAGCCATTTCCTCATCTCCCATTATTAAATCTCCCTTCTCATCCTCTAAAGGACCAATATTTACCTTAGCCACTCTTTTTTGTTTTATGTATTTGTAGAAATTTCTACTATCTGTTTTTATATTCTGAGCAAGTTTACTCTCATAATCTATCTTACTCTTCTTTATAGCTTTTTTAGTAGCTTTCTGTTGCCCCCTAAAGATTTCCCAGTCCTCTAGTCTCCCACTGATCTTTGCTACTTTGTATGTTTTTACCTTCAATTTGATACTCTCCCTTATTTCCTTAGATATCCACGGTCGATTTTCCCTCTCTTTACCGTCCTTCCTTTTTGTTGGTATAAACCTTTGCTGAGCACTGTGAAAAATCACTTGGAAGGTTCTCCACTGTTCCTCAACTGTTTCACTATAAAGTCTTTGCTCCCAGTCGACCTTAGCTAGTTCTTCTCTCATCCCATTGTAATCTCCTTTGTTTAAGCACAAAACACTAGTGCTTGATTTTACCTTCTCACCCTCCATCTGTATTTTAAATTCCACCATATTGTGATCGCTCCTTCCGAGAGGATCCCTAACTATGAGATCCTGAATCAATCCTGTCTCATTACACAGGACCAGATCTAGGACCGCTTGTTCCCTCATAGGTTCCATTACATACTGTTCTAGGAAACTATCGCGGATACATTCTATAAACTCCTCCTCAAGGCTGCCTTGACCGACCTGGTTAAACCAATCAACATGTACATTAAAATCCCCCATGATAACTGCTGTACCATTTCTACATGCATCTGTTATTTCTTTGTTTATTGCCTGC
Source organism: Scyliorhinus torazame (assembly GCF_047496885.1). Taxonomy (NCBI): domain Eukaryota; kingdom Metazoa; phylum Chordata; class Chondrichthyes; order Carcharhiniformes; family Scyliorhinidae; genus Scyliorhinus; species Scyliorhinus torazame. The sequence goes on from NC_092727.1 coordinate 57,010,249, forward strand.
CCCACCATAATGTTACTATTTGGTGGCCTATAGATTACTCCGATCAGTGACTTTTTTGCCTTTCTATTCCTGATTTCCACCCAAATGGATTCAACCTTATCCTCCATAGCACCGATGTCATCCCTTACTGTTGCCCGGATGTCATCCTTAAATAACAGAGCTACACCACCTCCCTTACCATCCAATCTGTCCTTCCGAAAAGTTTGATACCCTCGGATATTTAACTCCCAGTCGTGACCATCCTTTAACCATGTTTCAGTAATGGCCACTAAATCATAGTCATTCACGATGATTTGCGCCATCAACTCATTTACCTTATTCCGAATACTACGCGTATTCAGGTAAAGTACACTTAGGGTGGCTTTTTTACCTCTGTTTTGAATCTTAACACCTCGATCAGTAACCTCTCCTAAGTTATATTTCCTCTTAACCTTTCTCCTAATTTTCCTTGTCGTTGAATCCATATCTTCATGTAACAACCTGCCGCGTCGTTTACCATTAATGTTTTCACTTCCCGTTTTATTCCTTTTAGTATTCCTGGTCCTATTCACTGAGCTCCCCTCAGTCACTGTACCTTGTACTGTCGCCCTTTTTGATTTTTGACTATGGCTTCTCTGCCTTACACTTTCCCCCTTACTGCCTTTTATTTCTGTCCCTGTTTTAATACCTTCCAACTTCCTGCATCGGTTCCCATTCCCCTGCCACATTAGTTTAAACTCTCCCCAACAGCTCTCACAAACACCCCCACTAGGACATCGGTTCCAGTCCTGCCCAGGTGTAGACCGTCCGGTTTGTACTGGTCCCACCTCCCCCAGAACCGGTTCCAATGTCCCAGGAATTTGAATCCCTCCCTCTTGTACCATCTCTCGAGCCACGCATTCATCCTCTCTATCCTGACATTCCTACTCTGACTAGCTCGTGGCACTGGTAACAATCCTGAGATTACTACCTTTGAGGTCCTACTTTTTAGTTTAACTCCTAGCTCCCTAAATTCAGCTTGTACGACCTTGTCCCGTTTTTTACCTATATCATTGGTGCCTATGTGCACCACGACAGCTGGCTGTTCACCCTCCCCCCCCCCCCAGAATGTCCTGCAGCCGCTCCGAGACATCCTTGACCCTTGCACCAGGGAGGCAACATACCATCCTGGAGTCTTGATTGCGTCCGCAGAACCGCCTGTCTATTCCCCTTACAATTGAGCCCCCTATCACTATAGTCCTGCCTATTCTTCTTCCTGCCCAGCTGCGCAGCAGAGCCAGCCACGGTGCCATGAACCTGGCTGCTGCTGCCTTCCCCTGGTGAGCCATCTCCCTGAACAGTATCCAAAGTGGTATATCTGTTTTGCAGGGAGATGACCGCAGAGGACACCTGCACTGCCTTCCTACTCTTGCTCTGTCTTTTGGTCACCCATTTTCTATCTCCCTCAGTACCTTTCACCTGCGGTGTGACCAACTCGCTAAACGTGCTATCCACAACGTCCTCAGCATCGCGGATGCTCCAAAGTGAGTCCATCCGCAGCTCCAGAGCCGTCAAGCGGTCTAACAGGAGCTGCAACTGGACATACTTCTTGCACGTGAAGGAGCCAGGGACAGTGGACAGTGGAGTAGTTGGCAATGAAAACAGAGAGGGGATGTAAGTAGAACAAAAAGGATGCATTCAGAATACATACTGCTGCAATGGTGGCCTGAGCCAGGCCACTCCGATCACAAGGGGGACACACCGAATCCATGGTCCTGTCACCAAGCCACTCCCCACTACTCCCCCGGGTCCAGGCAGCCACCCTCCAGCATGCATAACAATGTTGCAAAGTTTTTGAGAGTTTTCTCACCTTCTCGTTCCACCACAGCAGCCATAACGCCCAGTACCCGCTTGTAAATACTTGCACTAATTCACTCCGGAGCATCATGGAGGGGTGTAGCATGAGGTATCCAACCAGCTAATGAGATAAAAATTCATGAAAATGATGGTTTTGGATGGACCCTCTGATGTGGGATGAAAACTTCGATTTTGCCACCAGCGAGGGACCAGAGCGTGGATTTGGCACTGGGCACACAACGGATTTTTTCAATTTAACAAAATGCTCTGCCCGTTTGCGATTCTTCTTTCTCGCATCGAAAAGCAGAGACTCCAGTCCACTGATTGGTTAATGTTGCAGAAAGCACTGAAATTTAGAGAGTGCAGACGGGAGAGTGCAATTAATGTCCCCCACCAAGGCGGGGATTCAAGGGGCCGTTCACCAGTGGGGGGAAATCCTGATAGCCCCAACAAGGTTCCCGATGACCTCAATGAGGTTCCTGCCCAGACCCAGTGGGAACATGCAAATAGGTCATAATGCCTAATTTGAATCTTATTTACAGGCATGATGCCCAATTCGCTTGCGCCATCCCCTCCTAAACCAGGAGTCCCACTGGTGTGAAACCCAGGACTAAAAGAATGATTTCTGTTGTCACTCTGCTCGGAAGCTCTTCAGAACAAAGAGACAGCCGCCTTATAAAAACTGCATTAGAAAACAGCTGCTCCTCAGAGTTAATGGGCCCCTGTCGAGCTATGTAAATAAATAACATACCTTCTTTTGATACTGCCTGGACCTGTCAATCAAAAGGTGTTTAAAAGGCAATGGTACATGAAATTGAATATAAGCAATGTTTTTACACTTCTAAGCATGCATGAAGGCTTGAAAAAAATAAAGGGCAATGAAATTAACAGTGTAAACATAATTTCACTGGTATCCACCACATTAAAGGGAATACTTCTACCTTCAACTCACAGATTTTTGAATTTGACATGCTGGCAAAGTGTTTAAGGCTACAGATGGGAAGAATTTCACTTTATTCTTCGAGAACTTTAATTTTGAGATGCTGACAGACAGTTTACAGGGGTTAAAGGCTACAAATGGGAAGACCTGCCAAATTACGCACATTCTGGGAAAGACCCGAGCCTGAGCCCCTGCAGCCGATGAAGCCCCTTGGCACTCTGGAGGCAATCATAGGGAGGTTATTCACCCCCTTGCCACCCCTCGGAGTGAAAGCCACCAGGTTTCCATTTTTCAGGATTGTATCAATTCAGGTCAGCAGGACTCCAGATTGGGGATGCTGGTGCATCTCAGGCGACCAGCGAATCGGGCATCCTACCCATAAATAAGATTCAAATTAGGGATCATGACCGATTTGCATGTTCCCGTTGAGTCTGGGTGGGATCCTCCTCGGGCCATCGGGAGCCTCGCCAATGCTGGTGGTGCAAGCCGAGAGACCATGGCTTCACGATCGGCGTGAAACCTGTCACCTGGTTCACCGGGCCTTTGGGATCCCCACCTCTGGCCTTGATGCACAGACTGGATAAAAGAAAATTCCTAAGTCCCATTGCATGGAACATCAGATTCACTCCTAGCGCCAGCAGGAATAACTCCGGTTTTCCTGGTGGCGGAAGCACTTTGTGCCAAATTCTCCACTTTCATTTGTGCAGCACGGTTGCACATGTGGATAGCACTGTGGATTCACAGCGCCAGGATCCCAGTTTCGATTCCCTGCTGGGTCACTGTCCGTGCAATGTCTGCACGTTCTCCCCGTGTCTGCGTCGGTTTCCTCCGGGTGCTCCAGTTTCCCCCCACAATCCAAAGATGTGCAGGTTAGGTGGATTGGCCATGCTAAATTGCCCTTAGTGTCCAAAAAGGTTAGGAGGGGTTATTGGGTTATGGGGATAGGGTGGAAGTGAGGGCTTAAGTGGGTCGGTGCAGACTTGATGCTGAATGGCCTCTTCTGCACTGTATGTTCCATGTTCAATGTTCTAGTCTTCATTTGGGAGAATCACGCTCCAAATCTATATTTATACACATATTGGAACAAGTCAAGAGGAATCAGTGAGATTGATCCCAATTGGAGAAGCTTTGATGAAGAATCAGCTTTAAGCATGATTGTGAAAATGAGAGCGGCCTGTTGTTAGGATCTAGAATTTCTACATTTTGATAGCTAGTTGGAGTATTTGAGGGAGAGACTTCAAAGAAACCAATAGGGTGGAACATAGAACATAGAACATACATGCAGTGCAGAAGGAGGCCATTCGGCCCATCGAGTCTGCACCAACCCACTTTGAGCCCTACACTTCCGCCCTATCCCCATAATCCAACAACCCCTCCTAACTTTTATGTTTGGACACTAAGGGCAATTTAGCCCTTAGGCAGTCAGGGTTGTGTTTTAATGGAGTTAGGATATTTGAAATATGAATTTTGATGCAAAAGTATGATGCTAGCAGGATGGAGTTTTATAGAAAGTTGGCCTCGAAAGAGATGTGATTGAAAGTTCCAGGGGGTTGGCGTTTGGGTGAGAGAGTTAGAGTGCGGAAGTGATAGGCTTCGATGTATCTTTCTTGTCACAAGTAGGCTTACATTAACACTGCAACAAAGTTACTGTGAAAAGCCCCGAGTCGCCACATTCCAGCGCCTGTTCGGGTACACAGAGGGAGAATTTAGAATGTCCAAATTACAGCACGTCTTTCGGGACTTGTGGGAGGAAATCGGAGCACCCGGAGGAAACCAGCGTAGACACGGGGAGAACGTGCAGAATCCGTACAGACGGTGACCCAATCCGGGAACTGAACCTGGGACCCTGACGTTGTGAAGCAACAATCTTAACCACTGTGCTACAATGCAATGTGAGAGTTAGTACACAAGAAAGATGTGCTTGAATGGCAGAGTTAAGATCTGAGAAAGATCAATTTTGATAAAAGCTTTGAGTACGAGAGGGATAGGGTTTGATTCAAGTTTTGCTATTCGATGGGTAAAATTTGATGAGAGGTTTGAATATTAAATGATGGGCGCTTATAGAAAAATGGAGTATTGGAGGGATTGGTTTTGACAAAGAATTAGAGCAGAAGCGTTTGGGTTTGATGAAAGATTAGGTCTTGGTTTTGGTGAAAGTGAGGGTGTGGAAGAATGGATTTTGCTGAAGTGTTAGATCATGGGCGAGATATGGTTCGATGAAGAGTTAGGGTCCTGAGGCATTTGCTTCTATGGGAATGCTATGGTGCTGGAGAGAACAGATTCCATGGGTTAAGGTAAGGGATAGATTTCTCGGAGTGAGGTGAAGGACCAGATGGCAGACGTCAATATGTGAGGCAAGAATACGGAGGCCGGGTACATAAAAAGGAATGTACTGCAGAGCTGGAGGTCTGAAATAGAAACAGGAAGTGCTGGGAAAACCCAGCAGGTTTGGCATCATCTGTGGAATGAAAAAGAGAGTTAGCATTTCAAGATTTTCTTTCAGGGATGGTTAATTTGGTTTCAGTGACCTTTTCTGGCTATTGTCTTTTTAATTTTCCATTCTGAACAGACATTGATTCTCTGATTTTCCCATAGTCTGCTGGCGTAGCAAAGAGACCTCATTCAGACAAATGCAATTGAGGTTACCCCTGAGGTTATGTCCATGAAACAGGAGAAAGTGTGTGTGAATTGGATTCATTATGGTTCAAGTTCTCTTCCAAGTCACACACCATCCTGACTTAGAAATATTTCACTGTTTTCCATTGCTGATGTGTTAAAATGCTGGAACTCCTGAACAGCACTGTGGGGATGAAGTAATTTTAGGAATGAGCTCACCATTATTTGCTCAGGGCAGTTCGGAATGGCAGTAAATGCTGGCCTTATCAACAGCACCCACGCTTATGAATCAATGGGAAAAAACAGCTGTGAACTGACCTGTTGGGACAGGCTGCAAAATGGCTGATGGTTACTTGTGAGCATTCTGAATGCCAAGAGACGGACTGGAGATCAAGCCACAAAATCCCTGAATAGTTTAACGACTAACTAGTTTGGATCTTGGAGATAAAACATAGAACGTAGAACAGGACAGCACAGAACAGGCCCTGCGGCCCTCGATGTTGTGCCGAGCATTGTCCGAAACCAAGATCAAGCTATCCCACTCCCTGTCATTCTGGTGTGCTCCATGTGCCTATCCAAGAACCGCTTGAAAGTTCCTAAAGTGTCCGACTCCACTATCACAGCAGGCAGTCCATTCCACACCCGAACCACTCTCTGAGTAAAGAACCTACCTCGGACATCCCTCCTATATCTCCCACCCTGAATCTTATAGTTATGCCCCTTTGTAACAGCTACATCCACCCGAGGAAATAATCTCTGAACGTCCACTCTATCTATCCCCCTCATCATCTTATAAACCTCTATTAAGTCGCCTCTCATCCTCCTCCGCTCCAAAGAGAAAAGCCCTCGCTCCCTCAACCTTTCCCCATAAGACCTATCCTGCAAACCAGGCAGCATCCTGGTAAATCTCCTTTGCACCCTTTCCAATGCTTCCACATCCTTCCTATAATGAGGTGACCAGAATGGCACACAATATTCCAAATGTGGTCTCACCAGGGTCATGTATAGTTGCAGCATAACCCCACGGCTCTTAAACTCAAGCTAATAAACGCTAATACACGATTAGCCTTCTTTACGGCTCTATCCACTTGAGTGGCAACCTTCAGAGATCTGTGGACATGAACCCCAAGATCTCTCTATTCCTTCACATTCCTCAGAACCCTGCCGTTGACCCTGTAATCCACATTCAAATTTTTTCTACCAAAATGAATCACCTCGCAATTATCAGGATTAAACTCCATCTGCCATTTTTCGGCCCAGCTCTGCATCCTATCAATGTCTCTTTGCAGCCGACAACAGCCCTCCATCTCATCCACTACTCCACCAATCTTGGTGTCATCAGCAAATTTACTGACCCACCCTTCAGCTCCTTCCTCCATGTCATTGATAAAAATGACAAATAGCAGAGGTCCCAGCACTGATGCCTGTGTACACCGCTGGTAACTGGTCTCCAGTCTGAACATTTTCCATCCACCATCACCCTCTGTCTTCTATGTGATAGCTAGTTACTTATCCAATTTGCCAAATTCCCTTCTATCCCACACCTCCTTACTTTCTTCATGAGCTGACCATGGGGAACCTTATCAAACGCCTTACTAAAATCCATGTATACGACATCACCTGCTCTACCTTCATCTACACACTTAGTTACCTCCTCAAAGAATTCAATCAAATTTTTGAGGCAAGACCTATCCTTCACAAATCCGTGTTGACTATCCCGGATTAAGTTGCGTCTTTCCAAACGTTCATAAGTCCTATCCTTTAGGACCTTTTCCATTATCTTCACGACAACTGAAGTAAGACTAACTGGCCTATATTTACCAGGGTCATTCCTATTCTCTTTCTTGAACAAAGGAACAACATTTGCCACTCTCCAGTCCTCTGGCACTATCCCCGTGGACAGTGAGCCAAAGGCTCTGCAATCTCATCTCTTGCCTCCCAAAGAATCCTTACGTATATCCCATCTGGCCCAGAGGTCTAGGCGACCCTCAGGTTTTTCAAAATTGCTAATACATCCTTCCTGAGAACATCTACCTCCTCCAGCCTACCCACCTGAATCACACTCTCATCCTCAAAATTATGGCCCGTCTCCTTTCTGAACACTGAAGAAAAGTATTCATTCAATGCCTCTCCTATTTCTTCTGACTCCATGCACAAGTTCCCACTACTGTCCTTGACTGGCCCTACCCTCACCCTGGTCATTCTTTTATTTCTCACATAAGAGTAAATAGCCTTGGGGTTTTCCTTGATCCGACCCACCAAGGACTTCTTATGCCCCCTCCTAGCTCTCCTAAGCCCTTTTTTCAGCTCATTCCTTGCTACCTTGTAACCCTCAAGCGACCCTACTGAACCTTGTTTTCTTATCCTTACATACTCTTCCATTTTCCTCTTCACAAGATATTCAACCTCTTTTGTGAACCATGGTTCCCTCATATGGCCATTTCCTCCCTGCCTGACAGGGACATGCCTATCAAGGACATGCAGTATTTGTTCCTTGAACAAGCTCCACTTTTCATTTGTGCCTTTCCCTGACAGTTTCTGTTCCCATCTTTTGCTCCCTAATTCTTGCCTAATCGCATCATAATTACCCCTCCCCCAATTATAATCCTTGCCCTGCCGTATGGCCCTATCCCTCTCCATTGCAATAGTGAAAGATACCGAATTGTGGTGACTATCTCCAAAGTGCTCTCCCACAAATAAATCTAACACTTGGCCCAGTTCATTACCCAGTACCAAATCCAATGTGGCCCCCCCTCTTGTCGGCCTATCCACATATTCTCCTTCACACACTGTCCAAAAACTGCCCCATCCGAACTGTTCGACCTATCGAGGTTCTAATCAATATTTGGAAAGTTAAAGTCACCCATGACAACTACCCTGAGACCTCCACACCTATCCATAATGTGTTTTGCAATTTCTTCCTCCACATCTCTATTACTATTTGGGGGCCTATAGAAAACTCCTAACAATGTGACCGCTCCTTTCCTATTTCTAACTTCGGCCCCCATTACTTCAGATCCCCTTCAAACTGCCTTTCTGCTGCCGTTAAACTATCCTTGATTAACAATGCGACTCTTCCACCTCTTTTACCACCTTCCCTACCCTTACTGGAACATCTATACCCCGGAACTTCCAACAACCATTCCTGGCCCTGTTCTAACCATGTCTCCGTAATGGCCACAACATCGTAGTCCCAAGTACCAATCCACACTCCAAGTTCACCTACCTTATTCCGGGTACTCCTTGCATTGAAGTAGACACACTTCAACCCACCTTTCTGTCTGCCGGTACACTCCTGCGACCTTGATACCCTCCTCAGTACCTCACTACTCTCAACACTAGCTTCTGGAACACAGCTCGTTTTCCCAGCCCCGTGACAAATTAGTTTAAACCCCCCAGAAGAGCTGTAGCAAATTTCCCTCCCAGGATATTGGTGCCCCTCTGGTTCAGGTGTAAACCGTCCTGTCTGTACACCTTCCCCAGAATGTGCTCCAATTATCCACGTACCTGAAACCCTCCCTCCTACACCATCCCTGCAGCCACGTGTTTATCTTCACTCTCTCCCTGTTCCTCACCTCACTAGCACGTGACACCGGCAACACACCAGAGATGACAACATGGTTTGTCCTGGCTCTCAGCTTCCAGCCTAGCTCCCTAAATTCCTGTTTTAAATCCCCGTCCCTTCTCTTACCTATGTCGTTGGGACCGATGTGTACCACGACTTGTGACTGCCCCCCCTCCCCTTTAAGGATTCTGAAAACACGGTCCGAGACGTCACGGACCCTGGCACCCGGGAGGCAACATACTATCCGTGAGTCTCTTTCGCTGCCCCAGAACCGTCTATCTGTCCCTCTAACTATCGAGTCCCCAATAACTATTGCTCTCCTGCTCTCCCTCCTTCCCTTCTGAGCTACAGGGACGGACTCAGTGCTGGAGATCCGTTCACGGTGGCTTACCCCTGGTAGGTCATCCCCCTCAACAGTATCCAAAGCGGTATACTTGTTACTGAGGGGAACGACCACAGAGGATCCCTGCACTGACTGCTTCCTCCCAGCCCTTCTCACCGTCACCCATCTACCTTGATTTTTCGGAGTAACTACATCCCTGAAGCTACTATCTATGACCACCTCTGCCTCCCGAATGATCCAAAGTTCATCCAGCTCCAGCTCCAGTTCCCTAACGGGGTTTCTGAGGAGCTGGAGATGGGTGCACTGCCCACAGGTGAAATCAGCAGGGACACTGACGGCGTCCCTCACCTCAAACATTCTGCAGGAGGAACATTGCAATGCCTTCCCTGCCATCCCCTCTAGATAAAAAAAGAAAAGAGAGAAAGAGCTTACCTGTTATTCACTCTACCCCTTAGGTTAAAGGAGGTGGAAGGGTGGGGGACACTACAAGTGTAGGGTTTAGAAACTGCCCAACTTAAATACAGGTAAAAATAAAACACTTAACCAGCAACCACTGCGCCCCATGTGAGAACAGCAATCAGCTGTTATGGGCCTGCGCAAACAATTTAAATCTTTACTACTTACCCAGCAGTCACTCTGTCCACACTCCGACCGGATTCAGCTGGAAACTCCCAACAGTAAGTTTTAAAAAAAATGTACTCCCCTTCTCAGCAAGCACTCACTCAGAAACCACTGCGCCCAACACGATAACACCTCAGGGAAAAGAAAAACTACTTACCAGTCACCAGCCAATCACTTACCTGCAGGCAGTGACATCACGGGTCAACTGCTTTCTACTGCTACCTGCCCTTGAGCTTCCCTCCTGATCTTTACTCGGCTGGGATCCTTACAGTGATTGTCTTTTTTTTATTTGGTTAGAGGAGGCGCTAGGGAGGGAAACACTGAAGAAGTGTTTCGGGTTTAACTGTCTTTCATTGCTAGAGAAGTGGAGTTCAAGACTAGTGAGGTTATGCTGCAATTGTATAGGGTGTTGGTGAGGCCACACCTGGAGTATTGTGTTCAGTTTTGGTCTCCTTTCCTGAGAAAGGACATATTGGCACTGTAGGGAGTGCAGAGGAGATTCACTAGGTTGATCCCAGAGTTGAGGGGATTAGATTATGATGAGAGGTTGAGTAGACTGGGACTGTACTCATTGGAGTTTAGAAGGATGTGGGGGGATCTTATGAGACATATAAAATTATGAAGGGAATAGATAGGATAGATGCGGGCAGGTTGTTTCCACTGGTCGGGGAAAGCAGAACTAGGGGGCATAGCCTCAAAATAAGGGGAGGTAGATTTAGGACGGAGTGTAAGAGGAACCTCTTCACCCATAGGGTTGTGAATCTCTGGAATTCCTTGCCCAGTGAAGCAGTTGAGGCTCCTTCTTTAAACGTTTTTGAGAAAAAGATAGATGCCTTCCTAAAGAATAAAGGGATTCGGGGATATGGTGTACGGGCCGGAGAGTGGAGCTGAGTCCACAAAGATCAGCCATGATCTCATTAAATGGTGGAGCAGGCTCGAGGGGCCAGATGGCCTACTCCTGTTCCTAGTTCTTATGTTCTTATGTTACTTGACAACAGTTCCTCCACAAACCACCTTCAAGATACGGTGACTGGGAAGCACGGTGGTGCAGTGGGTTAGCCCTGTTGCCTCACGGCGCCGAGGTCCCAGGTTCGATCCCGGCTCTGGGTCACTGTCCGTGTGGAGTTTGCACGTTCCCCTCATGTTTGCGTGGGTTTCGCCCCCACAACCCAAAGATGTGCAAGGTAGGTGGATTAAACATGCTAAATTGCCCCTTAATTGGAAAAAAAAATGAATTGGGTACACGAAATGTATAATTAAAAAAAAGATACGGTGACCGCAATGCACTGATGCAAATGTTCCCCACAACAGCCAATCAGCAACTCCGCGCTACTGCCCTTTGCTGGATGCTTGCCTGCACTTGAAGACCTAGGGTGTCTTGCTCAGGTACACTTTCTGGATGCAGTGACCTCAATGCACTGATGCAAATTTTCCCGCAACAGCCAATCAGCAGCTCCGCTCTACTGCCCTCTGCTGGATGAACTGGATAACAACCAGTATTTGCAAGATTTGACATTTAATCGACTTCCCCGGAGTCTCAAAAGGAACCTTAACAATAATTCCGTGGTAAGAACACCCTAAGCAGTTCATTGACAGGGAACCACCCGAGGGCCTAACAACAGGTTGTTACAACCTATTGTAAAGCAATAAATACAGGCAATCCTCAGCTGCTCCTCTTGCTGTTGGTTTCTGGAAAGTTCAAGCCAGCAGGAATAGCACACTTTGCAGGCTTGGTGGATTTCATGAGAACAGTCTATCTCTCTTCCACCCTCATCCCACTTTTATTGCTATCAATTTATTTTCATTCTTTCCATTGATCTGTTTATCCTGCAACATTGTTCCCCCTCTCCCCCACTCCACTTGGGCCAACTTTCACATACTGCTAAGTCCCGTAAGACATGCTGTTAGGTAATTTGGGCATTCTGAATTCTCCCCCTGTGTACCCGAACAGGCGCCTTGGGGCTTTTCACAGTAACTTCATCGCAGTGTTAATGTATGCCTACTTGTGACAATAAAAGTTATTATTGTTCCCTTTGTTCTGCCATTCACCCATTCTGATCTCTTTATGTGCCACTACCAACACCCTCCTTAGCCTTGATCACCGCCATTTACCTTCCTTTAGTCTTTCTGTCCTTGACATCTTTGACAATCTCCATCTATTGCTCACTCACCATCCAGCCACTCCACCCCACGCCAGTATAAATCTGATCCCATTTCCAGTTCTCTTTAGCTTTGACGAACAATCATCCAGACTCGAAACTTTAGCTCCTTTCTCTCTCCGCGAGGTCTGCTGAGATTGTCCAGTCTTTTCTGATTTTGTTTCAGGTTCCAGCATAGTAATTTGCTTTTATATTAGCCTATTGGGTTTGTTTGATGTGTGCAAAGGCTACCAGTACTGTCCTTTCAAAGAGGTTTCCATAGAGACCCTACAGTGTAGAAGGAGGCCTTTCAGCCCATCGAGTCTGCACTGACCCTCCGAAACAGCATCCAAACTAGGCTCACTCCCCTGCCCTATCCCTGTAACCTCACCTAACCGGTATATCTTTTGGACGCAAGGGGAAATTTAGAATGGCCAATCCAGCTAACCTGCACATCTTTGGACTGTGGGAGGAAACCAGAGCATGCAGGGGAAACCCACACAGACATGGGGAGAGAAAGTGCAAACTCCACACAGTCAGCCAAGGCCAGAATTAAACCACTGTGCCACTTTATTCTCATTTTACTGTCAAGGGGTTTCAATGCCAGCAGTCACAGAGTGCATTGGTAAACTTAGAGTTTAACGTGCCCGTGTGGGAAATATACTTACATTAATTATTTATTCACTGTTTTTGTATTGTTAAATAAATGCACTTGCAATAAGGTGTTAGTGTGATATCTTGCCTCATTCTATGGGCTGAAAGAATCTACATGGAGACACAAGTTAATAGTTAAAGTCATTAAATTACATTTTTTACTGTTCACTACCTTTGCCACATTACTGGGAGTGTTCTGGTACGACCCCCTCAGAGGTCATAGGTTATGCACCATCCAGGTCCCCATGACCCCCACACAGTATGAACTCCCGCAGTAAAATGGGGCGGGGTTTTCCTTTAACAAAGGGGAACACCATTGTATAAAAACCCTAACCTGGGTGGAAGAGAGTTAGTTGTATGTATCAAATAAACCAATGTTCATTACATCCTACTATGCATTCCTGTGTGTCTCTTTCGTTGGATTCTACATGTCCTAAGACATCAAGGTCAGTGAATGTAACTCACACAGAACAGTCACTCACCAGGGAGTACAGCGAATTCTCATATTGTGAAAATTAGTTGCATCATTCCCAACATTGCAACAATGAAACGTAACTCAATCAACAAATATTGATGGGGGGGTGGGTAATTTTCCGGGGCCGCTAGTTCCAGTCAGGAATTGTGATGGCCTTTCGATTTGGGCGTTAGAGCAAAGGCTGGAATCCTGCTGGGCGTCAAATCCCTTGCGGGTCTCCCGACCCGCCCCACCAGCCCTGTGAGCTTCTCGCCCAGAGCGGTTGGGAACACTAAACAACTAGGTTAAATTCACTGACATATGACCGTTGAATCCAGGAAGCCGGATTTAACGGTCTCCAGGTCTGCTCCTGCGCCCCCCCCCCCCCCGCCCCCCCCCCCCCCCCCCCCGCCCCCCTCCGGACCGGGAGTCACGTGAGCGTGATTTGGTGCATGAAAAACGGGAACCAGGCGCCATTGACTTCAAGGGGGAGCAAGGAGGCAAGTGCCCTTTGGTACTGTATTCTGGGCCACAGTGGGGGTTTGTCTAGTGACCTCGGGCAGTATGGCTCATGCTGTTGGGAAGAGGTTGAACTCAGGTGGGTGTCCTCTCTACCGCCAGTACCCCCCCCCTCCCTCCCCACAACCCCGGGATGGGGGTGCTGTGGCTGAACCCCTTCATGGTGTGATTAAAGAGTCGAAACTCACTCCTTAGATGTTACTTTCAGGCACCTGAATGGTAATAGTCTTGAATTCTGTAAGATTTATGTAAGAACCGTGAGGCCTCCTGTTCATTTCGAATTCCACGCACCCTGAGCATCTGGAAACCTTGGCAGTTGTATCAAGGTCCAATTAAAATGTGGGGTTGGCCTTGGGTGCTTTCAGGACCAGCAGGTGTTTGCATACCTCATAGAACTCCCAATTCATGGAAGATTCCACCGCAGAAAAGTTACAAGTTTTGGCTTTTAATTTTAAATCAGTGATGAAATGATCTACAGACTCTTCTGTAAATGTGATCTAAACTCATAGCGGTCATAAATGTCATTATTTCTGGGGGTGCAATGTGCATCAAATCTTCAAATTATTTTGTTAAAATTTTTACTATCTTCATCGTTTGCAAATTAAAATGTATTGAACACAGCAATTGCTTTGGGCCCTGCCGCTGTTAGGAGCATCGATACCTTACATGAATCTGATTGATCTCCTAAATGTACTGCAATAATAATCGCTTCTTGTCACAAGTAGGCTTCAATGAAGTTACTGTGAAAAGCCCCTAGTCGCCACAATCCGGCGCCTGTTCGGGGAGGCCGGTATGGGAATTGAACCCGCGCTGCTGGCCTTGTTCTACATTACAAGCCAGCTGTTTAGCCCACTGTGCTAAACCAGCCCCTGTAGTCCTGTGCTGTAGCTTCACCAAGTTGACACCTCATTTTTCGGTGTGCCTGGTGTTGCTCCTGGCATGCCCTCCTGCACGTTTAATTGAACCAGGGTTGATCCCCTGGCTTGGTGATAATGTTAGAGTGGGGAATATTCTGGGCCATGAAGTGGCAGATTGTGGTTGCGTACAATTCTGTTGCTGCTGATGGCCCACAGTGCCTCATGGATGCCCAATCTTGAGTTGCTTGATCGATTCAAAATCTATCTCATATAGCACTTTGGTAATGCCGCACAACACAATGGAAGGTATCCTCAATGTGAAGGTGGATCTTTCTCTCCACAAGGACTGTGCTGTGGTCACTTCTATCGATACTGTTATGGACAGGTGCAACTGCAGCAGGCATGTCGGTGAGGATGAGGTTAAGTATGTTTTCCCATCTTGTTGTTTCCTTCACCAACTGCTGCAGTCCCAGTCTAGCAGTTATGTCCTTTAGTACATGGCCAGCCTGGTCTGTGGTTGCACTATCAAGTCACTCTTGGTGATAGACATTGAAGTCCCCCACCCAGAGCATAATCCTCCCCCTTTCCACCCTCAGTTCTTCTTCCAAGTGGTGTTCAACATGGAGAAGTACTGATTCATCAGCTGATGGTGGATGGTATTTGGTAATCAGCAGGAAGTTTCCTTGCCCATGTTTAACCTGAAGCCATGAGACTTCATGGAGTTCAGAGTCGATATTGAGGACTCCCAGGGCAACTCCCTCCTGACTGTATACCACTGTGCTCTCACCTCAGCTGGGTCTGTCTTGCCAGTGAGACAGGACATACACAGAAATGGTGATTGTGGTGTCTGTGACAGTGTCTGTAAGGTGTGATGTGAGCATGAATATGTCAGGCTGTTGCTTGACTAGTCTGTGAGATAGCCCTCCCAACTTTGGCACAAGCCCCCAGATGTTAATAAGGAAGACTTTGCAGGGTCGGCAGGGCTGGGTTTGTCGTTGTTGTTTCCGGTGCCTGGTTCGATGCTGGGTGGTCTTTCCGGTTTCATCTCTTTTTCGTGTTTTTGTAGTGGTTGATTACAACTGAGCGGCTTGCTAGGCCATTTCAGAGAGCACATAAGAGTCAACCACATTGCTGTGGATCTGGAGTCACATATAGGCCAGACCAGGTACAGATGGAAGATTTACTCTTCTATGATCTATGAAAATGCTTTATTCCTACGCGATCCGTAACTTCTTTGAATAACTTCATAAAAGTGGATCCCTGATCTGATTGAATTTCTTTTGGTAGCCCGTGTCTAGTAAAACATTGGATTAACTCCTCTCCACCCCTCTTACCTTTAATGTTTCTTAATTACATCCGGAAATCTAGAGGTTGCATCCATTATGGTCAACAGATGCTGATACCTACTTTTGTTTTAGGCAGGGATCCAACACAATAAATTAAGACTCTAGTAAAAGGTCCCTCGAGTGCTGGAATGGGTACTAAAAGTGCAGTTTTGATTACCGCTTCGTGTCTCCCTATTACCTGACAACGGTGACTTGTACTGCAAAATTAAAGTACATCCTTATCCAGTCTAGACCAATAAAAATGTATGTTTGCTTGCATTTTCCTTGCTCCTAAATGACCCCCTACTGGAACCTCAGGCACTACCTGAAAACCCTCCTTTCTATAATCCACCAGTAATACCACTTAATGAAATCTGTCCATTTCTCATCAGCTTGAATATGTAAAGATCTCAATTTTCCCATTACTACATTATTTTGAATGTAAAAACATTCTGATGTATATTTATGCTTTGCATGCACGCTTTCCGATACAATTGTTTTATCTCTGACTCTTTCTTGAACTAAAGATATCCGCATCATCCCCCACTTCACCATTTTTCACCAGACTCTAACTTTACCTTACATAGTGGACACTACGCCTCTCACCAATAATTCCACATATTATCACCATTTCTGGCAATTCGCCTTCCAAACTACATGGCCGGGATCCTCCCTTCTGGGGACTAAGTCCCCACGCCGGCGGGAAACCGGTGCCAATGACTCCGGCGTCAATGGCCCCCCCAAGGTGAGGAATTCTCATCTTTCTAGGGAGCTAGGTGGACGCCGGAGGTGTTGGCACCGCTCCAGCCAGCGCCGAAGGGACGACGCGAGCTTGCGCATGCGCGGAACGGCTGGCGTGAATCCGCACATGTGCGGACCGGCCGGCGCGTTCTCGTGCATGCGCGGGGGGTTCTCTTCTCCACTCTGGCCCCCAGGCAATATGGCGGAGCCCTACAGGGGCCCGTGCGGAAGGAAGAAGTGCCCCCACAGAACAAGCCCGTCTGCAGATCGATGGGCCCCGATCGCGGGCCAGGCCACCGTGGGGCTCCCCCGGGGCAGATCCCCCCATGCCCCCTGAGGACCGCCCATGCATACTCACCTGCCAGGTCCTGCTGGTGCGTGAGTTGAGTGATTCACACCGGCGGGGCTGGCCAAAAATGGACGGCCGCTCGGCCCATCGGGGCCCAGAGAATCGCCGGGGGAGGCCGTTGTCAACGGCCCCCGACCAGCATTGCGGCGATCCCGCTCCCACCCGAAAAACGGCGCCGGAGAATATGGCAGCCAGCGTCGGGCGGCAGGGCGAGATTCGCGCCTCCACCGGGGATTCTCTGACCCAGCGGTGGGGGGGGGGGGGGTCGGAGAATCCCGCCCATCTCCATATCTCTCACCATTAAAGACTGATTTGCTCCTGCATCCCTTAAGATCTTAATTTCCTTACCTACTCCACCTTGTACACATGCGTAAACCTTACCCCCACAAATAAAATCCTCAAAATGATCCGGCACCTGCTCATCAACCCACATCTGAAGAGGCTGTACACTCTGTTGCACTTCTTCCACTGGAACAATGTTTTTTCTTCCCACTTCAATAAACCCCGCTGGCTTCTCTTGCTTTACTCTGTCCTCCCAGTACTTTACTTAAGCCACCAACACTGAGTTTTCGTGTCCAACTTTATTACAATGAAATTTTGGGCAGCACGGTAGCACAGTTGCTTCACAGCTCCAGGGATCCAGGTTCGGTTCCCGGCTTGCGTCACTGCCTGTGCGGAGTCTGCACGTTCTCCCAGTGTCTGCGTGAGATCCTCCGGGTGCTCCAGTTTCCTCCCGCAGTCCAAAATGTTCAGGTTAGGTGAATTGGCCATGTTAAATTGCCCTTAGTGCCCAAAAAGGTTGGATGGGGTTACTGGGTTACTGGGATAGGGTGGAGGTGTGGGCTTGGGTAGGATGCTCTTTCCAAGGGCCGGTGCAGACTCGATGGGGCGAATGGCCTCCTTCTGCACTGTAAATTCTATGAATAGGTTGCAAAAAACACTTGGGTGCTCTTATCTCTCTTCCATTATCACAGGTTTCCTTTTTAACCTGAATCAAAGTCTCCTTAACACCACCAGCTAAACCCTCTTTGCCTGCACTACCTGTGACTTTTTAATTTCCTCCGTTTCTATCCTTCAAAGATTGAATTTGATGTTGAAAACCAGACTTTGATTTGTGAACTAATGCAAATTCATCTACCATATCTGCTGCCAGGCTAGCAGTTTTAACTCTTTGCTCTTCCACATGAGTTCCCATTATTGCCAGAGGTGATTCACGAAAATCTTCCAAAATAATTGTTTCCAGAAGAACGTCATACATTTGGTTTATGTTTACTGCTCTTATCGACCCATCAAAATTCTTTTGTTTCATTCTTTCAAATTCTGTAGATGTCTGACTTGGTTCTTGCCTTAGATTTTTAAACTTCTGTCTGTGGGCTTCTGGCACTAGTTCATATACTCTTAAAATGTTTTTACCGCCTCATCATAATCCCTAGATACCTCTTCTGATAGTGATACAAACACTTCACTCGTTCTACCGACCAACTTTGTTTGAACTAACACCACCCACATGATCATTGGCAAATTCAATTGTCTCGGCACTTTCCCAAATGAGATGAAAAAGACTTCCACATTTTTCTCATCAAAGCTTGGCAGTGATTTAATATATTTAAATATATTCTCACTAAATTTAATCTATGGAGTACTTCTTCCTCTAGACCTTCCTCAGCATCTCATTCTCCATTGAGGTTCTCTTTGCAGTTCCTGTTTCCAAAGTTCAAATTCTCTCTCCTTTTCCTTTGCTTCTGTCATTTCCAAACTTTTTCCTTATCCCATTCTTCCTTTGCTAAACTTTCCATTTCTACATCAAACTTCCTTCTTTCCATTTCCTTTTGAAAAGCCCTCTCTCTTTCCTTTCCTGCTATTTCCAATTTCTTTAGTTCTATTTCTTTCTGTTTTTCTTTCTCCTGTATTTCTAATTATTTCATTTGTAATTGAATTCTTGCTAATTCTAATGATTCAGGCTGTGTCTGCCAAATTTAAATTCTGAGCTATTATTTGTATTATCTCTGCCTTCCTCATGCCATTTAGATAAGGCTAACAGCAACATATTTTAACAACCCCAAATGAATAGTTTTCGTCACTCTTTGCTATCCATCGTGAGTGACCTTTTTTACACCCAGAAAACTTTTGCAATTGAAAGGGCCATCTCAAGTCATTAACTTTTAAACTTAAAAACCTTAAAGAAAGCAACCATTCCACACACACTTGAACTGCAATAACTCCAAGTCAAACAAGGAATTTAACTTTAAAACTCCGGCAAAGAGCCCCAATTTTATTTCGATCCCAGACCAAACCCCAACAGTGGCTCGGATACTGGACCGAAACCCCAATGTTTTATTTAAATTTTCTATGATAGTAAGGCAAGAATACATCACTCAAGGAGTGATTTCTTAAAGAAATAGGGATTCGGTACATTAAAACGTAACTTTATTACTGATACAGTATTAAAATCTTTAACATCATACCAGAAAATAACTTAAAATTATCCCTTTACCGAATACTACTCAATGAGGTAAATACATGGGTGGCACGGTAGCACAGTGGTTAGCACTGTTGCTTCACAACACCAGGGACTCCAGTTCGATTACCGCCTTGGGTCACTGTATGTGCGGAGTCTGTACGTTCTTGCCGTTTCTATGTGGGTTTCCTCCGGGTGTCCCGGTTTCCTCCCACAAGTCCTGAAAGACGTGCTTGTTAGGTGAATTGGGCATTTTGAATTCTCCGCCAGTGCACCCGAACAGGTGCACTGTAACTTCATTGTAGTGTTAATGTAAGCCTACTTGTGACACTAATAAAGATTATTTTTGAAAAGCTACTATCTTCATTCCCACTTGAACAAGAAGAAAATAATAATCTCAGCTTTCAATCCACCTTAAATACCAATTGTACAGAGGGATACTTGCTTTACAGAGTTATTCTTGACACTGCTTTACAGAAAAGACCTGGGCGGGATTCTCCGCGAACTGGCGAGGCGGGACACTCCGGCGCCGAGGAGTGGCGTGAACCACTCCGGCGTCGGGCAGCCCCGAAGGTGCGTGTGCTGGCATCATACCAGCGCATGCACAGGGGGGTTCTTTTCCGCACCGGCCATGGCAGAGGTTGACAGCGGCTGGTGCAGAGGGAAAGAGTGCCCTCCCGGGGCCAGATACACCCGCGCGCCCCCGAGGAATATAGAACATAGAACATAGAACATTACAGCGCAGTACAGGCCCTTCGGCCCTCGATGTTACGCCGACCTGTGAAACCACTCTAAAGCCCATCTACACTATTCCCTTATCGTCCATATGTCTATCCAATGACCATTTGAATGCCCTTAGTGTTGGCAGCAGGGCATTCCACGCACTTACTACTCTCTGAGTAAAGAACCTGGGCGAAATTCTCCCCCAACGGCGCGATGTCCGCCGACTGGCGCCAAAAACGGCGCCAATCAGACGGGCATCGCGCCGACCCAACATTAAGGGGCTAGGCCGACGCTGGAGGGATTTCCGCCCCGCCAGCTGGCGGAAATGGTGTTTGTTGCCCCGCCAGCTGGCGGAAATGGCGTTTGGTGCCCCGCCAGCTGGCGCGGAAATGCGGCAAATGCGCAGGAGTGTCAGCGGCCGCTGACAGTTTACCTGCGCGTGCGCGTGAGCGTCAGCGGCCGCTGAAAGTTCCCCGCGCATGCGCAGTGGGGGGAGTCACTTCCGCCTCCGCCATGGTGGAGGCCGTGGCGGAGGCGGAAGGGAAAGAGTGCCCCCATGGCACAGGCCCGCTCGCGGATCGGTGGGCCCCGATCGCGGGCCAGGCCACCGTGGGGGCACCCCCTGGGGTCAGATCGCCCCGCGCCCCCCCCCCCTAGGACCCCGGAGCTCGCCCACGCCGCCTGGTCCCGCCGGTAAATACCAGGTTTAATTTACGCCGGCGGGACAGGCAATTTCTGGGCGGGACTTCGGCCCATCCGGGCTGGAGAATTGAGCAGGGGGTCCCGCCAACCGGCGTGGCCCGATTCCCGCCCCCGCCCAATCTCCGGTACCGGCGACTTCGGCGGGGGCGGGAGCGGAATTCACGGCGGCCAACGGCCATTCTCCGACCCGGCGGGGGGTCGGAGAATGACGCCCCTGGTACCACACTTTAGAATGGATATACAGGTTCTTCAGAAGGTTCAGGATATATTTACCAGAATGGCCAGAATTGACAGATTTTCGTTACAAGGTTAGGCTGCAGAAGCTGGGGTTTTTCAATTTGGAGCAAAGCAGATTGAGGGGAATTTTGATGGAGGTGTATAAGATAAAGACAGATTTGGATGAGATGGACAAGGAAAATTTGTTCCCGTCAACTAATGGTACAAGGTCGAGGGGGCCACAGATTTAAGGTTTTGAACAAGACATACAGGGAGAATTTTAGGAGGAACTTTCTTGTGCAACGAATGGAATGACCTGGAACTTTCTGTCAAAGCAGAAAAAAATCAATGATTTCAAAAAGAAATTGCAAAAAGCACTTGAAGGAAATAAATCTGTGAGGATACAGGGACATAGTGGATTGACTGGACTCCTCTGTGAAGGGTCAGCATTGAGCAGATGGACTGAATGGCCTCCTTCTCTGTTGTAAATGACTCTATTGTTCAATGACGCGATGATTCATAAAATTGTGTTCTGCTTTTGTAAGCTACACTTTTAATTAAAACCCCTTTCTTCTTTTTCAGGTGAAATCTCCTGTAAAGCCCAGGACCTGGAAATTCTGCTGTTGCTTAACTGGCTAATCAGCATGAAGTGTACAGCAAGTAGGAAGGTTTTCTCGTGCAACGCAGCCTCTGATTTTTGTTATCCATTAGCTTGTCTAGTAATTGAAACTGTACTTTAATTCACGGGTAACCATGGTGACACATGTGGAGCTGGTTGCTACCTTACAGCTATGAGATGGGGCTGGGTGACCAACGTGGCATTGTTATGGAGAAAGAAATGTTAAACTTACATTTATATAAAGCCTATCATGACCTCAGGATATCCCAAAGTGCTTCACAGCCAATCAAGTTCTTTCTGAATTGAACTCACTGTTGTAATATAGGAGATGTCACAGTCTATTTGATCACAATAAGCTCCGACACAACAATGCGATAATGACCAGGTAGACCATTTTACTACTTTTTGGTTGAGGGATGAATATTGGCCAGGACACGATGGGGAGCTCCGCTGTGGTTCTTTGAACTTAACACTGGCTCATACTTTACCTGCAGCTGACAAGGTAAACAGAGTCCAATATCTCACATAAAAGACAGGCTCTTGGACCGTCCAACACTCCCTTCACCAAGGATCTAATTGCAGCACTGAAGGAGGACAATTGGCCCATTGGATCCATACCGGCCGCCCGCAGAGGAATCCAGTGAGTTTCCCTACACTTCACTCAATCCCCGCAAAGATGAAAGGTTTTCGTTCCTTCAATCTTTTCCCCTTGAATGTTTCTGCTTCCATCATCCTCATGAGCAGTGAGTTCCAGGTCATTACCGCTCGCTACTCAGAAAACTTCTTCCTCACACTCCTCTCTGCCTCTTGCTCAGAAACTATCTTCTATCCCCATCGAGAGATCCTTGCCATACCTTAATGGGCCATAGTTTGTCCTGCCAATATGATTGGATAAAGCTGAGGCCATTGGTAGTCCATGTACTCCCTATGCCCCAACGTGTCAGTATTTGTAGGTTTCTTCCTGTTTATCCAAAGTTTCTAGGATTCATGGGCGAAATTCTCCCCCAACGGCGCGATGTCCGCCGACTGGCACCAAAAACTGGCCCCAACATTGAGGGGCTAGGCCGACGCCAGAGGGATTTCCACTCCACCAGCTGGCGGAAATGGCATTTGTTGCCCCGCCAGCTGGCGGAAATGGCGTTTGGTGCCCCGCCAGCTGGCGCGGAAATGCGGCGCATGCACGGGAGCGTCAGCGGCCGCCGACAGTTTCTCGCGCAAGCGCAATGGGGAGAGTCTCTTCCACCTCCGCCATGGTGGAGGCCGTGGCGGAGGCGGAAGGGAAAGAGTGCCCCCACGGCACAGGCCCGCCCACGGATCGGTGGGCCCCAATCGCGGGCCAGGCCACAGTGGGGGCACCCCCCGGGGTCAGATCGCCCCGCGCCCCCCCCAGGACCCCGGAGCCCACCCACGCCGCCTGGTCCCGCCGGTAAATACCAGCTTTGATTTACGCCGGCGGGACAGGCAATTTCTGGGCGGGACTTCGGCCCATCCGGGCCGGAGAATTGAGCGGGGGGTCCCGCCAACCGGCGCAGCCCGATTCCTGCCCCCGCCCAATCTCCGGTACCGGAGACTTCGGCGGGGGCGGGGGCGGGATTCACGGCGGCCAATGGCCATTCTCCGACCCGGCGGGGGGTCGGAGAATGACGCCCCATATTTCTGATAATTGCTCAACTCCTTCAAATCTTTAATTCCAACATTCTTCTTTTCCATTATTTTCTGCAGGTTACCACGAAAGTCTCCATTTCACCTTTTCCATTGTACTTACACAAAGGTTCAAACAGAGTAAAATCTTATTCATTATTTCATAATAAAGCAAGCATTAACTAAAACAGAACAAAGAACAAACAAAGAACAAAGAAACGTACAGCACAGGAACAAGCCCTTCGGCTCTCCAGGCCCGTGCCGACCATGCTGCCCGACTAAACTAAAATCTTCTACACTTCCTGGGTTCGTATCCCTCTATTCCCATCCTATTCATGTATTTGTCAAGATGCCCCTTAAATGTCACTATCGTCCCTGCTTCCACCACCTCCTCCGGCAGCGAGTTCCAGGCACCCACTACCCTCTGTGTAAAAAGCTTGCCTCGTACATCTCTAAACCTTGCCCCTCGCACCTTAAACCTATGCCCCCTAGGAATTGACCCATCTACCTTGGGGAAAAGCCTCTGACTATCCACTCTGTCTATGCCACTCATAATTTTGTAGACCTCTATCAGGTCACCCCTCAACCTCTGTCGTTCCAGTGAGAACAAACCAAGTTTATTCACCCGCTCCTCATAGCTAACGCCCTCCATACCAGGCAACATCCTGGTAAATCTCTTCTGCACCCTCTCTAAAGCCTCCACATCCTTCTGGTAGTGTGGCGACTAGAATTGAACACTATACTCCAAGTGTGGCCTAACTAAGGTTCTGTACATCTGCAACATAACTTGCCAATTCTTATACTCAATGCCCCAGCCAATGAAGGCAAGCATGCCGTATGCCTTCTTGACTATTTTCTCCACCTGTGTTGCCCCTTTCAGTGACCTGCGGACCTGTTTTCAAGATTTCAAGACATATGAAATATAACTAGTTCCACCTCTGACAAGCATCATTTATGTTATAAGTTGCAACCTCTGCTTTAACTGCATCTGTCAGCATGTGGCCCTCTTTCAGCTGCATAATTTTCTCTTTGTGTGTTCAGCTTTCACGCACACACGCTTTCCGACAGTGACAGATTGACATATTTCAGCAGAGGTAACCATCATGCTTTGCAATTCAGCCCTGACATAACAGTTGATCAGAAAGAATATTAATACAAGTCAAATATCAAAAGTGTACTGAACCCAACACTTCGAGTAAGTGACATTCTCCGTGGGATGTGGAAAATAGTGTAACATAATGCACCAAATTTCCAAAAGGCATTGACAAAGCTCGACATGAAAAGTTAGTTTTGAGTCTTTAGTGGCCACAGAGAAGCCCAAAATGAGAGGCGTAAAGAAATGTATTTTATTGCAAAACAAACTATATACACAGTATACCTCAAGTCCCAGCCGGGACTACTCATGCTCGGCCACCATCTTGTCTGGCTTTTATAGTTCATTTCTCCGCTGATGGATCCCCCCCCCTCAGCGGGGAAGCTGTGGTCTATGATGCTCACGGGGAGGCTAATTGATCCGTTCCCGTAAGACTCATGCAGGTTATAACAGAGTCCAAAACTGTGAGAGTTCAGAGTAATTATTTGGGAACGGGTAAGGGAATGATGTTAGAATGGAGAACAAGTTCAGCATGATGTCAGTATTGATCACATTTACATTGAGAGCTTGGATTCAAGGACCCAGTGCTAATTGGTCACGTCAGCAGATTATACTAAATTGAACTTGAAAAGATAATTGCGAAAATGTAAAACGGGCTGGACTTAGTATATTGAAATGAAATTAAATAAAATGAAAATGAAATGAAAATCACTTATTGTCACAAGTAGGCGTCAAATGAACTTACTGTGAAAAGCCCCTAGTCGCCACATTCCGGCACCTGTTTGGGGAGGCTGATACGGGAATTGAACCGTGCTGCTGGCCTGCCTTGTCTGCTTTATAAGCCAGTTATTTAGCCCTGTGCTAAACCAGCCCCTCGTGACAGCCATATGGAAAACAGATCAAATATAACATGGGCAAGAATTCATTACAGAACCTCGGAGGGAGAGGTGGAAAATGTATTCCATGAATGTTAAGAGTCTGGAATCTCAGTAGATTTAACACATCTGGCCATTGTTGAGTAACAATAGTTAAAACCAATGGAACACTGAAAAATATGGTTGATGCTGATTGTTAGAGATCTTAGTTATGAGGAAAGGCTAGAAAAATTCAATTTTTGAGCCTCAAAAAGAGGGAATTGAGGCAACTTCCAGGGACATAAATTTAAACTAAAAGTTCCATATAGAACATTAGGCCACAGCTGCAAAATGCTGAAGACAAGATGCGGGATTCTCTCAGCCCGGGGCCAGGCCGGAGAATTGCCGCGGCCGGCGCGAATCGTGCCACGCCGCCCCGACGGCAGGAGGCAATTCTCCTCAGAGCGGTGAATCAGCGCCATTGGCGCCGGCGTGGTGAGCGCGGCACCGATCGGGGGCCGCGTATTCTCAGCCCGGGATGGGCTGAGCGGCCGTTGCAAAAACCCGATTCCCGCCAGCGCCGTTCTAACCTGCTCTCAGCCGGCAGGACCTCAATGTGGAAGGGTCCGGGGCGACCTGTGGCAGGGGGGGGAGGGGGGGGGGGGTCCGACCCCGGGGGGGGGGGGGGGCTCCGATGTGCCCTGGGCCGCGATCGGAGCCCACCGATTGGTGGGCCGGCCTCTCATGCTGGTGGCCTCCTTTCTTCCGCGCCGGTCCCTGTAGCCCTACGCCATGTTGCGTCGAGGCCGGCGCAGAGAAGGGAGCCACTGCGCATGCACGCGTTGGCGGCGGTGCCACTGCGCATGCGCGCATTGGCGGCGGTGCCACTGCGCATGCGCAGACCCCACGGCGCCCAGTTGATCAGCGGTCGCTCCAGTGCCGTACTGGCCCCCTGTAGGGGCCAGAATTGCTGGTCCTGAGGCCATGTTGACACCATCGGGAAACGCAACCGCATTTCCGACAACGTCAACATTTATCCTCATGATCACAGAATCCCGCCCAAGATGTCAGTTGATTCCTCAGACAGAGCGATCAGCACATGGAGAGAACTTATAGATAGAATAATACTCAAAACTGAACATTGACTACGACACCAATATTTCCCAGGATCTCAAAATGGTGGGCTTCTACACCCTCTCCAACCTCTCCCCTCTCCCACAATCCATGAGCTTTTAAAATCCCAACCCGGGCTTCACATAATAATTAATTCAGGACTTTGGCTTATATTGGGCTATTTTTGAACCCTGTTTGGTGTCTTGTACTATGTGACTTGTCTCTCCAGCAGTTTCTTGATAATTGGAGATCAGTATATTCAGTCTAACTTTAAGATGTGTTCGTATGAATTACCCACAATAATGGGCACATTCACTCACATTTGAGGAGCGATGATTATATTTGAAAATTAGTCGTTCTAATTTCTCTGCTTTACCCTGGCACAAATGACATTCCAATTCACTGCAACCTGCTCTCCTCACCCTCAGAAGATCCTGGGCTGGATTCCTGGGTCTCCGAATCCTCAGAGAACAGGGTAACAACCCATGCTGTGTGCTGGGACCCCATGGAACTCCTGGTGCATAGATTCTGTGGGAATTGCCTGGGAGGTTTGACTGCTGACGGACAATTTCCCAGCTCCCTGGTACCCTCTGAAAATGTTTTTGACTCTGATTTAGAGTAAGATTTAGAGTAAGTCCAACTTACTTACCTGCATGGTTACAAAGGAAATATTAGACAGAGAAATCTGAGTTTAACTCTGCCTCCCAACTAGATTCTCCGCTCCTCCCCAATCCAGCCCCTGGCTGACCCCCGCAAACCCAACCAAACCAGCCCCCACCACCCAACTACCCTTCTAACTACCTAACACCCCCAATGAACCCCCCAGCAATGCCTGATCAATCCTGACTAACCTCCGATGAGACAGCACCTAACAATCTGACCGACTATAGGCAGCATGGTAGCATAGCGGTTAGCACAGTTGTTTCACAGCTCCAGGGTCCCAGGTTCGATTCCTGACTTGGGTCACTGTCTGTGCGGAGTCTGCACGTTCTCCCTGTGTGTGCATGGGTTTCCTCCGGGTGCTCCGATTTCCTCCCACAGTCCAAAGATGTGTGGGTTAGGTGGATTTGCCATTCTGGATTGCCCTTAGTGTTCAAAAAGGTTGGGTGGGGTTACTGGATTCTGGGGATAAAGAGGGATAGGTGGAGGCGTGGGGCTTAAGTAGGGTGCTCTTTCCAAGGGCCGGTGCAGACTTGATGGGCTGAATGGTCTCCTTCTGCACTGTAAATTCTATGATTCTATGATTCTATGACTACCCTGACCCAGCTACCCATTCACCCACGTACCCATCTGTTATGTATAAAAGTAATACCATTGGCTGGTGTCTTACACAATAATGTCATTGGAGCGTTTGGCGGGCTTTTGTGGAATTCATTATTGTACCCTGCTTGAGCAGCATTTCATATATAAACCCCTGACACTATGTTATACGAACTCGACGTGGACCACCTCTGATTCTTTCTCTTTGTGGCTACAACAAAGAACACAACAAAAGATAAATTGGCGACGAGGTCTGGGCCTAGTGAAAAGGGAGAAAAACAACTTTCTATGACGATTTTGTGAGCCAGAAGAAGGAATCATTGATGGAAATCTAGGCCTATACACCATCAGGAGTGAGGTCAGGAAAAATATTGTCGACTTCGAAGGCCAAATCATCATTGTGGCAAGATAAAAACAACTCTCAATTAATATTTGGACACCGTACAATTTATAGCGGGGCATCAGCGAATCATCCGGTCGATCGCGACACCCGCTCGTGCAAGTAAAAGAGATTTCAAGAAAAAGTTTGGACAGCTGAGAGTTACCGGAGGCTTACTTCAAACAGACGATCGAAGTTTTCAGTGCACTTACCGTTGTAGTGGGGGTAGCTGTGAAGACCGCGCACGAGGCACTGAAATTGGCCTCGAGAACGCTAACCTGATGGCCCTGCAACCTACTGCTTGGGAATCGATAGCGAGGCACAGAAACAGCGAGTCTGCTTGTGCGCTGCGTGTTTGTCTGCTTTAAACAGAGAGAAAATGAACAGCAGGGGAGACAGGCTGAAGGCTGAGTAGCACAGATCAGGGAATTGCAATCCAAAAATGGCGGGAAGAAAAAGCGCCACGGAAGCTTTTGAGGAGGAGACATGGAACTCTCACAAGAAAAGGTTCCAATTGTTCCTTAAAGCCAATCAGAGCCCCACAGGGACCCCTGTAATATGGGGACCCCCACAGGAGCCCCTGTAATAGGGGGACACCACCAGATACCTCCGTAATAAGGGGACGCCCAGGGATTCCTTCCTAAAGGAACCCCCTCCACACACCATTCCCCCCTCACACACAGACCCCCCACCACTCCCAGAAAAGGGATCCCTGTCTGGAAGCTAGAGAACCATCCAGAGAGGGGCAGTGGGAAGCATTATAGCTGTACTACTTACCTTACAGCTCCGTTACTTGAAGGAGAGCAGCTGTGCCCACAGATCGTCCCCACAGATCCACTATCTGCAAGCCATTCATAGCTTTGGAGTAGTTGTCTGTGATTGACAGCTCGCAAAACCATCTGCTGCTTTGCTCTATTCCTCTCCTTTGGTGACTCAGTGGCCTAAGTGGTGAAACCTCATCGTTTGTATATATTGACCACATCAAAAAGCGGTAAGTGCAGTGAAATCACATGCTTGAGTGACTGGAATGCACTTAGTGCACTCATGTGGCATAAACTTGCTATGCCTGCCCCGTCAATTTACTCTGCAAGGGTAATGTCCACTTTTCTCTTGGCCACTCCATTTGGGTTGCTATTTTCTCAAAAGCCCTATGAAAGGCTTCTACCTCCTTCTCTTTGAACTTTGAGAGGGCCTGTATAAATTTAAACATATCGCCACTAGGCTCCATGCTAAGATGAAGCTTCCCTCTAGTCTCTGACAGCTCCCCTCTCCTTTTTTTAAATTCATTTATGGAATGTGGCGTCGCTGTGTAGGCCAGCCTTTATAGCCCATTCCCAGTTGCCCTTCAGAAGTGTTGGTGAGTTGCCTCTTGAACCGCTGCAGTCCTTGAGGTGTAGATACACCCATTGTGCTGTTAGGGAGGGAGTTCCAGGATGTTGCCCCAGAAACAGTGAAGGAACGGCAATATATTTCCAAGTCAGGGTGGTGAGTGACCGGGACCTCCAGGTGGTGGGATTCCCAGGTATCTGCTGCTCTTACCCTACTTGATATAGTGGTCATGGGTTTGGAAGGTGCTGTCTGAGGAACCTTGGTGAGTTACTGCAGTGCATCTTGTAGATGGTATACATGGCTGCCACTATTCGTCGGTGGTGGAGCGTTTAAATGTTTGTGGAATGGGGAGCAATCCTGGATGGCTTCGAGCTTCTTGAGTGTTGGAGCTGCACTCATTCAGGCAAGTGGAGAGTATTCCATTGCACTCCTGACTTGCGCCTTATAGATGATGGACAAGTTTTGGAGGGGTCAGGAGCTGAGTTGCTTGCTGTAGGAATCCTAGCCTTCGACTTGCCCTGGTAGCCACAGTATTAATATGGCTGGTCCAGTTCAGTTTCTGACCAATGGCAACCCCCAGGATGTTGATTGTGGGGGAATCAGTGAAGGTAACACCATTGAATGTCAAGCGGCTGTGGTTAGATCCTCTGTTGTAGGAGATGGTCGTTGACTGGCACGTGTATGGAGCGAATGTAACTCCAGTGCCTTGAGCTGGATCCCTCTCTTGCTTTTTCCTCTCTCTCAAATTCCAACCGCCTCATTTCTTTTTCTATTCTTTTTAATTCCCTTTCATGCATGAACTGCAACCAAATTCTCTCCAGCTCAATTTCCCCACCAGAAAATGTCCTTGAGGATTTTGAAAATCATTCCACTGGGATAGGATCCAATCACCACCTGTTACTGTGCAGAGTACGGCCTTTTGGCCAATTCATTGGCCACCAGCCAATCAATCAAACCGAGTCCCACCCCATCTCACTCGCTCTGCTTCCAAAAGTCTGAAGCTCCTGTTCAAACTAGCAGAGGCTAGCAGAGTATTCCCTCCTGTACCTTCCAAATTCCTCATTATCTCTGCTGCTTGGCTTAAAGATACATGTCCATAAATCACCCATGGATCAAAAATGATAATGGCAAAATAAAAGAAAGGGGAAATAATGGAATAAACAGGAAGGACGCCTACAACATACAGAAATAATGTGCATTCATTAGCACAAAGCGCACCGGTTATAATGATATTCAAAAGGAAACTACGCAGACAGTTCAACCGTTTGACTCCAACTTCAACTTCAGAGATAGTCAGGCAACAACATCAGACTCAAATGGCTGGAAGGGAACAACTTGCCAAAAGCAGAGGACTGGATTCTCCG
This sequence comes from Scyliorhinus torazame, assembly GCF_047496885.1. NCBI lineage: Eukaryota > Metazoa > Chordata > Chondrichthyes > Carcharhiniformes > Scyliorhinidae > Scyliorhinus > Scyliorhinus torazame. Next base: position 57,040,937 of record NC_092727.1, read on the forward strand.
AGCCTCTGCGCCAAAATCCCGTTCCCCGGAGAATTTTGCACGCACAAACAATGCAGCGCGGGTAGGGGGCCATTAACAGAGGCACCCCCCTCGATTCTCCGCATGCAACTGGCTGAGTTCCCGACGGTGTGGTTCTAACCACCTCTCGGCTGTTGGGAACGTAGGGTGGCGGCTGCGGACTCAGACCACCCTGGTGGGGGGCAGAGGGATCGTTCACCGGGAGGGCCTCATGGACGGTGAGGGGAGTGATCCAGCGTCATGGACCGGCAGGCACGAGCAATCTCGGGTGGGCCTACATTTTTGTGCCACTCCGGGGTCCGAGTCCACCATGTCGCATGGCCGTGCGCATGCGCGGATTCCCGATCGGACGTGCGGGCCCCATATCCACAGCCAGAGCTGCGAGACCCACTCCAGGGCCCAGCCAGCCCCCTGCAGATGGGAGAATCACTCAGGACTTTCTTAAGAAAAGTTCAGAGTGAAACAAGAGTTTTTACGCTGGCTTGGGGACAGAGCCCCATTATTGGAGAATCCAGCCCTCAGTCTTTGACCATGGGGAACGTGTTCTTCCAAGAAATTACACCTCAGGCAAAAAATGGACTCCAGCAATTGTATTTGCCAAAACTAGCCTGATTTCATATACTGTACAATCACAGGAACAGGCCCTTTGGCCCTCCAAGACTACGCCGATCATGATGCCTGTTTCAACTAAAACCTTCTGCAGTTTTGGGTTCCATATCCCTTTATTCCAATCCTATTAATGTATTTGTCAAGATGCCTCTTTAATGTCAATGCTCCCCCGGTAGCGTGTTCCAGGCACTCACCACCCTCTGTGTAAAAAACTTGCCTCATACATCTCCTCGAAACTTTGCCCCTCGCAATGTAAACCTGTGTCCCCTAATAATTGCATTTTCCACCCTGGGAAAAAGTGTCTGACTAACCACTCTGTCCATACCCCTTCTAATTTTGTAAGCCCCTATCAGGTTGCCCCTTAACCTCCGTTGTTCCAATGAAAACAATCCGAGTTTATCCAACCTCTCCTCACAGCTAATACCCTCCAGGCAAGGCAATATCCTGGTAAGCCTTTTCTGTACCCTCTCCAAAGCCTCCACATTTTTCTGATAACGTGGCGACGAGAATTGGACACAATATTCCAAATGTGGCTGAAGGTTCTATACAGCTGCAACATAACTTGTCAATTTTTTACACTCACATGCCATCTGCCTTCTGGACCACCTTATCCTGCATTGCCAATTTCAGTGATCTGTGGGCCTTACGCCCAGATCTCTCTGCCTGTCAATACTCCTAAGGGCTCTGCCATTTACTGTATAATTTTTACATGCATTAGATCTTCCAAAATGTATTACCTCACATTTGTCCGCATTAAACTTAATCTGCCATTTCTCCGCCCAAGTCTTCAACCAATCTATATCCTGCTGTATCCTCTGGCAATCCTCTTCACTATCCGCATCTCCACCAACCTTTGTGTCATCTGCAAACTTACTTATCAGACCAGCTACATTCTCTCCAAATAATTTATATATACTACGAACAGCAAAGGTCCCAGCGCTGATCTCTGCGAACACCACTAGTCACAGCCTTCATTCAGAAAGGCTCCCTTTCACTGCTTTGGTTGGTCAAATAAAAGTAAAATACTGTGGTTGCTGGAAATCTAAAATAAAAACAGATAAACTCAGAAGATCTGTGTAGAATCATGTAGTTGGAAAGGAGGTGGAGGAGGTGGTGGGGCAGTGAGGAACTGAAGTAAATTACTATTAATAAAGAAATGGTTTTAGAACATAGAACAGTACAGCACAGAACAGGCCCTTTGGCCCCCGATGTTGTGCCGAGCATTGTCCGAAACCAAGATCAGGCTATCCCACTCCCTGTCATTCTGGTGTGCTCCATGTACCTATCCAATAATCGCTTGAAAGTTCCTAAAGTGTCCAACTCCACTATCACAGCAGGCAGTCCATTCCACACCCTGACCACTCTCTGAATAAAGAACCTACCTCGGACATCCCTACTATATCTCCCACCCTGAACCTTATAGTTATGCCCCCTTGTAACAGCTACATCCACCCGAGGAAATAGTCTCTGAAAGTCCACTCTATCTATCCCCCTCATCATTTTATAAATCTCAATTAAGTCACCTCTCATCCTCCTCCGCTCCAAAGTGAAAAGCCCTAGCTCCCTCAACCTTTCCTCATAAGACCTATCCTGCAAACCAGGCAGCATCCTGGTAAGTCTCCTTTGCTCCCTTTCCAATGCTTTCACATCCTTCCTACAGTGAGGTGACCAGAACTGCACACAATACTCCAAATGTGGTCCCACAAGGGTCATGTACAGTTGCAGTATAACCCCGCAGCTCTTAAACTCAAGCCCCCTGTTAATAAACGCTAACACACTGTAGGCCTTCTTCACGGCTCTATCCATTAGAGTGGCAACCTTCAGAGATCTGTGGACATGAACCCCAAGATCTCTCTGTTCCTCCACATTCCTCAGAACCTTGCCGTTGACCCTGTAATCCGTATTCAAATTTTTTCCACCAAAATGAATCACCTCGCATTTCTCAGGGTTAAACTCCATCTGCCATTTCTCGGCCCAGCTCTGCATCCTATTAATGTTTCTTTGCAGCCGACAACAGCCCTCCATCCCATCCACTACTCCACCAATCTTGGTGTCATCAGCAAATTTACTGACCCACCCTTCAGCCCCCCTCCTCCAAGTCATTGATAAAAATGACAAATAGCAGAGGTCCTAGCACTGATCCCTGTGGTACACCGCTGGTAACTGGTCTCCAGTCTGAAAATTTTCCATCCACCACCACCCTCTGTCTTCTATGTGATAGCCAGTTACTTATCCAATTGGCCAAATTCCCTTCTATCCCACACCTCCTTACTTTCTTCATGAGCCGACCATGGGGAACCTCATCAAACGCCTTACTAAAATCCATGTGTACAACATCAACTGCTCTACCTTCATCTACACACTTCGTTACCTCCTCAAAAAATTCAATCAAATTTGTGAGGCAAGACCTACCCTTCACGAATCCGTGTTGACTATCCCGGATTAAGCTGCATCTTTCCAAATGGTCATAAATCCTATCCCTCAGGACCTTTTCCATTAACTTACCGACCACCGAAGTAAGACTAACCAACCTATAATTACCAGGGTCATTCCTATTCACTTTCTTGAATAGAGGAACAACATTCGCCACTCTCCAGTCCTCTGGCACTATCCCCGTGGACAGTGAGGACCCAAAGATGAAAGCCAAAGGCTCTACAATCTCATTCCTTGCCTCCCAAAGAATCCTTTGATATATCCCGTCTGGCCCAGGGGACTTGTCGACCCTAAGGTTTTTCAGAATTGCTAATACATCCTTCCTCAGAACATCTACCTCCTCCAGCCTACCCGCCTGTATCACACTCTCATCCTCAAAAACATGGCCCCTCTCCTTGGTGAACACGGAAGAAAAGTATTCATTCAACGCCTCTCCTATTTCTTCTGACTCCATGCACAAGTTCCCACTACTGTCCTTGACCGGCCCTAACCTCACCCTGGTCATTCTTTTAATTCTCACATAAGAGTAAAAAGCCTTGGGGTTTTCCTTGATCCGACCTGCCAAGGACTTCTCATGCCCCCTCCTAGCTCTCCTAACTGCTTTTTTTTAGCTCATTCCTTGCTACCTTGTAACACTCAAGCAACCCAACTGAACCTTGTTTTCTCATCCTTACATACGCTTCCTTTTTCCTCTTGACAAGACATTGAACCTCTTTTGTGAACCATGGTTCCCTCACACGGCCATTTCCTCCCTGCCTGACAGGGACATACCTATCAAGGACACGCAGTATTTGTTCCTTGAATAAGCTCCACTTTTCATTATAAGCGAATGACTAGGGAAAGAGTAGGACCAGTCAAGGACAGGGATGGGAAATTGTGTGTGGAGTCTAAAGAGATAGGCGAGATACTAAATGAATATTTTTTGTCAGTATTCACTCAGGAAAAAGATAATGTTGTGGAGGAGAATGCTGAGCCCCAGGCTATTAGAATAGATGGCATTGAGGTACGTAGGGAAGAGGTGTTGGCAATTCTGGACAGGCTTAAAATAGATAAGTCCCCGGGACCTGATGGGATTTATCCTAGGATTCTCTGGGAGGCCAGGGAAGAGATTGCTGGACCTTTGGCTTTGATTTTTATGTCATCATTGGCTACAGGAATAGTGCCAGAGGACTGGAGGACAGCAAATGTGGTCCCTTTGTTCAAAAAGGGGAGCAGAGACAACCCCGGCAACTATAGACCGGTGAGCCTCACGTCTCTGGTGGGTAAAGTCTTGGAGGGGATTATAAGAGACAAGATTTATAATCATCTAGATAGGAATAATATGATCAGGGATAGTCAGCATGGCTTTGTGAAGGGTAGGTCGTGCCTCACAAACCTTATTGAGTTCTTTGAGAAGGTGACTGAACAGGTAGACGAGGGTAGAGCAGTTGATGTGGTGTATATGGATTTCAGCAAAGCGTTTGATAAGGTTCCCCACGGTAGGCTATTGCAAAAAATACGGAGGCTGGGGATTGAGGGTGATTTAGAGATATGGATCAGAAATTGGCTAGCTGAAAGAAGACAGAGGGTGGTGGTTGATGGGAAATGTTCAGAATGGAGTACAGTCACAAGTGGAGTACCACAAGGATCTGTTCTGGGGCCGTTGCTGTTTGTCATTTTTATCAATGACCTAGAGGAAGGCGCAGAAGGGTGGGTGAGTAAATTTGCAGACGATACTAAAGTCGGTGGTGTTGTCGATAGTGTGGAAGGATGTAGCAGGTTACAGAGGGATATAGATAAGCTGCAGAGCTGGGCTGAGAGGTGGCAAATGGAGTTTAATGTAGAGAAGTGTGAGGTGATTCACTTTGGAAGGAATAACAGGAATGCGGAATATTTGGCTAATGGTAAAGTTCTTGAAAGTGTGGATGAGCAGAGGGATCTAGGTGTCCATGTACATAGATCCCTGAAAGTTGCCACCCAGGTTGATAGGGTTGTGAAGAAGGCCTATGGAGTGTTGGCCTTTATTGGTAGAGGGATTTAGTTCCGGAGTCGGGAGGTCATGTTGCAGCTGTACAGAACTCTGGTACGGCCGCATTTGGAGTATTGCGTACAGTTCTGGTCACCGCATTATAGGAAGGACGTGGAGGCTTTGGAGCGGGTGCAGAGGAGATTTACCAGGATGTTGCCTGGTATGGAGGGAAAATCTTATGAGGAAAGGCTGATGGACTTGAGGTTGTTTTCGTTGGAGAGAAGAAGGTTAAGAGGAGACTTAATAGAGGCATACAAAATGATCAGGGGGTTGGATAGGGTGGACAGTGAGAGCCTTCTCCCGCGGATGGATATGGCTGGCATGAGGGGACATAACTTTAAACTGAGGGGAAATAGATATAGGACAGAGGTCAGAGATAGGTTCTTTACGCAAAGAGTAGTGAGGCCGTGGAATGCCCTACCTGCTACAGTAGTGAACTCGCCAACATTGAGGGCATTTAAACGTTTATTGGATAAACATATGGATGATAATGGCATAGCGTAGGTTAGATGGCTTTTGTTTCGGTGCAACATCGTGGGCCGAAGGGCCTGTACTGCGCTGTATTGTTCTATGTTCTATGTTCATTTGTGCCTTTCCCTGACAGTTTCTGTTCCCATTTTATTCTCCCTAATTCTTGCCTAATTGCATCATAATTACCCCTTCCCCAATTATAAACCTTGCCCTGCCGTATGGCCCTATCCCTCTCCATTGCAATAGTGAAAGACACCGAATTGTGGTCGCTATCTCCAAAGTGCTCTCCCACAAGCAAATCTAACACTTGGCCCGGTTCATTACCCAGTACAAAATCCAATGTGGCCCCCCCTCTTGTCGGCCTATCCACATATTGTGTCAGGAAGCCCTCCTGCACACACTGTACAAAAACTGCCCCATCCGAACTGTTCGACCTATAGAGGTTCCAATCAATATTTGGAAAGTTAAAGTCACCCATGAGACCTACCCTGAGACCTCCACACCTATCCATAATCTGTTTTGCAATTTGTTCCTCCATATCTCTATTACTATTTGGGGTGTTTATCTGCACTCTCTCCCTGTTCCTCACCTCACTAGCACATGGCACCGGCAACAAACTAGAGATGACAACATAGTTTGCCTTGGCTCTCAGCTTCCAGCCTAGCTCCCTAAATTCATGTTTTAAATCCCTGTCCCTTCTCTTACCTATGTCGTTGGTACCGATGTGCACAACGACTTGTGACTCTTCCCCCTCCCCCTTAAGGATTCTGAAAACACGGTCCGAGACGTCATGGACCCTAGCACCCGGGAGGCAACATACCATCTGTGAGTCTCTTTCGTACCACAGAACCGTCTATCTGTCCCTCTAACTATCGAGTCCCCAATAACTATTGCTCTCCTGCTCTCCCTCCTTCCCTCCTGAGCCACAGGGATGGACTCAGTGCTGGAGATCCATTCACCGTGGCTTACCCCTGGTTGGTCGTCCCCCTCCACAGTATCCAAAGCGGTATACTTGTTACTGAGGGGAACAACCACAGAGGATCCCTGCACAGACTGCTTCCTCCCAGCCCCTCTCACCGTCACCCATCTATCTTGATTCTTCGGAGTAACTACACTTGACAACAGCTCCTCCACAAACCACCTTCTCGATACAGTGACCGCAATGCACGGATGCAAATTCTCCCCGCAACAGCCAATCAGCATCTCCGCTCTGCTGCCCTCTGCTGGATGTTTTGTGGAAAGTAATGGTATTAAAGGTGGATAAATCTCCAGGGCCTCATAATCTTCATTCCAGAGTACTTAAGGAAGTGGCGCAAGAAATAATAGACACATTGGTGGTCATTTTCCACAATTCTTTGGACTTTGGATTGATTCCCACAGATTATAAACCCGCTATTCAAAAAGGCAGGCATAGAGAAAACAGGGAACTATAGACCAGCGAGCCTAACGGCGGTAGTAGGGAAGTTGCTAGAGTCCATCAAGGATTTCATAGCACAGCATTTGGAAAGTAGTGGTATAATCAGACAGTCAGCATATATTTACGAAAGAGGAATCATGCTTGACAAATCTGCTGGAATTCTTTGAAGATGTAACTCGTAGAGTTGACCAAGGAGAACTGGTGGATGTTGTTTATTTAGACTTTCAGGAGGCTTTTGATAAGGTTTCATGCAGCAGGTTACTATATTAAGATAAACCGAATGGGATTGTGGCTGGTGTCTTGAAATGGATAGAAAGCTGGTTAGCAGACAGGAAGCAAAATCTTTAAATAAATGTAAGAAGTCTTACAACACTAGACTTCTTACTGGGCTCACCCCAGTCCAACGCCAGCATCTCCACATTTTAAATAAATGGGCCTTTTTCTGATTGGCAGGCAGTAACTAGTGGGGTAATGTAGAGACCCCAACTATTCACATTATATCATAATGATTTGGACGAGGGAACTAAATGTATAACACGGCATGGTGGCACAGTGGTTAGCACTGCTGCCTCACAGCTCCAGGGACCCGGGCTCAATTCCAGCCTCAGGTGACTGCCTGTGTCCACATGTATCAGTCACAGAAAGTAAGCGCACAGATGCAACAGGCAAATGATATGTCGGCCTTCATACCGATACGATTTGAGTAGAGGAATAGGGATGTTTTGCTGCATTTGTATAGGGCATTGGTGAGGCCAGACCTGGAGTATTGTGTGCAGTTTTGGTGTCCTTATCTGAGGAAGGATGTCCTTGCTATGGAGGGAGTGCAGCGAAGGTTTACCAGGCTGATTGCTGGGATAGCGGGACTGTCATATGAGGAGAGACTAAGTCTGTTAGGATTATATTCATTGGAGTTTAAAAGAGTGAGAAGAGATCTCATAGAAACGTTAAAAATGTGAACCGGATTAGGCAGGATAGATTCAGAACGAATGTTCCCAATGGTGGAGGAATCCACAATTAGGGGTTATTGTTTGAGGATAAGGTGTCAATATTTTAGGACTGAGGTGAGGAGAAATTTCTTCTCCAGAGAGTGGTGGATCTGTGGAATTCACTACCACAGAAAGTAGTTGAGGCCAAAACGTTGTGTAATTTCAAGAATAAATTAGATATAGCCCTTGAGGCTAAAGGGATCAAGGGATATGGGGGAAGGCAGAATCAGGGTATTGAACTTGATGATCAGCCAGGATCATAATGAATGGTAGAGCAGGCTTGAAGGACGAATTGGCCTCCTCCTGCTTCCATTTTCTATCTATGTAAGACTAAGGATACGTTGGGACGAAGGAGGTTTCGTTCAGATATTCTGTACACTTCTACCTTGCTTCAGTTTTGTGGAAGGATCATTTAGATCCCAACGTTAATTTTTTAAAAATTCATTCATGGCACGTGGGCATTGCAGGCTGTGCCAGCATTTAATGGTCATCACTAATTGCCCTTGAAGGGGCTGTTAAGAGTCAACCACATTGCTATGGGTCTGGAGTCACATGTAGGCCAGACCGAAAAACAGCACACACGTTCGATAAGGGGCCTCAATGACAAGGCTGCAAATAGCCCTGTTCTGTACACTGAAGGAGATCCGCTTGCCGGATTTCTGGAGCCCCTGAAGTGACCCCCGACGACGGGAAAACCCAGCCCAATCGCGCACGCAATACCCAGGTGGCACCAGCAGTGCCAGGGCACCACTCTGCCCACAGGGCATGCAGCTGGGAGACCCCCATGAACACTGTTCTGTCTGGTCCCCATTTATGGGTACCAGTGCTAAACAGCACTCAGCCAAGGTCTCTGAGGCAAAGGTGTTAAATCCCAAAATCTCAGTGTAGTGATCTGTACATCTGTACACACATCTGCACAGACACCAGGGACTGCAGCACAGATGTAACAGCCACAGCATCACTAGAGGGCAGCATCAGAGATGGGTATAAAGGGTCGAGCCCAAGGCAGGATCCGCCTCTTTCAGAAGCACAGGGCTAGGGTGCAGCAGCAGACAGAGACAGCTCAGCATAGGCAGCTTACCTTAGCTTCACTGGTCATACCTCTTGACTGTATTATATCTAGTTAAGCACTGGAAACAGAATGGACCCATTGAATAAAGTATTTGTGTTAACTGGGAGTCTACAATCTTTATTCAGACTTCGAGAATAACATACTCAGGTACCTTGGGAATCTGCACATTAGAGTGAGGCTTACTGCCTCACTCCAATATGCAGATTTGCCAAAATGTGATCCCATTGTGGGCGGGATTCACAACGCAACATCTCGCAAAATCACGTTGAATCTCGCGAGGCATGGCAAACTGGGTAGATCCCGGGAGTGGGGTCTCCCGGCTTTCAACAGCCAGGCTGCACCGCAGCGAGCTGTTGTTTGGACGTAGTGTGGCCGTTCGATCGCACCCTAGCCAGGAAATAGCCTGGGACCAACCTTTAGATCATTTGGCCAAGTATCTCCTTGTACATCTTGTCACGTTTTGTTCTGTATTGCTCCTGTGAAGCACCTTGGGACATTTTATTACATTAAAGGTGCTATATAAATACAACTTGCTGCTGTTGATTGGTGAGATCTGAAGTCACATATTTTCATCCGCAATTTACTCAGAGTCGACTCAGACCTCCTGCTTTCATTTCACTTCCAAATCCCTTCCCATTCCAATCAACGTGATGTGAAGTGGACAAATTGCAGTTCAATGTTCAAGGAGATGTGCCCTCACACATTATGGTGCTGTAATGTTAATGTACGGGTTGTCCTGCTCATTGTCTGTCTGTGGCCGTAAGGAGTGCGATATGGAAGAGTGTGAGCGGCAGTACAAAGTAACTTACCTTTCTCCTCTTATTTATAGATTGGAATAAGGTTAACTATCTCATTCGCTGTTTATGTCTCATACTGACCATACTCATTTTGTCCTGTTATTGGAATGCATTCCTTGGGTAAGTCCTTTCAAATGTGTCTCCATGCATGAACATTTCCCTTCCTGGTGCGGAATGAAAATAATGATTAGACTGGTTGAAGGTACGTTTCAGCAAAACCTCTGTTATTTTTTGGATAATTACAAATTAGGAATTTCTTTCAGGAAGCTGATTTGGGAACTATGTTGTATAATAATGAGCAGTGATTCCCTTCCAGCCTTCAGTAATTCCCCACTCAAATCAGAGTGGTGAGAATTATGGTCACATTAAATATGGACGGACCTGTTTTTGGCTTTTGCATTACACTCTGTTTAATGCTATTTAATTGTACCTTTTGCCCACTAACACTCCCACTTCCCAAACTATTTCCTGGCGAGCAGGGTGGACAGCCAGCTTAGTTTGCTGAATCTGTGGGCTTTCTAAGGTCAGGGGCCACATCACAGTTTGAAAACCGGTTCTTTAAACATTCCCTGTATAAACTAGTTCCACAGAAATGTGGCACAGCTGGGATGTTCCAGAAATATATTTAAACTAATTGGACTGGATTCTCTGATCCCACAGCCACATCTTTCTCTGCGACATGCCATTCGCTGGTGGCAGGATTCTGTATTCTGCCACTTTCCAATGGGTAATTCCCATTGAAACCGCGCCACACCGCCGGGAAATCCACGTGCGCTGCTAGCGGGAAAAGAGAATCGCAACGGCCAGAGAATCCCGGCCAATATCTCCAACTCCCAGGCTTTCCCTTTGTCCTGGGAGTCCACAGGGGTAATTTAAACCTCTTATTGAGGCAGCTGACACATCCTATCTCCATCAGGTCACTCATTGCTGCTTCCAACATATCCCATTATGATCCGAGAAAATAAACATGGGCCATCCTTTGATGTGCCAGCCTCCCAGCCTTTGATTTATCTTACATTTAAAAATGTCAATTCTCAAAATAAAAGTCACAATCCTAAAACATATGCTGCATAAAATTCGACATTTGCAGCAACTGTCACTCTGATCATCAGATCAGATTTAGCTGCAATTGTATCAAAATATCACAACAGAATCAATGGGAGTAAATTCAAATCAACCTGCCCAATGGTAACTTTCTGCTTTAAAATCAGACATTTTTTAAAAGAAGCGGATGTTCCAAAGTTGTCAGTGTCTTGGCAGGCAGGCGGGTTAGAATAGCACTCAGTGTATCAGTGAACAATTGAATACAGCTCTATATCTGATTAGTAAGTTTGCAGACGACACAAAGGTTGGTGGAATTGCGGATAGCGATGAGGGCTGTCAGAGGATACAGCAGGATTTAGATTGTTTGGAGACTTGGGCGGAGAGATGGCAGGTGGAGTTTAATCCGGACAAATGTGAGGTAATGCATTTTGGAAGGTCGAATGCAGGTAGGGAATATACAGTGAATGGTAGAACCCTCAAGTGTATTGAAAGTCAGAGAGATCTAGGTGTTCAGGTCCACAGGTCACTGAAAGGGGTAACACAGGTGGAGAAGGTAGTCAAGAAGGCATACGGCATGCTTGCCTTCATTGGCCGGGGCATTGAGTATAAGAATTGGCAAGTCATGTTGCAGCTGTTTAGAATCTTAGTTAGGCCACACTTGGAGTATAGTGTTCAATTCTAGCCGCCACACTGCCAGAAGGATGTGCAGGCTTTAGAGAGGGTGCAGAAGAGATTTACCAAAATGTTGCCTGGTATGGAGGGCATTAGCTATGAGGAGCGGTTGAATAAACTTGGTTTGTTCTCACTGGAACGACGGAGGTTGAGGGGCGACCTGATAGAAGTCCACAAAATTATGAGGGACATAGACAGAGTGGATAGTCAGAGGCTTTTCCCCAGGGTAGAGGGGTCAATTACTAGGGGGCATAGGTTTAAGGTGAGAGGGATAAGGTTTAGAGTAGATGTACAAGGCAAGTTTTTTACACAGAGGGTAGTGGGTGCCTGGAACTCGCTACCGGAGGAGGTGGTGGAAGCTGGGACGATAGTGACATTTAAGGGGCATCTTGACAAATACATGAATAGGATGGGAATGGAGGGATACGGACCCTGGAAGTGTAGAAGATTGTAGTTTAGTCGGGCAGCATGGTCGGCATGGGCTTGGAGGGCCGAAGGGCCTGTTCCTGTGCTGTACTTTTCTTTGTTCTTTGTTATCACCGTACACTGAGCACTATATGCTGTACACTCCACCCACCGTCTATGTTAATGTATCTTCAATATGTATCCTCATGTATTTATCATGTGGAGATGCCGGCGTTGGACTGGGGTGAGCACAGTACGAAGTCTTACAACACCAGGTTAAAGTCCAACAGGTTTGTTTCAATGCCCCATCTCTGGATCTGTAAAGATTTAATCACCTGCTAATGCTCGCATTCCTAGCATTGTTTGGCATCTTTGAATTTGTCTATATCTGTGTTTCTGGAACAGACCTCTGCATTCACCTGAGGAAGGAGCAGCGCTCCGAAAGCTAGTGACATCGAAACAAACCTGTTGGACTTTAACCTGGTGTTGTAAGACTTCGTACCATGTATTTATCGTATGTTCTATGTTTCATGTATGGAGCAATCTGCCTGGACTGTACACAGAACAATACTTTTCACTGTACCCTGGTACACGTGACAATAAATCTGAATCTAAATCTAAATATCAAATGTGTAATCCCACAATGCTCGGTATAACTGCCTCCACAGTGGATGTGTTTGGTATCATCTCACTGACCATTAGTTGGGATTCTGATCCCCAGTTTGAAAGCCCCGGCTATGCGAATAATATTTTTGGATTATGTACGTTAAGGGGTGTGCCCATCATAACAGTGGAGTGAGGGACTGAGTTGATAAAATATCAGGGTCTGGATTCTCCGTTTAGGAGACTAAGTGGTCTCAGGACTAAACCACGATTGTTCCACATACACGAGAGCAGTGACAGTCCCCGGAAAATCCAACAAATTACTGGGCTAGCCGGTGCCACTTGGAATTCCAATGCATGCCGACACTCATCCCAGCCAAGAACATGGCACTAGTTGCGCTGGAGCCCACCCCTACTGTTGATGGGTCGGCTGGGGGGGCACCCAAAAGACCCATGGTGCTAAGTTCACAGTGGACAGTCAGCGACATGCGCAGCTGGATGGCAGATTTGTCGGCTGCAGCAATGGTGGTCCTTGCCCGGCCACCCTGCCCCTCATCCCACCTCCTGGCCCCCCTCCTCCCACTACTCCCTCCAGCCCTGGCAAATGCCCCCCAGCCAGCGACACAAGTGGCAGCACACTATAGCGATGTTGGGCACTCTTCTTACCCCCTCTCTCCCCCTCAGCAACAAGGTCTGTTTCCCGATAGCAGATATCACAGGTGAGCCTCTCCATCGATAATTCCTCCTGGCGGATGTGGAGCATCGCGGGAGGCCCAGAAAATGCCGGGTTGGGCCCATTAATGATAAGCCAATGGTGTTTGCATGCACACACCGTTGTGTGGTGTAGAACGCAATCACACTGCTGTTGAGGGATGGGAGCATGGCATTCCGTTTGGCGCCCGGCTCCAACCTCAATTTTCGGCTGACACCAAATTCTCCGCCCGATCATGTTTCACAATTCCAGCATCGCTGTGCGGAGAAACCCACCCCAGGAATATGTAGCCTATTCATTATTGTTGTTTGATGCAACAGGAACTCACTCAGTCTATGTAACTTGTAAGCGTTTGGCTTCCTTATTTTAGCGTTTTATTTTTCTCTTGCAGATTTAGAAAAGTCAAAACGTTTGATTTTGCTCGTTTGTAAGTATAATTGCTTATTCCCTTAATTTTAATAAATTCCCTGTCATCCTCCTCACCAACTGTATACTGAGGCTGTACAATCAGCAGGATGTATTGAAAATCTCAGCTACGTTCTTACAACAACATCAGCCAGTGCCTGGCAGGACTGTCAATCCCTCATGTTTGTACCTGTGCCGCCAATATTCTACTTCTCATGGCTGCTTCCATACAGTTGGATATTCCTACCCTCTGAGCAGGGCGTCATGTCCACTAGTATTCTTCTCCGCTGCCCTTTCTGCTCCCGCTCAGTTGTGCTGGGAGAATTTACAGGTGCCATCTCACCTTTCTGACTAGCTCACCTATTCAATGTGCCAGTCTCCAGAAGGTATGTAGGTTGTGCCCAAGCATCCTCAAGAGAGACCAAAGGAACATGCAACCGGAGTAGGCCATTCAGCCCCTTGAACTTGTTCCACCGTTTAATACGACCATGGCTGATCTGACAATAATCTGCAGCCCGCCTACAACCCCCCCACCCCCGATAACCTATCACTCCCTTGCTGACCAAAAATCTAACCACCTCTGTCTGAAAAGTATTCAAAGATTCTGCTTACACTGCTTTTTCAGGACTCACGATAACCGCCTCTATGGACAGGGAATTGTGTTCTTTATGAGAGGCTCTCTGAGAAGGAAACAAAGAGTGAAAATGTAATAATGGTTTTTAGGCAATCTAAATGGGCAGATAAAGAATTGACCTTAATGGTTGCGAAGTTGTGATCAGTTGAAGAGGCAGTTGTGGGAAATGAGGTGGGTGATATTTAAATCAGTCAATTCATGCCATTGCCAATATTGAAGGCATCACAGGCTTCACTTAACCTTCACTGGGGTCATGTCTACATAACCTGGGCATTCTCCAGTGCCGCTGGCTCTCTTCACCATTTCCTGTGGTCTCTTCTGCTGCAAGGTGGGCAGGGCTGTGCTAAAAGTGGCCAGTAAGGATGTATGTGGATTTTGTGTTTACGGTGAAATGGGAAGTGACCCTTGACGAATGGGATTTGTTTGTGGTAAGTTTGTACAGTGCCAATTAAGCAGTATGACTGAGAGGAGATGCAGGTTGAGCAGCATAGCAGAGATGAGATAAGGATGTCAAGAAATGAGGAATTGGGAATTGAGCTAACTTAATAAGTAAGGATCAGGATGTGTTGTGATTGGTTGTGGGTAAACGAGCGTGGGGATGAGAAACGATGTTATATGTTGGGAAGACAAGCCAGTACCTTTGGCTCCTACCACAAAGTCAGGGCTGGATTCGCCATCTCACCAGCCCCTTTCTCCGGCACGGCGCGCCCCCCTCCGGCAGCGGGATTCTCCGTTCCTGCAGCCGACCAATGGCATTTCCCATTTTGGGTCACCCCACACCGTCGGGAAACGTGCAGGCGTGTGCGCGCTGCCGGCGAGGCAGAGGATCTCGCAGGCGGAGAATCCAGCAGCTGTTCTCTCACCATTGAGTCCAGCCCTCACCCTGGCCAGTGTCTCAGTTGAACCAAACTGTTTTCACTCTTGGTCCTCTCCTCAATGCTGAGATGAGCCCGTGACCAAACTCCTCTCCATTCCCAAGATTGCTTAATTCAACCTTCAAAGTATCCTTCATCTCAGTCCTGCATCAGTTCACCAGCTGTTGAAATTCTTATCCATGCGTTCAGTATCTGTGGACTTGCCAATTCTAATGATTCCCTGAGCAGCCACCCATTCTGCTGTCTTTAGCTTCAGTCGCATCAAGTCCCATTCACCCAGCCCCCCGTGCTCATTAACATTAAATTGCTCCCAGTCCAACAATGGTTTGATTTTATAATTCTCATCTTGATGTTCATATCCATATATAGCCTCTCCCCTCTCCCGAGCCTTGTCTAGCCCAACAACCCTTCAAGATATCTGCACTGTTCATATTCTGGCCTTACTCACATTCCTAATTTGAATTACTTCCCCATTGGTGGCTGTGCTGCCAGCTGTTGGGACTCAAGTGCTGAGTTTTCCTCCCCAAATGCCTGCTACTCTCTCTGTCCTCCTCTAAATCATGTTTAAAACCTACCTCTTTGGCCAATCTTTTGGTCCCTGAAATTGCAGGTCCCCCAGCAGCCTTAGTTTAAGAAGGGCTGCCGGGAAAAGCCTGTGAACTACAAACTGGTGAGCCTAACGTCTGTGGTGGGTAAGTTGTTAGAAAGTATGCCGAGAGACAGGATCTACAGGCGTTTAGAGAGGCAAGGACTGATTAGGGACAGTCAGCATGGCTTTGTGAGTGGAAAATCATGGGCGGGAATCTCCGACCCCCCGCCGGGTCAGAGAATCTCCGGGGGGGCGGTGTGAATCCCGCCGCACTGCTCCAACGCCGGCTGACGTATTCTCCGGCGCCGGTTCTTGGGCGGGGCGGGGTTTACGCCGCGTCGATCGGGGGCCATTGGCAGCGGCCCCTCCCCAGCAATTCTCCGGGCCCTAATGGGCCGAGTGGCCATCAGTTTCTGGTCAGTCCCGCCGGCGTGAAATGAACATGGTCCATCACGGCGGGACCTGGTTTGTAGGCCAGCTAGGTGAGTCCTCGAGGGGGCACGGAGGGATCTGTCCTGGGGCGGGGGGGGGGGGGGGGCACGGTTGCCTGGGGGGGGAGCCCACGGTGGCCTGGCCTGCGATCGGGGCCCACTGATGTGCGGGCAGGCCTGTGCCGTGGGGGCACTCCTTCCTTCTGCGCCGGCCTCGGTAGGGCTCTGCCATGACCGGTGCGGAGATGAGATGCTCTGCGCATGCGCAGGAAACACTCCGGCCGGTCTGCGCATGCACCAACTCGCGCCAGCCCTTAGGAGGATTCCGCAACTTCCGGTTGGCCCGACGCCGGAGTGGTTCGCGCCGTTCTTGGCACTGTCGTCGGGCCATCCCGTCAATTGCGGGAGAATCCAGCCCCATATCTCACGAATTTGATTGAGTTTTTTGAAGGGGTAACCAAGAAGGTAGATGAGGGCAGTGCAGTCAATGTTGTCTACATTGACTTTAGCAAGATCTTTGACAAGGTACCTCATGGTAGGTTGTTGCATGAGGTTAAATCTCACAGGATGCAGGGTGAGGTAGCCAATTGGATACATAATTGGCTTGACGACAGAAGGCCTCAAACTGGAGGCCTGTGAACAGCGGTGTGCCTCAGGGACCAATGCTGGGTCCACTTGTTATTTTTTATTTATATCAATGATTTGGATGAGAAGTTAGGAGGTATAGTTAGTACGTTTGCAGATGACACCAGGATTGGTGGCATAGTGGATAGTGAAGAAGGTTATCTAGGATTGCAACGGGATCTTGATCAATTGGGCCAGTGGGCCGATAAATGGGAGATAATCTAGCTAAATGTGAGGCGGTGTATTTTGGGAGATTGAATTTTGGCAGGACCTACTCAGTTAATGGTAGGGCGTTGGGGAGAGTTATAGAACAAAGTGATCGAGGAGTACAGGTTCATAGCTCCTTGAAAGTGGAGTCACAGGCGGACAGGGTGGTGAAGAAGGCATTCGGCATTCTTGGTTTCATTGGTCAGAACATTGAATACAGGAGTTGGGACATCTTGCTGAAGTTATTCAAGACATTAGTAAGGCCACACTTGGAATACTGTGCACAGATCTGGTCACCCTATTATAGAAAGGATATTAATGAAGTAGAAAGAGTGCAGAAAAGATTTACTAGGATGCTACCGCCACTTGATGGTTTGAGTTTTAAGGAGAGGCTGGATAGGCTGGGACTTTTTTCCCTGCAGCGTAGGAGACTTAGGGGTGATCTTATAAAGGTCTATAAAATAATCAGGGTCATAGATAAGATAGGTAGTCAGTATCTTTTCCCAAAGGTAGGGGAGTCTAAAACTAAAGGGCACAGGTTTAAGGTGAGGGGGCAGAGATACAAAAGGGCCCAGAGGGGCACCTTATTCACACAGAGGGTGCTGAGTATCTGGAACGAGCTGCCAGTGGCAGTAGTAGAGGCGGGTATAATTTTGTCTTTTAAAAAGCATTTAGACAGTTATATAAGAAAGAATGGTGTTGAGGGATATGGCCAAAATGCGGGCAATTAGGACTAGCTTAGTGGTAAAAACTGGGTGTCATGGACAGGTTGGGCAAAAGGACATGTTTACTTGCTGTAAACCTCTATGACTCTATGATTCAGTGTCAAATTTTGTTTGTTGAAAACCCTGTGAAGCCCCTGGAGTTATTTTGCTATGCTAAAGGTGCTTTATCAATTCACATTGTTCCTGTTGTGTGAATGGTGCATGAGGGAGAAGATGGAATGGATCGAGAGCACAGCCGGCGATTGTTAAAAAGGGTTCGGTAATGACCTTTCCTGATTGAGTAAGATCATTGAGATTTTTCCAGCACTGGCTATAGATCTTGGCTTCATATTCTTGCTGTTGACCTTCTCAGACATCTCAATCCGGACATCCTTTGTTGTGACAGCAAGTTTCTTCATTAAAACAATAATACATTGAATATTCTATCCCTCTTGTCCCTCAATGCATCCAGCAGGAATTACAGTGAAACATTACAAAACCTGTGGACCACAGATCCTCCCTTTCCAGCCGTCGTAGTGAATTATCATAGGAATTGTAGCATGGTTTCAGCACTGAAGAGGTCATTTAGCCCGTAAGCCTGTGTGAATCTCTGCAAGAGCAATTTAGTTAGTCCCATTCCCCCATATCTTTCCATGTAGCCCCCAAAACTCTTCCCTTCAGTGCTTAGAGAATAGAATATCCATAGAATCCCAACAGTGCAGAAGGAGGCCATTCAACCCATCAAGTCTGCATCAACGCTCTCACAGAGCACCCGACCGAGGTCTACTCCCCCACCTTATACGCCACAACCCTGTAACACTGCCTAACCTGCACGCCAAAAGGACAATTTTAGCATGGCCAATCCACCTAACTTGCACACCTTTCGACTGTGAGAGGAAACTGAAGCACCCGAGGAAACGCTTGCGACACGGGAAGAACGTGCTAATTCCACACAGACAGTTATCCAAGGCCGGAATCAAACCTGGGTCCCGGGAGCTGTGAGGCAGCAATGCTAACTGCTGTGCCACTATCTAACATTCATTTGACAGACACAATTAACTGCCTCCACCACACTCTCACGCAGTGAATCCTAGCAATACTCGCTGCATAGAAAAGTTTTACCTCCTGCTGTGTTTGGTTCTTTTGCCACTTTCCTTAAATCCGTGTCCTTTGTTTCTTGATCCTTCCACCAATGGGAACAATGTCTCTCTATCTACCCTTCCTAGACTCCTTGTGATTTAAACACCTCAGAAAATCTCCTCTCAACCTTTTCTTCCCTAAGGAGAACAATATCAACTTACCCGAATTGTCCATATAATTGAAGTCCCTCATCCCTGGAATGATCCCCATCAATCTTTTCTACACCCTCTCTGAAGATCTAAAGTCTGATGACCAGAATTGGACACAACAATCCAGTTGAGGCCAAACTAGTGTTTGTCAATGTCCTTGTTTTTGTGCTCTGTGCCTCATTTACAAAGCCCAGAATACCATGTACCTTTTTAATCATTTTCACAAACTGCTACCTTGGGCACATATACCCTCAGGACTCCTTCCTCCTCCACCCCCTTTAGAATTGTATCCTTTATTTTATGTTGCCTCTCCTTAAGCTTCCACCAAAATGTATAATTTCAAACTTGTCTGAGGGACATCAGTTGGTTTATATCTGTCACATGTCTGCCCAGCCATTCCACCAGCTAGTTGACCTCCTCTTGATGTCTATTGCGATCCTTTTCCCCGTTCACAAAGCTTCCGTATTTCATTTCTTTGGCAAATTTTGAAACTGTACCTCATGATGAAAAGCTGCCGCCTTGTACTGACTTGGGAAACCCCACTGTGCACCTTCCCCTGGTTTGAAAAAAACTTTCATCACTTGCCTCTTTTTCCTGTCGCTTAATTTGGTAACAGTTCTTTTCACTCAAGCCAAAGCCTCTGACATCAGGCCATTGGCTTGTTCAGGGAAGAACAAGCTTCAGAAACTGACATAAGTGAGTGCTTCATCTCCTCGCGTGTCTCCAGAAATGGAAAGCCATCTCAGTGTATTCTCTGCAACTCTGTCCTCAAATTATTTCTGAACTTCACTCACTATGACTGTCTTCCAACTTGAACACAACTCCATCCTCCATCAATGTTATCCCAGCACCAGACTTTTGGCTTTCACACAGGACAGGACTCCTTCCTATTGGTTCCTTTCTATTCCCATTCTCTCCAATTACTATCAGCTGTTTATTTAACTTGATTATGAAGTAACCAGGCCCATAACATTTATAGCATTCGCTTGTTCATTTACATGCACAGTTTAGCGGACACTCTGGATCAAGCCCATCATTCTATCTGCATGTTTTCTTAACTTATTTTCTATTTTCCTGTCTTCAATTCTCTTCTACAGCCATAGCCCTTCATGTTCCTCTCCTCCCCTCTTCGATGCTCTTCCTTCCCAAATTTCTATTCCAACCCCAGCATTATAAATACTGTGGCTACAAGAGCAGATCAGAGGCTAGGAATCCTGCAGCGAGGAACTCATCTCCTGACTCCCCAAAGCCTGTTCACCATCTACAAGGCTCAAGTCAGGAGTGTGATAGAATACTCCTCACCTACCTGGATGAATGCAGCTCCAATAACAGTCAAAAAGCTCAACACCATCCAAGACAAAACAGCCCATTTCTTTGGCACCCCTTCCACAAACATTCACTCGATCCAGAATTGATGGACAGCAGCCGAGTGCATCATCTACAAGTTGCACATTAGGAACTGACGAAGGCTGCTTTAGACAGCACCTTCCAAACCCACAAATAAACTCTACCGTCAAGAAGAACAAGGGCGGCAGACATAAGGAACACCACCACCTGGAACCTCCCCTCTAAGTCATTCACCATCCTGACTTGGAAATATATCTTGGAGGGGGGGGGGGGGGGGGCACAACCGGTAAATCATGCCCACAGGGTGTAGTGGTCACACTGCAGTTTAGAAATGGGAGATGGTTTGTTCTGCTGTAGATGGATATGATTACAATACCCAATTTATGATACCAAATATGAAGCAACATCTCTTTATGCATAAACCTGTCTGTTTCTTTATAGTCAAAATACAGAATGTCCAACCTGGCAGTCAAACAAACGCAGTGAACAGATCTTCCCAAAGTAAGCTGCCTACTCATATCCTCGGGATTTCAGCCGTTCCACATTTTGACTGTTTGCTACATTCTAATCTCTTGCCTCCTGATCTTGTGTTTTCTTTTTCAGATTTATTCGAAATACCAATTTATTTTTAAGCATTGCGGGTGATTGGTGGCACAAGCCAAACTATCTGTTTCACACATTCCCATATGGGATTAAGGGAAACGGTGAGGAACCTTTCAATGCTCGGTCATTTGGTTTTTTATTCCTGAGGAAAGAATGAGAGCATTCCCTCACTGTCTGAAACATAAACGCAGTCCACAATCAAACCTCACAAACCAAATGATAAATATTTTTTAAAAATTAGGCAGTGTCACAGCCCCCTGGGTTAGTGCACGGTCAATTTCAACCCCACTTGAACCGGAGTAGCAAAACAAGTGAAATTAATGTTATTTAAAAATTACTGAGGTCTTTGGCTGAACCTAATAAAATCCATTCACCAGGTTTGCAGATTTAACACAAATGACCTTTTATATTTATATTATGGCCGGTCAAGGACAGTAGTGGAAACTTGTGCATGCAGTCAGAAGAGACAGGAGAGGCGTTGAATGAATACTTTCCTTCAGTGTTCACCAAGGAGAGGGGCTAAGTTTTTGAGGATGAGAGTGTGATACAGGCGGGTAGGCTGGAGGAGGTAGATGTTCTGAGGGAAGATGTATTAGCAATTTTGAAAAACCTGAGGGTCGACAAGTCCCCTGGGCCAGATGGGATATATCCTAGGATTCTTTGGGAGGCAAGGGATGAGATTTCAGAGCCTTTGGCTTTGATCTTTGGATCCTCACTGTCCATGGGGATAGTGCCAGAGGATTGGAGAGTGGTGAATGTTGTTCCTCTGTTCAAGAAAGGGAATAGGAATGACCCTGGTAATTATAGGTCTGTTAGTCTTACTTCGGTGGTCGGTAAGTTAATGGAACAGGTCCTGAGGGACAGGATTAATGACCATTTGGAAAAATGCAGCTTAATCCGGGATAGTCAACATGGATTCGTGAAGGGTAAGTCTTGCCTCACAAATTTGATTGAATTCTTTGAGGAGGTAACTAAGTGTGTAGATGAAGGTAGAGCAGTTGAGGTTGTATACATAGATTTCAGTAAGGCATTCAATAAGGTTCCCTGTGGTCTGCTCATGAAGAAAGTAAGGAGGGAGAAGTGGGATAGAGGGAAATTTGGCCAATTGGATAGGTAACTGGCTATCACATAGAAGGCAGAGAGTGGTGGTGGATAGAAAATATTCAGACTGGAGACCAGTTACCAACGGTGTACCGCAGGGATCAGTGTTGGGTCCTCTGCTATTTGTGATTTTTATCAATGACTTGGAGGAGAACAAAGAACAAAGAAAATGAAAGCACAGGAACAGGCCCTTTGGCCCTCCCAGCCTGCGCTAATCCAGATCCTTTATCTAAACCTGTCGCCTATTTTCCAAGGACCTACTTCCCTCTGTTCCCCGCCCGTTCATATATCTGTTTCGATGCATCTTAAATGATGCTATCATGCCCCCCACCCCGCTACTACTTCCGCTGGCAAAGCGATCCAGGCACCCACCACCCTCTGCGTAAAAAACTTTCCATGCATATCTCCCTTAAATTTTCCCCCTCTCACCTTGAAATCGTGACCCATTGTCATTGACACCCCCACTCTTGGAAAAAGCTTGTTGCTATCCACCCTGTCCATACCTCTCATAATTCTGTAGACCTCAATCAGGTCCCCCCTCAACCTCCGTTTTTCCAATGGAAACAATCCTAATCTACTCAACCTTTCTTCATAGCTAGCACCCTCCATACCAGGCATCCTGGTGAACCTCCTCTGCACCCTCTCGAAAGCATCCACATCCTTCTGGTAATGTGGCGAACAGAACTGCACGCAGTATTCCAAATGTGGCCTAACCAAAGTCCTATACAACTGTAACATGACCTGCCGACTCTTGTACTCCATACCCCGTCCGATGAAGGCAAGCATGCTGTATGCTTTCTTGACCACTCTATCGACCTGCGTTGCCACCTTCAGGGTACAATGGACCTGAACTCCCAGATCTCTCTGTACATCAATTTTCCCCAGGCCTCTTCCATTGACCGTATAGTCCGCTCTTGAATGAGATCTTCCAAAATGCATCACCTCGCATTTGCCTGGATTGAACTCCATCTGCCATTTCTCTGCCCAACTCTCCAATCTATCTATATTTTGCTGTATTCTCTGACAGTCCTCCTCGCTATCTGCAACTCCACCAATCTTAGTATCATCTGCAAACTTGTTAATCAGACCACCTATATCTTCGTCCAGATCATTTATGTATATCACAAACAACAGTGGTCCGAGCACGGATCCCTGTGGAACATCACTAGTCACCTTTCTCCATTTTGAGACACTCCCTTCCACCACTACTCTCTGTCTCCTGTTGCCCAGCCAGTTCTTTATCCATCTAGCTAGTACACCCTGAACCCCATACGACTTCACTTTTTCCATCAACCTGCCATGGGAAACTTTATCAAACGCCTTACTGAAGTCTATGTATATGACACCTACAGCCCTTCCCTCATCAATTAACTTTGTCACTTCCTCAAAGAATTCTATTAGGTTTGTAAGACATGACCTTCCCTGCACAAAACCATGTTGCCTATCACTGATAAGTCTATTTTTTCCAAATGTGAATAGATCCTATCCCTCAGTATCTTCTCCAACAGTTTGCCTACCACTGATGTCAAGCTCAAAGGTCTATAATTCCCTGGATTATACCTGCTACCCTTCTTAAACAAAGGGACAGCATTAGCAATTCTCCAGTCCTTCGGGACCTCACCCGTGCTCAAGGATGCTGCAAAGATATTTGTTAAGGCCCCAGCTATTTCGCCCCTCGCTTCCCTCAGTAACCTGGGATAGATCCCATCCGGACCTGCGGACATGTCCACCTGAATGCCTTTTAGAATACCCAAAACTTCCCCCTTCCTTATGCCAACTTGACCTAGAGTATTTAAACATCCATCCCTAGCCTCAACATCCGTCATGTTCCTCTCCTTGGTGATTACCAATGCAAAGTACTCATTAAGAATCTCACCCATTTCCTCTGACTTCACGCATAAATTCCCTCTTTTGTCTTTGAGTGGGCCAATCCTTTCTCTAGTTACCCTCTTGCTTCTTATATACGAATATAAGGCTTTGAGATTTCCCTTAACCCTGTTAGCCAAAGATATTTCATGACCCCTTTTAGCCCTCTTTATTGCACGTTTGAGATTTGTCCTACTTTCCCGATATTCCTCCAAAGCTTCATCAGTTTTAAGTCGCCTAGACAGGGTGCGAGATTCTCCACTCAAGCACCGGTTTGGAGAATCGCCTGGGCCGCCAAAATTTCCCGGGACGCCGGTCCGACGCCCTCCCGCGATTCTCCCAAGCGGCGGGTACAGCCCCGTCGAGTTCCGCGGGCCGCAGGCCGGAGATTCGCCGGAGATACCCAAAATGGCGATTCTCCGGCACCCCCGCTATTCTCAGGCCCGAATGGGTAGAGCGGCCAGGCCAAAATGGTGGGTTCCCCCCGGCGCCATCCACACCTGGTCGCTGCCGTCGGGAACAGTGCGGGAACGCTGGGGGGGTGGCCTGCAGAGGGGGGAGGGGGGATCCTGCACCGGGGGGTACCTCAAATGTGGCATGGCCCGCAATGGGTGCCCACCGATCGTCGGGCCGTCCTCTCTGAAGGAGGACTTCCTTCCTTCCGCGGCCCCGCAAGATCTGGCCACCATCTTCTTGCAGGGCAGTGTCAGAGAGGACGGCAACCGCGCGTTTGATAAAGTTTCCCATGGCAGGTTGATGGAAAAAGTGAAGTCGTATGGGGTTCAGGGTGTACTAGCCCCTTATCTATGCTTCCTTTTTCTTCTTCGCTAGTCTCACAATTCCACCCGTCATCCATGGTTCCCTAATCTTGCCATTTCTATCCCTCATTTTCACAGGGACATGTCTGTCCTGCACTCTAATCAACCTTTCCTTAAAAGACTCCCACATTTCAAATGTGAATTTACCCTTAAACAGCTGCTCCCAATCCACATTCCCTAGCTCCTGCCGAAATTGGTTATACTTGGCCTTTCCCCAATTTAGCATTCTTCCTTTAGGACCACTTTCGTCTTTGTCCATGAGTATTCTAAAACTTAAGGAATGTGATCGCTATTCCCAAAGTAATCACTGACTGAAACTTCAACCACCTGGCCGGGATCATTCCCCAATACCAAGTCCAGTATGGCCCCTTCCCGAGTTGAACAATTTACATACTCTCTAAAAAACTTTCCTGGATGCTCCTTACAAATTCTGCTCCATCTACGCCTCCAACACTACATGAGTCCCAATCAATGTTGGGGAAGTTAAAATCTCCCATCCCAACCAACTTATTGCTCCTACGTTTTTCTATAATCTGTTGACATATTTGTACTTCACGCTCGTTTTTGGGAGGCCTGTAGTAAAGTCCCAACAATGTTACTGCAACCTCAGTAATACCAATAACATCATATTCCCAGGTACAAATCCAAGTTCATCTGCCTTATCTGCTACACTTCTCGCATTAAAACAAATGCTCCTCAGACCACCTGTCCCTTTGCGATCATCATCTCTTCCCTGTCTACTCTTCCCCTTAGTCACATTGAGTTTATTATCTCGTACCTTACTGGCTTTAGTTGCTGCCTCTTTACTGACTTCCTCTAACTTCCTAATCTGGTTCCCATCCCCTTGCCACATTAGTTTAAAACAACCCCAACAGTGGAGGAGGCTGAAGGGTGGGTCAGTAAATTTGCTGATGACACCAAGATTGGTGGAGTAGTGGATGAGGTGGAGGGCTGTTGTAGGCTGCAAAGAGACATTGATAGGATGCAGAGCTGGGCCGCAAAATGGCAGATGGAGTTTAACCCTGATAAATGCAAGGTGATTCATTTTGGTAGGACAAATTTGAATGTGGATTACAGGGTAAACGGCAGGGTTCTGAGGAATGTGGAGGAACAGAGAGATCTTGGGGTTCATGTCCACAGATCTCTGAAGGTTGCCACTCAAGTGGATAGAGCCGTGAAGAAGGCCTGTAGTGTGTTAGCGTTTATTAACAGGGGGCTTGAGTTTAAGAGCTGTGGGGTTATGCTGCAACTGTACAGGACACTGGTGAGAACACATTTGGAGTATTGTGTGCAGTTCTGGTCACCTCACTGTAGGAGGGATGTGGAAGCATTGGAAAGGGTTCAAAGGAGATTTACCAGGATGCTGCCTGGTTTGGAGGGTAGGTCTTATGAGGAAAGATTGAGGGAGCTAGGGCTTTTCTCTTTGGAGCGGAGGAGGATGAGAGGCGACTTAATAGAGGTTTATAAGATAATGAGGGGGATAGATAGAGTGGACGTTCAGAGACTATTTCCTCGGGTGGATGTAGCTGTTACAAGGGGGCATAACTATAAGGTTCGGGGTGGGAGATCTAGGAGGGATGTCTGAGGTAGTTTCTTTACTCAGAGAGTGGTTAGGGTGTGAAATAGACTGCCTGCTGTGATAGTGGAGTCGGACACTTTAGAAACTTTCAAGCGGTTATTGGATAGGCACATAGAGCACACCAGAATGACAGGGAGTGGGATAGCTTGATCTTGGGTTCGGACAAGGCTCGGGACAACATTGAGGGCTGAAGGGCCTGTTCTGTGCTGTACTGTTCTCTGTTCTACGTTCTATGTTCAGAGAATGCACAGCACGAACACTCTGGAGTTCAAAGAGTGCAGTACGAATATTACTAAGGTCAGAGAGCGCACACACCCCTCCCCATATCCCCCCTCCCCCATATCCCCCCTCCCCATATCCCCCCTCCCCCATATCCCCCTCCCCCATATCCCCCTCCCCCATATCCCCCTCCCCCATATCCCCCCTCCCCCATATCACCCATATCCCCCCTCCCCCATATCCCCCCTCCCCCATATCCCCCCTCCCCCATATACCCCCTCCCCCATATCCCCAAGTGAATCCAGCCCTAACCTTAACCTCTGCAATACACGTGCAACCGATGGCGTGCATTCATATATCTGCCTAACACTGTTGTCTTTTACCCCTGCCACGACCACCCCCCCCCCTACCACAGGAGAAACGCGCACACAACACCAGGGAGCATGTGAGGACTGGAGGAGGCCCCACTGATGAGAGGCCACTGACCGAACACGAGGAAAGGGCCCTGGAGGGCCTGGCTGGCGGACCTGAGGACCGGGAGGTTGCTGATGCAGAGGTCGGGGGCGTACTATCAAGTGAGCCACCGACAGCCCGTCCCCATATCCCCCCTCCCCTATATCCCCCTCCCCCATATCACCTGACCACTGCCTGCGTGTCTAACCATGCATGCTTCATTGTGTATCGCAGGAGCAAACGTCGAGGCACCCATCCCCGCAGATGCAGACCGCCCGCAGGATGCCCCTCGGAGGCCACGGGAGACGGAGAGACCCGGACCCTCCGGCATGCGACGCCTGCAGGATGCCCCTCGGAGGCCACTTGAGACGGAGAGACCTGGACCCTCCGGCATGCGACGCCCGCAGGACAGCACTTCCCAGGAAGACGAAATACCGGACAGTGACTTAGAGTGGATGGGTGGAGACGAACCCCTACCCCAAAGTGCCATGGACTCAGAGTGGGACGAAGAGCACGACACAACGCCACTGCTGTCACCAACAACCTCCACCATCGCAGAAACACTCACCTCGGTTGGGCACTTTAGTGATGAGGCGTCTGGTACACTCACTGGTGCGCACAACACAGCCGTACTGGTACAGCAGGTGGAGGTAGGAGCAGCAGAGTGGCCGGGCGATCGGAGGGCAGCCCAGCCCAAGCGAACATCTGCCGCCCAGATGGATCCCGGGTTCCTGGAGTTACCTCACCCACCCATAGATCCGATGCAACCACCGACCCAGAGACGAGCGAAGAGGGTGACGGCCGGCTTGCGGCGGCTGCACTCGCAGGTGGAGGAGTCCACCCGCGTCCAGGAGCTGGGAGTGGTGCCGGTCATGCGTGCCACCCAGGCCGACACCGCACGGGTGGCGTCCGCGGTGGAGGCAATGGGTGCGACGGTGTCAGACATGGGGAACGGCTTGCGAGGCCTGGGGCTTTCCGTGCTGGCGGAGTCTGTGGCCCAGGACTTGAGCCAGTGCCAGCGCCAGATGGCAGAGGCGCTCAGCGCCAGATGGCAGAGGCGCTCAACGCCATGGCCCAGTCTCAGCAGGCCATAGCCCACTCTCAGCAGGCCATACCCCAGTCTCTGCAGGCCATGGCCCAGTCTCTGCAGGCCATGGCCCAGTCTCAGCAGGCCATCGCTGAGGGCATTGGCATCAGTGGCCATGTGCGAGCTGGGGTCGCACTGTCACAGACAGGGTTTGCCAACCCCCTGGGCTCCATGGCTGCAAACCTGCAGACCCCTGTCGATACCAGCACGGGCCTCCAGGACTGGCAGCGCCAGATGTCGGGGGGGCGTCGGATGGCTAGTCCGTTCGTATCCCCCACCCATGTAGAGGCCTGGCGGCCATCGGGCACCCCGAGGGAGGAGGAGATGGTGTGGTCCGTCCCGGCTCCCACTGTAGGGGAGGTCCCGGAACACCGCGACACCTCGGACTCCCCCCCTTCCGTCCCAGGTGCATCGGGTGGGCAACAGGCAGGACAGGCTGGCAGCTCGCCATCCCAGTCGCCCGGGCCGCAGCCTGGCCCTTCTAGGCCAGGACGCCCCAGCAAACGGCCACCAAAGGGATCCTGTGTCAGAGGGCAGGAATCACAGGAGTCCACCTCCAGTTCTGCTGTACCGTCTGGGGAACCACGTAGACGTAGTCAAAGGGCCCGTAAGGCCAAACAATTAGACACTGAGTAAGTTGGCACGGGTGCAGGGCACAGCTGAATTTTAGGATCTCGGGCACGTGCATGAACTCCTTTGGTTATTAAAGTCAATGTTACACCTACAGAAGCTGCCTTTGTGCTCTGTCCAAAGCATGCGGGGGTGTCATGTACGTTGAGCGCAAGGGGTGGTCTTACCTCAGCCCCAGGTGAGTCTGCCCCCTTCCCCCTGGGCCGCCATCAACATCCCCCCGGGCAGAGGACGGGACCGTGCGCTGCAGTGTCACAGCCGCATGCAGGGATTGTCCGGGTGGATGGTGGATGGTCAGACATCGTCCAACGATGTGGAGCCAGGAGCTCATCGCAGGGCGTATTGTCATCATCCTCCATGGCCTGCAATAGACACGCGTCCACCCGCAACTGTGTGAGCCCTGCCATTGTGCCGCAGGTGGATCGGCAATGGGGGGGGGGTTGTGCATGCGGGTGGGGTGGGTGGGGTTGGGGAGGGGGGTGAGGGTGCTGGGTGGGTGGATGGGTGGGGGGTGTGGGTGGTCGGCTGTTGGCTTGGTGTGCGGTCTGTGGCCACACTACCCGATTCCCACGCCCATCTAGTCAGTGAAGCGGGCGGCTATCAGTCTGTCCCGTGCCCGCTGGGCCAGCCGGTAACGGTGGACAGCCACCCGCCTGTGTGTAGCCCGTCTGCCCTGACCATTGCCCCCATCCCCCTCATCTGGGGAGGACTGCGCCTCTTCCTGCTGCTCCTCCACTCCGCCCTCCTCTGCCTGCGGCACATCGCCCCTCTGTTGGGCTATGTTGTGCAGGACGCAGCACACCACAATGATGCGGCCGACCCTATCTGACCGATACTGGAGGGCGCCCCCAGAGAGGACCAGGCACCTGAAACGCATCTTCAGCACGCCAAAGCACCTCTCTATCACTCCCCTTGTCGCTACATGGGCATCATTGTAGCGGTTCTTCGCCTCATTGTGTGGCCTCCGTATAGGCGTCATCAGCCACGATCGCAATGGGTAGCCCCTGTCGCCCAGCAACCAGCCCCTCAGCCGGGGATGGCATCCCTCGTACATGCCGGGGATGGATGACCGCGACAACACGTATGAGTCGTGTACACTGCCTGGGTAACAGGCGCAGACGTGCAGGATCATCATGCGGTGGTCGCAGACCACCTGTATGTTCATCGAATAGGTCCCCTTGCTATTGGTGAACACGGCCCTGTTATCTGCAGGTGGCCGCACGGCGACGTGCATCCCATCAACCGCGCCCTGGACCATGGGGAACCCGGCCACGGCAGAGAAGCCCACGGCCCGGGCATCTTGGCTGGCCCGGTCCACAGGGAAGCGGATGTAGCGGTGCGCCATGGCATATAGGGCATCTGTCACTGTCCGGATGCACCGATGCACCGCTGTCTGCGATATGCCGGACAGGTCCCCACTTGGTGCCTGGAATGACCCCGTTGCATAAAAGTTCAGGGCCACCGTAACCTTGACGGACACGGGGAGAGGGTGTCCCCCGCCAGTGCCACGCGGTGACAGGTGTGCCAGCAGGTGGCAGATGTGTGCCACGGTTTCCCGCCTCATCCGGAGTCTCCTCCTGCATTCCCGGTCCGTGAGGTCCTGGTATGACTGCCGGGGCCGGTACACATGGGGCGCTCTCGGGTGCCTCCGTTGCCGTGGGGCCGCGACGTCCTCTTCCCCCTCCTCGCCCGGTCGGTCAGGTGTCCCTCCAGCCTGGGCGGCTGCCGCCTGCCCCTCTGCGGCAGCCTGCGCCGCCTCTCTGGCATGCTCCTCCTCCTCCTCATCCATGGCAACATAGACTTTAGCCAACATCGCTGGATGATCGGAAAACATGACGGCCTGGTGGGGGGGGGGGGGGGGGAACGACGACATGTCATCATTGCCCATATCCCCTCCTTCCCCCCAGCCAGGTGGCATGGACCGCATGGGTCCAACTGTTGGAGGCTGGCACGTGGCCAGGTGGACCAACTCACTTGCCCTCGCACCCCCCTCCCCGGCACGGGCCCCCCCCCCATCCCCCTCCCCGGCACGGACCCCCCCCCCATCCTCCTCCCCGGCACGGACCCCCCCATCCCCCTCCCCGGCACGGACCTCCCATCCTCCTCCCCGGCACGGACCCCCCTCCCGGCACTCCCCCGGAGCCCAGCCCACTCTAACCACCCCTCCCACCGCGCACACACACACACAACCCGAGACACACCTCTCCCCCACACATTCAGACTGCGGCCACGCCATCGCCTGCCCAGCGGCCAACCCCCCAGGCCGTCACTCACCTCCACGCTGGTCGGCGTGAGCCTGGAGCACAGGGTCACGCCGATGAAAAGGAGGTTTGATATACGTCGACGTGACCGGTCATCACGTCGACGGGACTTCGGCCCATCCGGAAGGGAGAATATCGGCAGGCCCAAAATCGGCTGCCTTGCGCACTCCCATGCCA
Organism: Scyliorhinus torazame; assembly: GCF_047496885.1. Taxonomy (NCBI): domain Eukaryota; kingdom Metazoa; phylum Chordata; class Chondrichthyes; order Carcharhiniformes; family Scyliorhinidae; genus Scyliorhinus; species Scyliorhinus torazame. The sequence goes on from NC_092727.1 coordinate 57,072,083, forward strand.
TTCTCTGACGTCTGCGGCGCCATTAACGCCCCGCCGACTTTTCTCCCTTCGGAGACTTCGGCAACCGGCGGGGGCGGGATTCACGGCGGCCAACAGCCATTCTCCGACCCGCTGGGGGGTCGGAGAATGACGCCCCTGATGGATTATGTTTTCGTGTTCGAAAAGAGGAAGCTGCAATGATAATGGATGTACTGGCAATGATATTCCAAAATTCTCTCGAGTCTCGAACTGTCCCAGTGATTGGAAGAAAGGAAGGAGGGAGAACATAGAGAACTATAGGCCAGTTAGCCTGATATCAGTTGTGAGGAAAATACTGGAAACTATTATTAGGACATCGAAATATTGACCAAGTCAATATCGTCTCATAAAAGGGAAATAGAGTTTGACCAAGTTATTTGAGTCACAGATATCTATAGCACAGAAATGTTCCTTTGGCCCATCGCATCTGTGTCGGTCAAAAACAACCACCTAACTATTCTAATCTCATTTTCCAGCATTTGACTCATAGCCTTGTATGCCCTGTGATCCCAAGTGCACATCTAAATATTTCTTAAATGTTATGAGGATCTCTGCCTCCACCACCCTTTCAGGCAGCGAGTTCCAATCTTCCACCACCTTCTGGGTGAAAAGGTTTTTCCTCACATCCCGTTTAAACCTCCTGCCCCTTACCTGAAATCTATGCCCCCTGATTATTGATCTCTCCACGGAGGGGAAAGTTTCATCCTGCCTACTCTATCTATGCCCCTCATAATTTTATACACCTCAGGGTGGATAGCAACAAGCTTTTTCCAAGAGTGGGGGTGTCAATTACAAGGGGTCACGATTTCAAGGTGAGAGGGGGAAAGTTTAAGGGAGATGTGCGTGGAAAGTTTTTTACGCAGAGGGTGGTGGGTGCCTGGAACGCTTTGCCAGCGGAAGTGGTAGAGGCGGGCACGATAGCATCATTCAAGATGCATCTAGACAGATATATGAACGGGCAGGGAACAGAGAGAAGTAGATCCTTGGAAAATAGGCGACAGGTTTAGATAAAGGATCTGGATCAGCGCAGACTGGGAGGGCCAAAGGGCCTGTTCCTGTGCTGTAATTTTCTTTGTTCTTTGTTCTTTGTTCAATCATGTCGCCCCCAATCTCCTCTGCTCCAAGGAAAACAATCCCAATCTCTCCAATCTCTCTTCACAACTAAAATTCTCCAGCCCAGGCAACAAGCTGGTAAATCTCCTCTGCTCCCTTTCCAATGCTATCACATCCTTCCTGTAATGTGGATTCCAGAACTGCATACAATACTCCAACTGTGGCCTGACCAATGTTTTATACAGTTCCAGCATAACTTCCCTGCTCTTAAACTCTATGCCTTGGCTAATAAAGACACGTATACCATATGTCTTCTTAACCACTTTATCGACCTGCTACCTTAAGGGGCCGGTGTGCATGCATACCAAGATCCATTTGATGCGCGGTGCTTCCCAGGGTCCTGCCATTGATCATATGTTCCCTTGCCATGTTCGTACTGCCTAAGTGCATCACCTCTGAGAATGGAACTAGTCAGGTAGATAAAGGAGATAGAGTCTACTCGGATTCCCAAATGGCAGTCCATAAGTACCACATAAGAGCTAAATACACAATAAAAGGGTTCATAACGTTGACAGAAATATATTTCTATGAATGGAGGATTCTTTCCTGGACAGGAAGCCGAGACGGTGGGGCGGGGGGAGAGTAATTGGAACATATTCCAATTCGCAGGCTGTCACCAGTGAAGAGCTGCAAGAATGAGTGCTGAGACCTAAGCTATTTACAATCCAAACATAGTTGATTTGAAGGAAGAGACTGAGCATAATGTGTTTATTTTTGCTGAAGACACAAAGTTAAGTGGAAAAGGAAGCTGTGAGCAGGGCACAAAGAGACTGAAAAGGTACATAGAAAGACTAAGAGAGTGGGCAACAAGGTAGCAGTTGTAGCTCAATGTGAGTAAGTGTGATGTTATTCATTTTGGTTGTAAGAATAGAAAAACAGAACAGGCGAGATTCTCCATCCAGCGACACTGGAATTGTGAAACGCGATTGGGCGGAGAATTGTGCATGAGCCAAAAATCCTTCTATCCTTGATTTTGCACTGACATCAATACTAACATGTTGTCGAGTTGGAGATTCCCAACCCCACTGGATTGGTGTGATCCAATTTTCTATTAATAACAATGGAGCAAACCTGAGCTGGGATGAACATCAAAGGGTTAATTTATTTCCAAACACTCAGAACACAAGTTGAACGTTGCAACATTGCCTTGTTTGCAATTATACAGTAAAAGATGGATAGAGATAAGAAAGATTTACAGGGCATTAAGGATTGAAAAGAAGATTGTGAAACCTTTATCTTAGCAAATGATTCGACTCCTTGGTAAGCCTCGGTTATGAAATGCAGATGAATTTGATCTGTTCAGTCCACCAGGGGGTCATTAGTAATTCTTCAGGGATAACGATTTGAGAGTTTCCCAAATACTGCCAGATAGCTTCTTTTGTTTAAGGGTCACAGACAGCCATAGATTCAACTATTATAGGTCCAGTTGAATTTTTTAGAGATATCAATCAGCACATCTCTATGTGTTTTATAGGGTCATAGCCCCTCACATGAAGTTTGCAGATAAAATGGCTCCAAGCCAGAATAGAAACAGTGAATTTTGTACTTAAGTTTTGAAAACCTGCTTAAATCTTGAAATGTGATGCCTACGGTGTGATTTCCCGAGAGTGTTGACTCATGTGTCACACCTTAAATGTGATGGACGCTTTCAAAACTAAGGTGTAAATAGCAGTTTGTGTAAAACAAACAGGATAGGAAGAATCAGTCAGAGGGGGAGTTACATGCACTCTAAACCACTGATTGCCGAAGGGTAAACATTTTTTTTATCTTCCAGAACTGATTGTCAAAAAGATATTGGTCCGAACAGAGTCCCACATGCCAGATGTGATAGACAGGTAAACTCTGGGATCCAACTTTTCAGGTTCTGAATGTGCTTTATTACTTTTGACCTCCCAATGCAGAGCAGAACACGTCTATGAACATATCGTGTGTGGAGATTCGAGCGCCTTTACACAGCACTTTGGGACAGTAAATTAGGCGGATTGTGTAATAGGGTCATCACTGCTCATGTCAGATATTGTCCTACACATTCATGTTGCGTGGTGGAGGGATATAACCTAGACAATGAATCCTCCTCTGTCTGGACTCAACAATTTACTTACTTACAAAAGTTGCGATCTGACTAAGCTTTGGGTAATGTACCCAGCAGCTGAACAGTGAACCCTGGCTGGTAATTGCTTTAATTATCTGGAGCGATGGAGCACCAGTCAGGGAGTTTTTTTTGTGGTGTCCAAGGTCAGGATTTATTCCTAAACAAGCATAATTAAAAATGAGTCATCCAGCCATTCATCACATGGTTCTTTAAGGGATCTTACTGTGCACAAATTAGCTGCTGTGTTTCCTACATCACAACAGTGGCTATAGTTGAAAACTACATTGGCTGTCAAATGGTTTGGGATCACCTGACAATCAGAAAGATGCTGTTTAAATGTAACTTTTTTTCTTCTCCCCAAGTTTCAAACAATCTATCAAATTAATTGTACTAACGTTGAACAAGCCAATCAGAGGTAGTCAATGTATTTATTATATGAGGCAATGTTCCATCTAACTCACTGGACAGACAAAATAATAAATACCTCACAAGGATGAAAGTAATCCTTTTCAAGTCAGTTTTAAATGCGTAGGAAACTTCTTCAGCGTTACTCTGGGCAGTCCAATTCTATCCGATTATTCATTTGACCTTTTAGTCTCCTTTTAACCACACAATTACAATTTCTGACAAACTTTGGACAGGATTGGAGCAATGGAATGGAAGCGATTCTTTTTCTTCCAATTAAGGGGAATTTAGTGTGACCAATCCACCTAACCTAAATATCTTTGTGTTGTGGGGGTGAAACCCACGCAGATATGGGGAGAATGTGCAAACTCCACACGGACAGTGACCCAGGGCCGGGATTCGAACCCAGTTCCTCAGCGCCATAGTCTCAGTGCTATCCACTGCACCACATGCCGCCCTGGAATGGAAGCAATTCTGAGGAAAACTGAGCATTTCTCCTGTCTTTTGGGGATATTAGGTTGACCGGAACTGACCAGTGGCTTATTTGTAATTACCGATTGCTGTGACTCGATGAAATTTGCACATTTTTCTGAGTCAACAGAACCCTACTAAATATTGAACCTCCCATTAAGAGTTATTTTGAATATCTGGCCCTGCCAATTCATAAAAGGAGTTGTCAGTCCAATAGAAATTGAACCGGCCAAACAGCATTGTTTAAATTTCAATCACTTCACACCAACAAAACCAGTCAGCTAGGATTTAAGCTTCAGGCCATTTTGGAATCCATCTATAGGTTCAAAGGGTCTAAAACTGGACAGATGTGCCTCAAGAGTATAATGACGTAAGAACCAGGAGTATGCCATTCATCCCATTGAGCTTGTTCTGCCGTTCAACAAGATCATGGCTGATCTCATCTAGGGCTCATCTCCGCATTCCTGCCTGCTCCTTTTCATCCCCCATCCCGCTACTAATTAAAACCCGATCCAACTCCTCCTTAAATTTGTTTAATGCTCCGGTGTCCACTGAAATCTGGAGTAGAGAATCTCACGGATTCACGAGGATTTGAGTGAAGTAATTCCTCCTAATTTCTGTTTGAAATCTGCCACCCCTTAGCCTAAAACTATGTCCCCTCATTCTAGAATGTCCAACAAGGGATGGGGCAACACCAGCTCATGTCAGTTCTTTTGTATTGATTTATTCTAAATCCACTTGGATCCTTCTTTTCCTGAAGTAAAGTTTAGGGATTATTTTGCTCGATATGGAAATAAAAAACAAATACATAGGAATATTTGGTGAGGAGCTTTATGCACTTATAACAGACTTCGCTTAATTTCCCATCTATTTAATTAGACCCAGAACGGACATTAGGATATAAATTTACCTTGGGGGTAGGGCAAAATGAGTGGTATCACATTGGCCTCCTGTTGTGCTCTCCAACCAATAATCATCCCCATTAATCTCAATTCCATTTAGTTAAACAATGGGCAGGCATGTATCGGGCCACAGCCAAATGGCACTTGTTTTATCCCTTCTCCTAGGGGTAGACTCCTTCCCATTTCAGGAACTTAGCATTTGTGCAGGTGTTCATGAGGCCTCTCTCTCCGGACTTAATTGGATGGAGGTGGGATGTTAGCGGGGTCACCACCCTCCCACTTGATTCAATGTCCCTTCCCCAACCAGCCCCACCTGTGGACAAGGTTTCCACTATCAATACAGTAGATGTGACTACTGGGTCAAATATCCAATTGCCATCGCCCACATAGATTCACAACAGGATTAATTCAAACCTTGGCTCAGGCTTTATTTGTCAGTTTGTCACCCTTCACCTTGTTCCTGTTCTAATCCTTTATTCAAGCACTGAAACACTGATCTTTCGGGGCATATCTATTGGCAAACTCTCAGGTGAATTGAACCACTTTAACAATTGAGCTTCCATATTGTTCGTAACAACTGTTGAATGTTTGGCTCCAATTTTTTGTTTATGCAAGTTGACTCTGCCAGGAGTTAATTGCATCATCCAAAATCACATCACGAGTTTCAAAATGCGTATTGACAATGCTCATCCTTCCCCACCACCTGTTTGACACTGAGCACTGTTTAGTACATCTGTGCAGAGTATTGACCTTTAATATCAGAGAAAAAACAGCCCTAGAACCTTCCAGAATCTCTGTGATCCTCCAATCTGCTCCCTTTCCCCACTTCTTTCCTCCCACCATTGAAGGCTTTGTGTTAAAAGCTGCCTCGGCCCTAAGATCTGGGATTCACTCTCTCAGCCTCTTCCCTCCCCCACCCCTCACTTGCTCCATTTAAAAAATTCTTTAAATCCTAACTCTTTGACCAGGCTTCTGGCAGCCTGTCCTAATGCCTGATTCTTCAGGTTGGTGTCAATGTTTTTTGTCTGATCACACTCCTGTGAAATGGATGGCGATGATTTGCTATGTTAAAAGTGGTACATAAATGCAGAATGTTGTTGGTTTCCAAGCTTTAACTGATGATTGTTTTCAAGTTACTAATACCTCCATTCAACTGACAGAGTAACATCCACCAATGCATCGAGCATTCACTTCACTGGTATTCACAGCAATAATTTCCAGGCTTCCGGAGAATGAACAGGGGCTCCAACTGCTGCTCTTGAACAATTGGAAAGTGGGAAATTCTCTGATAAAAATGGTTCAAGTTTACAATGACCCCAGATGCCCTCATTGTTTTTTTCCATTGGATGGTCAGGGATTGTTTGCAATGGACATTCGAGAGATTCCACCTCTGCTTCATCCTATTAATGAATAAGTTCGGCATCGAGTTTCCACCACTTTAGTACTTTATTGCAAAAACATGAGACACAGTACTTACAAACAGACATTCCATTGGATGAGCTTCGGACACCCTGAGCTTAACATCTCACATTACCACAGCTCACTGAGACACACCGATGTGTACATGCACAAACCACACTAACCTGACAAGCTACAGTCTCCACGATTGTTTGTGTGTGTACCTACAGGAATGAGAATGAATGAAAAACACTTTGATGGATAGAAACAAAAATAAACAATTCACATTTTTATAATGCCTTTCGCAGCCTTAGGGCACCACAAAGCACTTTACAGCTAACTAAGTGCTTTCAAAGTATAGTCACTGTTACGATATTGGAACCATGACACCCAATTAGAGTTCAACGGGCTTCCAAAACCAACAGCATGGTAGACACTTGTTAACCTGTTTTATTAATGATGTTGGTTGAGAATGTAATATTGGCTGGGAAAATGCCTCCTGCTCTTCTCAGGATGCTACCATAGTTTAATATTCCATGTTAAGGACAGATCCAGGAGTGCTGCGCTTGCTCTGTACTGACCCTTCTACAGTCCAGTACTGCCCAACTAGCACTGCCCCTTTACTGTCCCATTGCGCTCTGAGCACTGACCCTCCTACAGTGTAGTGCTTCCTCTGTACTGACTCCCGGATAATGCAATTCTCCCTTAGCTATAATCATCCACCTGCAGCATTCTCCCAGACTGACTGCGCGGTGCTGCTTTAGCCCTTACCCTTCCACAACTCGGCACTCCCTTCGTACCACCCCTCTTGTCAGTTCAATACGACCTTGGTACTCCACATTGAATGGGCGCTACCTCAGTATCACCTCTCCGACAGTGTAATACTTTCAAAATACTGACCCACTGACGAATGCGGTACTCCCTCATTAATGACCATTCAACAACGCAATACTCGTTCAGTCTTCTCCTCGGGTAATGCAGCACTCCCTCAGTGCTGCCCCGTCTATCCAGACTGAATTCCCTCAATATTCCCTCCCAAGAATTCAACACTCTCTCAGTGCTACCCATCTCTCAATGCAACATTCCCCCAATATTCCATCCAACAATGTGGTGCTCCCTCAGTACTGCACTGGAATACATGAGAAATCTAGATAAGGGTGTTATGTGGCACAGTGGTTAGCACTGGGACTGCGGTGCTGAGGACCCGGGTTAGAATCCTGGGTCACTGTCCATGTGGAGTTTGTACATTCTCCCCATGTCTGCGTGGGTTTCACCCCCACAATCCAAAGATGTGGAGGTTAGGTGGATTGGCCACACTAAATTACCCCTTAATTGGAGAAAAAATAATTGGGTACTCTAAATTTAAAAAAAAAACAAATCTAGACAGGTGGACTTAAACAAGAATAAATAATAAGGCTCCATTTTCCCTGTGCTACTCAAGGCTATGTTATCTGCGCAGTTCAGCTGAGTTCATTCCTAATTCAAAATGAGTTAAGTATCTTCTGTTGATTACATTTGTACTTGTAATTTCAATATAATACTTTAGAATCAGATGAATTGTATTATCCATTCTACATTGTTACGACACCCTGGACTAGTGCGCAGTCAATTCTAGCCCACTTGTCCTGAGTCACAACACAAGTGAATTAACTAATAATTCCCAAAAAAATCCCTGAAGTCTTTGGCCCTTGGCTGCCCAATAATCATAGTCACCAGGTTTGTATGTGTAGACATAATTACTCTTTGTTTACAAAAATAACTATAATGGAATATGCAGTAAATGCAACTGGTCAGGAATTATCTAATTCCTAATTCCCACTTTAACTTGCCCCCTCCCCACCGCCCCATACACAAGACAGACAAACACAGAGGGGAAGAAAGAGGTAAAAAAAATCATAACTGAAAGGAAAAAAAGTGTCTTTGTTTCAGATGGTGATTTTTTTAACACTTTACTCACTTTCCTGTCAGTTCAAAGTCTTTGTTGCAGATTTTTCAGACCTCTGTAGTTTCAGGAATATAGCACCCGCAGCTTTCCCAGAGGGAGATAGCAGGTTTTGGTCTTTGGATGCAGCTTGTAATGGTTTTCCTGTGGATTGATTCATTCAGGCTCCCTGCAGCCCCAGGAATACAGCATTCACAGCCTTTCTGGAGAGAACATGGCAGAGAGGGAATAGCAGGACCTTGTCACTGTGATGCCAGGATCAACTGAAACTCCTTGGGACACAGCACCAAGGGCCCGGGTTCGATCCTGGCCTGCGGGTCACTGTCCTTGAGGAGTTTTCACATTCTCCCTGTGTCTGCGTGGGTCTCAACCCCACAACCCAAAGATATGCAGGGTAAGTGGATTAGCCATGCTAAATTTCCCCTTAATTGGAAAAATTAATTTAAAAAAAAAGAAACTTCTTGGGGCTCTGAAATTTATTCCGCTGGGATAGAACCCAATCACCACCTGTTACCAGGCAGAGTTGGCCTTTTGGGCCAATTCATTGCCGACCAACCACTCAAGGCAGGCCAGCAGCACGGTTCAATTCCCGTAACAGCCTCCCCGAACAGGCGCCGGAATGTGGCGACTAGGGGCTTTTCACAGTAACTTCATTTGAAACATACTTGTGACAATAAGTGATTTTCATTTTCATCAAGCTGAGACCCACCCCATCACTCTCTCTCTGATGCCAACGAGCCTGGATCTCCTGTTTAAGCCAACAGAGACAAACAGAATATTCTCTCCTGTAACGTCTGACATTTGCTGCTTTTTATAATAATCTTTATTTATAATCTTTATTATTGTGTTATGTGCCAGGGATTAGAGAACCCCAAAGTGTATCATGGAGTTCACCTGACCCACAACTTTTAATAGATTGTGGTATGGGGAGCACACGGCCCACTCTACAGGTGTGGTACAGCAGAAATGGAAAAGTATTTTTTTAAAGCAAAACAATGTTTATTCTATGAACTCAAGTTAACCTTTTTAAAACATACAGTGAACATCTTAGCAACCATTAATTCAAATACAACCCCCAAAGAATACAACACTAAGTAATCCTTAAGCTGTCCTTTTAACATCCAGAAGACTTTTTAAAAAAACCTTTAAAACAGAAGCACATCAGGTTAAAGTCACTACTGAGAGCAATTATTAGTTTTAAGTCACCAAAGGATCGATTCACAGTCTTTGTATTACAGAGAGAGAGACTCATACACCTTCTGGCTGTGACTGCAGCTATCCAGCTCTAAAAGCGAAAGTAAAACACTCCCTGCAGCAAACAGCCTAAAACGAAGGTAAAAAACTGACAGGCAGCCCAGCTCCATCCACACTCTGACATCACTGATAAACACCCATTTCTTAAAGGTACATTTCTTAAACACCCATTTCTTAAAGGTACTCTCACATGACAATTGTCACAAGTAGGCTTACATTAACACCAAGGTGAAGTTACTGTGAAAATCCGTTTGCCTTAAAGGTACATGTCATTAATCATCCCTTGAGGAAAAAAAAGAATGACCAAATAAAAGAAAGGGGAAATGAGAGAATAAACATGAATGACCCTTATCATATAAATTGGTTGTTATATTTGTAGCAGATGATCAGTGACTAACCTGACAACCTGTAAGCGATAACCTAGGAAGTAAATTGCACGCAAAATCAAAACAGCAATTGTTGTTTGAATGTGAGTATTTGTGATCACATGCCCAATGATGGTGTATGTTATTCATTTTAATTTAGTAATTAAAAATTTAATTAGCCATATCTGAATTCCCATTTAGTCACAAGAGGCTAGTGGCTAATGTGCATTGCTCCAAAACATAGAGAACTTGGATTGATTTGAAGAATATAGACTTACAAACCAGGTGCAACCACAGAGAGAATCATTGATTAAAATAGTTAGCGTGCACTGTTGGAATCTATCTCAAGTCCTGTATAATTATTTACCAGCCACACACTATTGACCATAACATACTACATGGAGGTAATTGGCCAGTTAAATAGATTTAAAGTTGTCATGAGTGGCATTTTGTAATGTTCAGTCACAATATTTACTATTCCTGGTTCAATAAAAATGTTTGTCTTGTCAGGTTGAACTGTAAACGATGTGTTATTGTTGGCAACGGGAACACCCTGAGGAACAGTTCCATCGGGCAAACGATCAACGAATACGATGTTGTTATTCGGTGAGTGATGTGCAGCTTGGTGTCAACCGAGGCTCAGTGGTTATACTCTTGCTGTTGGATCAGAAGGTCAAAGGTTCAAGGCTCATTCCAGAGACTCTAGCACACGATAACAAATTGGGTGATTTCTTTTCATCAATTAACCTGACTCACTTTATTCCACTGCAGCAGTCTGTGATATTGAAAAAACTATCAATTTTTTTAACTTCTACTTTGGGCTATAGGAGGTTTTTCATGCTCTCCCTTTGTCAGATTTCGTCTTTCAAGAAAATGATCAACATTATACTAATGAATTCTTTTGTCAAATTGTCATTAAATATGTGAATGGAACTAGTCTCTGTATAACAATTGCAAGCACAAGATTCTCTTTATCACCTCAGCAACCTTTTACCATGTCCTTCTGACCAGCACTGAATTCTTTAAGTTTAAGCCTCGTCATGTCTCACACTCACTTTATCTTGCTCTTCTCATACTTTACTATTAATGTCAGGCTTAAACAAACAAAATCTTGGACTGGATTCTCCGGTGCCCCAGCTGAATGATTCTCGGCAGCACGCCGTCTGCTGGCGGTGGGTTCTGTTCCTGCCGCTGTCAATGGGATTTCCCATTAAAGACACCCCAAGTCACCGGCTGCGCTGCTGGCAGGAACGGAGAATCCCAAAGGCAGGAGAATTCCGTCCCATATCTTAAGAACATCTTTAAATGCTAAGGTGAGCAACTGATGTAGTTTGTGGTTATTCCGTAAGTGGGCATAAAATTGTCCAGCCTAACAGGAAAGGAACTCCCTTGCAATCAGTATCAATGATCCCGAGCAGCGATGGAGTGGCAATCACCGTCAGATTGCCATTTTGCTCCTTTTGTACTTATCTTAGTCTGGAGTTTCACATTTCTCACCCAGCCATCACTCTGAGGCCTGGTGACAAATATTCAGCACAGCAGCTCCGGGAGTCTCCAAATGCAGTGCAGGATATCGAGGGAAATGAAGCTACACCCCTTTTTTATGGCACTAGCTGTTGGTCAGCTATGTTTAAAAATCCCACGACTTTGAGAAGCCGGGGAGAAGGTAAGTGTGGATGGTAAGTGGGTGAGGAGTGAGGTTGGTTGGGGGTGGTCGGGGTGGTGGGGGGGCAGGGTTTGGATGAACAAAGAACAAAGAAAAGTACAGCACAGGAACAGGCCCTTCGGCCCTCCAAGCCTGCGCCGTCCATGCTGCCCGTCTAAACTAAAATCTTCTACACTTCCGGGGTCCGTATCCCTCTATTCCCATCCTAATCGTGTATTTGTGAAGATGCCCTTAAATGTCACTATCGTCCCTGCTTCCAATACCTCCTCTGGCAGCGAATTCCAGGCACCCACTACCCTCTGTGTAAAAAACCTACCTCTAAACCTTGCCCCTCGCACCTTAAACCTATGCCCCCTAGTAATTGACCCCTCTACCCTGGGAAAAAGTCTCTGACTATCCACTTTGTTTATGCCCCTCATAATCTTGTAGACCTCTCTCAGGTCACCCCTCAGCCTCCTTTGTTTCATTGAGAACAAACCAAGTTTATTCAACCACTCCTCATAGCTAATGCCCTCCATATCAGGCGACATCCTGGTAAATCTCTTCTGCACCCTCCCTAAAGCCTCCACTTCCTTCTGGTAGTGTGACGACTAGAATTGAACACTATACTCCAAGTGTGGCCTAACTAAGTTTCTAGGTGGCCTGGATGGGAAGGAGCTGGGTGGTCAGGTGGTAGACGGGTGACTGCTCCAGTATCCGAGGGGCTGCAAATGGTGCTCACTCCCCACTCCTGAGCTTATGATGGAGGGAAAGTCAGTGATGAAACTACTGAACACAATTGATCCCAGGGAAAGCCAGCCCACTTGCCACTTTTGGTGACTGACTGTCACTTAATATGCAAGGCCTTGCCAAAAGGTGGTAATGCGGTGCTCTAGAGGGGCCCTTCAGCCAATGGGAAATATCCCCAAAGCCTGGATTAAATTCCGCCCTTGGATTCTGTACCACCATTCTTCCTGTCATTAACTAATTCTAAGGCTAACTTTTAACAAATGCAAAATCATATACTTTCTGTGACGAATGATCTTCTGTTTAACTGGGAGTGAGAATTGTCCGGATGGGCACTGGCTGATCGGTACAAAGCAACACCATAGCAATCTCACTGTGGTTGAAAGAGCTAAGCAGCAAGAGAAGACAATCTGAATGTAAATGTGTCAGGTTCCTGAACCACAAACAAGGGGCGGAATTCACCCCCCCCCCCCCCCCACGCCGGGTGGGAGAATCGCCGGGGCGCCGTGCAAGTCCCGCCACGCCGCCCCGGCACCCGAACGCGTTTCTCCCACCCCCCCCCCGACAAACCGGCGCGGCACGAATCACGGCTGGCCGCTGGGAGAATCGCCGCTCGCCATTTGTAACGGGCGAGCAGCGATTCTCCGGCCCGAATGGGCCGAGCGGCCTGCCCAACACGACAGGTTCCCGCCGGTGCCATCCACACCTGGTCGCTGGTGGCAGGAACAGCGCAGGAACACTGGGGGGGGGGGGCGGCCTGTGGGGCGGGAGGGGGGTTCCTGCACGGGGGGGGCTCTAAAGTGGTCTGACCCGCGATCGATGCCCACGGATTGGCGGGCCGGCTTCTCTGAAGGAGGACCTCCTTTCCTCTGCCGCCCTGCAAGATCCATCCGACATCTTCTTGCGGGGAGGACGGCAACCGCGCATGCCGTCCTGTAGCGGCATGCGTCCGCGGCGCCGCTTCTAGCCCCCCGGGGACGGGAGAATTGGGGGTTGGGAGCGGCCTCCGATGCCGGAGTGAAACACTCCAGTTTTCACTCCGGCGTCGGGACTTAGTCTCCCGATGGGAGAATTGTACCCAAGGTCGTTTAATGAAGGGTATTTTGTTCACTAGCTTTGCAGGTACTTGCTATTTGTGCTCTGCCCGTGCTCCAGGGGATAACTTCCACGCTCCCATCATCACGTGACCATTCGGTCTACGCTGAATACACCAACACATCTGGCTGGGCCAGGGCCCTGGTCTCACCAACTCTGACACTGGCTGGTTTCTGTCTTCCTGACATGATCAACTGCGATTCAGTGGGTAACACATTTCCTATGGGTTTTAGGCTGACAGGGAGTGATAGTACTGCTGTAGTGAGACTGTTATCACCAAATCATTTGTCCCCCTACTCCACTGGCACCTTTTCCTCCTTTGAATATCTTACCTTACCCCATACTTCTTTCCCATCCTTTGAACTCCTCGTTCTCTGTCACCCACCATGCTACATTTCTCACTGAGATTCTTTGCTGCTTCCTTCCCCCAGTCACTGTACTGAGCGATTTCTCATCTCGCTGCTTTTAATCCCCATCTTAATTCATCATTCTTTCTGTCCTCTGATTTCGCTCTCCCTCTCCTAATCATGATTGCCCCTTGACCTTACCATCTCTTGTGGTCTGTCTATTGCCATTATGTCAATCACAGCTAAGATCATCTCTGATCACTTCCTTGTTTTACTCTCCACTTGCATTCCTTTCCTCCCTCCCAATCCCTTTTCTTCCTGTGTCTGCCCTGAAGGGAACTCTCCCCAAGTCACTCACGATGTTTTTTTCATATTTTCTACTGTCCACACTTTGGCTCTCCATTCACCATCACATTTTTGCTGATACCAATTTGCTCAATCACATTCTCGCCTCGAATCTTACTCTCTCACTCCTTGGTTACTTTCTTGGTGTGATCCTTATTCCCATCCCCTAATCCCAATTGACTTTAACAGAAACATGGATAGCAGGCAGTGGGGTTTTCTCTTGTTCTGACCCCCTGGCTAGTGCACGGTCAATTCCAGCCCCACTGAATCCAGAGTCGCAACACAATTGAAAGTAATAAATATTTCTCAGGAAGACACTCAAAGTCTCTGCTCTGTGGTTGCCCCACAACAAGTCACTAGGTTTGTAAGTTTAAGCATGATTACTTTTCATTAATAACTATAACTATAATTAAATGTGCAGCAAATACAACAGGTAAACTATTATCAAATTCCTAACCCCCTCACTTAAACTCGGCCCACCCTCTATATACACACGCACACACATGCACAAGACAGACAAACACAGAGGGAGAAGAGGGGGTAAAATAATCTGCAAAAGGCATAAAGTCTTTGTTAAAGGTGGTTGTCTTATAGAACACATTCCTTCAATTTAGGCTTTCAGTTCGAGTTTTTCACTGTAGATTCATTCAGATTCTGCGCAGGGTTATATGTGACAGAGGTGATAAGGGAGCCTTTTTCTTTATAGGTAAGAGTTAATTTTTCAAAAATGAAGGGAAATTCTCATTTTAAACCCCCTTATGTCTTCCCAAAGAATGATGCTCTTTCCTGGAGCAGAGTTTTTCAGTCCCTTCCACCGGTGGGATAAGAAGTCAATGGACTTCTCCATTGACCATCGACATGCTCACCGCATATTCGCACCCCGATTCCACCCCTGGAGTTCAAAATTGTAAACTCTAGTTGCTCTGAGCTGCAAATAACCCCTGCTTCAACCACCCCTGGAAGAGTGTTGGTGACTATGATTACAATTGGAGGCAGCATATCAGGGATAGAGGTCGGGACATAACTACTGCATCATAAGGCCTCTTTTGCAAATGAAAGAGTCATTTTGCAAATGGTAGATGTGATTAAGATCATTTAAAATGGATTTGTTTATTGGACGCAATATCATTTTTAAAAATCTATATGCTCTCTGTTCCTAGGTTAAACAATGCCCCAGTGAGAGGCTATGAAAAGGATGTTGGCAACAAAACAACTCTAAGGATATTTTACCCGGAATCAGCAACTGAAGATCCCGCTGCTGAAAACAACCTCGACACGCTCTTTGTGCTTGTCCCATTTAAGACAGTTGATGTCTGTTGGTTAAAGGCGATTGTGTACAATGAAACAAAAGTAGGTATCCTGGATTGGAACGGTGATGATTCCCACAGGCCACATCCAGAGACAGAGACATTCGGAATTACTGGGGTGCTTCTGCTCTGCTGTGCTCATGAAGTGATTAAGAATTGCATCCAAACATTGGTGCTCGAAAACCCTCACTGGATTTTTCCAGTGCCTTAGTTGCTGCATCATGAAATGGTGGGGTGAATGTACACCCACTTATGCAATGAGATGCCGACTCAGTCGGAGACCAGGAATCAAATGCCCAGAGGAAGTAGGGAGGGGAAATCAAATGTATATCCCAGTGAGTATCACTATGCGTTTATATATAGGGGCTGGTTTAGCACAGTGGGCTAAACAGCTGGCTTGTAATGCAGAACAATACCAGCAGCGCGGGTTCAATTCCCATACCGGCCTCCCCAAACAGGTGCCGGAATGTGGCGACAAGGAGCTTTTCACAGTAACTTCATTGAAGCCTACTTGTGACAATAAGTGATTATTATTATTATATGGTGATCTGAATGAAGACATAACACAAGGTCAGTCTACTACACTCCCGTACGCTTCTCCCAATGCCGGTGTCTATGTATTTACATTATGTACCTTGTATTGCCCTATTATGTATTTTCTTTTTCTTTTCTTTTATTTTCATGTACTTAATAATCTGTTTGAGCTGCTCGCAGAAACATACTTTTCAACGTACCTCGGTACACGTGGCAATAAACAAACCCAAATCCAGTCACTCTAGATAATCTCAGTAAGGATAATGGTGGAGGTGGAGGGAACAAGCAATTTGCCTCATTGGTCCTGGGTTGGTGATGGGACGATGCCTGTTTTCAATGGATCCAATAGAAAAAGGGCAGCCTGTCAGTGTAATATTTGATCTCAGTATATTCCTGTCCCAGTAATTTTTAACAACGGAATTGTAGAACTTTTTCGGACTGAACAAAGCCATCCAGGTTATTGGACTTCTGTTAGCTCCACCATGGAAAGATTTCCTCTAATCTGATTTTGTAGTATTGCCGTCAAATATGATACAGAACATAAGTTGGACATCTGGTCCATTCTGCCTCTGTTGGCACTTAGTTGGACTCGCACTGGCGACACGTGGTACATGGTGTCTGATTCACCGGCGTCGGGATTACCACTCGAGAGGCTGAGTAGCTGCAGCCGCATATCAGCTCTCCACTCCCCACACACACTCATTCCAGCCAACAAGATGGCAGCAAAGAGAGCGGCAACCGGTTTTGGAGCTGGAGACCCTGTTGGACATGAAGGAGAGGCGTGCAACTCTGTACCCCGGGGTGGAAAGGAGGCTGCCACCCGCTTGGGCACAGGTGGCAGGGGTTGTGAGCGCCATGGGCCCCACTGCCAGGGCCAGACAGCAATACCGTAAAAAGTTGCACGGCCTCCTCAGGGCGGCCAGGGTGAGTTGGCAGCACCATGCTCTTGGCACTAACCCCTGTCCCACACACACGTAACCATGGCCCCTCCACATGGAGAGCCACTGAAACCCACCCGCTGGCAGGGTGTGTGTGCACCCCACCCTGCACCAGATGCCAGCACCCATGCCGGCCGCCATGGCCAGGTGCCCTGATTTGAAGGTCACCAGCTGTGCTGCATGCATCCCACTGCCTAGTAGTTTGCCCTTTCTGTCTTCCCACCCACCAGGAGAAGGCGGCTCATAACTGCAGGGAGAGAGAGCAGACCGGAGGGGGACAGCCGGATCATGGCGCCTCGCCACAGCAGAGCGGCGAGCACTGTAGCTGATCGCCAAGGTTGTCATTGTCCAAGCAAGTAAGCCCCTGCTGAATTGTGGTTCCCGTTGGCATGTGCGACACAATGCCTTCACCACTCCCACACCACCATCTCACCACCCCACACCATCCCAACACGTGCTCCAATCATGTGTCATCCGTTGTGTCTTGCAGGATCACATGGTGACGAGGCGGGCCTTTCTGGTGTCCCCTGCTTCAGCCCCAACCCCATGCGAATACCAGCAATGAGGCAACAGACAGTGAAGCGAGCCCCCAAACCTCAGCCTGACACACCCCGGAGCACCAATCCGGGGACAACACCGACTTCCAATCACAGCTGTCTCCAACACCCTCCACCATTCCACAGAAACTCACCTCAGTTGGGCACCTCAGTGAAGAGGCTCCTTGGGCACTATCTGGTGCGCATCACACACTTTTAGCGGTACATCAGGGGGGAGGTAGGACCCCCCGAGAGGCTGATGGTCGGAGGGCTAGTCCCCAGAGACTAGCTTCCATCTAGACTAGTCTCGGGCTTCTCGAAAGGGCAGTCCCATCGATAGTGGAGATACAGACACAGAGTCAGGGACTACATGAGCATACATATGATCTAGGCGACTTAAAACTGATGAAGCTTTGGAGGAATATCGGATAAGTCGGACAAATCTCAAATGTGCAATAAAGAGGGCTAAAAGGGGTCATGAAATATCTTTGGCTAACAGGAAATTAAGAAAAATCCCAAAGCCTTTTATTCATATATAAGGAGCAAGAGGGTAACTAGAGAAAGGATTGGCCCACACAAAGACAAAAGAGGGAATTTATACGTGGAGTCAGAGGAAATGGGTGAGATTCTTAATGAGTACTTTGCATCGGTATTCACCAAGCAGAGGGACATGACGGATGTTGAGGCTGGGGATAGATGTTTAAATACTCTAGGTCAAGTCGGCATAAGGAAGGGGGAAGTTTTGGGTATTCTAAAAGGCATTCAGGTGGACAAGTCCCCAGGTCCGGATGGGATCTATCCCAGGTTTCTGAGGGAAGCGAGGGACGAAATAGCTGGGGCCTTAACAGATATCTTTGCAGCATCCTTGAGCACGGGTGAGATCCCGGAGGACTGGAGAATTGCTAATGTTGTCCCTTTGTTTAAGAAGGGTAGCAGGGATAATCCAGGGAATTATAGACCTATGAGCTTGACGTCAGTGGTAGGCAAACCATTGGAGAAGATACTGAGGGATAGGATCTATTCACATTTGGAAGAAAATAGACTTATCAGTGATAGGCAGCATGGTTTTGTGCAGGGAAGGTCATGTCTTACAAATCTAATAGATTTCTTTGAGGAAGTGACAAAGTTAATTGATGAGAGAAGAGCAGTAGATGTCATATATATGGACTTCAGTAAGGCATTTGATAAAGTTTCCCATGGCAGGTTGATGGAAAAAGTGAAGTCGCATGGGGTTCAGGGTGTACTAGCTAGATGGAAAAAGAACTGGCTGGGCAACAGGAGACAGAGAGTAGTGGTGGAAGGGAGTGTCTCAAAATGGAGAAAAATGACTAGTGGTGTTCCACAGGGATCCGTGCTCAGACCGCTGTTGTTTGTGATATACATAAATGCTCTGGACGAAGGTATAGGTGGCCTGATTAACAAGTTTGCAGATGATACTAAGATTGGTGGAGTTGCAGATAGCGAGGAGGACTGTCAGAGAATACAGCAAAATATAGATAGATTGGAGAGTTGGGCAGAGAAATGGCAGATGGAGTTTAATCCAGGCAAATGCGAGGTGATGCATTTTGGAAGATCTAATTCAAGAGCGGACTATACGGTCAATGGAAGAGTCCTGGGGAAAATTGATGCACAGAGAGATCTGGGAGTTCAGGTCCATTGTACCCTGAAGATGGCAACGCATGTCGATAGAGTGGTCAAGGAGGCATACAGCATGCTTAACTTCATCGGACGGGGTATTAAATACAAGAGTCGGCAGGTTATGTTACAGTTGTATAGGACTATGGTCAGGCCACATTTGGAATACTGCGTGCAGTTCTGGTCGCCACATTACCAGAAGGATGTGGATTCTTTCGAGAGGGTGCAGAGGAGGTTCACCAGGATGTTGCCTGGTATGGAGGGTGCGAGCTATGAAGAAAGGTTGAGTAGATTAGGATTGTTTCCGTTGGAAAGACGGAGGTTGAGGGGGGACCTGATTGAGGTCTACAAAATTATGAGAGATATGGACAGGGTGGATAGCAACAAGCTTTTTCCAAGAGTGGGGGTGTCAATTACAAGGGGTCACGATTTCAAGGTGAGAGGGGGAAAGTTTAAGGGAGATGTGTGGGGAAAGTTTTTTTACGCAGAGGGTGGTGGGTGCCTGGAACGCTTTGCCAGCGGAGGTGGTAGAGGCGGGCACGATAGCATCATTTCAGATGCATCTAGACAGATATATGAACGGGCGGGGAACAGAGGGAAGTAGATTCTTGGAAAATAGAAGGCAGGTTTAAGATAAAGGATCTGGATCGGCACAGGCTAGGAGGGCCGAAGGGCTTGTTCCTGTGCTGTAATTTTCTTTGTTCTTTGTTCTTGTTGTACATGACGGATTGTCAGCAGCCATCCAGCACCTGCTGGTGCAGTTGGAGGAGTCTAACTGCCTGCAAGGGCAGGAGGAGGTGCCTACCATGCCTGCCACCCAGGCCAACACCTCTTGGGTGGTGCCCACAGTGGAGGACTTGAGGGCGAAGGGATCGACCATGGGTCAGGTTAACAAGGCCTGGGGCACTCTGTGCGGGCGGTGGCCGAGGCACAGGGTAGGGTTAGCTCGCCTGCAGGTATCACACAGGCAGATGATAGGAAATGGTACCAGCGGCTGAGGTCAGATGTTTTGGAACAATGTGGAGCACCAGAGCTCATCGCAGAGCGGCTTGTCAACATCCACTATCTCATGGACCAGGTCTGCCCACACTGCCAACCTAGCACCCCGTAGTGAGGCAGGCCGGAATCACGGGGGGGGGGGGGGGGTTGCAAGGGGGTGAGGGGGACCTGGGGCAGGAGGGTGATCATGGTAGGGGATGGTCGGCCGTCGGCCAGATCTTCTAGTCAGAAAACCTGTTGGTGATTATAGGGTGCCAAGCGAGCAGGCCCAGGTGCACCTGTTGTGGGGCCTCCTGTGACTTTTCAGGATCCATGTCCTACCCATCCTCGCATCCTCCTCGTCGGACGAGGCCTGACATTCATCCTTCTCCTCCAGCGCGTCTGCGGTGCAATGTTGTGGACGATGCAGCAGGCCACTATAATGTGGGAGACTCTCCTAGCGCAATACTGGAGAGCTCCTTCAGAGTGGTCCAGATACCTGAACCACATCTTCAGGATGCCGAAGCACCGTTCGATCACGCCGCTGATCGTTGCTTGGACATTGCTGTAGTGGGTCTTCACATTGGTCTGTGGCCTCCAGATAGACGTTATCAGCCACGACCGCTGCGAATGACCCCTGTCACCCAATAACCAACCCCTCACCCAAGGGCGCACCTCAAAGGTGTCGGGAACCATCGAGTGTGCCAGGATGAAGGTGTCGTGCACACTGCCCGAGTATCATGCACAGACGGTACATGATGCGCAGCTCATGTCACACACTAGCTGCACATTCATCGAGTGGAACCCCTTTCAGTTTGTGAAGACCGCTTGTCATGGGTCGGTGTTCGTAGGGCGTCATGCATTCCGTCGCTCATTCCCTGTACCTGGGGCATCCTGACGATGGAGACGAACCTCGCTGCCCAGGGCATCCTGGTGGGCACGGGTCCAAATTGAATTTGATATATTTTGCCAAGCGGACATATAGGGCCTCCATGATGGCACGGATGCACTTGGGCACTGAGGTCTGTGAGATTCCAGACAGGTACCCACTCTGCCCTGGAAGGACCCTGTGGTGTAAAGGTTCAGGGCGACAGTCATCTCAACGGCCGGGTCAGAGAATCCCGCCCTTGATCTTTCAATTATATACCCCTTTAGTGCTTTGTTGTAGAGAATTGCCTGTTCAGAATACATAAAGGAAAATGGTGATGAGTATTTTATATTCCAGTGGAATCTGTCCCCTTCCCCCCAGCTCCCTTTCCAATTGTTTAAATGGATTGTGAGGAAGGGAGAGACAGTGGTTGTTGCCACCTTGTGTGCCCTGTAGTGATATCATGGTTGTGTTGTAAGTTATTGACTGACCACCAGGAGTCTCACTAGTATATAAGTGAATGTCAGAGTCAGGTGACCTCAGACTGGCTGGTGAGAGAGGTTGCTTGTGCATGATCATACTGCTGCTGATCTGTTATTTTGTATACAGTTGACCCACAGTTAATGTTAATACATTGTTTATAGCTTTATCTACAAGTGTTCTTGTAATATAAATCAGGCCATCTGACAAGAACATTACATGGTACCATGCTGGATGGTATTAAACACTGAGAACAAAAACAAGCCTGTGGACCTGAGGCCCACAGAGATTTGAAGATTTTGCAGACTGCCAGGATTAACAACATGGAGTCGTTGAAGCCACCACAGTTCATGGTAATGTGGACGGTAACTGGCAGTGTTTAAACAACAATTTAATCTGTTTCTTACTGCAGTAAGTTTAGGAGGTCAATCAGAATCGCATACGGTAGCGATGCTCCCAACAGCGGCAGGGCCCAAAGCAATTGCTGTGTTTAATACATTTAAATTTCCAAACGTCCATGATTCGGGACCAGATTGTGCTTGGTGTGAATGAAAATATGCTGAGGGAATGGTTGCTGAGGGGATCGGTTTTGTCTTTGGTACAGACAGTTACGATTTGTCAGGCTCGCGAGCTACCAGCACAGCATTCTAAAATGTTTCTCAGTAATGGCACCGTTTACTTGGGGGAAAGCACTCTGGTTGCTACCTTTTTTACAAAAAGGCGGGAAACTTCCGAGAAAAGGTGGAAACAATTCATGTAGCTTCTCACACAGGAACAAGAAGGTTAATTATCAGGACAAAATATTTCTGTGAAAAACATGTGGTCAAAGACACAAATTAAGGCCGTGTCCAGTGAACGGCATGTTTTGTTCCAGATGCAAAGGAAAAAAAATCACTTTGTTCAGAATTGTTACTCTAAGTTCAACCCAGATCAGTCAGAGCAATGGAAGACACAGTCTCCAGTAATGAAACATCATTGTTTGTTGGAGCAATAAAGGAGAAGAATTTTTTGGAGACATCAAAATATTCTCCAGCTCTGAAAAAAATGCATTCTGATGCTCCATTTAAAATAAATGCGGTTGATGAGGACAAAATGGCTTCTACCACTTAAAATGAACGGTACAGTGGTCCATTTGAAGTTAGACACTAGTGCCAAAGCCAATTTAATCAGCATGACTGATTTAAAAATCTTAAAATTCAGCCAATTAAAAGAAATCACAAAATATCTCTGAGAGATTTTAGTGGTTCAAGCATTAAATGTTCTGGTGCTTGTGACCTGAGTGTGGTGGTGAAGAACACAGTTTATTCCATCCCATTCTATATTGCATCCGAGGGCTCCGAGTAGGCGATCAGTCCTGTGAAGAATTAGGTCTAGTGCAGTTGGTATACAGCATCCACAAAGGATTGGATCTACACTGACGATTCTGGGAACATTATCAGTAAATTCAGTGATGTGTTCACAGGTTTTGGTGCACTAGCATTTAGCAACAAGTTACAACTCAAAGAGGATGCAAAACGTGTGATACAGGAACCAAGAAGAGTACCTGCACCTCTTTGGGATCGCCTCAAAAAGGAGCTAGACAGAATGACAAAATTAAAAGTCATCAGAAAGTTAGAGGAACCTACTGATTGGATAAACTCCATGGTTTGTGCACAGAAAAAGAATTGTGATATTTGCACACACATGGATCCTAACGATCTTAACGAGAATATCAAAAGAGAGCATTAACAAATACCAAAGTATGAGGAAATCACATCTGAGATGGCTGGTGCACAATTCTTTTTGAACTTGACGCATCTCAAGCTTTCAGTCAATTAAAGCTAGAGGAATAAAGGACAAAATACTGCACTTTTAATGCGCCATTTGGATGGTACTGCTTTCTGAGAATGCCGTTTGGCATGATTTTGGCATCAGAAGGTTTTTTACCGTGCCATGGAGCGCATATTCGAAGGCATCGAATGTGTGCGTGTATATGTTCATGATGTCATCATTTGGGACTCAACCATAGAAGTACACAAGATGAGATTGCTTAAAGTTCTAATGAGCATCAGGAGAAATGGGCTGAAGCTCAACAAGCAAAAGTGCCGATTTGGAGTAACTGCGGCCGCATTCCTGGGTGACAAGCTCTCATCACATGGCATTGAACCTGACAAGGCCAAGATCCGAGCAATTCTCGACATGCCAAAACCACACAACAAGAAAGCCATCTTCAGAGTGATGGGTACGATCAATTTTATAGGGACATTCATTCCAAGCATGTCAGCAAAAACAACACGGGCTGGATTCTCCAAAGTGGGACTATGTCCCCACGCCGGTGCAGAAACACTGGCGTTTCACTCTGAAGATCCCTGTGAAAAAGTGGAGCCAATTCACTGACCTGCAGGGGGCTAGCAGGGACCCAGAGTAGTTCAAGCAGCTTTAGCTGTGGATACGGGCCCCCGCACTTCCGCTTTTGAGTCTGCGCATGCATGCGGCGGCCTCCAGCGGCTGCGCCGAGTGCCATGGCGGACTCGGACCACAGAGGCAGATGAAGAATGTAGACCCCCCACGTGATCGGCCACGCGCACAAATATCTGACACCGGCGATCTGTCCCCCGGCTGCCTATAAGGCCCCCCCCCCCCCACCCACCCCACCCCCAGTGGCCAATTCCTCCTGTCCACTACCAGGGCGGGCGCGGACAGAGTCCGCAAGCATTCCGACAGGCGATAGATGGCTAGAACCACGGCATTGGGAACTCGGCCGGTAGGGAGAGGAGGATCGCTGGGCGGGCCTCTGGCAATGGCCCTCTAGACACGCGGCGTACTCTGTAAACACGCCGATTCTTGGGTCCCGGAGAATCGCCGGACCGGCGCAGGGCCCGATTCCGGCGTTAAAATGGATTCTCTGCCCCCTTGCCGAACGCGATTTCGGCACGGGCTGTGGAGAATCCAGCCCCACATCTACAGGATCGCCTTCACAAGACAACGGATTTCACATGGACTGGGCAACATGAGCAAGAGTGGAAGAAGCTCAAGACTTCACTAACCACCAGGCCAGTTCTCACATTTTTTGACCTATCTAAGCAGATGATAGTGTCAACAGACATGTCCAAAGATGGTCGAGGAGCAGTTCTTCTGCAATTCAAGCATGACGATTCGAAACCAGTCACGTCTGCATCATGACCCATGATGCCAACAGAGCAGACGTACGCTGCAAATCAAAAAAGAATATATGGGTTTAGTTGTGTGCTTGGAGAAATTCCACTACTACGTGTATGTGCTTCCAACTTTCACTGTTGAGACAGATCATCGTCCTTTAGTTAACATCATCAAAAAAAATCTCAACCAGAAGTCTCCGTGCATTCAGAGGTTAATGATGACGTTGCAACGCTATGACTTCAATCTCATCTAAGCGCCAGGCAAATATTTATTCTTAGCAGATGCATTATCAAGAGTGCCGATACAAAATATTAGTAGTGAAATTGCTGAAGATGTAGATCTGCATTTCAATCTTATTTCCACACGACTACCAGTATCAGATACAAAACTACATGAGATCCAAGAAGAGACCAGGAAGGATCAAACTCTGCAAGAGGTGATGAGGAACATCAACTCACACTGATCCAGAGGTCAAAGTACGGAGTTCTACAATATAAGATCTGGGGCGAAATTCTCCGGAAACGGCACGATGTCCGTCGACTGGCGCCCAAAATGGCGCAAATCAGTCGGGCATCGCGCTGCCCCAAAGGTACTCCTCATCTTTGGGGGCCGAGCCCCAACCTTAAGGGGCTAGGCTGGCGCCGGACGAATTTCCGCCCCGCCAGCTGGCGGAAAAGGCCTTTGGTGCCCCGCCAGCTGGTGTGGAAATGACATCTCCGGGCGGCGCATGCGCGGGAGCGTTAGTGGCCGCTGACGGCATTCCCGCGCATGCGCAGTGGAGGGAATCTCTTCTGCTTCCGCCATGGTGGAGACCGTGGCGAAGGCGGAAGGGAAAGAGTGCCCCCACGGCACAGGGCCGTCCGCGGATCGGTGGGTCCCGATCGCGGGCCAGGCCGCCGTGGGGGCACCCCCCGGGGCCAGATCACCCTGCGCCCCCCCCAGGACCCTGGAGCCCGCCCGCGCCGCCTTGTCCCGCCGGTAAGGTAGGTGGTTCAATCTACGCCGGCGGGACAAGCATTTTAGCGGCGGGACTTCGGCCATCCGGGCCGGAGAATCGCGGGGGGGGGGGGGGCCCGCCAACCGGCACGGCGTGATTCCCGCCCCCGCCAAATATCCGGTGCCGGAGAATTCGGCAACCGGCGGGGGCGGGATTCACGCCAGCCCCCGGCGATTCTCCGACGCGGCGGTGGGTCGGAGAATCTCGCCCCTGAACTCAGAATCATTAATCGAGTGGAGCTTCGTTTGAACACTATAGTTAAACCTCAATCTCTTCACAAGGATGTACTAAAGGGGATATATGAAGACATCTCGGGATTGAGAAATGTAAGCGGAAGCTTGTGACTCTGTTTACTGGCCAGGTATAAACCAGTATATTGACAGGATGATCAGTTGCTGTTAAACATGCAAGGCGCATCGTTGCAAGCAAACAAGACAACCTGTGCAAATGTCTGATTTACCGATGGCACCATGGCATAAAGTAGCTCTGGATCTCTTTCACCTACGAGGGAAAGATTATTTTCTGATCATAGACTATTATCCCAAAATAGCCCGACTGTCAAGCAGAATGGCAAGCAGTGTAATACTGCATCCTCAGTCAATTTTTGCTGGACCTGGAATTCCTCAAGTTGTCGTGAGTGACAACGGTCCTTGTTTTAGCTGTAAAGAGTGGCAACATTTCACAGTCACATGTGATTTCAGTCATGTCACATTGGGTCCGTTGTACTCTCAAGCCAATGGAAAGGAGTACATATTGGTTTTTTAAAAAATTATTTTTGTTCAAATTTTTGTCGAAAAACATCATTTTTTGCATAACTGTACGCAACAATTAACAGAACAAAATAAATGTTAACCGTATATACAAAGAAAGGAACAATACCGTATACACAAGGAAAGGAACACCCCCCCCCCCCTCCCCCCCCTCTGGGAAGCTGCTGCTGACCTTTACTGCTCTCCTAGAAAGTCGAGGATCGGCTGCCACCTCCGAGAGAATCCCGCCGTGGACCCTCTCAAGGCAAACTTTATTCTCTCGAGACTGAGAAACCCACCAATGTCACTAACCCAGGTCTCGACACTCGGGGGGCTTCGAGTCCCTCCACATTAGAAGGATCCGTCTCCGGGCTACCAGGGAGGCAAAGGCCAGTACTTCGGCCACTTTCGCTTCCTGAACTCCCGGATCGTCAGACACACCAAAGTTCGCTATCTCTGGACTCGGCACCAGGAGTACATATTGTTGAGCAATTGTGAAAGAAAGCAATGGATTTGGAATCTGATCCATATCTTGCACTATTTGAGTTACAGAGCGTCACCATCGTCACATGGTAGATCGCCAGCAGAGTTACTCACAAATAGAATGTTGCATACCTCACTTCCATACTTGGCAAAGAAGGAGGAGGATGCAGTGGTCATCCAGGAAATGCAAAACATTAAAATAAAACAGAAGCAGTTCTATGGTAGAGTGTCTAGAACTTTACCACCTTTGAGTAGTGATGACACTGTGAGATTGGAAGATTCAGGCAATTGGTTGAAAAAAACCATTGTACTTGAAGAAGTAGTACCTCGTTCCTACAATGTACAGAGAGAGGATAGGTCGGTTTTAAGAAGAAATCGGCACGCACTCTTGAAAACCAGAGAAGACTTTCACAACAACTTGATGGAAGACGAATCTACATCAGAATCAACATCAGCAGCAGTGTCAGATTGTTCAACAGTTCCTGAGCATGAGAATACCGAATCTACAAATTCTAGGCAGGATGGTGGCGCAGTGATTAGCACTGCAGCCTCACAGCACCGAGGTCCCAGTTTGATCCTGGCTCAGGGTCGCAGTTTGTGTGGAGTTTGCACATTCTCCCCTTGTTTGCAAGGGTCTCGCCCCCACAACCCAAAGCTGTGGATTGGCCACACTAAATTGCCCCTTAATTGGAAAAACATTATTGGGAACTCTAAATTTATAAGAAAAAAAAAGAATCTACAAGTTCTAAGCAGCAAGGTCAAACTTTGAGAAGATCAACCAGAGTCAGAAGAAAACCTGATCGACTCAATTTGTAGGTTTGGACTATTTGTACAAACTATGCTTGCTGTTCTTGTTATATATATTTGTTGCACCAGTTTTAAAAATTAAGAAAACATTTATACTGTTAGACCCACAGGCTCATGATATCACATGTAAATATACTGACGATAATGTATTAATTTATTCATTCAAAGGAAAGGGGATGTAGTGACATCATGTTTGTGTTGTAATTCACCTACTGACTACTAGGAGTCTCACTAGTATATAAGAGAATGTTGGAGGCAGGTGACCTCAGACTGACCAGGGAGCTGGGAAAAGAGGTTGCTTGTGCATGATCATACTATTATTCATCTGTTCTTTTGTATATAGTTGACCCACAGATAATGTTAAGAAATCATTTATAGCTTAATCTACAAGTGTTCTTGTAATATAAATCGGGCCATCAGACAAGAACATTACATGCCCCATGTTCATTTCTTCTCTGTGTCGTCCCAGATATTGTCCCGCCGGACATTTCTGTTGTCTGCGGAAGGCAGGCTGTGCAGTCTGAGCGTGTGCAGCATTCTCACATTCGCAGGATGCAGCAGTGACGTTTACCGAACGCCGCTAACAGTCCACTCTGTATAATTATTTATGTAGCCGTGATACTTAGAAGCCAGGGAAAGTAATTTTGCCCAAAGAGACTGTTCTATCAGGTTCCTGCTCCACAATGCCGCTGAGCTGAAGGACAGCTTTCCTCTTGCTGCGCCCTCACATTTGCATAGGCAAACACTCATATCTCAGTGCTGTAACAATCATTAACAAAAAGAATTCTAGACGGCCTGTCTGTTCGTTTTGTCACAGACAAAACGAAACCTTGAAACGCAATGTGTCCAAGGCAAACGTAAATTGTTTCTATCAATCTACCATTATATTATGATGGTCCGTCATCCAAACTAGAATGACAATCCCTCAGTGCTAAGAAAGCTCAATACTGCCCAGAGCTACTAAAACCTGTGACACCTTTCCTCAGTACTAATTTACATGAACTATAGAGCACCAACGTGGTGCATCTTTCCGACAGATTGTTGTGGTCTCATATTAAAAATATAGATTGGAAATAAACATTAACCTGAAAAGGAGTGAGGGGGATAAATTGGATCGCTCCTGAATTCAGGACCAGGATTGTGATGCGTGATTACCCAATGCCCGATCAAAACAGTATCGGCACCACGTAATTTTCATGCTGCCCATTGATTTTCATGATTGTGGAATGCAACCCAGAGCTGTACACAGTGCTGAGTGGCTGTGCACCTCACCAGGGAAACCACGTTTTTACGCAGAGGGTAGTGGGTGCCTGGAACTCGCTACCGGAGGAGGTGGTGGAAGCAGGTATGATAGTGACATTTAAGGGGCAACTTGACAAATACATGAATAGGATGGGAATAGAGGGATACGGACCCAGGAAGTGTAGAAGATTGTAGTTTAGTCGGGCAACATGGTCGGCACGGGCTTGGAGGGCGAAGGGCCTGTTCCTGTGCTGTACATTTCTTTGTTCTTTGTTCTTTGTTCAACTCGAGAGTTACTGGTACAGGAAATGGACCAGAGGAGAGAAGGGGGAGGTGGGTTATAATCCAAAGATGTGCTGGAGAACCACAGTCCCAACCCCACTACCCCGGATGTTCCCAGGTAAGGATTGTATGGTAATTTCCCAGGAAGTTCAATCTTTCTTTGGTCAATTGCCCTGCACTGTACACCATCAGAAAATGCCTGACAAACAATTACCACAAGAAGTTAGAAGAATTAAAACCACTTCTAGCTTCTCGGTAACTGTTGAACAGACCATCTCCAACTCCCCGCTCTGGGCTACCTCTCCTTACTGGCCCCAATAGGACTTACCCACCACCCATGGGAGCACCGACGACCCTCCACACAATCCCCCAAAGAACCCATCAGACTTCCCCGACTTCCTGCACATGTGGGACCCCCTGACTGTACCCCACAACTTCCCGCCCTGACCAACTCTTTATTGCCCACCGCCCCCACCGGGCCATCTGATGTCCCCAAACTGCAGTAACCCCACCCTGACTGCACACACACATTCCAACTACACACATCCATCAGAAACATCAAACCACCCATTGACCATCCCAATACACCCAATTTCTGCCCGCTTGCCAGACAAACTTATCTTCTCGCTGGCTTGAAAGTGACCGTGGGCCTCTGGGGGGTCGGAGAATGGCCGTTGGCCGCCGTGAATCCCGCCCCCGCCGGTTGCCGAAGTCTCCGAAGGGAGAAAAGTCGGCGGGGCGTTAATGTCGCCGCTGCCGTCGGAGAATGTCACTGGTCTGCGCAAGGCAGCCGATTTTCGGCCTGCCGATATTCTCCCTTCCGGATGGGCCGAAGTCCCGTCGACGTGATGACCGTTCACGTCGACGTAAATTAAACCTCCTTTTCATCGGCGTGACCCTGTGCTCCAGGGTCACGCCGACCAGCGTGGAGGTGAGTGACGGCCTGGGGGGTTGGCTCTGGGCAGGCGATGGCGTGGCCGCAGTCTGAATGCGTGAGGAGAGGTGTGTCTCGGGTTGTGTGTGTGTGTGTGCGGCGGGGGGGGGGGGGTGTGGTTAGAGTAGGCTGGGCTCCGGGGGAGTGCCGGGAGGGGGTCCGTGCCGGGGTGGAGGTTGGGGGAGGGGTCCGTGCCGGGGAGGGGGATGGGGGGGTCCGTGCCGGGGTGGGGGTTGGGGGGGGTGGTCCGTGCCAGGTTGGAGGTTGTGGGGGGGGTTCCGTACCGGGGTGGAGGTTGGGGGGGGGGGTCCGTGCTGGGGAGGGAGTTGGGGGGTCCATGCCGGGGTGGAGGTTGGGGGGCGGGGTCCGTGCCGGGGAGGGGGATGGGGGGGTCCGTGCCGGGGTGGGGGTTGGGGGGGGGGTCCGTGCCAGGTTGGAGGTTGTGGGGGGGGTTCCGTACCGGGGTGGAGGTTGGGGGGGGGGGGTCCGTGCTGGGGAGGGAGTTGGGGGGTCCATGCCGGGGTGGAGGTTGGGGGGCGGGGTCCGTGCCGGGGAGGGGGATGGGGGGTCCGTGCCGGGGTGGAGGTTGGGGGGGGGTCCGTGCCGGGGAGGGGGATGGGGGGTCCGTGCCGGGGTGGAGGTTGGGAGGGGTCCGTGCCGGGGAGTGGGATGGGGGGTCCGTGCCGGGGTGGAGGTTGGGGGGGGGGGGTCCGTGCCGGGGAGGGGGATGGGGGGTCCGTGCCGGGGTGGAGGTTGGGGAGGGGTCCGTGCTGGGGAGGGGGATGGGGGGTCCGTGCCGGGGTGGAGGTTGGGGGGCGGGGTCCGTGCCGGGGAGGGGGATGGGGGGGTCCGTGCCGGGGTGGGGGTTGGGGGGGGGGGGTCCGTGCCAGGTTGGAGGTTGTGGGGGGGGTTCCGTACTGGGGTGGAGGTTGGGGGGGGGGGGTCCGTGCTGGGGAGGGAGTTGGGGGGTCCATGCCGGGGTGGAGGTTGGGGGGCGGGGTCCGTGCCGGGGAGGGGGATGGGGGGGTCCGTGCCGGGGTGGGGGTTGGGGGGGGGGGTCCGTGCCAGGTTGGAGGTTGTGGGGGGGGTTCCGTACCGGGGTGGAGGTTGGGGGGGGGGGGTCCGTGCTGGGGAGGGAGTTGGGGGGTCCATGCCGGGGTGGAGGTTGGGGGGCGGGGTCCGTGCCGGGGAGGGGGATGGGGGGTCCGTGCCGGGGTGGAGGTTGGGGGGGGGTCCGTGCCGGGGAGGGGGATGGGGGGTCCGTGCCGGGGTGGAGGTTGGGAGGGGTCCGTGCCGGGGAGTGGGATGGGGGGTCCGTGCCGGGGTGGAGGTTGGGGGGGGGGGGTCCGTGCCGGGGAGGGGGATGGGGGGTCCGTGCCGGGGTGGAGGTTGGGGAGGGGTCCGTGCTGGGGAGGGGGATGGGGGGTCCGTGCCGGGGTGGAGGTTGGGGGGGTCCGTGCCGGGGAGGGGGATGGGGGGCCCGTGCCGGGGTGGAGATTGGGGGGGGGGTCCGTGCCGGGGTGGAGGTTGGGGGGGGGTCTGTGCCATGGTGGAGGTTGGGGGGGGTCCGTGCCGGGGTGGAGGTTGGGGGGGGGTCCTTGCCGGAGTGGAGGTTGGAGGGGGGGGGGTCCGTGTCGGGGAGGGGGATGGAGGTCCGTGCCGGGGTGGAGGTTGGGGGGGGTCCGTGCCGAGGAGGGGGATGGGGGGTCCGTGCCGGGGTAGAGGTGGGGGGGGGAGTCCGTGCCGGGGAGGGGGATGGGGGGTCCGTGCCGGGGTGGAGGTTGGGGGGGGGGGGGTTCGTGCCGGGGACGGGGATGGGGGGTCCGTGCCGGGGTGGAGGTTGGGGGGGGGGTCTGTGCCGGGGAGTGGGATGCGAGGGCAAGTGAGTTGGTCCACCTGGCCAGGTGCCAGCCTCCAACAGTTGGACCCATGCGGCTGGGGGGAGGAGGGGATATGGGCAATGATGACATGTCGTCGTTCCCCTCCCCCCACCAGGCCGTCATGTTTTCCGATCATCCAGCGATGTTGGCCGCCGTGGCGGCAGCCGCTCATGTCTATGTTGCCCTGAATGAGGAGGAGGAGGAGCGTGCCAGAGAGGCGGCGCAGGCTGCCGCAGAGGGAAAGGCGGCAGCCGCCCAGGCTGGAGGGACACCTGACCGACAGGACGAGGAGGGGGAGGAGGACGTCGCGGCCCCACGGCAACGGAGGCACCCGAGGGCGCCCCGTGTGTACCGGCCCCGGCAGTCATACCAGGACCTCACGGACCGGGAATGCAGGAGGAGACTCCGGATGAGGCGGGAAACCGTGGCACACATCTGCCACCTGCTGGCACACCTGTCACCGCGTGGCACTGGTGGGGGACACCCTCTCCCCGTGTCCGTCAAGGTTACGGTGGCCCTGAACTTTTATGCAACGGGGTCATTCCAGGCACCGAGTGGGGACCTGTCCGGCATATCGGTGCATCCGGGCAGTGACAGATGCCCTATATGCCATGGCGCACCGCTACATCCGCTTCCCCGTGGACCGGGCCAGCCAAGATGCCCGGGCCGTGGGCTTCTCTGCCGTGGCCGGGTTCCCCATGGTCCAGGGCGCAATCGATGGGATGCACGTCGCCGTGCGGCCACCTGCAGATAACAGGGCCGTGTTCACCAATAGGAAGGGGACCTATTCGATGAACATACAGGTGGTCTGCGACCACCGCATGATGATCCTGCACGTCTGCGCTCGTTACCCAGGCAGTGTACACGACTCATGCGTGTTGTCGCGGTCATCCATCCCCGGCATGTAGGAGGGACGCCATCCCCGGCTGAGGGGCTGGTTGCTGGGCGACAGGGGCTACCCATTGCGATCGTGGCTGATGACGCCTATACGGAGGCCACGCAATGAGGCGGAGAACCACTACAATGATGCCCATGTAGCGACAAGGGGAGTGATAGAGAGGTGCTTTGGCGTGCTGAAGATGCGTTTCAGGTGCCTGGACCTCTCTGGGGGCACCCTCCAGTATCGGTCAGATAGGGTCGGCCGCATCATTGTGGTGTGCTGCGTCCTGCACAACATAGCCCAGCAGAGGGGCGATGTGCCGCAGGCAGAGGAGGGCGGAGTGGATGAGCAGCAGGAAGAGGCGCAGTCCTCCCCAGATGAGGGGGATGGGGGTAATGGTCAGGGCAGACGGGGTAGACACAGACGTGTGGCTGTCCACCGTTACCGGCTGGCCCAGCGGGCACGGGACAGACTGATAGACGCCCGCTTCACTGACTAGATGGGCGTGGGAATCGGGTAGTATGGCCACAGACCGCACACCATGGCAACAGCCGACCACCCACACCCCCCACCCATCCACCCACCCAGCACCCTCACCCCCCTCCCCAACCCCACCCACCCCACCCGCATGCACACCACCCCCCCCCATTGCCGATCCACCTGCGGCACAACGGGTCGGGCTCACACAGTTGCGGGTGGACGCGTGTCTATTGCAGGCCATGGAGGATGATGACAACCCGCCCTGCGGTGAGCTCCTGGCTCTACATCGTTGGACTATGACCCATGGCCACTGTACCACCATCCACCCGGACCATCCCTGCATGCGGCTGTGACACTGCAGCGCACGGTCCCGTCCTCTGCCCGGGGGATGTTGATGGCGGCCCAGGGGGAAGGGGGCAGACTCACCTGGGGCTGAGGTAAGACCACCCCTCACACACACTTGCGCTCAACATACATGACACCCCCGCACGCTTTGGACAGAGCACAAAGGCAGCTTCTGTAGGTGTAACATTGACTTTAATAACCAAAGGAGTTCATGCACGTGCCCTAGCCCCTAAAACTCATCTGTGCCCTGCACCCGTGCCAACTGACTCAGTGTCTAATTGTTTGGCCTTACGGGCCCTTTGACTACGTCTACGTGGTTCCCCAGACGGTACAGCAGAACTGGAGGTGGACTCCTGTGATTCCTGCCCTCTGACACTGGATCCCTTTGGCGGCCGTTTGCTGGGGCGTCCTGGCCTAGATGGGCCAGGCTGCGGCCCGGGCGACTGGGATGGCGAGCTGCCAGCCTGTCCTGCCCGTTGCCCACCCGATGCACCTGGGACGAAAGGGGGGGGAGTCCGAGGTGTCGCGGTGTACCGGGACCTCCCCTACAGGGGGAGCCGGGACGGACCACACCACCTCCTCCTCCCTCGGGGTGCCCGATGGCCCCCAGGCCTCTACATGGGTGGGGGATGCGAACGGACTGGCCATCTGACGCCCCCCCGACATCTGGCGCTGCCAGTCCTGGAGGCCCGTGCTGGTATCGACAGGGGTCTGCAGGTTTGCAGCCATGGAGCCCAGGGGGTTGGCAAACCCTGTCTGTGACAGTGCGACGCCGGCTCGCACATGGCCACTGGCGCCGATGCCCTCAGCGATGGCCTGCAGAGACTGGGCCATGCCGTTGAGCGCTTCTGCCATCTGGCGCTGGAACTGGCTCATGGCCTCCTGTGAGAGGGCAGCCATTTCCTGGGCCACAGACGCCGCCTGCACGGAAAGCCCCAGGCCTCGCAAACCGTTCCCCATGTCTGACACCGTCGCACCCATTGCCTCCACCGCGGACGCCACCCGTGCGGTGTCAGCTTGGGTGGCACGCATGACTGGCACCACTCCCAGCTCCTGGACGCGGGTGGACTCCTCCACCTGCGACTGCAGCCGCCACAAGCTGCCCGTCACCCTCTTCGCTCGTCTCCGGGTCGGTGGTTGCATCGGATCTATGTGTGGGTGTGGGAACTCCAGGAACCCGGGATCCATCTGGGTGGCAGATGTTCGCTTGGGCTGGGCTGCCCTCCGACCGCCCGGCCCCTCTGCTGCTCCTACCTCCACCTGCTGTACCGGGACGGCTGTGTTGTGCGCACCAGTGAGTGTACCAGACGCCTCATCACTAAAGTGCCCAACCGAGGTGAGTGTTTCTGCGATGGTGGAGGGTGTTGGTGACAGCAGTGGCGTTGTGTCATGCTCTTCGGCCCACTCTGAGTCCATGGCACTTTGGGGTGGGGGTTCGTCTCCACCCATCCACTGAGTCACTGTCCGGTATTTCGTGTTCCTGGGTAGTGCTGTCCCGGGTAGGGGTGTCCTGGGCAGTGCTGTCCCGGGTAGTGGTGTCCTGGGTAGTGGTGTCCTGGGTAGTGGTGTCCTGGGTAGTGGTGTCCTGGCTCGGATGTGACGGGGGCCTGTGGCTGCCCCCCTCGTCGCTGGGTGGTCGCTCCCGCACATGACGGGGGTGTCGTCCCCCTGTTGCCCCTGGTCTCTCCGTCTCCCGTGGCCTCCGAGGGGCATCCTGCGGGCGTTGCATGCTGGAGGGTGCGGGTCTCTCAGTCTCCCGTGGTGTGCGAGGGGCATCCTGCGGGCGTCGCATGCTGGAGGGTGCGGGTCTCTCCGTCTCCCGTGGTGTGCGAGGGACATCCTGCGGGCGTCGCATGCTGGAGGGTGCGGGTCTCTCCGTCTCCCGTGGTGTGCGAGGGGCATCCTGCGGGCGTCGCATGCTGGAGGGTCCGGGTCTCTCCGTCTCCCGTGGCCTCCGAGGGGCATCCTGCGGGCGTCGCATGCTGGAGGGTCCGGGTCTCTCCGTCGCCCGTGGTGTGCGAGGGGCATCCTGCGGGCGTCGCATGCTGGAGGGTCCGGGTCTCTCCGTCTCCCGTGGCCTCCGAGGGCCATCCTGCGGGCGGTCTGCATCTGCGGGGATGGGTGCCTGGACGTTTGGTCCTGCGATACACAATGAAGCATGCATGGTTAGACATCAGGCAGAGATCAGGTGATATGGGGGAGGGGGATATAGGGGAGGGGGGATATGGGGACGGGCTGTCGGTGGCTCACTTGCTACTACGCCCCCGACCTCTGCATCAGCAACCTCCGGTCCTCAGGTCCGCCAGCCAGTTCCAGGGCCCTTTCCTCGTGTTCGGTCAGTGGCCTCTCATCAGCGGGGCCTCCCCCAGTCCTCACATGCTCCCTATTGTTGTGTACGCGCTTATCCTGTGGGGGGGGGGTGGCAGGGGTAAAAGGCAACACTGTTAGGCAGGTATATGAATGCACGCCATCGGTTGCGCGTGCATTGCAGAGGTTAAGGTTAGGGCTGGATTCACTTGGGGCTATGGGGGATATGGGGATGGGAGGATATGGGGGATATGGGGGAGGGGGGGATATGGGGATGGGAGGATATGGGGGATATGGGGGAGGGGGGGATATGGGGGAGGGGGATATGGGGATATGGGGGAGGGGGGATATGGGGGAGGGGGGATATGGGGGAGGGGGGATATGGGGGAGGGGGATATGGGGGAGGGGAGATATGGGGGAGGGGAGATATGGGGGAGGGGAGATATGGGGGAGGGGAGATATGGGGGAGGGGGGGATATGGGGGATATGGGGGAGGGGGGATATGGGGGAGGGGGGATATGGGGGAGGGGGATATGGGGGAGGGGGGATATGGGGAGGGGGGATATGGGGGAGGGGGATATGGGGGAGGGGGGATATGGGGAGGTGGGATATGGGGAGGTGGGATATGGGGAGGTGGGATATGGGGGAGGGGGGATATGGGGAGTTGGATATGGGGATATGGGGGAGGGGGGATATGGGGGATATGGGGGATGTGGGGGAGGGGGGATATGGGGGAGGGGGGTATATGGGGGAGGAGGGATATGGGGGATATGGGGGAGGGGGGATATGGGGGAGGGGGGATATGGGGGAGGGGGGATATGGGGGAGGGGGGATATGGGGGAGGGGGGATATGGGGGAGGGGGGATATGGGGGAGGGGGGATATGGGGGAGGGGGGATATGGGGGAGGGGGAATATGGGGGGAGGGGGAGATATGGGGAGGCTCACCCTGCCTGCTCTGACGAGGTTGTTCACCTTCTTGTGGCACTGGGTGCCTGTCCGTGGTGTCAGGGCCGCAGCGGTGACGGCCTCTGCCTCCCCCCTCCACAGACGCCGGCTGTGGCGTGGGGCAACTCTGCGGCCGTGCCCGGGATACAGGGCGTCCCTCCTCTGCTCCACCGCGTCCAGGAGCGCCTCCACATCGCGTGACTCGAACCTCGGGGCTGAGCGGCGGCCAGCCACCCAGTCGGGTGTTGCGGTCGGGTGGGGGGGAGCAGCGCGGCCTTATGAGCCGTCACGCTGTGCGGTGCGTATGACGCTGCACGGCGTGAACCATTGCGCAAGCGCGGATCCCGTTACGTCGCTGCTAGCCCATTTCGGGCCGGAGACATTCGACCCATTTTTCCGACGTGGCGCAAGTCGGATTTGGGCCGTTTTTTGCGCCGATAGGCGGACTTTCCGCCGATAACGGAGAATTTCGCCCCGTGTCTTTAAACTCACCTGACTTGCAGCAGCTAGCGCTGTACAAAATGGGGCATGGCCTCGTTGTGACTGACTCAGCAGCCCTCAGCTGAAGGCGTCAGGAGTGCGCTGCATTATACATTCTTGCCTAGTGTGGGTCAGGGAGTTGTCAAGAAAGGATCAAAAGGATCGAAGAAAGGATTTTGAGCTACGGAACTCCGAGCCGAACGACAATCCGACTTTGATTGCCATTCTGCAGAAGTTCAGGCCAAAAGACTTGCATTTATATTTACCCATAACTACCGTTCCCTGAGGTATCATTACTGGAGGAGAGGGGGTGTTCCAAAGATGCACCATGAAAACAATGCCCCCCCCCCCCCCCCCCCCTTCACCCCTCTTGCACCATCGTCCCAATA
This sequence comes from Scyliorhinus torazame, assembly GCF_047496885.1. Lineage (NCBI taxonomy): Eukaryota > Metazoa > Chordata > Chondrichthyes > Carcharhiniformes > Scyliorhinidae > Scyliorhinus > Scyliorhinus torazame. Next base: position 57,109,837 of record NC_092727.1, read on the forward strand.
TCAGGATTGCCTGGCAATTTGCCCAGGAAGTTCAATGTTGGAGCAGTGCTCTGCAATTGTAAACATCAAAAGAAAAATTTTAATCACAGACGAAGGATGGTCCTGGCTATCTTACAGGAATAGTTATCCAGGAAAATTTGGGATTTAACCATTTCTAACTCCTAGGTAACTATAGTACTGTATCCCCAGCCCCACTGACCAGTACGCCAACCACCCAAATCCGACCACTCGAATGACCACCCGACCCCCACCTCAATCTCTCACCCACCCCCCCCCCCCAAAAAAAGGACCTGCGGCCCTGAAATGAAAGAAAAATGAAATGAAAATTGCTTATTGTCACAAGTGGGCTTCAAATGAAGTTACTGTGAAAAGCCCCTAGTCGCCACATTCCGGCACCTGTTCGGGGAGGCTGTTACAGGAATTAAACCGTGCTGCTGGCCTGCCTTGGTCTGCTTTCAAAGCCAGCGATATAGTCCTGTGCTAAACAGCCCCTGATGACAGTCCTCAACTGATCTTAACGTATTGTTAATATTTAACTATGTAATTCTCTCCATGCCTGTGTGGGTGTCACCCCCACAACCTAAAATATGTGCAGAGGAGGTGAATTGGCCATGTTCCATTTCTCCTCAACTGGAAAAAAAATTGGGCAGAGACACAGAGCTATAGATGTTTACAGCATGGAAACAGGCCAATCGGCCCAGCTAGTCCATGTCGCCCAGTTTCTATCACTAAACTTGCTTGCCTGCATTTGGCTCATATCCCTCCATACCCACCCTGCCCATGTAACTGTCTAACTGCTTTTTAAAGGACAAAATTGTACCCGCCTCTACCACTGCCTCTGGCAGCCCGTTCCAGATGCTCACCACCCTCTGTGTGAAGAAATTTCCCCTCTAATTTATTTTGTATCTCTCTCCTCTCAACTTAAACCTATGCCCGCTAGTTCTAGAATCCTCTACCTTTGGGAAAAGATGCCGACTATCTAACTTAATGATGCTCCTCATTATTTTATAGACCTCTATAAAAACCGTCTATAAGAGCCTCCTTCGCTCGTGGGAAAAAAGTCCCAGCCTCTCCTTTTACTCAGACCATCAAGTCCTGGTAGCATCCTTGTCAATCTCTTCTGCACTCTTTCTAGTTTAACAATATCCTTCCTATAATAGGGTGACCATAGGGTATTCCATGTGAGGTCTTAACAATGTCTTGTATAACTTCAACAAGATGTCCCAACTCCTGTATTCAATATTCTGACCAATAAAACCTAGCATGCTGAATGCCTTCTTCACCACCCTGTCCACCTGCAACTCCACCTTCAAGGAGCTATGAACCTGTATTCCTAGATCTCTTTGTTTTGTAACTCTCCCCAGCTCCCTATTATTAACTGAGTAGGTCCTGCCCTGATTTGATCTACCAAAATGCGTCACCTCACATTTATCCAAATTAAACTCCATCTGCCATTCATCGACCGACTGGTCAAGGTCCTGTTGCAATCTTATATAACCTTCTTCGCTATCCACTATGCCACCAATCTTGGTGCCATCTACAAACTTAGTAACCATGCCTCCGACATTCTCATCCAAATCGTTTATATATAAGGCCTCACTGGGGAGGCCTGGATACTAATGGCCTCCCCAGAGAGGCCCCAACCGGGCACCATTTAGATCGTGGACCAAGGGTAATGGCACCTGTGGGGTCTCCCAGGCCTCTCCTTCTGGCACCCGGGCACTTTGATACTACCAGGGTGCCAGGTGGCACTGCCAGGCCAGAAAGGGAACTGCCAGGATGTCAGTGAAGAGGTGCCAGGGTGGTACTGCCAAGAGTCAGAGCATATGAGGGACCATGCCCATGAATGGGGATGAGGAGGAATATGAAGGATGCGGGAGTTTGAGGCTCGGTATGAAGGAGCCTCATAAAGTCTGGGAGGTGAAGGGTGGGGGTCGTGAAAGGGGGGGCCTAGAAGGGGGTTGCGGAGTCCTGAAAAGGGGGGCCCTCAGCGACCCCATAGTGGAGTGTCCTCACTTGGGGGGAGTGGGGTAATGCCTCTTTGTATGAGGGTGTTGACATTGTTTGTGGGTGTGGGGGTGTGGGGGACTCTCAAGCTCACTGAGAGATCGGGGCACTCTTTCAAAATTGTCTCACCGGCGAGTTCAGCTCCCATTGCAGAAACAATTTCTCTGGGAGCGATTCCCTTGCCATGTTGCGCTCAAGCGAGAGCACAATGCGGATCCTGGGAGAGGCCCCCAGCGGACATCCCAACCTGCTCCGCGCCTCGCAGGATTCACCCAAGTTCCGCAAGACGTCGGAGTCGGAACTGCATCCAAAATGGGCAGGACCAAATGATGTTCGCGGAAGTAGGTCGTAAACCTACTTCCACCGACCTCCCTTGATTCTCCGGCCTTCCCAGGGAGGCAGCAGCCGGGTGTCCGTCAGTGCTGCTCCACAGAAACGTGGACCAGGTGGGATGGCAGCCGGGGGTGGGAGGAGGATATCCAGGGCCATCGGATACCCCTAGTTGGCTCCCTGGCCCGCCCCTGGAAAGCAGGCACTTTGGCACTACCCAGATGGCACCTTGGCACTGCCACCCTGCAAGCCCGCACGAGCACTGCCTGGGTGCCAGGGTGGCAATGCAAGAAAGCCCGAGTGCCAGGATGGCACTGCCAAGGGTCAGGCCGAGGGGGGCCATGCCCATGAAATGAGGATGGAGGAGGTTTCAAGGGTGGGAGAGTGCAGGGCCTCCGGGAGGTGGGGGGTGAGGCTTGGGATCCTGGAAGGGATGGGCTGCTGTAAGGGGGCTTGGGGAGGCCTGAACAGGGAGGACCCCAGGGACTACATGGTGGGGAGTTCTCACTTTGGGAGTCTGAGGTAGTGTCCATGTGTGTGTGTGGGGGGTGCGTGACATTGCGCATGGGTGGGGGGGGGGGGGGGGGGGTGAGGGACCCACAAGCTCATTTAGAGATCAGGCCACCCTTTCAAAATGGTGGCCCGATCTCTGAGTTCAGCCCCCCAGTGCAAACAAAAGTCCTAAGTGTGGACTAAACCGGTGAGAAACTCCCCAGAGCCCAAAAAAGTGATTGGGTCATTGAATAGCGGTGGGGAACTCACTGGCAGAACCAACGGGAAACTCCATGAAAAACCCGCCACAAATTAAGTTCGAATTTGTTTTGGAGAATCATGCCCTAATTGTGCGCTGCACTGGGGAGATACTCCCCAAGGCCCAAAAAATGAGTCCGTGTGGTTCAATGCTGCTGTGGATCTCACCCAAAAGGCAGGTCAGAAACACCCCGCTACACTCGCCCAAATGGCACTTAAAACTTTTTGGGTTGCATTCTGCCCACAATTAATGTTTTGCATGGAGCTGTTTCTCCAATATTGACTGCTTCGAGAGTGTTCTTCCAGTCTATTACCTTTGCACAGCTGAGCACATTTTCATTATAATGGCATGCAGGCACACAATACAACACTGGTCACCTCATTACAGAAATGCTATAATTGCATTCGAGAGTGTGCAGAGGAGGTTTACAAGAATGTTGCCAGGACTGGAAAATGTCAGCTATGAGGAAACATTGGATGGGCTGGGGCTGGGCACCTTGGAACAGATGAGGCTGAGGGATGATTCGATTGAGATGCACAAAATTGAGTGGGATCTGGATAGAGTAGATGTGATGACCCTATTTAACTTAGCAGAGAGTGTATCAGTTTGAGATTCCACATTTACCTTGGTGAGTAGATTTACAGGCTGGTTCCTTTTAGGTATTGTACGAAATGGTGAATGTTTTACTCCGCAATAATTACAAAGATTTGATTGATTGAAAGGTTAGACTGGAGATGAGGAAAATATTTTTCACCCAGAGGATTGTGGGGGTCTGGATCTTATTGCTTGAAAGGGCAATAGATGCAGAAACTCTCAACTCATTTCAAGGATGCCTGGATGGTAAGCTGCAGGGTGACAGGCCAAATGGTGGAAAGGGGAACTGGGCTGGTGGCTTCTTTTTCATTGCCACCACAGATGTGATGGGATGAATGGCCTCCTTCTGTGCCATGAACCTTTTATCATTCTATCCCTGGCACAGCAGCTTTGGTGTCATAGCATCCATTCCTGCTGTAGGTTAAATCTATCGGTAAGGATGGAAGTGATCCATCATTGAAGTCTGTTTACTGCTATCAGCCAATGGTGAGGTTCTGAAAGAATATGAAATGTTGTAGTTTTCCTATTCTACACCAAAAAATGACTAGCGGTTGTGACCAATGAGTGATTGATCTCGCCAAACCTTTTATGCTACAGTCAAGAGATTACAAATTGCGGTTCAACATTAAAAAGTAAGGGCAAAGACTTTGGAAAGATATTTTTGGTGCAGTGATTAGAACATTCAGCCTCACATTGGCGACGGAGCAGACTGTCATCCAGAAACACCTTATCCCCCATTGAAAGCTCTCATTGTCGCCGTGCCCCCAGATTGAGATGTCTTTTGAAAGAGTGGTTATCAGTCTGGTAGATTCTTTAGAGAAATCAGCCAGAGGTAATCTATGGATGTCAGTAGATTATACAGCCAGATAAACTAAGGCTATTTGGCTGTATAATACTTCATGAAAAGCGTTTTAGTTAGTGTGTTTTCTCAATACAAGAAACCATTCACCAGTCTATGCATCCTATTTATATTGAAATAATTTGGGTAAATTATTTGTACTGGAGAGATTGTAAACTTCTGCAACAGAGAGTTCAGTGGAGCTCTCAGCTAATCAAATGATGAAGAGGTTTGTATGGGAGCATGGCAAACATTGAATCCACTCCGCTCTATAATACCCGCAATTGGGCCGATCCTCAATTCTCAGAGGGATTATCCTCCTGTTTCTCTCTAACGGGGTTACAACTTCAAGGTGTCTTGGACCTGGGCGTCGGATTGTGAAGCAGAGCGATGTCAACAGGGTGGGCTCAACTCCTGTACTGGCTGAGGTTATTCATGAAGGCCCGGCTTTCTCAACTGTGGCCCTCAGTTAAATCACCATCAGTCACCTCTCTAAAGGGAGAGCAGTCTATGGTCCTCTGGAACTGTGATTACATTTAATTTGGACATGCTCCTGAAGGCAGAAGGTCTCCAAGGAGGTAAACATTGTGAATCGTGTTTTAAAAATGAATGAAAGAATGCCTCAAGTGGGGAAAGAAAAAATGACCCAGTCGTAAGTGAACCAGCATCATAAGCAGGACAGCCACTCTGACACTTCAGTGGACAATCAAGTGCTGGTTTAAGCTCCTTGGAAATTGTTTACTTATTCAGGGACACCCATGGCCACTTAGCTGGAGACCAGACGGCGGGCATCATCGACTCACCCTGGCTTCAGTTCACAACAATATCAGGGGGGATGTACACTTCATCACAGTTGGAAGACAGACACTGCTTTTCAGATGGTTGTACATGTGTAGGAATGTATGTGAGCACCTGAGATCAGGGTCTTCAAAAGCTCTCGTTGAAGCCCCCTCTTCAAGCTGATATGCACATATTTGGATGAGAGATAATGCTGAAAACGCGTCTGCATATGTATCAACATTTTAGTGTTTCATTTCATAAATTTCCCTAATCTAGGAATATTTCCCACACTAGGTCACATCAGGATTCTGGAGGAGACCAGCCTTTTTCAAGAATTTGGATCGTGCTAAGGTGCGGATGCTGAACCCCTTTTATATGTATCAAGCTGCAACACAATTCCTGGGGGAAATGGACATGATCAGAAGGGTAAGGATATGATTCTGTTCTGTAAAGACATTGTGAAGTACTTGGGAAGGTAGAGCCACAGATCCCCCAATCTCCCAAAATATGGAAAGATCATTAACAGTAGAGCAAAGGTGTCATGATATTCAAACACACACATCATGATAGACACACCAACAGACAAATCAGAACACACAACACCACAACCAATGACAGAAAGATATAAAAGCACAGACACGACCCCCGGTGGTCAGTATTAGCTGCAGAGGAGAACCAGGACACATCTATTGCCAAACACACTCAGGGAGACAGCACGTGCAGAGTATCCAGAACGAACTGTATTATAAGAGTTATAATAAAATAGAGTTGTACCACATACAACTGTGTTGGCTCATCTGTGCACCAGAGCACCCAACACCACATGGTACAGGAGTGGATCGATACCTGCCGGCATACCTCAGTGTACACAGACAACCAGCAGTGCCCAGGCAAAATGATGTACGAGCTCCCGGTTCCGCAGGCGCTCCAGTGCCACGGCGACCTCCACGAAAACTGGCGGTGATTCCGGCAAATGTTCGAATTGTTCCTGGTGGCAGCTGAACTCAAAGACCTGGATGATAAGGAAAAAATTGAATTTCTCCTCACCATCGCCGGTGCAAGGGCAAGAGAAATATTCAGAAGGTTCAGGTTCTTCAGGAGGCAGCAAAGGTACGATTACCAGGCAGTCCTGGGCAAATTCTCCAAGTACTGTGAAGAAAACGCAATCCAATCGGCACATAAAGGTAAGAAAAGCTGCAGTACTCACCTCGTGGCTGGGATCCCGGAGCCCGAATTCCCAGAGGCCGAAATCCCGGGCCTGAGAAAAGGCTGGGTCGAGGTCGGCGGCCATCTTGCTAAAGGTATAACGCTAGCACAGTTGCGCGAGAAGTGCGCAGAACCGGAAGTTTCGTTTGCGCATGCGCGAGATGCTGCGCATGCGCAGTCAAGAAAACGGCCATCGGTAAAGGAACAGCGATCTGAGCATGCGCAGTCGCTTCCTACGTGCGACAGACCGAGCGTCAGGATGTCAGAGGCCCCAGACTGCACCAATTTAAAAGGGAAATGTCCCAAATCCAATTTAAAAGGGAAACGTCCCAAATCAAAAAAACAAAAATCTGTTAAAGCTGTAAAACAACCTTCCCTCACCTGGAATGACAGCACAGTGCCGCAAATTGACCCAGGAGATGAATTTGACCTCCGAAGAACCCTCCGACAAGCAGTTACCTACGCACAAGCCGATGATTCCGACCTTGAATACTTCGATGACGATCTTTACAGTGTTTCCGGACCTCGCGAGCCCAATGATAGCTCCGTGGTCCTATATGACTATGATTCGGACGAACCTTTCGTGTTGCACATTGGCGGCCCCCACATTGAATCCGACGCAGATGCGGATTCATTTTTCGGATTTGAGGATCTTCAATCCAGCAGATATGACGTTCCAACTTATCAGTACCGGATGATGCTGCAGCCTGACATTAACAGACAGGGAGCGGTGCAAGCACACGGAGAGTGCCCTGCTGCCACACAGAGCGTGGTCCACGTCCCGCTCAACGTTCCCGACTCTATGAAAGAAGACATGCAAGACTCCAGAGTGCAGTCCTCGCATGAACCAGAAGTGACTCCAGTGTCACAAGCTTCCACAGCAAGCTCGTGGACAGACTCCACAATTGCAGAAATGCAAGACTCCAGAGCGCAGTCCTTGCACGAACAAGAAGTGACTCCAGTGTCACAAGCCTCCACAGAGAGCTCGTGGACAGCCTCCACGATAGAAGCAACGCAAGACTCCAGAGCGCAGTCCTTGCACGAACAAGAAGTGACTCCAGTGTCACAAGCCTCCACAGAGAGCTCGTGGACGGACGCCACGATGGAAGGAACGCAAGACTCCAGAGCGCAGTCCTTGCAGGAACAAGACCATGAGGGTCTAGCAACCTCTCCTGACCAACCAGCGGCAGACGATGCAAGTCTACCATGCTCCACTACACAGCAGCATGAACATGACGGTCTCTCATGCTACAATGAAGGGCACAGCGCTGAAGACTGTTCAAGCCCAACTGAAGACAAGCCAAAGGAATCGCCTCGTCCAAGCCCGAAGAAAAAAGGTTTATGCGCTGACCTTCAGGATCATTATAGCCGAACAGAGATTAATAATGCTGCACGGCCACAGAAGGATGCTGAGCATTTGCTAACGAAATTAATTGAATGTTTAACTTGCAAGGAGCAGACTGAGAATTGCCAGTGTTTTAGTACGGATCGAAAAAATGGACAAGACATTGATCCTCAGGTAATGGAAATAACACAACCTGAATCATATCTACAGCAGGGACAAATGTCTCCCTTCAACACAACACCGCAAAATCCCAACTTCGGAGACCAGCAGTTAGTCAGTAATGACTCTTCAAACCTTGAGGGGAACATTAATTGCATTGAACCTATACACGCTCCACTGATTATTGAGCAGAACATTGGAGCAAGAATCCTGAGGACACCGACATCGAGTAGCCAGATAACGAATTTAAAACCCACAACAGTGTCAAGTGAACCAAGTGTGCTTTCCACTAATGGTGAAGATGCAGATAAGGTCGACCCGATTATCCATTGTACCACACTAACCCCAGTGATTAAGCAGTTATGTATGGGGAGTATAAGGTGGGCAATTGAGAACAGTAAAAGAGAGACTGTGACCATGCCAGTCCCAGCAAAATCAGACCCAGAGACCATGAAGGCATGTACATTAGACAAAGATACACATGAGGCACCTGAGAAGAAAAGTGAAACGGAATGTTCTTTGGAAAATAGTACAATGTCGATAGAAACATTGGATCCTATATTCGAGACCATACCTATGGGAGAATTTGGGGGTAATAAACAAGGTTCTGCAATGTCTGGGGGAAGATTTAAAATTCCAAAGAAGAAAAGCCCAAATGAAGGACAACGGCAAGACAATGACAGTCCACCGACATGGTGTGCACCACCAGATGAAAACTCTGACAATTTACCCAACCCTAGTGAACAGCAAGCTGCTAATGAGGATCTATCCACGGGATGTGAGACGAGTGACGACAGCATCCCACTTCCCATGCAAAAGGTGCAAGGTGACACACCTCGCCTAGTGCGTACCGAGGCACTCGACGATCACGGTGGGACCACTGACGACTGCGGTGGCAGCGCACCGCTTCCACCCTCGATGGCTCGACCCTCTCCACTGGTTGGTGCATTCCTGCATGTTCCGACTCCAGAAGTGCAGCTTCAGGGAATCTCGGCTGCCTCCAGTGAACCTGTTGGGACTCCGGACGGGGGGCATCGACGGAAGGCAGACCGGACTCCAGATGGGGAGCAGCCAAGCGCCGACTCTGATTCGCGCACGCCAGACCTTGCTCCGGACGGGCGGTGTCGCGGCCTCGGTGATGACACGCTCAGGGTGACGGCGGATGCCACGGCGACAGGGAATGGATCGCGTGGCAGTCCCACTGGGTCGGCAGTGGCAACCAGCACCGGCCGCCCAAGATGGACACACCAATTCGCGCCATCGCCAGACGTTGATGCGAGCAGCAATTCTCTCTCCAAGGCGACATGCTTCGACGTTTCTCTGCGGAGTCGCCCTTCCGGCACAGCAGGTGGCCGGAACCAGCGTACACGGTCTCGGCCAACTTCCACATCTGGCACAGTCATCGCCTTGCATGATATTAGTGATGGTGCTACTTCGATGGCAACGACCCATCGGCTACAAGATGCCGTCCACCACAAACATAAAAAGAGAAAGACTCCACCTTGTTCCTGGCATGCAGGGCGGATGGATTGGTGCGTAGGCGCAATCAGCGAGCTTTGCGCCGCCTTCCACGCTCGCAACTGAACCGTACGCACACGCCGGATCCTCCACTGGTTCCCAAGGATGACTTCGTGGAGATGCCACGGATCATGCCCCTTCCATCGCCACCAGAACCAAATCTCCACAGCTGAACCGGCTTGAGGACCAGCCCATTCTTGAGGCGGTCACCCATTAGACTGGACTTATAACGCTGTTCATACGTTCAAAAAGTCAAACACTTCTGTATTATAACCTGTTGTTGTTTATTGTTCCAGATATCGTCTGACCAGACCAATGTTCAAGTTTTTTTTTTTTTTTTTTCTCTCGCATCCAAGTTTTGTTATGGTACAACCTTGTTAGTGTGACGCACCCGACATCGCCCCATGTAAATAGTTACGTCATATACACACGCTGTACATAACACACACACACACTCTTCGATGCACTCACGACACAATTATATTTATAACCACGTAGGCACACATCTTTGTAAAAAGGGGGGATGTCATGATATTCAAACACACACATCATGATAGACACACCAACAGACAAATCAGAACACACAACACCACAACCAATGACAGAAAGATATAAAAGCACAGACACGACCCCCGGTGGTCAGTATTAGCTGCAGAGGAGAACCAGGACACATCTATTGCCAAACACACTCAGGGAGACAGCACGTGCAGAGTATCCAGAACGAACTGTATTATAAGAGTTATAATAAAATAGAGTTGTACCACATACAACTGTGTTGGCTCATCTGTGCACCAGAGCACCCAACACCACAAAAGGTTGTAGATTCTTTATTTTGCCCGCAGTAAAAACAAATTGCTCTTATGTCGTGTTTTGAACACAGTAAAACTTTTTAATATGGATCGCAGGAAAGCATCAAAGAAGGCGTGCTGTGTTGCACATCAGGATGATCAATTCTGTCTCCTATTGGTCAGAGGAACAAAGAAAGTCTTGCATAACCTCATGGCCTCAGATGGCCCAAAGAACCTTACAGCCAATGATGTACGTTTGAAGTATAGTCACTGTTGTAATGTCGAAAATTAGTCATATTAAAGTCTCGCTTCAAGTTAAATAAGTTTGGAAAAGATTAGCATCCCCTTTGCAGCCACAAGCTGGGACAAAGTTGGACTGCAATTTTATCAACTCACCTGATTGATAATAATCATAGAATCATAGAATTGACAGTGCAGAAGGAGGCCATTTGACTCCGGCTATTTGAAAGAACACCCTACTTAAAACCACGCCTCCACCCTAACCCCGGAAACCAATAACCCCACCTAACCTTTCGGACACCAAGGGGCAATTTAGCAAGGCCAATCCACTTAGTCTGCACTACTTTGGACCGTGGGAGGAAACCAGAGCACCCGGAGGAAACCCACACAGACACGGGGAGAATGTGCAAACTCCATACAGGGACCCGAGGCCAGAATTGAACCCTGGTCCCTGGAGCTGTGAGGCAACAGTGCTAACCACTGAGCCACCGTGCCACCCCTGAATAAGCAGTCATTAAAAGAATTACCATAAAAATCTCTGACAGTTGGAGATTCATTCTCATGTTTCAGATCCATTCAAGCTGACATTCACACTTAAGGTTGGGCTGGGGTGACACCATGCATGAGATGGCTTTCTGTGGGGTCAGCATCCTGTTTGAGTGGTAGCTTTACTGAGCATCTCCTATAGGCAGAGGGAGATTCCAGGTTCCGAGGCTGCCTCCCCTTTGGATCCCAGGGAACGAAGCACGAAACCACAAGATCGGTGTTGGATCGAATGAAAGCTGTCTAAAGAGGCAAAGAGGAGTCAATTCTCCTTGGAGGAAATAAAAATACAATATATTGGATAAACTCATCAGGCCTGACAGCATCTGTGAAGATGTTTCGGATCAAAATGATCTTTCCAAGAACCTTAGTGGAAAACTGGCTTAAAAATAGTTGCTCAGGGTTTAGAGAAAAAGATTTATGAAGAAAAGTGGATTTTTATGTCCCACTGAAAGGGAGCATAATTATTGTGTCCTGAAAAAAGGATACAATATCAAGTCAGAATCGTATCAAAGGATGGTTCAAACACAGGAAGAGACCATTTAGCCTGTTGTGCCCATGCTGGTGCTGTGAAGGAGCAATTCACCTAGTTCCATCCCCTGATCTTTTCCACAAAGCCCCGCATTGTTTTCCTTTTCAGACAATGATCCAATTTCACGTTCGGTACCTAACAGAAATTCCTCGGATGGGATTCTCTGTCCGGCCACGCCCATTTTCTGTGTGGTGCACCCCCGCCGGCAGCGGGACCCTCCGTCCCGGCAGCCAGCTAATGGGGTTCCCCATTGTGGGCACCACCCCTTTGCCGTTGGGAAATCCGCGGGCATGAGTGGGAAATGGAGGATTCCGCCGACGGAGAATCCAGCCCCTCAACTCTAGAACCATTCTCCTGAAGTTTTCCTGCACCCTCTCTAATGCAGTTCACATCTTTACAAAACTGTGGTGCCTAGAACTGAACACAATAGACCAGTTGAGGCTGAACTAGCATTTCATACAAATTTAACAAGTTCTGCTTGTTAACACTCTGCACCTCTATTTAAAGTGTCCATTTTGTAAGGGCCACGAAGAATCCAGCACAAGTTTTAAGGATACAAAGTAATAACATTTATTTACTATAACATATATACATAACAGTAGCAGTAACGTTCCTTGCTACATACTCCTTCCTCTGGTTCCTGAACTGGCCAGCTTTATTTATACTAGGAGTATACTAGTGGTTTCTCCGCCCCCCTCATTGGGGAAGCTCATACTCCCACAGGATTGTGGGATAGTCATTAGTCCCCAGCCAGTGGTAAGTAGGCAGGTTATAACATCCCTCCCCCCCCCAAAGTCCATGGAATCCACCGAAGACCCTGGCGAAGGAGGGCGTCGTACTCGTTTGGCCGCAGGCCGGACACCATTTGCACGCAGCGCTGGATCAGGCGGTGTGTAACGAGACGGAGACCGGCGCTTCCGTGATGAACGGCGCAACGGTTGTACATCCACGGCCCGTGGACCCGAGGATTCCCCCTCTGATGCATCCTGTGTCTCCATCTCAGAGTCAGAGTCTGCTGCCTCCGTCATGTCAACGTCTCTATCTCCATTCGGTCCCGTAACGACCTGCGCAGGCTTCGAGTGAGGCACCAGTGGAAGATTGTGAGGACTACCTTCCCTTGTCTCTGGTCTCTGCGGCTGTTGAAATCAGCTTCGGGGGCGGGGAATCTTTTGAGGGGATGGTCTTCTGGACCGAACGTGGTCTACGTGTTTTCGCTGGAGACGACCCTGGGCTTGCACTTGGTAAGATATAGGGCCCGTTTGGCGAAAGATTACACCAGGAACCCATTGGGCACCACCAGCAAAATTCCAAACAAACACTGGGTCACCGGGCGCAAACTGCCGAATCGGCCGATGCCGAGAAAATCCCTGTCCCTGCCGTTGTATGCGGCGTACTTTTGCGCCAATGTCGGGGAAAACTATACTAAGGCAGGTGCGAAGTCTCCGGCCCATTCGGAGTTCTGCGGGAGCTACCCCAGTCACTGTGTGGGGGGTGGTCCTGTACGTAAACAAAAAGCGAGCCAGTCTCGTGTCCATTGATCCGGAAGACTGCTTCTTTAGGCCTCTTTTGAATGTCTGCACTGCGCGCTCTGCCAACCCATTTGAAGCCGGGTGGTAAGGGGCAGTGCGGATATGGCGGATGCCGTTCATCTTCGTGAACCTCGCAAACTCCTCACTCGTGAAAGGAGTGCCGTTATCCGTGACCAGCACCTCGGGGAGGCCATGCGTACTAAACGACAAACGCATCTTTTCAATTGCTGCGCAGGACGTTGCCCCCTGCATCTTATGCACCTCTAGCCATTTGGACTGGGCGTCAATTAGCAGAAGGAACATGGATCCTTGAAAAGGGCCTGCGAAATCTGCATGCAAGTGTGCCCAAGGCCACCCTGGTCATTCCTCGTGATGTAGGGGCGCGGCCGGCGGAAGCTTCTGATGCTCCTGGCAAATGGAGCAGTTTTGGGCCACCTTCTCAATGTCAGTGTCGAGGCCTGGCCACCAGACATAACATTTTCATTTTGGTCACGCCTGGATGCCCATTGTGCAAGTCTGATAGTATCAGCTCCTGGCCTTTTTCCGGGACAATCACACGCGTCCCCCACAAGAGGATGTCGTCTTCCACGCTGAATTCTGACAGCTTGGAGGAAAATGCCCGCAACTCGCCTGGGAGCTGTCTATGCTGCCCACCATACAGGACTATGTGCCGAACCTTTGACAGGACTGGCTCCGTCTGGGTCCACTCACGGATCTGTGATGCCGTGACAGGCAAGGTGTCCATAAAATTTAGGGTTGCAACCACCTCACCGGCGTGGGGGTCGACATGGGGCCGGTCGATAAAGGCAATCGGCTCAGTGCGTCGGCATTTGCTATCTGCGCACCTGGTTTGTGCTCCAGAGAATACTCGTATGCAGCAAGCAACAAAGCCCAGCGCTGGATCCGTGCAGAAGCAATGTGCGGTATTGGCTTATCCTCTCTGAAAAGTCCCAGCAGGGGCTTATGATCAGTCACGATAGTGAAATGGCGGCCGTACACGTACTGGTGGAAACGTTTCACCGCAAAAACCACTGCCAGGCCCTCCTTCTCGATCTGCGCGTACTTTTTCTCCGCTGCAGTCAATGTGCGGGAGGCGAAAGCTATCGGTCGTTCGGCCCCGTTCTCCATCTTGTGGGACAGGACGGCTCCAATACCATACGGGGATGCATCACATGTGACGAGCAAAGGCTTTCCAGGATCATAGTGGGTTAATAACCCAGACGACGACAATTGTTGCTTTACCCGCCGGAAAGCGGTTTCTTGCGGCTGACCCCAAACCCAGGTGTGATTTTTCTTTAGCAGAAGGTGCAAAGGGGCCAGCGTAGTTGCCAGATTGGGGAGGAACTTCCCGTAATAGTTTACGAGACCGAGAAAAGAACGAAGATGCGAAGTGTCAGTCGGGGCGGGGGCATGTTGAATTGCACGTACCTTCTCTGCGACGGGGTGCAGACCTTCGCGGTCCACCCGATAACCTCGGTAGACTACTTCCATTGCCTGAAATACGCACTTTGTGCGACGTAAACGGACTCCAGCCTCCGAAAGGCGTCTAAGGACAGCCTCCGGATTTTCCAAATGTTCCTGCTCCGACGTCCCTGTAATCAAAACGTCATCTAGGTAGACAGCCACACGTGGTAAACCTCTCAAAATGCCCTCCATAACACGTTGAAAAATTGCGCAGGCAGAGGATACTCCAAAGGGCAACCGTGTATATTCATACAGGCCCCGGTGTGTATTAATCGTTACATATGGTCGGGAGGCAGGGTCCAGCTCCAACTGCAGGTAGGCGTGACTCATATCTAATTTTGTGAACGAGAGTCCACCTGCAAGTTTCGCGTAGAGATCCTCTATGCGAGGCATTGGATATCGGTCGAGTCGGGAAACCGTATTCACTGTAAGTTTATAGTCGCCACACAAGCGAACTGTGGCATCTGGCTTCATTACAGGTACAATTGGTGCTGCCCAGTCAGCAAAACGGACGGGCCTGATAATACCAAAACTCTCCAAACGAGTGAGCTCTCCTTCTACCTTCTCGAGCAAGGCGTAAGGCACTGGGCACGCCCGGAAATAGCGCGGCGTGGCTCCTGGTTCAACTTGGATATGGGCTACGGCCCCTTTTTTCCCCAAACCAGGCTGGAATACATCTGGGTATCGTCCTAGCACCTCAGTCAACCCTTCAGAAACTGTTTGGAGGATGTGCTGCCATTGCAACCGCAAATGGCGCAACCAGTCCCGACCCAACAGGCTGGGCCCCTGGCCGCGCACCACGATAAGTGGGAAACACCCCTCCTGGCGTCCATAGACAACAGGGGACATTGTAGTTCCTGCAATGTCCAGTGGTTCCCCCGTGTAGGTGGCCAACCTGGCCTGTGAGTCGGTTAATGTAAGGGTCTGTATACCCTGCTTGATGCAGTCGAATGTCCACTGGGCGATCACGGAGACCGCTGCGCCAATATCCAACTCCATCTCAAGCGGGTGGCCATTGACCCGTACTGTCACCTTAATGGGGGCCACATGGGGAGCTGCCACACAATGCAGCTGCAGGCAGTCGTCCTCCGTCTCCACATCCTCAGGAGTAGTTGCCACAGGTTCATCCACATGGAAGGTACGGCCTCTGGGCTGGTCCCAGTTACGGCCCCTGGGCTGGTCCCAGTTTCGGTCGGAACGACGGCGCCTCTGGCGCCCTAGGACCGCCGTCCACGACGGGGTCAGCGCCTACAAGTCTGACACGGACATGGCTCCTCATCCATTGGCTCTGGAGAAGGCTCCCTTCGGGGAGGAATGTCCGACGGCCACTGGCATCGGTCCGGACGTTGCCTCGCCCAAGGTACCGCAGGAGTGCGGGGGGACGTTTTCGGACGGAAGGCGTTGCACCCCAAGGCATGCACTTCCATTCCCTGTAGCTCCTGTACTCCTCGCTCTGCGCTCTCTCGGGACAATACTATTTGAATGGCCTGTTGAAAGTCAATGTTGGCTCCGCTAACAACTTTCTCTGGGTGGCCGCATTGTTAATACCGCAAACCAAACGGTCGCGTAACATTTCTGACATGGTCTCACCATAGTCACAGTACTCCGCAATCCTGCGTAGCCTGGATAGAAAATCGGCAAGGGATTTTCCAGGGGTCCGCTCAGCAGTATTAAACCGGTAACGCTGGACTATCGTGGACGGGGTTGGGTTAAAATGTTGACCCACTATATTCACAAGTTCATCAAACGTTTTGGTGTCCGGCACAGCTGGGTACGTAAGGCTCCTAATCACCCCAAACGTATGCGGGCCGCAGGCGGTGAGCAATATGACCACCTGGCGCTCATTTTCGGTGATATTGTTTGCCCGGAAATAGTAACGCATCCATTGTGTGTACTGGTTCCAGCTTTCCAGCGCAGCATCAAAAACATCCAAACGTCCGGACAGAGGCATGGTATAATAGAAAACAACTTCCAACCTGTATCCAACAAAAATCCAGGGAGGTGGCTTCAGCAGTGTAGACAGCTATTCACTTTAACCTTCGTCACCAGTTTTGTAAGGGCCACGAAGAATCCAGCATGAGTTTTAAGGATACAAAGTAATAACATTTATTTACTATAACATATATACATAACAGTAGCAGTAACGTCCCTTGCTACATACTCCTTCCTGCTAGTTCCTGAAGTGGCCAGCTTTATTTATACTAGGAGTATACTAGTGGTTTCTCCGCCCCCCTCATTGGGGAAGCTCATACTCCCACAGGATTGTGGGATAGTCATTAGTCCCCAGCCAATGGTAAGTAGGCAGGTTATAACAGTCCAGCTCCTAAAACTTTATAAATCACGCTCTCAATCTGTCCTGCCACCTCCAATGATTTGTGCACATATACTCCTAGCTCCCTCTGCTCCTGTGTCCCTTTTAAAATTATACCCTTTATTTTGCATTGTCTGTCCTTATTCTTCGTCCCAAAATCAATAGCTTCACACCTTTCAATAGTGATATTCTTGTGCCATTTAATCTTAGAATTATAGAACCCCTACAGTGAAGAAGGAGGCCATTCAGCCCATCGGGTCTACACTGACCCTCTGAAAGAGCACCCTACCTAGGCTCAAGCTCCTACCCTATCCCCGTAACACCACATAGACTTTGGACAATAAGGGGCAATTTATCATGGCCAATCTACATAACCTGTGCACAGCCAGTCACCCAAACCGGAATCGAGTCCAGTTCCCTGGTGTTGTGTGGCAGCAGTGCTAACCACTGTGCCAGCGTGCCGCACTCATTTATCTATTGCACCAGTCTGTTGTTTTGAAGATCTGCACCATCTTCCTCGCGGTTCATAATATTTCCAAGTTTTCTGATATAGAATCATAGAATTTCTGCAGTGCAGAAGTGGGCCATTCAGCCCATCTACTCATCACTGACTAGCTGAAAGAGCATCTACCTAATCCCACGCCCCTGCCTTATCCCTGCAACCTTGCACAGAGTTCCTGCACACTATTGGGGACGCATGCACTGGAACACTTAGACTCTTTTGCGCCTCAGAATTCTGCAGCTGTTTTCCATTTAAATAAAACTCTGCTTTTTTATTCTTCCTACCAAAGTGAATAGCTTCACATTTTCCCATATTATACGCATCTGCCAGATTTTTGCCCACTCACTCAACTTGGGCGCGATTCTCCGACCCCCCACCGGGTCAGAGAATCGGCGGGGGCTCACGTGGGGCATCATTCTCCGCCGGCGGGAGTCTCCGTTTTGCCAGCGCCCGGGGGTTTCCCGACGGCGTGGGGCTGCCCCACAATGGGAAACCCCATTGACCGGCCGGTGTTACGGAGAATCCCGCCGGCCGGTCGGGGCAGAAATGTGGCGGGGCAGGTCGTAGAATTTCGCCCCTGAATCCCACCCCCGCCGTGTCCCGAATTCTCCGCCACCGGTGATTCGGCGGGGGCGGGAATCACGCCGCGCCGGTCGGTGGGCCCACCCCCGGCGATTCTCCAGCCCGCGATGGGCCAAAGTCCCGCCGCTGTCAACCCTCTCCCGCCGGCGTGGATTAAACCACCTTTTGAACGGCGGGACAAGATGGCACGGGCAGGCTCCGGGGTCCTGGGGGGGGCGTTCTGGCCCCAGGGGGTGCCCCCACGGTGGCCTGGCCCGCGATCGGGGCCCACCGATCCGCGGGCGGGCCTGTGCCATGGGGGCACTCTTTTTCTTCCGCCTTCGCCATGGTCTTCACTATGGCGGAGGCGGATGAGACCTCCTCCCCTGCGCATGCGCGGGGATGGCATCAACAGCCGCTGACGCTCCCGCACATGCGTCGCCCGGCGAAGACCTTTCAGCGCCGGCTGGCGTGGCGCCAAAGGCCTTTCCCGCCAGCTGGCGGAGCGGAAACCACTCCAGCGCGGGCCTAGCCCCTCAAGGTGAAGGCTTGGCCCCTTCTCCGCACCTTTTGGGCGGCCCGACGCCGGAGTGTTTCTCGCCACTCCATTACGCCGGAATCCCCCACCCCGCCAGGTAGGGGAGAATCGCGCCCCTTGTCTCTGCCTGCAACATCCTTGTGTCCTCTTCACAACATACTTTCCTACCTATCATTGTGCAATTTGCAAATTTAGTCACCATGCCTTCACTCCCCTCATCTAAGTCATTGTCATAAATTATAAAAAATTGAGGCCCCAGCTCAGACCCCTGCAGGACTTCACTTGTGACATCCTGTCAGTCAGAAAAAGACCCATTTCTGAATACTCTCTGTTTTCTGCCAGCCAGCCAATCACTTATTCATGCGAGCATATCATGGCTGATTATACTCTAATTTCTTTCATAGATTCATGGAATTATAGAATTCCTACAGCGCAGAAGGAGGCCATTTGGTGCATTGATTCTGCACTGGCCCTCTGAAAGAGCACCCTATCTAAGCCCACTCCTCTGTCCTATCCGTACTACCCCACCTCAGCTACGCCATGAGGTTTTATTTTACACACTAACCTTCGATGTGGCACCTTATCAAATGCTTTCAGGAAATCCAAGTACAACGGATTGGATTCTCCCATCGGCGGGATGCTCCGTCTTGCCGGCAGCCCGGAGGTTTCCCGACGGCATGGAGCAGCCCCATAATAGGAAACCCCATTGACCGGCTGGCGTAACTGAACATCCCACTAGCAGGAATGTGACGTTGCAGGGTGGAGGATCCAGCCCAGTATGCCCACAGGCCCCCGTTTATTCACAGTGCATGCTACTCCTTTAAAGAACTACAATAGTTTGGTTGAATATCATTTCCTTTCACAAAACCATGTTGACTCTACCCGCTTACCTTGAGTTTCTCCAAGTGCCCAGGTATCACTTCCTTAATCAATTCGAGTACCTTCTCCACGACACACGTCAAGTTAACTGGCCTATAGTTTCCTGTTTCCGGCCTCCCTCTCTTCTGGAATAGAAGGGCTATATTTGCTACTTTCCAGTCTGACAGAACCTTTCACGAATCTAGTGGATTTTGGAAAATTAACACCAATGCATCTATTACCTCATTAGCCTTGTCTTTTAAGACCCTAGAGTAAAGTCCATTGGGATCTGGATACATATCAGCCCGCATCCCCATCAGTTTGCTCAGTACCACTTCCTTAATGATTATAAGTTCACCAAGTTTCTTTCTTCCTTCCGTCTCCTGATTTACAGCTGTTACTGGGATATTTTTGCATCTTCTAAAGTGAACACAGAAGCAAAATATTTGTTCAATTCATCCACCATTTCCATATAATTTACCATTAACTCCCCATTCTCACTTTCTGGAGGACCAAATCTTACTTTCCTTACACTTTTCATTTTAAATACCTGTAGAAACTCATTCAAGAAGTTTATGGCTGATCATACTATCTGCCAGAATAGCAATGCCAAGGTGCCAGCTGGACAGTACCAAGGTGTCCCCGTTCCAGGGAAAAGGCCCGGGAGCCATCCTGCACTGTCCCTGACCACCCAGGTTCCTTCAATAGCCGGGAGACCCCGCCAGGTGCCATTCCGCCTGGTCCATGTTTGCGTGGACCGGTACTGAACAGCACCCAGCTGGGGCCTCCCTGGGGAGGCCGGTAAATCCCGGGAGACTGAAAGATCCCGGGTAAACTTGCTTAATTAGGTTTGAACCTACATAGGTGGGTTCTGTTTGGTCACGCCCCTTTTGGGTGTGCTTCAGATTCTGACACCTCGCAGGACATGCGTAGCTCCCATGAGGGATGAAGGCTGCCGGAAAACACGTGAAAGGTCTTCCCCTGGATGTACCGTCTGTGTTGTGCTGTCCCTCAAGCGCAACACGGTCACAAAATCGCACCTGTCAACTCTGAGTCTCCCTTCACAGATTCTGCCAGAGCTGCTGAGGTTTCCCAGCATTTTCAGTTTTTATTCCATTTATCTAGTTAGCTTCACAAATATAAAACAAAGCAGAGGCTCAGATGACAAAATGGGAATTAGAATGTCTTCTGGAAGATTGGATGAATGGATGTGAGATAGCCACTTCATATAACAAAGGGGCAGTCCCATTCTTGCACCTTCTGGGTTCTGATATTGTCCACCGAGCCATTTGGATTATACTGTTCAACTCCTCCAGGAGATATGAGACCAGAACGTCTAAGTCATGGTGAAAATAGTGGAACGATGAAAGGCACTGTGGCGCAGTGGTTAGCACTGCTGCCTCACAGTGCCGAGGACCCGGCCCTCGGTCACTGCCCGTGTGTAGTTTGCACATTCTTCCCGTGTCTGCGTGGGTCTCATCCCCACAAGCAAAAGATGTGCAGGGTAGGTGGATTGGCCTCACTAAAGTGCCCCTTAATTGGAAAAAAAAATCGTTATTCGAGATCCGGCCCACTATGGTCGTATCGTCAGCAAACTTGTAGATGCAGTTGGAACCAAGTTTTGCCAAGCAGTCGTGTGTGTACAGGGAGTAGAGTAGGGGGCTAAGTACGCAGCCTTGTGGGGCCCCGGTGTTGAGGACTATTGTGGAGGAGGCGTTGTTGTTCATTCTTACTGATTGTGGACTGTTGGTCAGAAAATCGAGGATCCAGTTGCAGAGTGGGGAGCCAAGTCCTAGGTTTTGGAGCTTTGATATGATCTTGGCTGGGGTTATGGTGTTGAAGGCGGAGCTGTAGTCAATAAATAGGAGTCTGATGTAGGAGTTCTTGTTTTCGAGATGCTCCAGGGATGAGTGTAGGGCCAGGGAAATGGCGTCTGATGTGGATCGGTATGCAAATTGCAGTGGATCAAGGCGTTCTGGGAGTATGGAGGTGATGCGCTTCATGATCAACCTCACGAAGCACTTCATTATGACTGAAGTCAGGGCCACTGGACAGTAGTCATTGTGGCACGTTGCCTGGTTCTTCTTTGGTACCGGTATGATGGTGGTCTTCTTGAAGCAGGTGGGGACCACGGAGTGGAGTAGGGACAGGTTAAAGATGTCCGCGAATAGCTCTGCCAGCTGGTCCGCGCAGGCTCTGAGTGCACGACCAGGGATCCCGTCCGGGCCCGTCGCCTTCCGAGGGTTCACTTTCAGGAAGGCCAATCTGACTTCGGAAGCTGTGATGGTGGGTATGGGTGAATTACGGGTTGCTGGGGCACTCGACAGCGGATTGTTGGTTACCTGCTCGAACCAAGCATAGAATGCATTGAGTTCATTGGGGAGAGGTGCGCTGCTGCCAGAGATAATGTTCGTCTTCGCTTTGTAGCCCGTTATGTTGTTTAGTCCTTGCCACAACCGCCGAGAGTCTGTCTGTGACTCTAGCTTGGTTTGATATTCTCTCTTGGCATCTCGGATGGCTTTGCTGAGGTCGTACCTGGATTTCTTGTATAGGTCAGGGTTGTCTGTCTTGAACGCCTCAGATCTGTCCTTCAGTAGGGAGTCAATCTCGCGATTGAGCCATGGTTTCCGGTTGGGGAACGTACGTACTGCTTTTTTTGGCTCGCAGTCGTCCACACATTTGCTGGTGAAGTCTGTGACGGTGGTGGCATGCTCATTTAAGTTGGTCGCTGAGTTCTTAAATATCTCCACAGTCTCTAAGCAGTCACATAAGAGCTCTTCTGTCTCCTCGGACCAGCACTGCGCAACCTTCTTAGCTGGGTTCTCCCGCTTGGGTTTCTGCTTGTATGCCGGGAGAAGGAACACCGTCTTATGGTCTGATTTCCCAAAGTGCGGTCGGGGGATGGAACGGTGGGCGCCCTTGATTTTTGAGTAACAGTGGTCAAGAGTGTTGTTGCCTCTGGTGGGACAGGAGATGTGCTGGTGGAATTTTGGCAGTACACTCTTGAGGTTGACCATGCTGAATTGCCCTTAGTGTCCAAAAAGGTTGGGTTGGGTGGGGTTACTGGGTTACGGGGATAGGGTGGGGGTGTGGGCTTAAATAGGGTGCGCTTTCCAAGGGCCGGAGACCCGTAGAGCCGAATGGCCACTTTCTGCACTGTAAATTCTATGATTCTATGATAAGACTATTAAAGAATACAAGAGTGGGTTGAAAAAGAGCATAGAGGATGTGACATTGTTCAGAACAATGTGAATAGAGCTTTTTAAGTTCATTTACGGGATGTGGCCGTCGCTGGTTTGGCCAGCATTTATTGCCCATCCATAGTTGCCCTTCGGAAGGTGGTGGTTTGCCACCTTTTCTTGAACAGCTGCAGTCCATGTGGTGTAGATACACCCATAGTGTTGTTAGGAAGGAAATTCGAGGATTTTGACCAAGTGACAGTGAAGGAACATCGCTATATTTCCAAGTAGGGGTGGTGAGTGACTTGGAGGGGAACCTCCAGGTGGTGGTGTTCTCAGGTATCTTCTGCTCTTGTCCTTCTAGATGGTAATGGTCGTGGGTTTGGAAGGTGCTGCTTCAGGAACCTGAGTTAGTACCTGCAGTGCATCTTGTAGATGGTACACACAGCTGCCACTGTTCATCGGTGGTGGAAGGAGTGAATGTTTGTGAAAGGAGGAGCATTCAAGCCGGCTGCTTTGTCCTGGATGGTGTCGAGCTTCTAGAGTGTTGTTGGAGCTGCACTCATCCAGGCAAGTGGATAGTATTCCATTACACTCCTGACTTGTGCCCTGTAGATGGTGGACAGACTTTGGGGGGTCAGGAGGTGAGATACTCGCCGTAGGATTCCTAGCCTTTGACCTGCCCTGGTAGCCACAGTATTAATATGGCTAGTCCAATTCAGTTTCTGATCAATGGTAACCCCCAGTTATGGTAATGCCATTGAATGTCAAGGGACAATGGTGAGATCCTATCTTGAAGGAGATGTTCATTGCCTGGCACTTGTGTGGTGCAAATGTAACTTGCCATTTGTCAGCCCAAATCTATTTATTGTCCAGGTCTTGCTGCATTTGGACACGGACTGCTTTATTATCTGAGCAGTTGCGAAAGGTGCTGAACATTGTGCAGTTATTCGCAAACATCCCCACTTCTGACCTTATTATGGAAGGGAAGTCATTGATGAAGCAATTGAAGATGGTTGGACCAAGGCCATTATTCTGAGGAACTCCTGCTGTGATGTCCTGTAGCTGAGAGGATTGACCTCCAACCACCACAACCATCTTCCTTTGCGCCAGGTATGACTCCAACCAGTGGAGAACTCTCCCCTGATTCCCATTGGCTCCAGTGTAGCTTGGGCTCGTTGCTGCCATGCGGTCAAATTCTGCCTTAATGTCAGGCAGTCACTCTCACCTCACCTCTAATATTCAGCTCTTTTGTCCATGTTTGAACCAAGGCTGCTGTGTGTTCAGGAGCTGAGTTATCCTGGAGGAACCCCGGAGCGTCATTGAGCGTACTCAGATTATTGCTGAGCAAGTGTCGCTTGACAACACTGTTGATGATTCCTTCCATCACTTTGCTGATGATAGAGAGTAGACTGATAGGGCGGTAATTGGCTGGGTTGGATTTGTCCTGTTTCTTGGTTACAGGACACGCCTGGACAATTTTCCACATTGCCGGTAGATGTCAGTGGTGTGACTGTACTAGAACAGCTTGGCTAGGCATGAGGCACATCCTGGAGCACACGTCTTCAGTACTATTGCCGGAATATTATCAGGTTTCTTAATATTGGGCGGCACAATAGCAGAGTGGTTAGCACTGTTGCTTCACAGCACCAGGGTCCCAGTTTTGATTAATGGCTTGAATCACTGTCTGTACAGAGTATGCACGCTCTCCCCGTGTCTGCATGGGTTTCTTCCGGGTGCTCCGGTTTCCTCCCACAAGTCTCAAAAGACATGCTTGTTAAGTGAATTAGGCATTCTGAATTCTCCCTCTGTGTACCCGAACAGCTGCCAGAATGTGGCGATGAGGTACTTTTCACAGTAACTTCATTGCAGTATTAATGTAAGCCTACTTGTGACAATAATGATTATTATTATCGTGTGGAGTGAATCGTATTGGCTGAAGACTCACATCTGTGATGCTGGGGACCTCCAGAGGAGACCGACATGGATCATCCACTTGGCACTTGTGGCTAAAGTTTATTGCGAGTCCATCACTCTTGACTTTTGCACAGATGTGCTGGATTCCTCCAACATTGAGGATGAGGATATTTGTGGAGCCTCCTCAGCCAGTGAGTTGTTTAATTGTCTACCACCATTCATGGCTGGATGTGGCAGGGCTGCAGAGCTTAGTTCTGGTGCTTTCATAGATACATATAAGATAGGAGCAGGAGGAGGTCTTTTGTACTTTCGAGCTTGCTCCGCCATTCATCACGATCATGGCTGATCATCCAACTCAATAGCCTAATCCTGTTTTCTCCCCAAAGCCTTTGATCCCATTCTCCCCAAGTGTTTTATCCAGCCGCCTCTTGAATATATTTGATGTTTTAGCATCAACTACTTCCTGTGGCAATGAATTCCACCGGCTCACCACTGTTTGTGTGAAGAAATAGCTCCTCATCTCTGTCCGAAATGGTTTACCCTGAATCCTCAGACTATGACCCCTGGTTCTGGACGCACCCACCATTGGTAACATCTTCCCTGCATCTACCCTGTTTAGTCCTGTTAGAATTTTATCAGTCTCCATGAGATCCCCCCTCATTCTTCTGAACTCCAGCGAGAACAATCCCAACCTCGTCAATCTCTCATCATATGACAGTCCCCTATCCCTGGAATCAGTCTGGTAAACCTTTGCTGCACTCCCTCAAGAGCAAGAACATCCTTCCTCAGAGAAGGAGACCAAAACTGCACACAATACTCCAGGTCTGGCCTCACCAGGGTCCTGTACAATTGCAATAACACATCCCTGCTTCTATACTCGAAACCCCTCGCAATGAAGGCCAACATACCATTAGCCTTCTTTACTGCCTGCTGCACCTGCATGCTTACCTTCAGCGAATGGTGCACAAGGACACAGGTCCTGCTGCACACTCCCCTCTCCCAATTTACAACCATTCAGGTAGTAATCTGCCTTCCTGTTTTTGCTTCTAAAGTGAATAACCTCACACTTATCCAAATTATACTGCATCCGCCATTGATTTGCCCACTCGCCCAACCTGTCCAGATTATGCTGTAGGATCCCTGCATCCTCGTCATATTTCACCCTCCCACCTAACTTGGTATCATCTGCAAACTTTGAGATGTTACATTTTGTTCCCTCACCCAAATCATTAATATACTTTGTGAATAGCTGGGGTCCCAGTGGTATCCCACTAGTTACTCCCTGCCAATTTGAAAAGGATCCATTAATCCTTACTCTTTGTTTCTCCTCTGCCAACCAGTTTTCTATCAACCTCAATACATTTCCCCCAATCCCATGTGCTTTAATTTTGCACAATAATCTCTTATGCGGGACGTTGGCAAATGCCTTCTGAAAGTCCAAATATACCACATCGACTGGCTTCCCCTTGTCAGCTGTACTGGTTACATCTTCAAAGAATTCAACTGATTTGTCAAGCATGATTTTCCCTTTATAAATTCATGCTGACTCTGACTGATCCTGCCAGTGCTTTCTAAATGTTCCATTATAAAGTCCTTGATAATGGATTCAATCTTTTTCCCCACTACCGAAGTTAGGCTTACTGATCTATAATTCCCTGCTTTCTCTCTATCTCCCTTTTTGAATATCAGAGTGACGTAAGCTACCCTCCAATGTGCAGGGACAGTTCCAGAGTCCATAGAATCCCGGAAGATGACCACCAATACATCCACTATTTCCAGAGCCACCTCCTTAAGCACTCTGTGATGTAGATTCTCAGGCCCTGGGGATTTTTCCGCCTTCAATCACATCAATTTTTCCAGCACCATTTCTCTCCTAATGTCGATGTCCCACAGTTATTCCCTCTCACTAAACCTTTAATTCTCCAACATTTCATTGTGGAATCGCTTAGCTTTGTCTGTTATTTGCTTCTTATGCTATTTGGCACACAAGTAGTCCTGTATTGTAGCTTCACCATGTTGTCATCTCATTTTTCCGTGTGCCTGATGGTGCTCTAGGCATGCTCCCCTGCACTCTTCATTCAACCAGGCTTGGTGATAATGGTAGAGTGGGGGATATGCCAGGCCATGGGGCTGCAGATTGTGGTTGAGTATAATTCTGCTGCTGTTGATGGCCCACAGCATCTCATGGGAGAACCCGTGGACATGATTTATTTAGATTTCCAGAAGGTCTTTGACAAGGTACCGCATAGGAGACTGTGAAATAAGTTAAGAGCTCATGGTGTTCAGGGTAAGATCCTGGCAGGGATAGAGGATTGGCTGACTGGCAGAAGGCAGAGAGTGGGGATCAAGGGGTCTTTTTCAGGATGGCAGCCGGTGACTAGTGCTGTGCCTCAGGGGTCTGTGCTGGGACCACAACTTTTTACAATATACATTAATGATCTGGAAGAAGGTACTGAAGGCACTATTGCTAAGTTTGCAGATGATACAAAGATCTGTAGAGTGACAGGTAGTATTGAGGAAGCAAGTGGGCTGCAGAAGGACTATGACAAGCTAGGAGAGTGGGCAATGAAGTGGCAAATGAAATACAATGTGGAAAAGTGTGAGGTCATGCACTTTGGAAGGAAGAATTTAGGCATAGACTATTTTCTAAATGGGGAAATGCTTCGGAAAACAGAAGCACAAAGAGACTAGAGATTGGGGGGGAAGGGAAAGTCAGGGAACCAAGAGGTGAAGTAATCAGTGGGAAGCGTAGCTGCTCAGGAATACAAAAAAAGCACAAAAAGGCAACTCAGGAGAGGTTACGATAGTCCCCATCCCACAAAATATGTCACAGTGTATGGAAAGGCTCAGTAAACCAAGGTCCACCACACTAAGAAAACAAAAAGGGACGGTCAATAGAGAATTAAAGGTGCTATATTTAAATGCGCGCAGTGTACGGAACAAGGTAGATGAGCTTGTGGCCCAGATTGTGACTGGCAGGTATGATGTGGTAGGCATCACAGAGGCATGGTTGCAGGGGGTTCAGGACTGGCATTCACAACCTATCGAAAAGACAGAGAGGTGGGCAGAGGGGGCGGGTTGCCTTGTTAATTAGGAATTAAATTAAATCAATAGCACTAAACGACATAGGGTCAGATGATGTGGAGTCTGTGTGGGTAGAGTTGAGGAACCACAAAGGCAAAAAACCCATAATGGGAGTTATGTGCAGGCCTCCTAACAGTGGTCAGGACCAGGGGCACAAAATGCACCACAAAATAGAAAGTGCATGTCAGAAAGGCAAGGTCACAGTGATCATGGGGGACTTCAATATGCAGGTGGACTGGGTAAATAATGCTGCCAGTGGACCCAAGGAAAGGGAATTCATTGAATGTTTACAGGAGGGCTTTTTGGAACAGCTTGTGATGGAGCCCACGAGGGAACAGGCCATTCTGGACGTAGTGTTATGTAATGAGCCAGACTTGATTAAAGATCTTAAAGTAAGGGAACACTTAGGAGGCAGTGATCATAATATGGTAGAATTCAATCTCCAATTTGAAAGAAAGAAGGTAGAATCAGATGTAAAGGTGTTACAGTTAAATAAAGGTAACTACAGGGGCATGAGGGAGGAACTGACGAAAATCGACTGGGAGCAGAGCCTAGTGGGAAAGACAGTAGAACAGCAATGGCAGGAGTTTCTGGTAGTAATTGGGGACACAGTACAGAGGTTCATCCCAAAGAAAATGAAAGGTTATCAGAGGGGGGATTAGGCAGCCATGGCTGACAAAGGAAGTTAGGGAATGCATCAAAGCAAAAGAGAAAGCCTATAATGTGGCAAAGAGTAGTGGGAAGTCAGAAGATTGGGAAGGCTACAAAAACAAACAGAGGATAACAAAGAGAGAAATAAGGAAAGAGAGGATCAATTATGAAGGTAGGTTAGCCAGTAACATTAGGAATGATAGTAAAAGTTTCTTTAAATACATTAAAAACAAACGGGAGGCAAAAGTAGACATTGGGCCCCTCCAAAATGACACTGGTAATCTAGTGATGGGAGACAAGGAAATAGCTGAGGAACTAAATAAGTACTTTGTGTCAGTCTTCACAGTAGAAGACATGAGTAATATCCCAACAATTCAGGAGAGTCAGTGGGCAGAGTTGAATATGGTAGCCATCACAAAGGAGAAAGTGCTCGAGAAACTAAGAGGTCTATAAATTGATAAATCTCCGGGCCCAGATGGGCTACATCCTAGAGTTCTAAAGGAGATAGCTGAAGAAATAGTGGAGGCGTTAGTTATGATCTTTGAAAAGTCACTGGAGTCAGGGAAAGTCCCAGAGGATTGGAAAATCGCTGTTGTAACCCCCCTGTTCAAGAAGGGAACAAGGAAAAAGATGGAAAATTATAGGTCAATTAGCCTAACCTCGGTTGTTGGCAAGATTCTAGAATCCATTGTTAAGGATGAGATTTCTAAATTCTTGGAAGTGCAGGGTCGGATTAGGACAAGTCAGCATTGATTTAGTAAGGGGAGGTCGTGCCTGACAAACCTGTTAGAGTTCTTTGAAGAGATAACAAATAGGTTAGACCAAGGAGAGCCAATGGATGTTATCTATCTTGACTTCCAAAAAGCCTTTGATAAGGTGCCTCATGGGAGACTGCTGAGTAAAATAAGGGCCCATGGTATTCGAGGCAAGGTACTAACATGGATTGATGATTGGCTGTCAGACAGAAGGCAGAGAGTTGGGATATAAGGTTCTTTTTCGGAATGGCAACCGGTGACGAGTGGTGTCCCGCAGGGTTCAGTGTTGGGGCCACAGCTGTTCTCTTTATATATTAACAATCTAGATGACGGGACTGGGGGCATTCTGGCTAAGTTTGCCGATGATACAAAGATAGGTGGAGGGGCAGGTAGTATGGAGGAGGTGGGGAGGCTGCAGAAAGATTTAGACAGTTTAGGAGAGTGGTCCAAGAAATGGCTGATGAAATTCAACGTGGGCAAGTGCAAGGTCTTGCACTTTGGAAAAAAAGAATAGAGGCATGGACTATTTTCTAAACGGTGACAAAATTCATAATGCTGAAGTGCAAAGGGACTTGGGAGTCCTAGTCCAGGATTCTCTAAAGGTAAACTTGCAGGTTGAGTCTGTAATTAAGAAAGCAAATGCAATGTTGTCATTTATCTCAAGGGGCTTGGAATATAAAAGCAGGGATGTACTTCTGAAGCTTTATAAAGCATTAGTTAGGCCCCATTTAGAATACTGTGAGCAATTTTGGGCCCCACACCTCAGGAAGGACATACTGGCACTGGAGCGGGTCCAGCGGAGATTCACATGGATAATCAAGTGGTAGGCCTAACATACGATGAACGTCTGAGGATCCTGGGATTATATTCATTGGAGTTTAGGAGGTTGAGGGGAGATCTAATAGAAACTTACAAGATAATGAATGGCTTAGATAGGGTGGACGTAGGGAAGTTGTTTCCATTAGCAGGGGAGACTAGCACTTTAGAACAGAGATGAGGAGAAATTTCTTCAGCCAGAGAGTGGTGGGTCTGTGGAATTCATTGCCACAGAGGGCGGTGGAGGCCGGGACGTTGAGTGTCTTTAAGACAGAAGTTGATAAATTCTTGATTTCTCGAGGAATTAAGGGCTATGGAGAGAAAGCGGGTAAATGGAGTTGAAATCAGCCATGATTGAATGTTGGAGTGGACTCGATGGGCCGAATGGCCTTACTTCCGCTCCTATGTCTTATGGTTTTATGGTCTTATGGACTTGGGAGTCCTTGTTCACGATTCTTTTAAGGTTAATGTGCAGGTTCAGTCGTCAGTTAAGAAGGCAAATGCAATGTTAGCATTCATGTCAAGAGGGCTAGAATACAAGACCAAGGATGTACTTCTGAGGCTGTATAAGGCTCTGTTGAGACCCCATTTGGAGTATTGTGAGCAGTTTTGGGCCCCATATCTAAGTAAGGATGTGCTGGCCTTGGAAAGGGCCCAGAGGAGGTTCACAAGAATGATCCCGGAAATGAAGAACTTGTCGTATGAGGAACGTTTGAGGACTCTGGGTCTGTACTCATTGGAGTTCAGAAGGATGAGAGGGGATCTTATTGAATTGATTGGCAGCTAAACGTTCCAGGATTTAGATGTTTCAGGCGGGATAGAGGGGGATGTAAAAGGGGAGGCGGAGTTGCGTTACTTGTTCAGGAGAGTATCACAGCTATACAGCGAGAGGACACCTCAGAGGGCAGTGAGGCTATATGGGTAGAGATCAGGAACAAGAAGGGTGCAGTCACAATGTTGGGGGTATACTACAGGCCTCCCAACAGCCAGCGGGAGATAGAGGAGCAGATAGGTAGACAGATTTTGGAAAAGAGTAAAAACAACAGGGTTGTGGTGATGGGAGACTTCAACTTCCCCAATATTGACTGGGACTCACTTAGTGCCAGGGGCTTAGACGGGGCAGAGTTTGTAAGGAGCATCCAGGAGGGCTTCTTAAAACAATATGTAAACAGTCCAACTAGGGAAGGGGCGGTACTGGACCTGGTATTGGGGAATGAGCCCGGCCAGGTGGTAGATGTTTCAGTAGGGGAGCATTTCGGTAACAGTGACCACAATTCAGTAAGTTTTAAAGTACTGGTGGACAAGGATAAGAGTGGTCCGAGGATGAATGTGCTAAATTGGGGGAAGGCTAATTATAACAATATTAGGCGGGACCTGAAGAACATAGATTGGGGGCGGATGTTTGAGGGCAAATCAACATCTGACATGTGGGAGGCTTTCAAGTGTCAGTTGAAAGGAATACAGGACAGGCATGTTCCTGTGAGGAAGAAAGATAAATACGGCAATTTTCGGGAACCTTGGATGACGAATGATATTGTAGGCCTCGTCAAAAAGAAAAAGGAGGCATTTGTCAGGGCTAAAAGGCTGGGAACAGACGAAGCCTGTGTGGCATATAAGGAAAGTAGGAAGGAACTTAAGCAAGGAGTCAGGAGGGCTAGAAGGGGCCATGAAAAGTCATTGGCATATAGGGTTAAGGAAAATCCCAAGGCTTTTTACACTTACATAAAAAGCAAGAGGGTAGCCAGGGAAAGGGTTGGCCCACTGAAGGATAGGCAAGGGAATCTATGTGTGGAGCCAGAGGAAATGGGCGAGGTACTAAATGAATACTTTGCATCAGTATTCACCAAAGAGAAGGAATTGGTAGATGTTGAGTCTGGAGAAGGGGGTGTAGATAGCCTGGGTCACATTGTGATCCAAAAAGACGAGGTGTTGGGTGTCTTAAAAAATATTAAGGTAGATAAGTCCCCAGGGCCGGATGGGATCTACCCCAGAATACTGAAGGAGGCTGGAGAGGAAATTGCTGAGGCCTTGACAGAAATCTTTGGATCCTCGCTGTCTTCAGGGGATGTCCCGGAGGACTGGAGAATAGCCAATGTTGTTCCTCTGTTTAAGAAGGGTGGCAGGGATAATCCCGGGAACTACAGGCCGGTGAGCCTTACTTCAGTGGTAGGGAAATTACTGGAGAGAATTCTTCGAGACAGGATCTACTCCCATTTGGAAGCAAATGGACGTATTAGTGAGAGGCAGCACGGTTTTGTGAAGGGGAGGTCGTGTCTCACTAACTTGATAGAGTTTTTCGAGGAGGTCACTAAGATGATTGATGCAGGTAGGGCAGTAGATGTTGTCTATATGGACTTCAGTAAGGCCTTTGACAAGGTCCCTCATGGTAGACTAGTACAAAAGGTGAAGTCACACGGGATCAGGGGTGAACTGGCAAGGTGGATACAGAACTGGCTAGGCCATAGAAGGCAGAGGGTAGCAATGGAGGGATGCTTTTCTAATTGGAGGGCTGTGACCAGTGGTGTTCCACAGGGATCAGTGCTGGGACCTTTGCTCTTTGTAGTATATATAAATGATTTGGAGGAAAATGTAACTGGTCTGATTAGTAAGTTTGCAGACGACACAAAGGTTGGTGGAATTGCGGATAGCGATGAGGACTGTCTGAGGATACAGCAGGATTTAGATTGTCTGGAGACTTGGGCGGAGAGATGGCAGATGGAGTTTAACCTGGACAAATGTGAGGTAATGCATTTTGGAAGGGCTAATGCAGGTAGGGAATATACGGTGAATGGTAGAACCCTCAAGAGTATTGAAAGTCAAAGAGATCTAGGAGTACAGGTCCACAGATCACTGAAAGGGGCTACACAGGTGGAGAAGGTAGTCAAGAAGGCATACGGCATGCTTGCCTTCATTGGCCGGGGCATTGAGTATAAGAATTGGCAAGTCATGTTGCAGCTGTATAGAACCTTAGTTAGGCCACACTTGGAGTATAGTGTTCAATTCTGGTCGCCACACTACCAGAAGGATGTGGAGGCTTTAGAGAGGGTGCAGAAGAGATTTACCAGAATGTTGCCTGGTATGGAGGGCATAAGCTATGAGGAGCGATTGAATAAACTCGGTTTGTTCTCACTGGAACGAAGGAGGTTGAGGGGCGACCTGATAGAGGTATACAAAATTATGAGGGGCATAGACAGAGTGGATAGTCAGAGGCTTTTCCCCAGGGTAGAGGGGTCAATTACTAGGGGGCATAGGTTTAAGGTGAGAGGGGCAAAGTTTAGAGTAGATGTACGAGGCAAGTTTTTTACGCAGAGGGTAGTGGGTGCCTGGAACTCACTACCGGAGGAGGTAGTGGAGGCAGGGACGATAGGGACATTTAAGGGGCATCTTGACAAATATATGAATAGGATGGGAATAGAAGGATACGGACCCAGGAAGTGTAGAAGATTGTAGTTTAGTCGGGCAGTATGGTCGGCACGGGCTTGGAGGGCCGAAGGGCCTGTTCCTGTGCTGTACATTTCTTTGTTCTTTGTTCTTTGTTTGAAATGTACAAGATACTGCGAGGCCTGGATAGAGTGGACATGGAGAGGATGTTTTCACTTGTTGGAAAAACTAGAACCAGAGGACACCATCTCAGATTAAAGGGACGATCCTTTAAAACAGATGAGGAGGAATTTCTTCAGCCAGAGGGAGGTGAATCTGCGGAACTCCTTACTGCAGAAGGTTGTGGAAGCCAATTCACTGAGTGTCTTTAAGGCAGAGATAGATAGGTTCTTGAGTAATAAGGATATCAGGGGTTATGGGGAGCAGACAGGAGAATGGGGATGAGAAAATATCAGCCATGATTGAATGGCGGAGCAGACTCGATGGGCCGAGTGGCCTAATTCTGCTCCTATGTCTTATGGTCTTCTGGGTGCCCAGTCTTGAGTCGTTAGATCTGTTTGAAGTCTATCCCATTTCGCAGGTTTGTAGTGCCACACAGCATGATGGCCGGTGAAGGGTTACCCCTGATGATAATTACTGAGCATGTATAAAAGAAGGTGTGTCACAGTGATGCCGTTCACTGAGGGAAATGACTAAGTAGATGGCAGCTCGAGCTATGTCTTTCCACCTCATCTCAGGTTTCACCTCATCTCCAAGAAACTACCATTATTTCCTCCCTTACAAAAGTTGCCTTCAGAAATTCCTCTTTCATATCAAATATTTATTGTCTATTCATAACTCGCTATGTCTTTGTCAGTTAGAATATCAATAAATGTTTTTTGTACAAAGATCTCTTCTGGAGTAAGAAGCTAACAAATTCTGAGATCAAACTGCAATATCAGTGTGTAATTAATCTTTGGCAATACCACTAAATGTTTCACTATCTCTCTTGATTATTAAGGTAGATAAGTCCCCAGAGCCTGATGGTATTAAGGTAGATAAGTCCCCAGGGCCTGATGGGATCTACCCCAGAATACTGAAGGAGGCTAGAGAGGAAATTGCTGAGGCCTTGACAGAAATCTTTGGATCTTCACTGTCTTCAGGTGATGTCCCGGAGGACTGGAGAACTGCTAATGTTGTCCCTTTGTTTAAGAAGGGTAGCAAGGATAATCCAGGGAACTACAGGCCGGTGAGCCTTATGTCAGTGGTAGGGAAAGTACTGGAGAGAATTCTTCGAGACAGGATCTACTCCCATTTGGAAGAAAATGGATGTATTAGTGAGAGGCAGCATGGTTTTGTGAAGGTGAGGTTGTATCTCACTAACTTGATAGAGTTTTTCGAAGAGGTCGCAAAGTTGATTGATGCAGGTAGGGCAGTGGATGTTGTCTATATGGACTTCAGTAAGGCCTTTGACAAGGTCCCTCTTCAGAAAGTAAGAGGCATGGGATATTGGGAAATTTGGCCAGTTGGATAATGAACTGGCTAACCGATAGAAGTCAGAGAGTGGTGGTGGATGGCAAATATTCAGCCTGGAGCCCAGTTACCAGTGGCGTACTGCAGGGATCAGTTCTGGATCCTCTGCTGTTTGTGATTTTCATTAATGACTTGGATGAGGGAGTTGAAGGGTGGGTCAGTAAGTTTGCAGACGATACGAAGATTGGTGGAGTTGTGGATAGTGAGGAGGGCTGTTGTCGGCTGCAAAGAGACTTAGATAGGATGCAGAGCTGGGCTGAGAAGTGGCAGATGGAGTTTAACCCTGAAAAGTGTGAGGTTGTCCATTTTGGAAGGACAAATATGAATGCGGAATACAGGATTAATGATAGAGTTCTTGGCAATGTGGAGGAGCAGAGAGATCGTGGGGTCTATGTTCATACATCTTTGAAAGTTGTCACTCAAGTTGATAGAGCTGTGAAGAAGGCCTATGTTGTGCTAGCGTTCATTAACAGAGGGGTTGAATTTAAGAGCCATGAGGTGATGATGCAGCTGTACAAAACTTTGGTAAGGCCACATTTGGAGTACTGTGTACAGTTCTGGTCGCCTCATTTTAGGAAGGATGTGGAAGCTTTGGAAAAGGTGCAAAGGAGATTTACCAGGATATTGCCTGGAATGGAGAGTAGGTCTTACGAGGAAAGGTTGAGGGTGCTAGACCTTTTCTCATTAGAACGGAGAAGGATGAGGGGTGACTTGATAGAGGTTTATAAGATGATCAGGGGAATAGATAGAGTAGACAGTCAGAGACTTTTTTCCCCGGGTGGAACAAACCATTACAAGGGGACATAAATTTAAGGTAAATGGTGGAAGATATAGGGGGGATGTCAGAGGTAGGTTCTTTACCCAGAGAGTAGTGGGGGCATGGAATGCACTGCCTGTGGAAGTAGTTGAGTCGGAAACATTAGGGACCTTCAAGCAGCTATTGGATAGGTACATGGATTACGGTAAAATGATATAGTGTAGATTTATTTGTTCTTAAGGGCAGCACGGTAGCATTGTGGATAGCACAATTGCTTCACAGCTCCAGGGTCCCAGGTTCGATTCCGGCTTGGGTCACTGTCTGTGCGGAGTCTGCACATCCTCCCCGTGTGTGCGTGGGTTTCCTCCGGGTGTGCCGGTATCCTCCCACAGTCCAAAGATGTGCAGGGTAGGTGGATTGGCCATGATAAATTGCCCTTAGTGTCCAAAATTGCCCTTAGTGTTGGGTGGAGGTGTTGACCTTGGGTAGGGTGCTCTTTCCACGAACGGTGCAGACTCAGTGGGCCGAATGGCCTCCTACTGCACTGTAAATTCTATGATAATCTATGATTAATCTAGGACAAAGGTTCGGCACAACATCGTGGGCCGAAGGGCCTGTTCTGTGCTGTATTTTTCTATGTTCTATGGTAGACTGGTACAAAAGGTGAAGTCACACTGGATCAGGGGTGAGCTGGCAAGGTGGATGCAGAACTGGCTAGGTCATAGAAGGCAGAGAGTAGCAATGGAAGGGTGCTTTCCTAATTGGAGGGCTGTGACTAGTGGTGCTCCGCAGGGATCAGTGCTGGGACCTTTGCTGGTCATAGTATGTATAAATGATTTGGAGGAAAATGTAACTGGTCTGATTAGTAAGTTTGCAGATGACACAAATTGGTGTAATTGCGGATAGCGATGAGGAATGTCAGAGGATGCAGCAGAATTTAGATCGTTTGGAGACTTGGGCGGAGAGATGGCAGATGGAGTTTAATCCGGACAAATGTGAGGTAATGCAGGTAGGGAATATACAGTGAATGGTAGAAGGCTATTGAAAGTCAGAGAGATCTAGGTGTACAGGTCCACTGGTCACTGAAAGGGGCAACACAGGTGGAGAAGGTAGTCAAGAAGGCATACTGCATGCTTGCCTTCATTGGCCAGGGCATTGAGTATAAGAATTGGCAAGTCATGTTGCAGCTGATTGAACCTTAGTTAGGCCACACTTGGAGAATAGCGTTCAATTCTGGTCGCCACACTACCAGAAGGATGTGGAGGCTTTAGAGAGGGTGCAGAAGAGATTTACCAGAGTGTTGCCTGGTATGGAGGGCATTAGCTATGAGGAGCGGTTGAATAAACACGGTTTTTTCTCACTGGAACGAAGGAGGTTGAGGGGCGACTGATAGAGGTCTACAAAATTATGAGGGGAATAGACAGAGTGGATAGTCAGAGGCTTTTCCCCAGGGTAGAAGGGTCAATTACTAGGGGGCATAGGTTTAAGGTGCGAGGGGCAAGGTTTAGAGGAGATGTACGAGGCAAGTTTTTCACACAGATGGTAGTGGGTGCCTGGAACTCGCTGCCGGAGGAGGTGGTGGAAGCAGGGACGATAATGACATTTAAGGGGCATCTTGGCAAATACATGAATAGGATGAGAATAGAGGGACACGGACCCAGGAAATGTAGAAGAATTTTCACTTGTCCAAATTAAATTTCACCTCACCCCAAAGAAGCTTGCATTATCACATCCATTACAAAAGTTGCTTTCAGAATGTCTGCATTCCTCTTTCAAATCAAATTATTATTGTCTATTAAAGGCTACTTGCTACGAATAGGTTGCAGTGGCTTAACAGTTTGTTCCTGGACTAGTGGTCAGTTGAGTTGCTGTTGAAATATATAGGGTGGGATTCTCTCACCCCGGGACCGGGCCGGAGAATCGACAGACGGGCGGGAATCGCGCCACGCCGCCCTGATGCCAGTCCGCCGATTCTCCGGAGAGTGGAGAATTGTCACCGGCGCAGAGCGCCCCCTCCCACCCCCCCCCGGCGATTTTCGGCACGGGGTGGGCCGAGCGGCTTTCAAAAAAAGCAGGGTCCCGCTGGCGTCGTTCACACCTGCTCTTACCCGGTGGTACCTCGGCGTGGATGCAGCCGGGGACGGCCTGGTGGGGATGGGGGGGGAGGGGGGGGGGGGGGAGGGGGGGTGTCCGACCCCGGGGGGGCCTCGGCTGTGGCCTGCCCCGCAATCGGGGCCTACCGATCGGCGGGCCGGTCTCTCGGGCTGGGGGCCTCTTTTGTTCCGCGCCGGCCCCTGTAGCCCGACGCCATGTTGCGTCAGGGCCGGCGCGGAGAAGGGAGCCACTGCGCATTGGTGCCGGTCCCATTGCGCATGCGCAGACCCGCGGCGCCCGTTTGACGGCGGGCATCAGCAGCTGGAGAAGCGTGGGTCACTCCAGTACTGTGCTGGCCTCCTGTAGGGGTCAGAATTGCTGCTCATGAGGCCATGTTGACGCCGTCGAGAAACGCGACAGCATTTACGACGGCGTCAACACGGAGCCTGAGGATCAGAGAATCCTGCCCATAGTGTTGGATTCTCTGCCCCGGGATGTACGGATCGTGTTCCCTGGTGGGACGGAGAATTGGGCGTCGGGGCAAAATCGGGATCAACGCCTGGCGCTGAACCGATCGTGGTGCTCCGATACTCCGAACCCCGCACAACGGCAGGGGGATGGATCTCAATGACACATTTGCATCCATTTAGCGTGCCAAGAGGGTAACGCCCCCAACCCTTTCATAGCTTTCTAGTTATGGGGCGAAATTCTCCCGAAACGGCGCGATGTCCGCCGACTGGCGCCCAAAACGGCGCCAATCAGACGGGCATTGCGCCGCCCCAAAGGTGCGGAATGCTCCGCATCGTTGGGGGCCGAGCCCCAACATTGAGGGGCTAGGCCCGCGCCGGAGGAATTTCCGCCCTGCCAGCTGGCGGAAACGGCCTTTGTGCCCCGCCAGCTGGCGCGGAAATGACATCTCCGGGCGGCGCATGCACGGGAGCGTCAGCGGCCGCTGACAGTTTCCCGTGCATGCGCAGTGGAGGGAGTCTCTTCCGCCTCTGCCATGGTGGAGACCGTGGCGGAGGTGGAAGGGAAAGAGTGCCCCCACGGCTCAGGCCCGCCCGCGGATTGGTGGGCCCCGAGCGCGGTCCAGGCCACAGTGGGGGCACCCCCCGGGGTCAGATCGCCCCGCGCCCCCCCAGGACCCCGGAGCCCACCCGCGCCGCCTTGTCCCGCCGGTAAATAGGTGCTTTAATTTACGCCGGCGGGACAGGCAATTTATCGGCGGGACTTCGGCCCATCCGGCCTGGAGAATCGAGCGGGGGGGGGCCCGCCAACCGGCGTGGCGGGATTCCCACCCCCGCCGAATCTCCGCTGCCGGAGACTTCGGCAACCAGCGGGGGCGTGATTCACGGCAGCCCCCGGCGATTCTCCGACCCGGCGGGGGGTCGGAGAATGACGCCCATGGTCTGTGATTGACAGCTTCTACAAACCATCTGAAGCTTTGATTCATTATTCTCCCTTCATGATGCTGTGGCCTAAGTGGTGAAACCCCAAGGTTTACCCGAGCAGATCCTGCCACCAGAGACCACTATCAGAGACTCACATCAGAGACCCTCTACCAGTGACCCCCACCAAAGACCCCCACCACAGTCTCCCCCATAACAGAGAATGCTCACACCAAAGAACGCCTCCATAACAGGGGACCGCCCCACAGCAGAGGAGGGAGGGGCTGACCCAATTGGGGGGGGGGGGGGAGGATCTGTTCCCTGTAAGAACACTATTCATGACACCCTATGCTGCTCTTGCTCATGTGTTTGCTTTGTTTGGCCCCTTGTTCCTGACTGTAACCAATCATTGTTTGTCGATGTACCATCTGTCAATGTTCTCTGCTGATTATTCTTTTTGTCTACTATGTGCATTCCCACGGCCGCAGAAAAATACTTTTCACTGTACTTCGGTACATGTGACAATAAATCAAATCAAATCAAATTCATTTTCTGCTGTCTCCATGCTTCTCACTCTATGAGAACGATTCATTGGCCTTATTGCACCCAGCTTGGTGTTGAGATGAGGCCATTGAATCTCGCTAGAGGCTTCTTCCGAGATTTGCAATGCTCGAAATGGAATCTCGTGAGACCTCGCGATCTGGATATTGCCTCACTTGCCCTCACCATATGGCTCATTTAAACATGTTCACCAGATTCACCTGGCACCCGGGCATCAACCCTGGGAGACCGTGTCAGTGCGCCATTTAGTCCTGGTCCACAAATGGTTGGTCAGGTGTAATGGCACCAAAATGATGCCCCAATTTGTGAGGAGCCCTCTAAGTGCGACATGGCTGGAGAGAATCTCCTTGAGGCCAAGAAAACAGCACCGAGAAACACCCTGCTAAAAGCGCCATTCAGCGGACTTTAACTCATTTTATTATTTTCCTTTGTGGTCCTCTCTGTTCCATCCATCTCCCTCATACACTCTTCTCCATGCCATATTCATATCCAGCTAAAGCCTTTCGCTTTGCT
Organism: Scyliorhinus torazame; assembly: GCF_047496885.1. Classification (NCBI taxonomy): domain Eukaryota; kingdom Metazoa; phylum Chordata; class Chondrichthyes; order Carcharhiniformes; family Scyliorhinidae; genus Scyliorhinus; species Scyliorhinus torazame. The sequence continues at coordinate 57,149,839 of NC_092727.1, forward strand.
ACATATATTAATTTTTTTTTTTCACATCCACAGAGACGATCCCACCCAACCACAGGGTTTTTAGCCATCACGCTGGGTCTGAACTATTGCGATGAAGTTCACCTTGCTGGATTTGGTTACCCACTGAATCAAAAGGATGGACTGATTCATTATTTTGATCGGCTAAATATGAGGCAGATGTCTGTAAGTATCAGATGGAAATAATCCCCTGGTTGGTTCCACATTCTACAGTTGTCTGAACATGTTACTTTTATGGGTGATGTCTTGCCCTGCACTTGATCTTTTTGAGGGACGCAGAGACCTCAGGGCAACAGTACTGAAACTCCTGAATGTCCAGGTATTTGAGAGGTTAACAATGGATGAGATGAACTTTGCTTTGTATGTGAAGTTGCTTTATTCTAGTGTGTTGAAATATACACGGTTATTGAATTCAGTCTGTGCAACGTACCACCACGAAATGATACAACAGTAAAAGGTATGTGACGAACTTCACTGGATGATGTTGCTCAATTTAAGGAATCTATCTGTGTCCTGCTGTAAAGCCCAGGATGGAACCACTCTCACTATGGACCCTTTGACTTTGGCAGTCATTTGTTGCCACCCTTCCTGGATCCACGGGAGGGGCAGCTATCCACATGACCTGTGCGGCTTTGTTCAGTGATATCGCTGGAGGAATTTGCATGGGTTGTTTACAGGGTGCTGTTTACCCCTGGGAAATCTACATTGCCAAAGGGACACTGAGCAAACAGAATTTTCTCCCTCCATTTCCAAATGTGTATCTGCCTCTGTGCTATCTGTGTTCCATTCTTAAAAAGATCCTCTTCCTGTGCCCATCTCACAGGAAAACCAAGATCAAAAGGTTTTCCAAAACGAAGGCTTTACAAATATCCCAAAAATGAATAATTGATTAATTGTTTTGTGTCTGGGAGTAACAATTTCTGGTTATCATATGAACCACTTTTCATCTCATTGCCCCCTTGTTTGGATCTGCATTCCACCTGGAGTTTCTATTTGCCAAATGGGGCAGGAGGTTCCATGAGGTAATGCGATCCAGAATGCAGGATTTTCTTCCCTTCTTCACTTCCCTGCTGTCCTCCTGCCTCATCATTAAGATGTTGTAACTCAAAGCGTGGTTCAGCTTGATGGACAAGTTGTCACCATTCTGAACAATAAGCAGCAAGCTCCTCCCAGTTATTGAGGTCAATACTGCCGTGTTTCAAAGAAACCTTTGGAGCCTCTTTGAAGCATTTACTGTGTCCTCCCTGGAATGTTGGTCATTTGAGAGTTGAGAGTACAGGATTTGGTGGGGAGATGGTTTTTTAGTCCATCAAAATTGATTTAGCAGGAATTTTGCCTGAACGTTTGCGGATGTGGCTTAAGAACGACATTAGCATTTGTCCGGTGGTCATCCCACTGGATGTGGAGGATTCAGCTTATAGAATTTCTCTAGCATGCTCCTGTGTCGCTGATACACAGTCCAGGTCTCACTGCAGTACAGGAGTGTGGTGACGAATACTGCTCTATACACTAGGAATTTGTGGAGATCTTTGTTCTCAAACACTCAATAAGACCAGAAGACATAGGAACAGAATTAGGCCACACTCTCCATCAAGTCTGCTCCGCCATTCAAGCATGGCTGATATTTTTCTCATCCCTATTCTCCTGCCTTCTCCTCATAACCCTTGATCCCTTATTGATCAAAAACCTATCTATCTCTGTCTTAAAGACACTCAGTGATTTGGCCTCCACAGCCTTCTGCGGCAAAGAGTTCCACAGATTCACCATCCTCTGACTGAAGACATTCCTCCTCATCTCTGTTTTAAAGGATCATCCCTTTAGTCTGAGATTGTGTCCTCTGCTTCTAGTTTTGCCTACAAGGATAAACATCCTCCCCACGCCCACTCTATCCAGGCCTTGCAGTATCCTGTAAGTTTCAATAAGATCCCCCCCCATCCTTCTAAACTGCAACGAGTACAGACCCAGAGTCCTCAATCGTTCCTCATACGACAAGCTCTTCGTTCCAGGGATCATTCTTGTGAACCTCCTCTGGACCCTTTCCAAGGCCAGCACATCCTTCCTTTGACACTGGGCCCAAAACACCTCGATCCATGTGAGGATCTTACCCTTAACACCATGGGCTCTTAACTTATTTAACAGTCTCCTAAGCGGCACCTTGTCAAGGGCATTCTAGAAATCCAAATAAATCACGTCCACAGGTTTTCCTTTGTCTAACTTCCTTGTTACTTCCCCAAAGAACTCTATCAGATTTGTCAGACATGACCTCCCCTGGGATGGGAATAGAGGGATACGGGCCCCAGAAGTGTAGAAGATTTTAGTTTAGATGGGCAGCATGGTTGGCGCAGGCTTGGAGGGCGGAAGGGCCTGTTCCTCTGCTGTACTTTTCTTTGATGTGGAGATGCCGGCGTTGGACTGGGGTGAGCACAGTACGAAGTCTTACAACACCAGGTTAAAGTCCAACAGGTTTGTTTCGATGTCACTAGCTTTCGGAGCGCTGTTCCTTCCTCAGGTGAAGAGGGCAGGGTTGCATTGTTCGTAAGGAATGAAGTTACATCGATAGCACCTGAGGAAGGAGCAGCGCTCCGAAAGCTAGTGACATCGAAACAAACCTGTTGGACTTTAACCTGGTGTTGTAAGACTTCGTACTGTACTTTTCTTTGTTCTTTGTTGTTTGAAGCCGTGCTTACTCAGTCCCATTTTATCATGCACTTCCATGTACTCCGCGATCTCATCTTTAATAATGGACTCTAAAATCTTACCAATGACCGAAGTCAGGCCAAGCGGCCTATAATTTCCCATCGTCTGCCTCCCTCTCTTCTTAAACAGTGGTGTCACATTAGCTACATTCCAGCCTCTGGGATCCTTCCAACTCCAGTGATTCCTGAAAGATCATCACCAATGCCTCCACATTCTCCTCAGCTATCTCTTATGGAACCCTGGGGTGTAGTCCATCTGGTCCAGGTGGTTTATTCACCTACAGGCCTATCAATTTCCCCAGAACCTTCTCCTCATTGATGGTCACTGCACTCACCTCTGCCAACTGGTTCACCTGGAGCTCTGACGTCTCACTGGTGTCTTCCTCCGTGAAAACTGATGCAAAGTAACAATTCAGTATGTTTGCCATTTCTTTGTTCCCTGTTAATATTTCTCCAGCCACATTTTCCAGTGGTCCAATGTCTATTTTTGCCTCTCTCTTACCTTTTATATATTGAAAAAAGCTCTTCCTATCTTCCTTTATATTACTAGCTAGCTTGCACTCATACTTCACCGTCTCCCCCCTTATTGCTTTTTTAGTTGTCCTCTGCTCACTTTTAAAGGCTTCCCAATCCTTGGCTTTCCACTAATGTTCGCCACTTTGTATGCTTTTTCTTTAGCTTTTATGCTGTCCTTGTCTTCCCTTGTCAGCCATGAATGCCTTGTCCTCCCCTTAGCATGTTTCCTCCTCCTTGTGATGAATTTCTGTTGTGCCTCCAGAATAACCCCCAAAAACATCTGCCATTGCTGTTCCACTGTCTTCCCTGCTAGGCTCCTTTTCCAATCAGCACTGGCCAGCTCCTTCCCCATGTCTTTGTAGTGACCCTTATTTAATTGTAATACTGTTACATCTGATTGCAGCTTCTTCCTCTCAAACTGCAGGGTAAATTCTATCATATTGAGGTCACTGCTCCCTCAGGATTCCTTCACCTTAAGTTCCCTAATCAAGGCTGCCTCATTACACATCACCAAATCCAGAATTGCCTGTTCCCTAACAGGCTCTGCCACAAGTTGCTCCAAAAAAACATCCCTTAGACATTCCATAATTTCTTTTCTTGGGATCCACTACCAACCTAATTTTCCCAGGCCACCTGCATATTGAAGTCCCCCGTGATTGTTGTAATATTGCCTTTTTTACAAGCATTTTCTATCTCCTGATTTATTCTGCTCCATATCCTGATTACTGCTAGGCGGCCGGTACATAACTCCCATCAGAGCCTTTTTACCTTTGCGATTGCTCAACTCTACCCTCAGAGATTCTATGCCTTCTGATCCTATATTGCTCCTTGCTATCGATGTAACTTCATTCCTTACGAACAATGCAACCCTGCCCTCTTTGCCCATCTGCCTGTCCTTTCGATAGGACACATATCCTTGTATATTTCGATCCCAGCCCTGACCCCCTTGCAGCCAAGTCTCTGTAGAACATAAAACGTAGAACACTACAGCGCAGTACAGGCCCTTCGGCCCTCGATGTTGCGCCGACCTGTGAAACAACCCTAAAGCCCATCTACACTATTCCCTTATCGTCCACATGTCTATCCAATGACCATTTGAATGCCCTTAATGTTGGCGAGTCCACTACTGTTGCAGGCAGGGCATTCCACGCTCTTACCACTCTCTGAGTAAAGAGCCTACCTCGGACATCTGTCCTATATCTATCTCCGCTCAATTTAAAGCTCTGTCCCCTCGTGCTAGACATCACCATCCGAGGAAAAAGGCTCTCACTGTCCACCCTATCCAATCCTCTGATCATCTTGTGTGCCTCAATTAAGTCACGTCTTAACCTTCTTCTCTCCAATGAAAACAGCCTCAAGTCCCTCAGCCTTCCCTCATAAGATCTTCCCTCCATACCAGGCAACATTCTGGTAAATCTCCTCTCCACCCTTTCCAATGCAGCGACCAGAATTGCACACAATACTCCAAATGCGGCTGGACCAGAGTTCTGTACAGCTGCAAAATGACCTCATGGCTCTGAAACTCAATCCCTCTACTAATAAAAGTTAACACACCGTACGCCTTCTTAACAACCCTCTCAACCTGGGTGGCAACTTTCAGGGATCTATGTACACCGAGATCTCTCTGCTCATCCACACCACCAAGAAACTTACCATTAGCCCAGTACTCTGTCTTCCTGTTATTCCTTCCAAAATGAATCACCTCACACTTTTCTACATTAAACTCCATTTGCCACCTCTCAGCCCAGCACTGCAGCTTATCTATGTCCCTCTGTAACCTGGAACATCCTTCCACACTGTCCACAACTCCACCGACTTTAGTGTCATCTGCAAATTTACTCACACATCCTTCTACGCCCTCCTCCAGGTCATTTATAAAAATGACAAACAGCAGTGGGCCCAAAACAGATCCTTGTGGTACACCACTAGTAACTGGATTCCAGCCTGAATATTTCCCATATTTGTCTTCTTCCAGCTAGCCAATTTCTGATCCAAACTGCTAAATCACCCTGAATCCCATGCCTCCGTATTTTCTGCAATAGCCTACCATGGGGAACCTTATCAAATGCTTTACTGAAATCCATATACACCACATCAACTGCTTTACCCTCATCCACTTGTTTGGTCACCTTCTCAAAGAACTCAATAAGGTTTGTGAGGCACGACCTACCCTTCACAAAACCGTGTTGACTATCTCTAATCAAATTATTCCTTTCCAGATGATTATACATCCTATCTCTTATAAACCTTTCCAAGATTTTGCCCACAACAGAAGTAAGGCTCACTGGTCTATAGTTACCGGGGTTGTCTCTCCTCCCCTTCTTGAACAAGGGGACAACATTTGCTATCCTCCAGTCTTCTGGCACTATTCCTGTAGACAAAGATGACTTAAAGATCAAAGTCAAAGGCTCAGCGATCTCCTCCCTAGCTTCCCAGAGAATCTTTGGATAAATCCCATCCGGCCCTGGGGGCTTATCTATTTTCACACTTTCCAGAATTGCTAACACCGCCTCCTTATGAAACTCAAGCCCTTCTAGTCTAGTAGCCTGTATCTCAGTATTCTCCTCGACAACATTGTCCTTTTCCTGTGTGAATACTGACGAAAAATATTCATTTAGCACCTCTCCTATCTCCTCGGACTCCACACACAACTTCCCACTCCTGTCCTTGACTGGTCCTACTCTTACCCTAGTCATTCTTTTATTCCTGACATATCTATAGAAAGCTTTAGGGTTATCCTTGATCCTACCTGTCAAAGACTTCTCATGTCCCCTCCTGGCTCTTTATCTCCTTCCTAGCAAACTTGCAACTCTCCAGCGCCCTAACTGAACCTTCATGTCTCATCTTTACATAAACCTCCTTCTTCCTCTTGACAAGTGTATCAACTTCTTTAGTAAACCACGTTTCCCTCGCTCGACCACTTCCTCCCTGCCTGACAGGTACATACTTATCAAGGACACGCAGTAGCTGTTCCTTGAATAAGCTCCACATTTCCATTGTGCCCATCCCCTGCAGTTTTCCTCTCCATTCGATACATCCTAAGTCTTGCCTCATCTCATCATAATTGCCTTTCCCCCAGATATAACTCTTGCCCTGCGGTATATACCTATCCCTTTCCATCACTAAAGTAAACATAATCGAATTGTGGTCACTATCACCAAAGTGCTCACCTACCTCCAAATCTAACACCTGTCCTAGTTCATTACCCTGTACCAAAACCAATATGGCCTCGCCTCTCGTTGGCCAATCTACATTCTGCGTCAGGAAACCTTCCTGCACACATTGGACAAAAACGGACCCATCTAAATTACTCGAACTATAGCGTTTCCAGTCAATATTTGGAAAGTTAAAGTCCCCCATAACAACTACCTGTATGAGGTGTTAGTGAGGCCACACCTGGAGTATTGTGTTCAGTTTTGGTCTCCTTACTTGAGAAAGGACGTACTGGCACTGGAGGGTGTGCAGAGGAGATTCACTAGGTTAATCCCAGAGCTGAAGGGGTTGGATTACGAGGAGAGGTTGAGTAGACTGGGACTGTACTCGTTGGAATTTAGAAGGATGAGGGGGGATCTTATAGAAACATATAAGATTATGAAGGGAATAGACAGGATAGATGCGGGCAGGTTGTTTCCACTGGCGGGTGAAAGCAGAACTAGGGGGCATAGCCTCAAAATAAGGGGAAGTAGATTTAGGACTGAGTTTAGGAGAAACTTCTTCACCCAAAGGGCTGTGAATCTATGGAATTCCTTGCCCAGTGAAGCAGTAGAGGCTCCTTCATTAAATGTTTTTAAGATAAAGATAGATAGTTTTTTGAAGAATAAAGGGATTAAGGGTTATGGTGTTCAGGCCGGAAAGTGGAGCTGAGTCCACAAAAGATCAGCCATGATCTCATTGAATGGCGGAGCAGGCTCGAGGGGCCAGATGGCCTACTCCTGCTCCTAGTTCTTATGTTCTTATGTTAGAGGAGGTGGAAGGGTGGGGGACACTACAAGTGTAGTGTCTCGGGTTTAGCAACCGCCCAACTTATATACAGGTACTAACAAATCTTCCCAGAAATCCCCACGGCCGACTTCCTGCAGCTGTAAAGGTAAGTTTTTTAAGTTATTCTTACCTTCCCGACAGGCCCCTGGACACTGCTCCAGCCGAAAATGTGATGCCCACAACATCGTACCGGCCAATTTCAATGTGCGCAACAAGCTCATTCATCTTGTTCCGTCTACTGTGCGCATTTAGGTACAACACCCTCAAACCTGCATTGACCTCCCTTTTCCTACTTGTCACCTTTTTTGCTCTGCCTGAGGGTGATGTTGTTCTTTTATTTTGTTTCTCTATTTCCCCTTCAGTTATTACACCTTCTGAGCTCACATTCTGATTCCCACACCCTGCCATACTACTTTAAATCCTACTCGCTGCTGTAGTTTGTAGACGGCTGAGCTGGCCTGTTGTTGGATCTCCTCATCAAAACATTGGCAGCCACCTCACCAATGCTTTAACGATTGACTGACAGACACGCTGGAGAAACGGCATCAGCAAGCATCTACATTCTCTGGGAATACTGTCAATCTTACTCTCGGATTCGGCTGGGAGATCGAGGAATTACTGCCGGAGTTCTGCGCATTGCTTTAACAATCCACCTCATTTCTGTGAAAAGGTTGATCAAGAAATTCAAAAATGCGGACACTTCTTTTGTCCAAGACATTAGGATTCTCCATCTGTTCACGCCGGTGCCATGTTCTCCGTCCTCGCTGCCAACGGTAACGGTCGAATTCGGAACAGAGAATCCCGGCCCCGACTTTCTAAACTGGCCTCAGCTCAACCTAACTTTATAATTGTTCTTTCAGCCAGCTAAATAGGTTTGAAACACCAGGCCATTGCTGAAGGGGGGTCTTCAAAAGTGCCAGCCTCAATCCAGTTGTTAGGAGAATTGCTATCTCTGGAAGTTCAATGGGCAGCTCTTCAACCCTGAGACGGAAATGTGTGGGTTCCGCCAGTCTCTTGGACAATATTTATCCCTCAAACAACATAACTGAAAAATCAGATGACATGGGCACTCTCAGATTGTTGTTTGTGGGAGCTTGCTGTGTATCAAATTGGGTGTGATGGATGAGGTCATCCAGCTGTTCACACCGGGTTTCCCGGCAGCGTGGGATGGATTCAATGGGAAATCACATTGCCAGCAGCGGAACCAGAAGATGGCACCGCCGGCCAACGGCAGGCCCCCTTCTGCCGCCGTGAAACACACCGCGGGTGGGCAAAGAATCTTCTCAAAGTCTTTTATATTACAACAGTGACTGCACGTTCCAAGTAGTGGGATGTGCAGCACATTGAGCTGTGAGTAGTGGGTGCCTGGAACTCGCTGCCAGAGGAGGTGGTGGAAGCAGGGGCGATAGTGACTTTTAAGGGACTTCTTGACAAATACATGAATAGGATGGGAATAGAGGGATACGGCCCCCGGAAGTGTAGAAGATTTTAGTTTAGACGGGCAGCATGGTCGGCGCAGGCCTGGAGGGCCGAAGGGCCTGTTCCTGTGCTGTACATTTCTTTGTTCTTTGTTCTTCGTTCTGAGCGCATGAAAGATATTATTGAAATGCAAGTCCATTTCTGTGCAGTAAAGTTGTGAATTTAAGAAAACAACAGAAATAAAACAAGTAAAGGACACACAGAGATTCCTAACTGTGTAGTAGTTGATTTGATTTATTATTGTCAAATGTATGAGTATACAGTGAAAAGTATTGTTTCTTGCATGCTCTACAAACAATGCATACCGTACATAGGGAAGGAAGGAGAGACTGCCGAATATAATGTTATAGTTATAGCAAGGTGTAGAGAAAAGATCAACTTAATACGAGGTAGGTCCATTCAAAAGGCTGATGGCAGTAGGGAAGAAGCTGTTCTTGAGTCGGTTAGTACGTGACCTCAAATTTTGGTATCTTTTTCCTGACGGAAGAAGGTGGAAGAGAGTATGTCCAGGATGCGTGGGGTCCTTAATTATGCTGGCTGCCTTTCTGAGGCAGCGGGAATTATAGATAGAGTCAATGGATGGGAGGCTGGTTTGCGTGATGGACTGGGCTACATTCACAACCTTTTGTAGTTTCCTGCGGTCTTGGGTAGAGCTGGCAAATAGTTGTACTTGTATTGGTGATGTTCCCCACACATGGACTCTAATACAGCAATTCCCATCTTCAGGAAGATGGATCCTCCAGCAAAATGGTGTAAGCATCCACTTGTAGCTGCTGGCACCATTTCTCTTGTTGGTGAACCCGCTCAGAAATCCCAGATCTTGAGTGGAGAGAAATGGCCTGAGGCGCTTCACAGACACATGAAGAAAAACTGTGTTTTGTTCTGTTTCCTTTGTAACATAAGCGGCTTCCTTGTGTTGCATTTGTCAAGGAAGGTCGAGACGTGTAAATAACTTCAACTCATTTATTTACGCTATGTACACTTTTATAACTTGAGTTCGACACTACTGCTAATCCTATTGTAGCTGCCTATACTGACTGACCAGCTGCTGTCTTCCACGTGGTGGGTGTGATAATGAGTCAGCCCTGGGCCTCTCCTCACTGACTGTCTCCACTGGCCAAAGGGGCTGATCATGTGTGTGGTGTCCTTTATGTATGGGTTGGTGTAATGCTCCCCTGTGGTCATGTCACCTCCTTGTGTATCGTGAATGTCCATTGGTCGCCTCCCATCTAACTTATCTATTGGCTGAGTGTGTGTGAGTGATGTTTCTGGTGCTCCCTCTAGTGTCTGTCTAGCTTACATGTATTTACAGTGATGCACATCACCACAAACTGTTGCTGAGGGAAGATTAGAAAGAGCTGACAAAACCTGGGTCGAAGGTAGGAGTTTTAAGGAGGGTTGTTAAAGGAAGAGAAGGAGGTGCAAAAATAGAGGGACTTTGAGAGCAAGATCCAGATTGTGGATTCTGGGAAGCTGCTGGTGAATGTCTATTGGCTGGGAAAACAATGGGACGTGGACAAGCTGAACAGAGTCTTTGGACAGGGGTGGTTCTAGGCTGGAGGACGTTACAAGGTTAGCGATGGGATATTTCGTGGAGGCACTAGGACATGAATTTTAAATTTGGGGCAATGGAGCTCCAGGAGGCAGAGTAGATCAAGGAGGCCAGAATTGCTTTTTTTTTGCAATTTAGCGTGGTCAATCCACCTGCCCTGCACATCTTTAGGTTGTAGGGGTGAGACCCATGCAGACTTGGTGAGAATGTGCAAACTCCAATGGACGGTGACCCAGGGCCGCGATTGAACCCGGGTCCTCAGCGTCCTGAGACAGCAGTGCTAACCAGTGCACCACTGTGCTGCTTTACGGAATCAGTGACTGGTCGATGGTGCAGAATAGGATATGGGCAGCTTTGGATGAGCGTTTGATGAACAACGTTGATGCAAGATGGTGAATGAAATCACACAGCATCATAGAATGAGAAAGCTCAAAGGGAAGCCATTTGGCCCATTGTGTCATAGATACTTGGATACATAGAAGATAGGAGCAGGAGGAGGCATTTTGACTGCGTTCCGATCATTTGGATCGATTTCTCCAATACTGGAGTTGTTTCCTGATCGCTGGTCGGTCCCTAAAAGTCCATTGGCCTTCCTTTGTCTTGGCTGCACCAGCTCTTGGAAAGGGCACCCTACCCAAGCACACACCTCCACCCTATCCCCATAACCCAGTAACCCCATCCAACACTAATGGCAATTTTGGACACTAAGGGCAATTTACCATGGCCAATCTACCTAACCTGCACATCTTTGGACTGTGGGAGGAAACTGGAGCACCCGGAGGAAACCCACGCACCCACGGGGAGGATATGCAGACTCCGCACAGACGGTGACCCAAGCCGGGAATCGAACCAGGGACCCTGGAGCTGTGAAGCAATTGTGCTACCCACAATGCTACCGTGCTGCCCCTGACTGAATTTCCCTTCAGTCTTTGCGGTTCTCAATTTTAAGTCGGGAAGTGGCCAACCCAGGTGGCTACAGTTGGGGCCCTAGTGGTGCAGTTGCTACCGAGCGGGCTCGCTCCCTGACGGTGCTGTGTGCATTGACAGATGATGGCTGCCAACGAAGGTGTTGTTCTGGCTGAACTTCTCAGCCCTGCAATCAAGATCGTCAAAGCCCAATTCCAGGAGTTGAGGGGTGTTTTTATGGAGGCGATGGAGACGCACGAGGCACTATTCATTATCCTCATTTAATAAGTTCATATAATATTGAATTAAATGTTGAATGTGGGATTTGTGCACAGTCTTAATCCTAAATATAGTTTGGGCCTTATAATGTCTGATGAGCCTTGTGGTGGAGTGGGGTGCTCTTTGTTATCTTTCCCCCCGTCTCACTTGTCAGGAAGATGAGCAGAGCCAAAGCAGGGAGAGAGTAGAGAAGGTTAGGGTGGGTCGGGTTAGTTCGTCCTCGTTATGATAGAGGGCAGCAACCTCCCCGGTTAGAAATAATTAGTTTGGGGTTTTTCTTTTAGTTTTGTGAATCCGTGCTATTAACCTTGTTGGGCTCAGGCAGACTGTGTGTTCTGTTCTGGGCCTGGACGGGCGTTGAATTGTGTCTCACACAACAGAGAAAGGGAGATAGTGTGAAAGTACAGCTGCCTATTATCAGGGGCTATACGGACGCTGAACCCATGACGTTACTAAAAGATATTGGCTGGGAGCTTACCAAAAAATGGCAAAGTGTCAGAACCAATGAAAGAAAACAGTGTTATTCCCACGTCGCTGGTGCGAAATCTCATGGAATCTTAAGCCTCTTAAGAAAAACACTTTTTTTCTTCAAATGAATCATGCTGTGCTCTTGGTGGCTTCCCGCTAATTCATGCGCCCCTGGATTACTGCAATTACTGGCAGTTCCTTTTAAACGCCTTCCCGTCAATCCAGAACACTTGTTCCAGACCCAATTGGGGGGGGGGGGCGGGTGGCAGCCAGGAAGCCGGTACTGTGTTTCTCGGAGAGAGCCCTGATGTGAGTGGATATCTTCTTTCATTTACACCTGTGAGGGTCCCTTACCTTGACGGGTAATCAGACGAGCAGGGAATTCTCGGACATAACCATAGAAGAAGCGTCACATCTGTCACCCGCACCCTCCACCAGCGCAGATACTCACACCTCTGTGGGATTAACTAGTGGGCAGGTTTCTAGTTCTTACTCACTGGTGAGCACCTCTCAGCTGATGATCCACAGCAGCTGGAGGCAGAGACATCCCAGCACTCGGAGGGTTACCGGAGGCCAGGACTCTTCTGAGTCTCTGGTCGATGACGTAACCTTGGGTCCAGTCATTCTAGGGTTACAGGAGTTGAAATGACAGAGTCGGGAACATCAGGAAAGGATGAAAGCATACCTCCTCGGACTGCAAGGCTGACTAGAGGAGTCTCATTGGCTTCTGTCCGAGGAGATGGGCCGTCACTCCAAAGAAACAAGGCCAACAATGAGAATAATCTTTAATAGTGTCACAAGTCGGCTTACATGAACACTACAATGAAGTTACTGTGAAAATCACCCTCTGCGAGTGTGGTATCCGCAGTGGAGACCTTGGTGCAGGACATGGGGGACACGGTAGCATAGTGGTTAGCACAGTTGCTTCTCAGCTCCAGGGTCCCAGGTTCGATTCCCGGCTTGGGTTGCCATCTGTGCGGAGTCTGCACGTTCTCCCCGTGTCTGCGTGGGTTTCTTCCGGGTGCTCCGGTTTCCTCCCACAGTCCAAAGATATGCAGGTTAGGTGAGTTGGCCATGCTATATTGCCCTTCGTGTCCAAAAAGGTTGGGTGGTGTTACTGGGTTACAGGGATAGGGTGGGGTGTGGGCTTAGGTAGGGTGCTCTTTCGAAAGAGCCGGTGCAGACTCGATGGGCCAAAGGACCTCCTTCTGCACTGTAAATTCTGTGATACTGTGATATCATGTGTTGTAATTCACCGACTGACCACCAGGAGTCTCACTAGTATATAAGTGAATGTAAAGTCAGGTGACCCCTCACACTGGATGGAGGAAGTAAAGGAAGAGAGCTTACATGTGTTTGCTGTTGTTCACCTGTTGTCTTGTATATAGTTTACCCCCAGTTAATGTTAATACATTGTTTAGAACTTTAACTACAAGTGTTCTTGAGAATATTACACCCTCCATGGCAGGGGATGGTCACTCCACGGTTCAGCTCACAACCTCCATGGCTGAAGGAATGAGATCCATGGTGCAGAGCTTCAACTGCATAGAGCAGGTGGTGGGAATCCACGAGCGATGTGGGACCGACGTGTCCAGCCATTGCCTTGACGCAGGCCTCTATTGTCGTGGTGGAGTGGGTGCAGTACTTCATCCTTAGTTTTTGTATTAATAATTGAAATGGGGAGCAACACAGTGCCGCAAGTGGTTAGCACGGTTGCCTCACGGCGCCAAGGTCGCAGGTTCGATCTCGGCTCTGGGTCACCGTCCACATGTGTGTAGTTTGCACATTTTCCCTGTGTTTGTGTGGGTTTCGCCCCCACAACCCAAAAGATGTGCAGGGTAGCGTGGATTGGCCACGCTAAATTGCCGCTTAATTGGAAAAAATGAATTGGATACTCAAAATTGTAAAAAATAATAATTTAAATGGTGACGGGGCTACGGGAGTAGCATGTGACTGGGAAGTCCTGGAGGGCCCCGCCACTGGTGAATATGGTATTGCCCTCTCGGTGATGCTACACCCACACCAAGTGATTATGAGGCTTATCGTAATCATGAGGGAGAATGGGTTAGGAGAAAGAAACACTCTCCCCTTGGCGTTGTCACGAAAAATCAAAGAGAGGAAGGGGAGAGAGGAAGGAGAGGGAGAGATAAATTAGAGAGAGGTTGTGTGTGCTGGAGGGGTTCCCTGAGTCAGGTGGATGAGTGGGTTGTGATGATACCAACTTTTAGAACCAACAGTTCATTGAATTAGTCTGGTGCCTCAGCAAGGATGCCACTGACATGTTTCCATTGCAGGAAACTCTAATCTAAGTGTCCCACATACCCTCTTCTTTCAACTGACTGCATGCTCTGTGCGTGATCTAATTGCAGTTTTGGAATGTTCCTGTTGTCAGTCCAGTTAGATTAAAAGCAAATTGAGGTTTGAGTCTGGTTCACAGGGGTAGTCAGAAAATGTGGCAAACTCTTCACAGGAGGGTACACTTACACCCAGTTTTACAGAACCTTGCAGCACCGGATAAGGTCATTCAGCCATCATGCCTGTAACACATCTGTAAAAGAGCTCCCAAATTAGACCAGTTGAGATACTCTTCCCAGCTGTCTCTCTGCAAGTGTTTCAATTTCTATGACCTATCCAATTTATTTTTGAAATATTGAATTGTCCCTTTTTGAAGGTGCTTTTACCACATTTTGAACCAGGGCATAATGACTCGCCGTGTAAGAAAAATTCCTCTCATCTCCACTTTGAATCTTTAGACAATTATGTTCAATCAGCTTCGTCTGGTCAACAATCCACTGACCAGTGGGAACAATTTCTCCTCCTTGACTCTTAACACCCCTGGTAATTTTGAACACCTCTATTCAATGTACCCTCTTTTTTCTGGTTTAACTTGTGTGCTGATCTATATTGGAAAGCTTCACTCTACTCTGGAATGATTCAGAAAGGTTTCTTCAAAACAACTTTATTTACACTATGATCAAATTTTCCAGCTGTTCATACCGCCGGGACCTTTCGACCCCACCAACGACAGACTCCCGCCATGGGATTCCTAGTGGGGGGGGGGGGGGGGGGGGGGGTTGGGTTCTATGGGAAATCCCATTGGCAGCAGAGGGACCAGAAGATGCCGCCGACCACCAATGACGAGCCGCCTCCTGTGGCCGGTAAGCACACCACGGGGAGACCAGGGAATCCCGCCCGATATAAATGATAAGCTATTGGGTAAATACATCGCTCTTGTGTGCAGCCCATTCCATCTTTCTAACAGAGCCTCTGGTACATCATTGATAATGTCACTGTTTTTAAAAAATAAATTTAGTGTACCCAATTCATTCTTTCAATTATGGGGCAATTAAGTGTGGCCAATCCACCTAGCCTGCACATCTTTGGGTTGTGGGGGCCAAACCCACACAAACACGGGGAGAATGTGCAAACTCCACACAGATAATGACCCAGAGCCGGGATCGAACCTGGGACTTCGGCGCCGTGAGGCAGCAGGGCTAACCCACTACGCCACCATGCTGCCCGCTAATGTCACTGTTAACATCACCACCTCATTGCCATAAGTAGTAACCCAGGAAACGACAATCTCTGCTCCAATGTAGAACAAAGCCAGCTTCTCCAGTCTCTCCACATGACTGAAATTCCTAATTCCTGAGGTCCTTTGACAAATCTCCTCTTCAGCCTCTTTAAGGCCTTCACACCCTTCTGAAAATATGGTACCTAAAATGATAATATTGCAGCTGGGGGCTAACCGGTGATTTATAAAGTTTTGGAATATCACAGCTGCTTTGTTTTCTCAGCCAAGGGGATACTTTTATTCCTCTGATTCCTGATGGTACCTAGATCCTAGTTTTCTTCAGGTTTTTGTTACAACCCCCCTGGGCTAGAACAGGGTTAATTCCAGCCTCACTTGACCCAGTGTCGCAACACAATTGAAATTAACAAATAGTTCTTTGAAAAACACCCATGTCCTTGGCCCTTAGCTGCCCAATAACTACAGTCACCAGGTTTGTAAATGTAAATACAATTAAGTTTATTACTAACAATAACTATAATTAAATAAGCAGCATACACAACAGGTTAACTATTATCCAATTCCTAAACCTCTCCCTCACTTAAACTCTACGCACACACACACACACATATGTCAGACAAACACAGAGGGGAGAAGAGGGGGATAAAATAATAAATAAAAGAGATCAAAGTCTTTTTTTCAGTGGTTGTCTTAAAACAGACATTCCTTCTCTTCAATCTAGGCTCTGAATTTGAGGTTTTTGTTGTAGACTCATGCAGATTCTGTGTACAGCAATACAATTTTTCTTCCTTCAATCAAGGCTGCTTTCAATCTGTAATGATTTACACTGCAGATTCATTCAGATCTCTGCAGTTTCAGAAATACATCTGCTTTACAGCTCTTTTAGAACAAATCAAGGAAGAGAGACTCACACAGCTTCTTTCCTCTGAGTGTGCAGGACTCAACCTGCTTCCACTGGCCCCCTGAAAATCATCCCACTCAGGCAGGACCAAATCACTGCCTGTTACCAGCAGAATACGGCTTTTTGGCCAATTCATTGGCTAACATTCAACTAAACGAACTGAATCCCACCGATCTCTCGGGTGCCAAAAAGTCTGGTTTCTGCTGTCCGAAGGCCAGCATGATGTATTATGTTGTAACTTTTGAGCTCCTCAAAGTGATAGCAGCAAAAATAAAGGGGGGAAAAGTGAATCAATGGGAAGGGCCCTTGCACTTTGTACATTTGTCATTCGTCACTTGTACTTTGAAGCTGTGGCCAACTTAATGATTCTGATTACTTTTGCTTTTCAGTCAACTGTGCACAACATCACCCATGAAGATGTGTTTTTAAAGAAGCTCAGGAATGCTGGAATTATCAAATACCTCACTTAACCACAGTGATCATCTTTACATTTTTGCGATGAAATGCTTTCAGCCAAGCTTCTGAGAATTTACTTTACTTGTATCTATTCCTTCCCTCCAACGCGCTCAGAATCACAACACTCTGTGCCTTTCATTGCCACCCTGCATATCCCTGTTTCTGCTTCAGTCTGGTGGAGGGTGTCTGGATAGTGTGCTAACCTCTCTACAGTGAAGTAAATGGAGGAAAGCTAATAGATGGTGGGGCTGTGCCAATGTTCAGACAGTGTGAATGATGAGGCTATGTTATCAAGGCACAGGATGGTCTGTATAATTTTGTGCAGGGCGTTAATGACGTTTTCTCACATTATGGGAACTGATGGACCCATCACTTTTAACACGATTCAGTTCATTGTTTTGCAACAGGGGAAGTGGCAATGAAACCCCCGCTCTGACTATTGATCGCTATTTTCTGACTGGTTGGAGGGCAATGTGACCCACATCGGGCAGTGGAAAATCCACCTTCAGGTCTAAAATGGAAAGATGATACATAGGACTGGGGAATGGGAGAGAGGTGAATGGGCTGGGGAAATTGTAATGGATAATGAGGTGTGGGGGAGTTAGAGGGAGGTGCGTAGGAATGGGAATTAAGACACTATAGGTGGAGGGAGAAGGTTATCTATCCTTTAACTGTTGTTGATCTGTTCCTCCTCTTGATTTCACTTTCCAAGAAGTTCACAAATAGTTTTGTTTCTCTCCCTCTTCCAACAGCTGTTGGCTTCTCTCAATGGTGATGGGCATTTTCACTGGATTGTGGGTTCCTGAGTCTTAGCCCAGTGACAAATACTGAAATATATATCAGGCCCTAAAAAGAAGACAGGTGCTGTTCTCACAACAATTACTTGGGCAATTAAAAGATATCTTAGGCATCGCATCCTGAAAATATGAACACGGAAGAGCAACAAATGTGCAATAAAGAACAATTTTGATAGCTGAAGGAATGATTACATAGTAGAGCATTCAATTCTGAATGCTCATGGTGCAATATTACAATGTAGTCGTACTGCAGAAGAAACAGGTTAACAATAATATTTCACAGTGGCAATGGAAAATAAAACTCAATGGCTGGAAATCACTGTTCATGCTGATGGTGGAGTCCCATCTGGGGTGAGGGTGCAGCACCAGTGGGGCCTGAGGTCCCAATGGTATGAAAAGCCAGAGAATTCCAGCCAATAAGAAACCTCATTGACAGCGGCAGGTCCAGAAGATCCCACCACAGGCAAATGGCGCCCCACCACCCCTTCACGAGAAGCACGCAGCGGGAAGGGCAGAGATTCCCGGCCATGATGTAAACATAGAACATAGAACATACAGTGCAGAAGGAGGCCATTCAGCCCATCGAGTCTGCCCTCACTTCCACCCTATCCCAATAACCCCTCCTAACCTTTTTTGGTCACTAAGGGCAATTTATCATGTCCAATCCACCTAATCTGCATGCCTTTGGACTGCGGGAGGAAACCCACACAGACACGGGGAGAACATGCAGACTCCGCACAGACAGTGACCCAGCGGGGAATCGAACCTGGGACCCTGGCGCTGTGAAGCCACCGTGCTAATCACTTGTGTTTCCATGCTGCAAACAATTGGAGCGACATTCTCTGGCTGCCCCGCATCATGTTTATCGGCAGCGGGAGGCGGCTTGCCATTGGCCAGCAGCGGGATCTTTTGGTACCGCCTCTGCCAATGGGATTTCCCATTGAACCCACCCCACGTCGCTGGGAAACACGCGGCAGGCATCTGAGTCGGCAAGACTGCAAGATCGCACTAGCATAAACAGAGTCGGCAAGACTGCAAGATCGCACTAGCATAAACAGCCAGAAGCCCTCGCCCTTGGACTCAGGTGATTAAAAGCTCCATCTGAATGTTTATTTAATCTTCAGAAGGAAGGAATGTTTCCAGACTGTCAGGTAAAAGAAGCCTAACTCATTTAATTGGCAAATCAGTGAACTGTAGTCAAGATAAAAAGAAAGACCGTCAATACTGTTCCCCAGGAGGGTGACACCTACTCCTGGAGCAGATTACTGGTTTACATATGGGACTCCTGTACTTTTAAATTGTAGATTAGTGAGCTAGTACGGTCTTAAAGGACCAAATGGTCCACGCTGATGTCAAGAGCTCTTTGTAACTCACTCCAGTTAATGAAAACCTCATGCAATGCCTCCTTCTCAGGTGAAAGCATTTCTTTAACCTCAGTAATTTGAGATTGTGTGCAGTACCTGTGCAATTTTAACTCTGAAGAATCAGTCGCTGATGGTTGAACAAATGAAGAAAGTGCTGGAACTGAACATTGACAGTCTGATGTGAAACTGCAGGTTCGATGTCTTGAGCTTCAACAAAAAAATAACTTGTGCCAGGGCATTTGTGATAAATATGTGAACATTTTCCATGAAGAATATTGTCCTCTCAGTGACTCCCAGAAAGGGAGAGATCCACTTTGAGCCTCATTGTTTCTCCAATGTGGCCCCATTGCCAGGATTACTCCTTCATTTGTGAATCTGATAGAATGCAAGGCGATATCTCGGAGTCATTTGGAGAGGTGCTTTCTCTAGAACGTTCACTGACAGGGGCCTTACCACCTAGCCCCCAAACATTTCAATCCACCTGTCCCCAATCAGGTTTCTATGGAGCCAGCGGATTTTGATCATTGTTCTTGGAATCCCTGTTTGAAACGAGCACAGAAAGAGCAGCTGGATTTAGATAGAATGAAATATGCACATTTTGAAGAGCCAAGCATTGAGGCCAACACTTGGGAACATGGCCACATCATCAATATTACATGTATATAGCAGATTGCACTAACACTTTGAATAATAGTTGTCGATCAGGGAATAAGACAAGTAACTAGCCTCCACTGACTTCCTACAGTCCTATTGTCCAGTACAATGGTAAGAGCACAAAATCTGCTAAATACTAAATACAAAATACTAGAAAGCAGTTTGATCAGACAGAGTGGAGGGTGACTGATGTGGGAAGTGAAGAAAATGTCATTATGGTGCATTAAAGGACATTCTTCTGATATTGGAATGAGAAATATATCTGGGACAAGTATTGGAAAGGCTCTCTGTATCCTTGTCCAGCACTACACCCTTTACAGAACTTTGTGTCATCCCCGCACCCTTCTCCTCACCATTGGCAACCACGTCTTCAAACTTCTCATCTCCAAGCTCATCAACTCCCTCAAAAATCTGCCCTCTACCTCATAAAGAACTTCCTTAAAACTTGAATAAACCTTTCAGCCACTGGCCATCATGTCTTCTTACGTGGTTCAGTGTCAATATTTGTGAAATGTCTTGGAATGTTTTATTAAGTTATAGATACCGTGTAAAAGCGAGTTATTGTTACAGGTGGTTTTGTGCACACAACACATTCTTGTTACATGGGTTGAACCGGGAATCTTTACTGCAATCTCGATGTACTATTTAAAATACCAATAAATGTTTGTTCTGTGGGTCATTCACTCATTTTAATTAATACTGGACATAGTTCAGATCTTACAATCCCAACAATTCCGTCCAAAAAACAGCTTATGTGGAAATCAGCACTCTGCCAATTTGTGCAAATAACGTTAAGCCAGCAATGTAAAACTCATTTGTTGTTGCTTTCAGGAGGTTAGGACGCAAATGCATGTTTTGAATGTGTCAGGAAACGTAAAGTGATTATGACCTAAACATACACTCGCGACAGCATTGCTACAGCATTGCTACAGTTCGCTGTTACAGTTAAGTTACTTCCAGTCTTAGTCATGGAGAGACAAACTATCTACTGGAGAGGCAACTGCAGTGAATTAATTAGGTAACTGCTTTCTCTGCAGCCAGCAATGCAGAGTACTCCCTGTCGAATTTCAGCTGTTATAAATACGTCCTGCTAAGAGCACAAAGTTAGCAAACAGAAAGACAGCAGCTCGTCACTGAGGGCAGCTAGACACAAAGGGCGGGATGTTCCAGCCCCCAACCCACCCACACCGGAGGGAAGGCCGGAGAATCCCACTCAAAGTGGTCAGGTAGGAATTTGGGGGGCGATTCTCCGAGTCCCGTGCCGGGCCGGAGAATCGCCGCAACCGTGCCACGACGCCCCGACGCCGGCACGCGATTCTCCGAGGTGCGGAGAAACGGCGTCCTTTGCGCCGGCGCGTTTGACGTGGTGCCAGCTGAGGGCCGCTGGAATTGGCGGGGCTGCCAATTCTCCGGACAGATGGGCCGAGTGGCCGCGCGGATACGACAGAGTCGTGCCGGCACCGTCCACCCCTGGTCGCTGCCGCCAGGAACTCTGCGCGAAGGGCCGGGGGGCGGCCTGTGGGGCAGGGAAAAGGGATTCTTCACCGGGGGGGGGGGGGGGGCTGCGATGGGGTCTGGCCAGCGGTCGGGGCCCACCAATCGGTGGGCCGGCCTCTCCCCCCCCAGGCCTACATTGTTGCGCGGCCAGCCCCTGAACCCCGACGCCATGTTGAGTCGGGGCCGGCGTGCAGAAGAAGTCCCCTGCGCATGCGCAGGTTGGCGCGGCCTAACTGCGCATGCGCGGGTTGGTGCGTCGTGTGTGCGTGGGTTTCCTCCGGGTGCTCCGGTTTCCTCCCACAGTCCAAAGATATGCAGGTTAGGTGGATTGGACATGGTAAATTGCCCTTAGTGTCCAAAATTGGGGTTACTGGGTTATGGGGATAGGGTGGAGGTATGGGCTTGGGTAGGGTGCTCTTTCCAAGGGCCGGTGCAGACTCGATGGACCGAATGGCCTCCTTCCGCACTGTAAATTCTACGAAAGTCTCCCCTCAACCTCCTCTGTTCTAAGAAAAACAACCCTAGCCTACCCAGTCTCTCCTCATTGTTGAAATTTTCAAGCCCTGGCAACATTCTTGTAAATCTCCTCTGTACTCTCGCCAGAGAAATTATGCCCTTCCTGTAATGCTGTGACCAAAACTGTACACAGAACTCCAGCTGTGGCTTAAGCAATGTTTTATACAGGTCCAGCCCTACATCCCTGATTTTGTAAAAAGGTAAAGTCACCAAAATCCCTGATGACCATTCCCTTTGCGGGGGAGAGCAGACTGGTAGGTAGTGTTTAACCTGAGTATCACCACACGTCAGACAAGGGGCAGGGTTTAATAATAATAATCTTTATTGTCACAAGTAGGCTAACATTGCAATGAAGTTACTGTGTAAAGCCCCTGAATAACCTCAGCTGGTATGGGAATTGGACCCACGCTGCTGGCCTCACTCATCATCATGAACCAGTTATCTAGCCAAGTGAGGTAAACCCACTCAAGCAAACTATTAATATAATTCTGGAGTCAACATGTATCCTCTTCACCATCAACATCAAGGCCGATTTTGGTGTCATCTGCAAATTTCCGAATCATGCATCTAATATTTAAATCTAAATCATTAATATGTACAACAAACCTGAGGCCATCGTTTTAGGATAAAGGGTGGCAGATTTAAAACAGAAATAAGGAGGAATTACTTCACTCAAAGGAATTCTCTGCCCCAGTGTGCAATGGACACCGGAATACTAAACAAATTTAGGGAGGAGAGTAATACATTATTATTTAGTAGCAGGATAAAGGGAGGGGGCAGGAAGGTGGAGATGAGATCAGCCGTGATTGTATTGATTGGCAGAGCAGGCTCGAAGGGCTGGATGGTCTACTCCTGTTCCAAGTTGATATCCTTATTAAAAAGCAAGGGGTGCATCAGTGAGCCCTGTGGAATGCCACTGGAAATCGTTGTCCAATTACAAAAACATCCATTGAACATTACAACTCGTTATGTATCACTGAGCCATTTTGGTATCTAACTCACCACAATCGCCTGTGTCCCATGGCCTTTTACTTTTCTGACCAGTCTACCGTGTGGGACCTTGTCAAATACTTTCCTAAAATCCATGTAGACCACATCCACAGCAGGAACCTGTGGTGGTTAGTAAGTTTGCAGATGACACCAAGATTGGTGGCATAGTGGATAGTGAAGAAGTTTATATATGATTGCAACTGGATCTTGACGAATTGGGCCAGTGGGCTGATGAATGGCAGATGGAGTTTAATTTGGAACAATGTGAGGTAATACATTTTGGTAGATCAAATCAGGGCAGGACCTATGCAGTTAATGGTAGGGAGTTGGGGAGAGTTACAGAACAAAGAGATCTAGGGGTGCAGGTTCATAGCTCCTTGAAGGTGGAGTCGCAGGTGGACAGGGTGGTGAAGAAGGCATTCAGCATGCTAGGTTTTATTGGTCAGAATATTGAATAGAGGCGTTGGGACATCTTGTTGAAGTTGTACAAGACATTAGTCAGACCTCACATGGAATACTGTGTTCAGTTCTGGTCACCCTATTATAGGAAGGATATCGTTAAGCTGGAAAGAGTGCAGAAGAGATTTACGAGGATGCTACCAGGACTTGATGGTCTGAGTTATAAGGGGAGGCTGGATAGGCTGGGACTTTTTTTCCCTAGCGTGTAGAAGGCTGAGGGGTGATCTTATAGAGGTCTATAAAATAATGAGGAGTATAGAGAAGGTAGATAGTCAACATCTTTTCCCCAAAGTAGAGGAGTCTAGAACTAGAGGGCACAGGTTTAAGGTGAGAGGGGAGAGATACAAAAGAGACCAGAGTGGTGGTGAGCATCTGGAACGGACTGCCAGAGGCAGCGGTACCACCATGGGGCCTCCAAAAGTGCGATTCTATGAGCAGAGTGTGGACATGGCCCCACAAAGAACAAGGCTGGTGTTGCCAAATCTAGATCCCCCTGGTTATCTGGTTATGCCAGAATATAGAACAGTACTGCACAGAACAGGTCCTTCGGCCGAGGTGGGTACAATCTTTTACTTTAAAAAAGTTAGACAGTTACATGGGCATGGTTGGTAGAGAGGGATATGGGCCAAATGCGGGCAAGTGGGACTAGCTTAGTGATAGAAACTGGGCGGCATGGATAAGCTGGGCTGAAGAGCCTGTTTCTATGCTGTAAACATCTATGACTCTACCCTCATCAATCCACATTGTGATTTCGTCAAAAAATTCAATTAATTTAGTAACACGACTTTCGCTTAGCAAAACTATGCTGACTATCCCTGATTGATCCTTACCTTACTAAGAGATAGGTTATCCTGGCTCTCATAACTGATTCCAATAATTTGCCCACCACAGAAAGCAGACAAACTGGTCTATAATTATTTGACCTATCCCCTTTTAAACAATGGTCCAACGTTCACAGACCACCAATCCTCTGGTAACTCATCTGTATATATTGAGGATTGGGAAATGATTCTCAGGGCATTTGTTATTTCCTCCTTGGCTTCCTTCAACAGTCTGAGATAAAATCCATCCAGACCTGGTGATTTATTCACCTTCAAGGATGTCAGTCTCCCCAGGGCTTCCTCTCTCGCTATGTTTATTGTGTAATATTTCACACTCCTCCTCATTAACTGGAATATCTGCATCCTCCCTCTCCTTCTGTAGATCTGTAGAGGGACAGGTAGTGTTGAGGAAGCAAGGGGGCTGCAGAAGGACTTGGACAAGCTGGGAGAGTGGGCAATGAAGTGGCAAATTAAGTACAATGTGGAAAAGTGTGAGGTTATGCACTTTGGAAGGAGGAATTTAGGCATTGAATATTTTCTAAATGGGGAAATGCTTAGGAGATCAGAAGCACAAAGGGACTTGGGAGTCCGTGTTCACGATTCTCTTATG
The DNA here is from genome assembly GCF_047496885.1 of Scyliorhinus torazame. Taxonomy (NCBI): domain Eukaryota; kingdom Metazoa; phylum Chordata; class Chondrichthyes; order Carcharhiniformes; family Scyliorhinidae; genus Scyliorhinus; species Scyliorhinus torazame. Next base: position 57,174,331 of record NC_092727.1, read on the forward strand.
GTTAATGTGCAGGTTCAGTCAGCAGTTAAGAAGGCAAATGCAATGTTAGCATTCATGTCAAGAGGGCTAGAATACAAGACCAAGGATGTAATTCTGAGGCTGTATAAGGCTCTGGTCAGACCCCATTTGGAGTATTGTGAGCAGTTTTGGGCCCCATGTCTAAGGAAGGATGTGCTGGCCTTGGAAAGGGTCCAGAGGAGGTTAACAAGAATGATCCCTGGAATGAAGAACTTGTCGCATGAGGAACAGCTGAGGGCTCTGGGTCTGTACTCGTTGCAGTTTAGAAGGATGAGGGGGGATCTCATTGAAACTTACAGGATACTGCGAAGCCTGGATGGAGTGGATGTGGAGAGGATGTTTCCACTTGTAGGAAAAACTAGAACCAGAGGACACCATCTCAGTCTAAAGTAACGATCCTTTAAAACAGAGATGAGGAGGAATTTCTTCAGTCAGAAGGTGGTGAATCGGTGGAACTCTTTGCCGCATGAGGCTGTGGAGGCCAAATCACTGAGTGTCTTTAAGGCAGAGATAGATAGGTTCTTGATTAATAAGGGGATCAAGGGTTATGGGGAAAAGGCAGGAGAATGGGGATTGAATGGCCATGATTGAATGGTGGAGCAGACTCGATGGGCTGAGTGGCCTAATTCTGCTCCTATGTCTTATGGTCTTTGTGAAGACAGAGACAAAATAATCATTAAAAATTAATCTGACATCCTCAACGTCAACGGTTACGTTGTACATCCCTGATTTTTTTTTACTAAACCTTTGTACTTTCTGTCCTCTAGGCTTTGTAACATATTCATTTATCAAATGACTGTCAATGAGTTTCTTTTTCTGCTTTATCAAACCCTGTATGCTTCCAGATAACCAGGGGGATCTAGATTTGGCAACACCAGCCTTGTTCTTTGTGGGGCCATGACCACACTCTGCTTGTAGAATCGCACTTTTGAATGCCTCCGGCTGGTCAGTCACTAATTTTCCTTCAAGTAGATGTAATGCCCTGTAAGAATTTTCTATGTCTCAAACAAGTAATCATTCTTCAAAACTCATGTGAATTACAGGTACAGTCCCCTCAAATATTTCCTCATAGAACAGTCCTCTCATCCGAGGGATCAATCTGGGGCTGGCACTACCTCTATGGCAAATTTATCCTTCCTGAGGGCAAGGGAGCAAGGTAGCAAAGAGGGAAATGGTAATCAGAGTGTGGTAGGAAGGGACAAAGTATACAAACTAAGAGTGTGCCAGCCAATAAGGTTAACATAGAACAGTACAGCACAGAACAGGCCCTTCGGCCCTCGATGTTGTGCCGAGGTTAAAATAGGAAAAAGACAGAATTAAAGGAACCGTATCTGAGAACGCAAGCTGAATTCGCCACAAGGTAGATTACTTGACGGCACAAATAGAAGTAACCGGGTCTTCACAATTTTGGAAGGGGGCGGCACGGTGGCACAGTGGTTAGCACTGCTGCAGCACAGCTCCAGGGATCCGGGCTCAATTCCGACCTCGGGTGACTGTGTGTGTGGAGTTTGCACTTTCTCCCCGTGTCCGCATGGATTTCCTCCGGGTGCTCCGAATGGCCTATTTCTACACTGTAGTGATTCTATGACTGTTTGCACTTTCTCCCTGTGTCTGTGTGGGTTTCCTCCGAGTGGCTCTGGTTTCCTCCCCCAGTCCAAAGATGTGCACGTTATTTGGATTGGCCGTGCTACAAAATTGCCCCTTAGATGTGTAGGTTATGGGGATAAGGCTGGGGGGGAGTGGGCCGAGGTCGGGTGCTCTTTCAGAGGGTTGGTGTAACCTCGGTGGTCCGAACATCCTCTTTCTGTACTGCATGAATTCTGTGGATTCTATGAAAGGCAAAAAGGAAAAGGAGGCGAGCAGCACGGTTAATAAAGGATGAGATCAGCACATTAGTGAGAAAGAATCTTAAATCAGAATATCAAGGTGTAGAATTAGTTTGCGTGGGGCTAAGAAATACCAAGGGGCAGCAAACAATGCTGGAGTCTACCACCACTGTTCGGTAGCCAATAATAAAGGGCATGGTATAAATCAGGAAATTAGAGGTGCGTGTAACAAGGGCCATACAGTAACCGTGGAGAATTTAAAACCACATATAGAACGGGTAAACATACAAAGTGATGCGGGTGGCACGGTAGCACAGTGGTTAGCACTGTTGCTTCACAGCGCCAGGGTCCCAGGTTCGATTCACGGCTTGGCTCACTGTCTGTGCGGAGTCTGCACGTTCTCCCCGTGGCTGCGTGGGTTTCCTCCGGGTGCTATGGTTTCCCCCCACATGTCCCGAAAGGTGAATTGGCCATTCTGAATTCTCCCTCTGTGCACCCAAACGGAATGTGGCGACTAGGGGCTTTTCACAGTAACTTCATTGCAGTGTTAATGCAAGCCTACTTGTGACAATAAATATTATTATTATCTGATTAGTCGTAAGTCCGAAGTTTGGTCAAATTTCAAAACAAGCAAAGAAGAAAATATTAATGCAGATAGCAGGTGTTTCTACCAGTATTTAGAAATAGTAACTGAAGAGTGAGTCTGGGGAATTGATAATGGAAAACAAGGAGATGACAAAGGTGTTGAACAGGAATTTTGTGTCTGTCTTCACTGCAGAAACTTCTCAAAGATACTTGAAAAATCAAGTTGTGAATGGGAGGAAGGAGCTTAAAACAATTATCATCACTTGAGAAAAGCTGCTGGGAAATCCATCTATTCGGGGTGATTTAATGGCTGCCATGTGCTAGAGCAGGAGCACAATGGGCCCACGTGGCCACCCGTGTTATAATTGAGCGGTGCATCAGACTCCTCAAAATGCAGTACTGATGCCTCAACCGTTCTGGTGGTGTACTGCAGTACACCTCCCGGAGGGTCACCCGCTTTTTGGTGGTCTGATGTGCCGTCCACAACCTGACACATCAGGGGGGCAACATGCTGGAGGTGGTGGGGTAGGAACATGTGGCCACCTCTGAGGATGAGGAGGACGAGTTGGTGCCGGACCAGCAGGGGCTGGAGGACGAACCCAGGGAGGACCCGCAGGACCAGATGGAGGATGGAGGACAGGCGGCACCAGCGAGGGTGCGGCAATCCCAGAGGGCCACGGAGGCCCTCAGCCTCACCCGCTTCACATAGGACGTGGCCTCATCCATCACTCCCCTCTTCCCCTTCCCCATCCAAACCCCCACCTCCGCCCATCCATCAGCCTTCCATCTCCCCTCTCCCTTCTCCTTCCCCCCCCTATTCCCTTCCCCCCCCCCACCCTGTTCCATCCACCCAGGACTGTGTAACATCAATCCAGGATGATGGAACTGTGTCATCACTGTCAGCAGGTCACTGTCGGGAGCAAGGGGGTGATGATAACCCATTGAGAACCAAGCGGTGATGCTCCTCAATCTATGCCATAGTCCCACGCCTGCCTGTCTGCTGAGGAAAATCTAAGACTTTCCTCCTCTCTATTTACCACAGCATCAAGTTTGGTGTCATCTGCAAACTTACTGATCGTAACCCCATATTTCCACCTGGATCATTAATGTACATTATGAACAGTAAGGGACCCAGCACTGATCCCTGTGGTACACCACAGGCTTCCAGTCACAAAAACAACCTTTGGCCAACACCCTCTGCTGCCTGCCATTAATCCAATTTTGGATCCAATTTGCCAAATTACACTGCATCCCGTGAGTTTGTACCTTCTTGATCAGCCTCGCATGTGGGACCTTGTCAAAAGCCCAGTGAAATCCACGGAGACTACATCAACTGGACTGTCCTCATCTACACACCTACTCACCTCTCAAAAAATGTAATCAAATTTGTTTGACATGATCGCCCCTTCACAAAGCCATGCTGACTTTCCTTGATTAATCCTTGCCTCCCCAAGTGGGGAGAGCCCCTGCAATCTCCTCTCTTGCCTCACGCAGCATCTTAGGAATCATCTCATCTGGGCCTGGCAATTTATCCACTTTTAATCCCGCTAAAGCTGCTCATACCTCTTCCATTTTATTGCTAATCTGTTCTTATATATAACAGTTCTCCCTCCCTGCTTTCTATTGTTATGACACCCTGGGCTAGTGCATGGTCAATTCCAGCCCCACTTGACCCTGAGTCACAACAACAGTGAAATTAGATTTATTTAAATATCCAAGTCTTTGGTTGCGTTAGATAAACTACATTCACCAACTTTTCAATCATTATGTGCATTTCAATCACTCAAGTGTGTGGTTGGAATGCACATTCTTTGATGTGGTTGATGTTTGTAAACATTGGGGTTTCAGCACTTAGTCATTCATCCATGAAGGAGGTGAATGAATCAAGGCTGCAGCTGTTTTGCAGAAGCTGTCAATCACAGCCCACTATTAGAAATGAATGAATGGCTTGCAGCTAATGGATCTGACAGGCTGAAACACAGGCCACAGCTGTTCTCTTTCCAGGAATGGACACTTGGAGCTTCCAGGTAAATGTTCCAGCTCTAATTTATTTCACTGCCCCTGTCTGGACTGCTCTCCAGCTTCTAAACAAGAGTCTTTTTTCTGGGGTGTGGAGGGGTCTTTGTGGGGGTTCCCCTCAGTCAGGGGGTCCCTGTGAGGGTCCCTATAGTTAGGGGGTCTCTGCGGGGTGTCCCTTTAGTTAGGGGATCTCTATGAGGGGTTCCTTCAGTTAGGAGGTCCTCCCTATTCAGGGAGTCTCTGTGGGAGGTCCCTTTAGTTAGGAGGTCTCTGTCAGGGGTTCCTTCAGTCAGGAGGTCCTTGCGGGGGTCTCCCTATTCAGGAGGTTCCTGGGGGAGTCTCCATGTTAAGAGAGTCCCTGGGAGGGTCTCCCTGTTAAGGAGGTTCCTGGAGGGGGTGTTCTCCCTGGTTAGAGTGTCCCTGGGGAGCTGGGTCGGGTCACCCCCCTCCACTTGGGGTAAGAGGGGACACCCAGGCAATCTGAGGTGGGGGGCCTATTTGCAGTGTCAGGGATGGGAGTGGGTGGCTGATTTACGGTGCATGCAGGAGGGGGTAGCCGGCTGTGGGACTTGGCTATCAGGTCGCCCGCTCGAAATGGCAGCCCGATAGCGGGATTCCTTCGGGAATTCCTTCTATTCCTCACCATGAATTAATTTGTATGGCAAGGGATACAGAATTGCTTCCTGATCTGTGCTCCCAAGGGCAAAGTAAATCGGTTGCAATTCCCCTCCGGCAGGAGAACATAGGGCGCGATTCTCCGCTTGCCGACGCTGAAATCGGGAAATGCGAATGGGCGGAGTATAGCTTCCGCGCCAAAATCAGGGTAGATGCCGGTTTGACGCTAAACCGGGATGATCTGGCACCTGAAAATGGCGTAAATGCATCGCCCGCCGTGCGGGGTTAAAGTACAGTAGGCATTTCATTAGCAGGCCTGACACCCTCCTATTCTCCGGGGCCTCCGAGATTCACCGCCTCCAATGGGCGGAGTTCCCGTCGGCGTGGTTCACTTATGGTTTCAAAAAGCATGAACCTGGCGCCCTGGCTGCTGAGCAAGAGAGAGGAGGGAGGAAATGGCGTGGAGTGACTGCGGGCTGCCGGCCCGGACACAGGCCGTGCTAGCTGGGATGGAGGGGGATCCCCTTCCAGGGCCGGGAAAGCTGAGAGGTGGAACAGGCCGAGCAGCCGGAGTGCCCCCCCATAGGACTGGGGCGGTGCCCAAGCAGCGACCGCTATTACGGCGGCCATCTAACACGGCCCCTGGTTCTACACAGTGACACCGGCTATATGGGTGCGCCCCACTACAGCGCACTCCCACCTCCCCAAAACACCCCACCCAACCGGCCGTCCCCCATCAGGGGACCACCAGGGCCACACCGAAGGCAGCCCCCAGTGAGGGTAGTGCCAGCCAAAACTGCCCCTGGCTGTAGGGACGGGTGTCAGGACCAGGAGCACCATCGGTGCCAGATACCGACAGGGCAGGGGTGCGGGAGTGGGGGGGGGGACAGGTGTGGGCGGGTTCCGCAGTGCCAACTGTGGCCACCATGTAGCCCATGGAACCTGGTTGGACATGGGCGTATGCATCATACTAAAATGTTGGCCTTCCATCCCCTGCAGACAATGACGTTTGGCGTTCAACCAGCAATGGTGGCTGCCGTGGTGATGGTCGCAGCGCTGTGAGATGCCCTGCAGCCGCGTGAGCCGGGCCACTCGGAGGGGAGGGCGAAGCTGCAGCAGCGGAGCGGGCAATAGCGGAACAGGCTGCAGAGGAATAGATGGCGGCCGCACAGGCTGGAGGGCTGGCCACCCAACAGACCGAGGAAGAGGAGGCCCCGCATGAGGCCTCGTGTTTACCACACCGGCTGTCATTCGAGGACCTGCCGGACTGGAAACCCACTACAACGACGCCCATCCAGCGACCAGGAGTGTGATCGAGCGGTTCAGGCATCCTGAAGATGCAGTTCAGGTGCCTGGACACTTTTATTGAGCTATTGGGTGCGATTCTTTCAAAAGCTTTCTAAGTGTGGTAGCGAGCAGGAACTGCCGTGATCTTCCCGGAGCTCGGCCCGGTGAGACCGTCACCGCAATACAACGTTAATTGGAGGCCCCACCGGCTTCTCACCACAAATGAAGGCTCGCCAGCTGATTTGCCAGGACCACGCTTGCCAGCCACCCGCTAACAAGCACTTAAACAGAATTTGCATAGCCAACTCCACTCACCTCGCAGCCATGGTGCGGAGGCAGCCCGCCCCACGATTCAAGGATGCAGACCTTGGGAGGCTCTTAGAAGCGGTCGACTCCATGAGGAAGCTGGAGGATGAGCCATAGGGCAGCCAGTGATGCCTGGGATGAAGTGGCAGCAGGCGTCAACTCGGGCAGCATACCCAGGTGGACCGACACCCAGTGCCGTAAGGAGGTCAACGGCCTACACCAAGCTGCAAGGGTGAGTTGGCACTGACCCCTCTCCCCCCCATGGACCTGCATTTGGTGTCGCCCAGACCATTAGAACACTAGAACATTAGAACATTACAGCGCAGTACAGGCCCTTCGGCCCTCGATGTTGCGCTGACCTGTGAAACCATTCTAAAGCCCATCTACACTATTCCCTTATCGTCTATCCAATGACCATTTGAATGCCCTTAGTGTTGGCAAGTCCACTACTGTTGCAGGCAGGGCATTCCACGCCCTTCCTACTCTCTGAGTAAAGAACCTACCTCTGATATCTGTCCTACATCTATCTCCCCTCAATTTAAAGCTATGTCCCCTCGTGCTAGACATCACCACCCGAGGAAAAAGGCTCTCACTGTCCACCCTATCCAATCCTCTGATCATCTTGTATGCCTCAATTAAGTCACCTCTTAACCTTCTTCTCTCTAATGAAAACATCCTCAAGTCCCTCAGCTTTTCCTCATAAGATCTTCCCTCCATACCAGGCAACATTCTGATAAATCTCCTCTTTCCAATGCTTTAACATCCTTCCTATAATGCGGCGACCAGAATTGCACGCAATACTCCAATGTCCTGGGCAGACCATGCCCTGGCCTGCCCAGGCTGCCCCCTCCCCAAATCCCTCCGTGGAAACTTCTCCCCTCGACCCCAAGCCCCCTCCCCAACTGCGACCCCCCACCAGGACCCACCGTGCTGATCCACGCGTGTGGCTCACAAAGCTCTGTCTTTGTCTCAGCAAGGGAAGCTGTCCCCACAATCATCGAGATGGCAGCCCGGTGCCGGACATCAGAATCCTTATCACCCTCGAGGAAAGGGCCCTGGAGTTTATGGGGATGGTCAACGTGACGGTCAGCACTTGCCGCAGAGGTAAGGATCCACTGGACCCCACCAGAAGGACTAGCACACGTGAGTTGTTATTACCATACTGAATGACCCATCCCTCCCATTCTCCTGCAGGACCTCCAGCCGACAACCGGCCCATCCGGCGTTGTTCCCCCCACCCCCGCCTCCCATGAGACCACCTCGGAGAAGAGCTCTGAGGATTCCACCATCGATGCATGACAGCTGTCATCCCCACCACCACCAGCGCAGAGACACGGACCTCGGTGAGCAACGTGATTAGTCTGGCGTCTGGGACACAATCTGGTGAACACCACACAGTCGCTGATGCAGATGAGGTGGAGGCAGGAATTCCCAGGAGAGACAGCAGTCGGAGGTTTGCTGGATCCTAGGACCCAACTGGGTCCCATTCAGATGCTGAGCCTATGGTTCAGCTTTACCCGGAGCTGAAGCAGACATTAGGGTGCAGCCATGGCATTCGGAGGGAGATGTCAGCAACCCTCCAGCAGGTCCATAGCCGATTGGAGGAGTCCCAGAGGCTACGGAGTGCAAAAGATGGCGCCAGCACTGCATGACACCGAGGCCAGCACTGCTAGAGTGGCAATTGCAGTGGAGAGCTTGATGCGCGACATCAGCAGCATGAGTGGAGGTGTCCAATGCGTTGCACAGTCGATGACGGCCATGGCTGAGGGCGGTAGACTGTCCGACTCAATCGAGGACGTGACGCAGTACCAGCTGGATCTTGATGAGACTCTGAGGGACATGTCCAGTCTGATGGGAATAGCCGAGACACTGCAAACCTTGTCCCAGTTGTAGGTGGGCATTGCCGAGATACTGCAGAGCGTGGCCCGGTCACTGAGGAGCATCCACAAGGGTGTTGACACCATGGTGCAGAGATTGGGGAGCTGCCAGGGCTGGGAGAGCTGGATGACACAGGGGCAGTCGGGGCTCAGTCCAACTGCCCCTCCATCCCGAGGAGAACCCCAGAGCCCTATGGGCACCGAGCTGGAGGAGGAGGTGCTTGGTGCCAACCCGGACCTGACCCATGGAGTGGGGATGGTGGCCACCAGCTCCCCCAAGTTCCACACTTCTGACGACGCCGCATCTCATAGTCAGCACTTGGAACAGGGTGGCACGGCTGTGCATGTGCCACCATAAAATGCGCGAGGGCCCTGCGGCCCCAGAGCCCAGAGAGGACACCTGCCAAGGGACATCGAAGGCCACAGAACATGGTAAGCAGCTGGCTGCCTCCACCTCGGATGTGCATGCTGGGACACACCGAGATGAGGTGGTAGAGTAAGCACGTCAAGGATCACTGAAGGTGCTGGAGGAGGGGGTTGGAGGACGGGCTAGGTAGGGAGTAAAGAGGGGAATGTGTGTTGGGAAGGGAAAGTGGAGCAGTATTGGACACTTGTCCGATGCACCGCTGAATTACCGCCCTTGTGGCCACAAGGGTTTCATTATATCGGGTGTACGCATTGGTCTCCGGCCTCCGTACTGGCGTCATTAGTCAGGTCCTCAGTGGATACCCCTTATCCCCCAAGAGCCAGCCATCCTGGAGTATTCCTCAAAGAGGTTGGGGATGTCTGACTGCACCAGGATGTAACTCAGTGCCTTCAGTGATCCTTGACGTGCTTAGCCTTCCTAGCACTCCCTAGGAAGCATGCACACAAGTGCATGATTCTAAGGTGGTGGTCGCACACAAGCTGGATATTGAGGGTGGAACCACTTCCTGTTAAAGTAGGGCACTCCCACATGGCCTGGTGTGCGCAAGGCGACATTTGTGAAGTCTATCAGCCCTGGACTTGGGGCATCCCGGCAACGATGGAGAATCCTGATGCCCGGCCACCTTGTCAGACTTGGACCGTGTCAAAGTTTATATAATTTTTTGCCTCGCCAAACATGGCATCTGTGACCTGTGTGATGCACCTGTGGGCTGTTGCCTGAGAGATGCCGCACAAGTCCTCACTCGAGCCTTGGAAGGATCCCAAGGCTTAAAAGGTCAGGGCTGCGATGACCTTGACAGCCACAGAGAATGGGTGTTTTCTGTAATGACATGTATATAGGCAAGCTAGTGAAGGGTTAATTATTACATCTCTGTGAAATTCAAACACTCGAGGGCACCACCATTTCTCTGTATATAAATCAGACCTCAGGGAATGCTGGGTAGTTAGCAAAGGAGAAAACCTAAGAACAGCATGAGGAATAGATTAGATTAGAAAGAGTTAACACGAGGATATTATTAGTGACTATTAGATTATTGATTACTGCTAGACAGATTCAACATTACTTTATCATTACCTATAGCTCAGTAGAGTGTGCAGACTTAATTTAGTTAATCGTTATACAATAAATTAGTTTTATTTCAATCTAATGATTGGTGGATTCTTTGTCATCAACTCAACAGACCATTCTGCAACAAAAGACAAAGAACACGACATATCACCACCAAGGGTAATATCTGATGGTACAAGGAGTGGGGTGACTGCTGAAGCTAGTTGGATAGTTTAGAATATATAACATGGAACATACAGTGCAGAGGAGGCCATTCGGCCCAACGAATCTGCACCGACCCACTTAAGCCCTCACTTCCACCCTATCCCCGTAACCCAATAACCCCGCCTAATCTCTTTTGGTCACTAAGGGTAATTTATCATGGCCAATCCACCTAACCTGCACGTCTTTGGACTGTGGGAGGAAACCGGAGCGCCCGGAGGAAACCCATGCAGACATGGGAGAACGTGCAAACTGCGCACAGATAGTGACCCAGCGGGGAATCGAATCTGGGACCCTGGCGCTGTGAAGCCACAGTGCTATCCACGTGTGCTACCGTGCTGCCCGTAAAGTAAATCTTTAGTAAAGATTTAGTCAGAAAAACTGATATGCAATTCGAATTTCGAAGCACCGACCTGTTACTGCGGGACATCAAAGGATCCAGGACTGGTGGAAAAAGCTCAAACTCCACGACAACTCCGGAGCATCGGTAAACTTGATGTTAACTGGGGAGTGTTCAAGCAGCAGTTTCAATTGTATTTGGATGCTTCAGATTTAAATAATATGAGTAATGCGCGTAAAATAGCTCTGTTTCTAACTGGCTGGCTCACAAGTCATAGAAATATATAACTCTTTTCAATTTGCTGCGGATCAAGATAAGACCTAATTTGAAGTAATTATAGAAAAGTTTGATCTTCATTGCAAAATTCAGACAAATGAAACTTTTGAGCATTTTATTTTGAAAAGAAGAATGCAAAACAAAGGTGAATCAATTGATTGCTTTGTGACTGATCTCAAACGGTTAGCTCAACCTTGTAATTTCTCCGTGTTAAATAATTTAATGATCCGGGATCAACTTGTCTTCAGAATAATCGATAATATGCTCAGTGAACGTTTGCTGAGACAGAAAGATCTCACACTTGAAAACGCGATCAAAATGTGCCGTTTATATCAATTATCCAAAAGTCAGTATAATAAATTTTTCTCCTAGAAAAGGGCGCAAAAACGAACCTCGAGATAGAGTGTGTTAAGGCGGTGTCACAGATGAAAAAAATGCGCATTTCAGATGGCAGCCACCTTGCGCACACATATTCTAAACCTACACATGTGCACTTCGCTAAAAGATGCAAGACGGACAAAGACCGATCTGCGCATGCGCAAAGAAGGTTGGTGCGTGATGACATGTACGTAATGACATGTGGAAGGTGTGGAAATGCCCACCATTAAAAAAATGCCCTGCTCGAGGAAAAATTTGCTCACAATGTGGCAAACACAACCACTTTGCTGCTCAGTGCAGATCCACACACAAATTTAAATCTTCGAATTTAAATTCAAAACAGATGAATGTTAGAACTGTGGATACAAAGGAAGAAAGTTTTCAAGGAAACGTTTCCAACAATTTGGATGCTTATTCTTTGGGAGATTGGTTCTTCGTAGACATCATTCAAGAAGTATGATGGAACCACAGAAGTCTCATCTCCTCTCAAAATAGTTCACTCTATCAATACTGATACGGAATGGAACACAGTATTTCAAGTTAATAATTCTCCAATCAATTTTAAGCTTGATACTGGCGCTTCTGCAAATTTGCTCAATAGGCTTGACTTCTCAAAGCTGAAGCAAACTCCGAAAATCAATAAATCGACTTGTCAACTGTGCGACTACAATGGCAATGTCATCACCTCAATGGGATCTTGCTACTTGTTAGTTACAAATATTCACACAGCGATTTCTCTAAGATTTGAGATTGGTGATTCAAACAAGTCTTCACTCTTAGGTGCGCAAGCCTGCAAGGATCTACACCTAATTCAGAGGATTTATAGTGCGAGTTCAGCTCAATCACCTATTCAAGAAGACATTCAAGGGATTCTGGATCACTTTCCGGACATCTTTGAAGGCATGGGTACTCTTCCCTACCGATACAAAATTCAGTTTCAACCGGATGCCAAACCTGTGGTACACCCGCTGAGAAGAGTTCCTGCACCACTTGGAGAGAGATTGAATCTTGAACTTGCTAGATTACAAAGTCAAGGCATTATATCAAGAATTACAGAACTGACTGACTGGATCAGTTCCATGGTTTGTTTAAAGAAACCTTCTGGTCATCTGAGGATATGCATCAGCCTTAAAGATCTTCATAAGAATATTAAGAAGAGCACTATCCTATACCCAAGAAATAAGAAATCACTAGCGAAATGGCTAACACTAATTTTTTTTCCAAACTGGATGCCTCCAGAGGATTTTGGCAAATGCTACTCAATGAATCCAGTAGAAAGTTATATACTTTCAACACGCCTTTTGGTCGGTACTGTTTTAACAGGATGCCATTTGGGATTATCTCAGCATCAGAGATATGAATCGTGTGATGGAACAGATGACTGAAGGTATTGAAGCTGTGGATGATATAATCGTTTGGTCATCCACAAGAGAAGAACACAATTCAAGATTATTACAAGTATTATAAAGAGTAAATAACTTTGGTTTGAATCTGAATAGAATCAAATGGAGTTTTGGTATTTCGACTCTTAAATTCCTTGGAGACCAGATTTCGGAACATGGTATGCGACCTGACAACAACAAGATTGCTGTCAGACAACAAATTAAAGTCCCAGAGGAAAAAAAGGCCGTTTTGAGATTTTTAGGTGTTGTGAATTTTCTAGGAAAATTCTTTCCCAACCTCTCATCCAGAACTACTGCTCTCAGAAATATCATCAAGAAGTCTACCACATTTGATTGGACTGACAATTATCAAAAGGAATGGCTCGCTTTAAAGTCTCAACTGATGACTGCACCTCTTCTTTCGTTCTTCCTTGGTAAATGTGACAATAAAACAAATCCAAATGTCCAACCACGTTCAGCTCCTTCATCAATGATCCTGCTTCCATCATAAGCTCAGAGGTGGGGATGAAATGTGGAGAAAGCAGGATTAGGCTATTGAGTTGGATGATCAGCCATGATCGTGATAAGTGGCGGAGCAGGCTCAAAGGACCAAAATGCCTCCTCCTGCTCCTATCTTCTATGTATCTATGATGTTTGCTTATGGCAGCACAATGTTCAACTCCTTAACACTGAAGCAGTCCATTGCCAAATGCAGCAAGACCTGGACAATATTCAGGTTCGGGCTGATAAATGGCAAGCACCATTCAAACCACAGAGAGAGGACTTAACCATCACCCCTTGACATTACTGAAACCCCCATGTCCTGTCCACCATTTACAAGGTACAAGTGAGGAGTGTGATGTAATATTCCCCACTTGCCTGGATGAGTGCAGCTCCAACATCACTTGAGAAGCTTGAACCACCAAGGCCAAATCAGCATGCTTGTTGGCAGCCATTCTATCACCTTAAACATTCAATATCTCCATCACCAACATACAGGAGCAGCAGTGTGTACCATCTACAAGATGCACTGAAGCAACTGACTAAGGTCCCTTTGATAGCACCTTCCAAACCCACAACCTCGAACATCTGGATGGACACGGGCAGCAGTGCCAGGCTCCCACCCAGATGGCACTGTCAGGGTACCAGACTGGTGCTGCCAGAGTACCCAGGTGGTACCAGCAGTACCAGAGTACCACCCTGCCCAAACGGTATGCAGCTGGGGGCCTCCAATTCCCTTGGAGATCCACACGAGTGCCGTTCCATCTGGCCTCTGTTGGTGGGGATCAGTACCAAACAGCGCTCGCCCAAGGTCTGAGAGGCAAAGAGATTGAATCCCAAAGTGCCAGGTTTCTCGGGAATCTGCACATTAGGCTTATTGCCTCACTCAAATATGCAGATTTGCCAAAAGTGATCCCACCCATTGTGGGCGGGATTCAGCTTGCAACATCTCGTGAGATTGCATTGAATCTTGCGAGGCATTGTGAGCTGGGTAGATCCTGGGACCGGGGTCTCCCAGCTTTCAATGGCCACATTACGCTGCGGCGAGCTACTTTTCCAGCGCAGCGTGGCCAGAGGATCGTGCTCCCTGTGTCCAACATTGAGGAGGTATGTCACATGACCTCCCTGAAGCTGCATTGATGAAAATATCTGTGTGAGTGTTTGATGGAAATGTCTGTGTGAGTGTTTGATGGAAACGCCTGTGTGAATTTTCGATGGAAATGTCTGTGTGAGTTTGTGATTGAAATGTTTGTGTGAGTGTTATGGGTCCGGGTTTACAGAACCCCAAAGTGTTTCATGGAGTTCAACCGACCCACAACTTTTAATAGATTGTGGTGTGGGAAGCACACGGCGTACTCTCCAGGTGTGGTACAGCAATTATGGACAAATGGTTTTTAAAACAAAACAATGTTTATTCTATGAACTCAAGTTAACCTTTTAAAAACAAACATTGAATATCTTAACACCCATCACTTCAAAGATAACCCCAAAAGACTACAACATTAAATAATCCTTGAAACTGTTCCTTTAAACATCCAAAAGACTTCAAACCTTCAAAAACAGACACGAGGCTACATTCAATATATTTGTAGTCTTTGGATTGCAGACATCAACAGACCAGCTCTGTGTTTCTTCATGCAGCTCTCAGCAAAACACACAGACACTCCCAGCTGCCTTCTCAAAGTGAAACTCAAAAGCACAAGTGAGCTCATCTCCCCCACCCTCTGACATCACTTCAGTAATATGATCAGGTCCATTTCTTAAAGGTACGTCGCTTAAACATCCATTTCTTAAAGGTACTCTCACATGACAGTGAGCTTGTGACGGAAATGTCTGTGTGCATTTATGATGGAAATGTCTGTGCGAGTTTGTGATGGAAATGTCTGTGTGAGTGTTTGATGGAAATGTCTGTGCGAGTTTGTGATTGAAATGTCTGTGTGAGTGTGTTATGGAACTGTCTGTGTGAGTGTTTGATGGAAATGTCTGTGTGAGTGTTTGATGGAAATGTCTGTGCGAGTTTGTGATTGAAATGTCTGTGTGAGTGTGTTATGGAAATGTCTGTGTGAGTGTTTGATGGAAATGTCTGTGTGAGTGTTTGATGGAAATGTCTGTGTGAGTGTCTGATGGAAATGTCTGTGTGAGTGTGTTATGGAAATGTCAGTGTGAGTATTTCTTGGAAATGACAGTGTGAGTTTGTGATGGAAATGACTGTGTGAGTGTTTGATGGAAATGTCTGTGTGAGTGTTTGATGGAAATGTCTGTGTGAGTGTTTGATGGAAATGTCTGTGTGAGTGTCTGATGGAAATGTCTGTGTGAGTGTGTTATGGAAATGTCAGTGTGAGTATTTCTTGGAAATGACAGTGTGAGTTTGTGATGGAAATGACTGTGTGAGTGTTTGATGGAAATGTCTGTGTGAGTGTTTGATGGAAATGTCTGTGTGAGTGTTTGATGGAAATGTCTGTGTGAGTGTTTGATGGAAATGTCTGTGTGAGTTTGTGATGGAAATGTCCGTGTGAGTTTGTAATGGAAATGTCTGTGTGAATGTTTGATATAAATGTCTGTGTGAATGTTTGATGGAAATGTCTGTGTTAGTTTGTGATGGAAATGTCTGGGTGAGTTTGTGATGGAAATGTCTGGGTGAGTTGATGTTTGACATGTCTGTGCGTGTTTGATGGAAATGTCTGTGAGTGTTTGATGGAAATGTCTGTCTGAGTGTTAGATTGAAATGTCTGTGTGAGTTTGTGATGGAAATGTCAGTGTGAGTGTCTCTTGGAAATGTCTGTGCGAGTTTGTAATGGAAATGTCTGGGTGAGTTTGTGTTCGAAATGTCTGTAAGTGTTTGATGGAAATGTCTGTGAGTTTGTGATGGAAATGTTTGGGTGAGTTTATGATGGAAATGTCTGGGTGAGTTTGTGTTCAAAATGTCTGTGAGTGTTTGCTGGAAATGTCTGTGAGTGTTTGATGGAAATGTCTGTGTGACTGTTTGATGGAAATCTCTGTGTGAGTGTGTGATGGAAATGTCTGTGAGTGTTTGATGGAAATGTCAGTGTGAGTTTGATGGAAATGTTTGTGTAAGTTTGTGATGGAAATGTCTGTGTGAGTTTGTGATGGAAATGTCTGTGTGAGTTTGTGATGGAAATGTCTGGGCGAGTTGATGTTTGAAATGTCTGTGAGAGTTTGATGGAAATGTCTGTGAGTGTTTGATGGAAATGTCAGTGTGAGTTTGATGGAAATGTCTGTGTGAGTTTGTGATGGAAATGTCTGGGCGAGTTGATGTTCAAAATGCCTGTGAGAGTTTGATGGAAATGTCTGTGAGTGTTTGATGGAAATGTCAGTGTGAGTTTGATGGAAATGTTTGTGTGAGTTTGTGATGGAAATGTCTGTGTGAGTTTGTGATGGAAATGTCTGTGTGAGTTTGTGATGGAAATGTCTGGGCGAGTTGATGTTCAAAATGTCTGTGAGAGTTTGATGGAAATGTCTGTGAGTGTTTGATGGAAATGTCAGTGTGAGTTTGATGGAAATGTTTGTGTGAGTTTGTGATGGAAATGTCTGTGTGAGTTTGTGATGGAAATGTCTGTGTGAGTTTGTGATGGAAATGTCTGGGCGAGTTGATGTTCGAAATGTCTGTGAGAGTTTGATGGAAATGTCTGTGAGTGTTTGATGGAAATGTCAGTGTGAGTTTGATGGAAATGTTTGTGTGAGTTTGTGATGGAAATGTCTGTGTGAGTATTTGATGGAAATGTCTGGGTGAGTTTGTGATGGAAATGGCAGTGCAAGTTTGTGATGGAAATGTCTGTGTGAGTTTGTGATGGAAATGTCTGTGTGAGTTTGTGATGGAAATGTCTGTGTGCATTTATGATGGAAATGTCTGGGTGAGTTTGTGTTCGAAATGTCTGTGAGTGTTTGATGGAAATGTCTGTGTGACTGTTTGATGGAAATCTCTGTGTGAGTGTTTGATGGAAATGCCTGTGTGTGTGTTTGATGGAAATGTCTGTGAGTGTTTGATGGAAATATCTGTGTGAGTTTGTGATGGAAACGTCTATGTGAGTGTTTGATGAAAATGTGTGTGTGAGTGTTTGATGGAAATGTCTATGTGTGTTTTGTGATGGAAATGAATGTGTGAATGTGTGATGGGTATGTCTGTCAGAGTTTGAATTGGAAAGGTCTGTGTGAGTGTTTGATGGAATTGTCTGCGATTGTTTGATGGGAATATCTGTGAGTGTTTGATAGAAATGTCTGTGAGTTTTGATATAAATGTCTATGTGAGTGTTTGATGGAATTGTCTGTGTGAGTGGTTGATGGAAATGTCTGTGTGAGTTTGCGATGGAAATGTCTGGGTGAGTTTGCGATGGAAATGTCTGTGTGAGTTTGCGATGGAAATGTCTGTGTGAGTGCCAGATTGGCCAGGTGGTTCTGGCAGGGTGGCAGGGGCACCACCGGGTGCCAGGTTGGCATTGCAAGGGCGTCTGGATGCCAGATTGGCACTACCCCGGATTGGGGACTGTGGGGGACAATGACCATGAAAGTGGGGTGAGAACGGTATGATAGGTGTCTGTGAAGGGTTCCCCAATGAAGGGTCCTCATGAAGTCTGGGGCGGCTTGAAGACGTTCCTGAAAGGAGTGGTGTGTGGGCCTGTACAGTGTGTCCTGTACCATGGAGTGTGTGACCTGTACCATGGAGTATGTGTCCTGTACCATGGAGTGCGTGTCTTGTATCATGGAGTGCACGTCCTGTACCATGGAGTGCGTGTCCTGTACCATGGAGTGTGTGTCCTGTGCCATGGAGTGTGTGTCCTGTACCATGGAGTATGTGTCCTGTACCATGGAGAGTGTGCCCTGTACCATGGAGTGTGTGTCCTGTACCATGGAGTGTGTGTCCTGTACCATGGAGTACACGTCCTGTACCATGGAGTGAGTGTCCTGTACCATGGAGTGTGTGTCCTGTACCATGGAGTGTGTGTCCTGTACCATGGAGTGCACGTCCTGTACCATGGAATGTGTTCACTGTACCATGGAGTGTGTGTCCTGTACCATGGAGTATACGTCCTGTACCATGGGGTGAGTGTCCTGTACCATGGAGTGTGTGTCCTGTACCATGGAGTACACATCCTGTACCATGGAGTGAGTGTACTGTACCATGGAGTGCACGTCCTGTACCATGGAATGTGTGTCCTGTACCATGGAGTATGTGTCCTGTACCATGGAGTGTGTGTCCTGTACCATGGAGTGTGTGTCCTGTACCATGGAGTACACGTCCTGTACCATGGAGTGTGTGTCCTGTACCATGGAATGCATGTCCTATACCATGGAATGTGTGTCCTGTACCATGGAGTGAGTGTCCTGTACCATGGAGTGTGTGTCCTGCACCATGGAATGTGTATCCTGTACCATGGAGTGCACGTCCTGTACCATTGAGTGTCTGTCCTGTACCATGGAATATGTGTCCTGTACCATGGAGTGTGTGTCCTGCACCATGGAATGCATTTCCTGTACCATGGAGTGTGTGTCCTGTACCATGGAGTGTGTGTCCTGCACCATGGAGTGTGTGTCCTGTACCATGGAATGTGTATCCTGTACCATGGAGTGCACATCCTGTACCATGGAGTGTGTGTCCTGTACCACGGAATGCATTTCCTGTACCATGGAGTGTGTGTCCTGTACCATGGAATGCATTTCCTGTACCATGGAATGTGTGTCCTGTACCATGGAGTGTGTGTCCTGCACCATGGAATGCATTTCCTGTACCATGGAGTGTGTGTCCTGTACCATGGAGTGTGTGTCCTGCACCATGGAGTGTGTGTCCTGTACCATGGAATGTGTATCCTGTACCATGGAGTGCACATCCTGTACCATGGAGTGTGTGTCCTGTACCACGGAATGCATTTCCTGTACCATGGAGTGTGTGTCCTGTACCATGGAATGCATTTCCTGTACCATGGAATGTGTGTCCTGTACCATGGAGTGTGTGTCCTGCACCATAGAGTACACGTCCTGTACCATGGAGTGTGTGTCCTGTACCATGGAGTGTGTAGCCTCTACCATGGAGTATGTGTCCTGTACCATTGAATGCGTGTCTTTTACCATGGAGTGCACGTCCTGTACCATGGAGTGCGTGTCCTGTACCATGGAGTGTGTGTCCTGTGCCATGGAGGATGTGTCCTGTACCATGGAGAGTTTGTCCTGCACCACGGAATGTGTGTCCAGCACCATGGAGTGTATGTCCTGTACCATGGAGTGTGTGTCCTGTACCACGGAATGTGTGTCCTGTACCATGGAGTGTGTGTCCTGTACCACGGAGTTTGTGTCCTGTACCATGGAATATGAGTCCTGTACCATGGAGTACACGTCCTGTGCCATGGAGTACACGTCCTGTACCATGGAGTGTGTGTCCTGTACCATGGAGTGTGTGTCCTGTACCATGGAGTACACATCCTGTACCATGGAATGTGTGTCCTTAACCATGTAGTGCATGTCCTGTACCATGGAGTGCACGTCCTGTACCATGGAGTGTGTGTCCTGTACCATGGAGTGTGTGTCCTGTACCATGGAGTGCACGTCCTGTACCATGGAATGTGTGTCCTGTACCATGGAGTGAGTGTCCTGTACCATGGAGTATGTGTCCTGTACCATGGAGTGCAGGTCCTGTACCATGGAATGTGTGTACTGTACCATGGAGTGTGTGTCCTGTACCATGGAGTACACGTCCTGTACCATGGAGTGAGTGTCCTGTACCCTGGAGTGTGTGTCCTGTACCATGGAGTGAGTGTCCTGTACCATGGAGTGAGTGTCCTGTACCATGGAGTGCACGTCCTGTACCATGGAATGTGTGTCCTGTACCATGGAGTGAGTGTCCTGTACCATGGAGTGAGTGTCCTGTACCCTGGAGTGTGTGTCCTGTACCCTGGAGTGTGTGTCCTGTACCATGGAGTGAGTGTCCTGTACCATGGAGTGAGTGTCCTGTACCCTGTAGTGTGTGTCCTGTACCATGGAGTGAGTGTCCTGTACCATGGAGTGTGTGTCCTGTACCATGGAGTATGTGTCCTGTACCATGGAGTGTGTGTCCTGTACCATGGAGTGTGTGTCCTGTACCATGGAGTACACGTCCTGTACCATGGAGTGCGTGTCCTGTACCATGGAGTGCATGTCCTATACCATGGAATGTGTGTCCTGTACCATGGAGTGTGTGTCCTATACCATGGAATGCATTTCTTGTACCATGGAGTGTGTGTCCTGTACCATGGAGTGTGTGTCCTGTACCATGGAGTACACGTCCTGTACCATGGAGTGAGTGTCCTGTACCATGGAGTGCACGTCCTGTACCATGGAATGTGTATCCTGTACCATGGAGAGTGTGTCCTGTACCATAGAGTGTGTGTCCTGTACCATGGAATGTGTGTCCTGTACCATGGAGTGTGTGTCCTGTACCATGGAGTACACGTCCTGTACCATGGAGTGAGTGTCCTGTACCATGGAGTACACGTCCTGTACCATGGAGTGCACGTCCTGTACCATGGAATGTGTATCCTGTACCATGGAGCGTGTGTCCTGTACCATGGAGTGCATGTCCTGTACCATGGAATGTGTGTCCTGTACCATGGAGTGTGTGTCCTGTACCATGGAGTACACGTCCTGGACCATGGAGTATGTGCCCTATACCATGGAGTGTGTGTCCTGTACCATGGAGTACACGTCCTGTACCATGGAGTGAGTGTCCTGTACCATGGAGTGCACGTCCTGTACCATGGAATGTGTATCCTGTACAATGGAGTGTGTGTCCTGTACCATGGAGTATACGTCCTGTACCATGGGGTGAGTGTCCTGTACCATGGAGTGTGTGTCCTGTACCATGGAGTACACATCCTGTACCATGGAGTGAGTGTACTGTACCATGGAGTGCACGTCCTGTACCATGGAATGTGTATCCAGTACCATGGAGTGTGTGTCCTGTACCATGGAATGTGTGTCCTGTACCATGGAGTATGTGTCCTGTACCATGGAGTGTGTGTCCTGTACCATGGAGTGTGTGTCCTGTACCATGGAGTACACGTCCTGTACCATGGAGTGTGTGTCCTGTACCATGGAATGCATGTCCTATACCATGGAGTGTGTGTCCTGTACCATGGAATGTGTATCCTGTACCATGGAGTGCACACCCTATACCATGGAGTGTGTGTCCTGTACCACGGAATGCATTTCCTGTACCATGGAGTGTGTGTCCTGTACCATGGAATGCATTTCCTGTACCATGGAATGTGTGTCCTGTACCATGGAGTGTGTGTCCTGCACCATAGAGTACACGTCCTGTACCATGGAGTGTGTGTCCTGTACCATGGAGTGTGTAGCCTGTACAATGGAATGCATTTCCTGTACCATGGAGTGTGTGTCCTGTACCATGGAATGCATTTCCTGTACCATGGAATGTGTGTCCTGTACCATGGAATGCATTTCCTGTACCATGGAGTTTATGTCCTGTACCATGGAGTACACGTCCTGTACCATGGAGTGTGTGTCCTGTACCATGGAGTGTGTGACCTCTACCATGGAGTATGTGTCCTGTACCATTGAATGCGTGTCTTGTACCATGGAGTGCACGTCCTGTACCATGGAGTGCGTGTCCTGTACCATGGAGTGTGTGTCCTGTGCCATGGAGGATGTGTCCTGTACCATGGAGAGTTTGTCCTGTACCACGGAATGTGTGTCCAGCACCATGGAGTGTATGTCCTGTACCATGGAGTGTGTGTCCTGTACCACGGAATGTGTGTCCTGTACCATGGAGTGTGTGTCCTGTACCACGGAGTTTGTGTCCTGTACCATGGAATATGAGTCCTGTACCATGGAGTACACGTCCTGTGCCATGGAGTACACGTCCTGTACCATGGAGTGTGTGTCCTGTACCATGGAGTGTGTGTCCTGTACCATGGAGTACACATCCTGTACCATGGAATGTGTGTCCTTAACCATGTAGTGCATGTCCTGTACCATGGAGTGCACGTCCTGTACCATGGAGTGTGTGTCCTGTACCATGGAGTGTGTGTCCTGTACCATGGAGTGCACGTCCTGTACCATGGAATGTGTGTCCTGTACCATGGAGTGAGTGTCCTGTACCATGGAGTATGTGTCCTGTACCATGGAGTGCAGGTCCTGTACCATGGAATGTGTGTACTGTACCATGGAGTGTGTGTCCTGTACCATGGAGTACACGTCCTGTACCATGGAGTGAGTGTCCTGTACCCTGGAGTGTGTGTCCTGTACCATGGAGTGAGTGTCCTGTACCATGGAGTGAGTGTCCTGTACCATGGAGTGCACGTCCTGTACCATGGAATGTGTGTCCTGTACCATGGAGTGAGTGTCCTGTACCATGGAGTGAGTGTCCTGTACCCTGGAGTGTGTGTCCTGTACCCTGGAGTGTGTGTCCTGTACCATGGAGTGAGTGTCCTGTACCATGGAGTGAGTGTCCTGTACCCTGTAGTGTGTGTCCTGTACCATGGAGTGAGTGTCCTGTACCATGGAGTGTGTGTCCTGTACCATGGAGTATGTGTCCTGTACCATGGAGTGTGTGTCCTGTACCATGGAGTGTGTGTCCTGTACCATGGAGTACACGTCCTGTACCATGGAGTGCGTGTCCTGTACCATGGAGTGCATGTCCTATACCATGGAATGTGTGTCCTGTACCATGGAGTGTGTGTCCTATACCATGGAATGCATTTCTTGTACCATGGAGTGTGTGTCCTGTACCATGGAGTGTGTGTCCTGTACCATGGAGTACACGTCCTGTACCATGGAGTGAGTGTCCTGTACCATGGAGTGCACGTCCTGTACCATGGAATGTGTATCCTGTACCATGGAGAGTGTGTCCTGTACCATAGAGTGTGTGTCCTGTACCATGGAATGTGTGTCCTGTACCATGGAGTGTGTGTCCTGTACCATGGAGTACACGTCCTGTACCATGGAGTGAGTGTCCTGTACCATGGAGTACACGTCCTGTACCATGGAGTGCACGTCCTGTACCATGGAATGTGTATCCTGTACCATGGAGCGTGTGTCCTGTACCATGGAGTGCATGTCCTGTACCATGGAATGTGTGTCCTGTACCATGGAGTGTGTGTCCTGTACCATGGAGTACACGTCCTGGACCATGGAGTATGTGCCCTATACCATGGAGTGTGTGTCCTGTACCATGGAGTACACGTCCTGTACCATGGAGTGAGTGTCCTGTACCATGGAGTGCACGTCCTGTACCATGGAATGTGTATCCTGTACAATGGAGTGTGTGTCCTGTACCATGGAGTATACGTCCTGTACCATGGGGTGAGTGTCCTGTACCATGGAGTGTGTGTCCTGTACCATGGAGTACACATCCTGTACCATGGAGTGAGTGTACTGTACCATGGAGTGCACGTCCTGTACCATGGAATGTGTATCCAGTACCATGGAGTGTGTGTCCTGTACCATGGAATGTGTGTCCTGTACCATGGTGTATGTGTCCTGTACCATGGAGTGTGTGTCCTGTACCATGGAGTGTGTGTCCTGTACCATGGAGTACACGTCCTGTACCATGGAGTGTGTGTCCTGTACCATGGAATGCATGTCCTATACCATGGAGTGTGTGTCCTGTACCATGGAATGTGTATCCTGTACCATGGAGTGCACACCCTATACCATGGAGTGTGTGTCCTGTACCACGGAATGCATTTCCTGTACCATGGAGTGTGTGTCCTGTACCATGGAATGCATTTCCTGTACCATGGAATGTGTGTCCTGTACCATGGAGTGTGTGTCCTGCACCATAGAGTACACGTCCTGTACCATGGAGTGTGTGTCCTGTACCATGGAGTGTGTTGCCTGTACAATGGAATGCATTTCCTGTACCATGGAGTGTGTGTCCTGTACCATGGAATGCATTTCCTGTACCATGGAATGTGTGTCCTGTACCATGGAATGCATTTCCTGTACCATGGAGTTTATGTCCTGTACCATGGAGTACACGTCCTGTACCATGGAGTGTGTGTCCTGTACCATGGAGTGTGTGACCTCTACCATGGAGTATGTGTCCTGTACCATTGAATGCGTGTCTTGTACCATGGAGTGCACGTCCTGTACCATGGAGTGCGTGTCCTGTACCATGGAGTGTGTGTCCTGTGCCATGGAGGATGTGTCCTGTACCATGGAGAGTTTGTCCTGTACCACGGAGTGTGTGTCCAGCACCATGGAGTGTATGTCCTGTACCATGGAGTGTGTGTCCTGTACCACGGAATGTGTGTCCTGTACCATGGAGTGTGTGTCCTGTACCACGGAGTTTGTGTCCTGTACCATGGAATATGAGTCCTGTACCATGGAGTACACGTCCTGTGCCAAGGAGTACACGTCCTGTACCATGGAGTGTGTGTCCTGTACCATGGAGTGTGTGTCCTGTACCATGGAGTACACATCCTGTACCATGGAATGTGTGTCCTTAACCATGTAGTGCATGTCCTGTACCATGGAATGCACGTCCTGTACCATGGAGTGTATGTCCTGTACCATGGAGTGTGTGTCCTGTACCATGGAGTGCACGTCCTGTACCATGGAATGTGTGTCCTGTACCATGGAGTGAGTGTCCTGTACCATGGAGTATGTGTCCTGTACCATGGAGTGCAGGTCCTGTACCATGGAATGTGTGTACTGTACCATGGAGTGTGTGTCCTGTACCATGGAGTACACGTCCTGTACCATGGAGTGAGTGTCCTGTACCCTGGAGTGTGTGTCGTGTACCATGGAGTGAGTGTCCTGTACCATGGAGTGAGTGTCCTGTACCATGGAGTGCACGTCCTGTACCATGGAATGTGTGTCCTGTACCATGGAGTGAGTGTCCTGTACCATGGAGTGAGTGTCCTGTACCCTGGAGTGTGTGTCCTGTACCCTGGAGTGTGTGTCCTGTACCATGGAGTGAGTGTCCTGTACCATGGAGTGAGTGTCCTGTACCCTGTAGTGTGTGTCCTGTACCATGGAGTGAGTGTCCTGTACCATGGAGTGTGTGTCCTGTACCATGGAGTATGTGTCCTGTACCATGGAGTGTGTGTCCTGTACCATGGAGTGTGTGTCCTGTACCATGGAGTACACGTCCTGTACCATGGAGTGTGTGTCCTGTACCATGGAGTGCATGTCCTATACCATGGAATGTGTGTCCTGTACCATGGAGTGTGTGTCCTATACCATGGAATGCATTTCTTGTACCATGGAGTGTGTGTCCTGTACCATGGAGTGTGTGTCCTGTACCATGGAGTACACGTCCTGTACCATGGAGTGAGTGTCCTGTACCATGGAGTGCACGTCCTGTACCATGGAATGTGTATCCTGTACCTTGGAGAGTGTGTCCTGTACCATAGAGTGTGTGTCCTGTACCATGGAATGTGTGTCCTGTACCATGGAGTGTGTGTCCTGTACCATGGAGTACACGTCCTGTACCATGGAGTGAGTGTCCTGTACCATGGAGTACACGTCCTGTACCATGGAGTGCACGTCCTGTTCCATGGAATGTGTATCCTGTACCATGGAGTGCATGTCCTGTACCATGGAATGTGTGTCCTGTACCATGGAGTGTGTGTCCTGTACCATGGAGTACACGTCCTGTAGCATGGAGTATGTGCCCTATACCATGGAGTGTGCGTCCTGTACCATGGAGTACACGTCCTGTACCATGGAGTGAGTGTCCTGTACCATGGAGTGCACGTCCTGTACCATGGAATGTGTATCCTGTACAATGGAGTGTGTGTCCTGTACCATGGAGTATACGTCCTGTACCATGGGGTGAGTGTCCTGTACCATGGAGTGTGTGTCCTGTACCATGGAGTACACATCCTGTACCATGGAGTGAGTGTACTGTACCATGGAGTGCACGTCCTGTACCATGGAATGTGTATCCAGTACCATGGAGTGTGTGTCCTGTACCATGGAATGTGTGTACTGTACCATGGAGTATGTGTCCTGTACCATGGAGTGTGTGTCCTGTACCATGGAGTGTGTGTCCTGTACCATGGAGTACACGTCCTGTACCATGGAGTGTGTGTCCTGTACCATGGAATGCATGTCCTATACCATGGAATGTGTGTCCTGTACCATGGAGTGAGTGTCCTGTACCATGGAGTGTGTGTCCTGCACCATGGAATGTGTATCCTGTACCATGGAGTGCACGTCCTGTACCATTGAGTGTGTGTCCTGTACCATGGAATATGTGTCCTGTACCATGGAGTGTGTGTCCTGCACCATGGAATGCATTTCCTGTACCATGGAGTGTGTGTCCTGTACCATGGAGTGTGTGTCCTGCACCATGGAGTGTGTGTCCTGTACCATGGAATGTGTATCCTGTACCATGGAGTGCACATCCTGTACCATGGAGTGTGTGTCCTGTACCACGGAATGCATTTCCTGTACCATGGAGTGTGTGTCCTGTACCATGGAATGCATTTCCTGTACCATGGAATGTGTGTCCTGTACCATGGAGTGTGTGTCCTGCACCATAGAGTACACGTCCTGTACCATGGAGTGTGTGTCCTGTACCATGGAGTGTGTAGCCTGTACCATGGAATGCATTTCCTGTACCATGGAGTGTGTGTCCTGTACCATGGAATGTGTGTCCTGTACCATGGAATGTGTGTCCTGTACCATGGAATGCATTTCCTGTACCATGGAGTTTATGTCCAGTACCATGGAGTACACGTCCTGTACCATGGAGTGTGTGTCCTGTACCATGGAGTGTGTGACCTCTACCATGGAGTATGTGTCCTGTACCATTGAATGCGTGTCTTGTACCATGGAGTGCACGTCCTGTACCATGGAGTGCGTGTCCTGTACCATGGAGTGTGTGTCCTGTGCCATGGAGGATGTGTCCTGTACCATGGAGAGTTTGTCCTGTACCACGGAGTGTGTGTCCAGCACCATGGAGTGTATGTCCTGTACCATGGAGTGTGTGTCCTGTACCACGGAATGTGTGTCCTGTACCATGGAGTGTGTGTCCTGTACCACGGAGTTTGTGTCCTGTACCATGGAATATGAGTCCTGTACCATGGAGTACACGTCCTGTGCCATGGAGTACACGTCCTGTACCATGGAGTGTGTGTCCTGTACCATGGAGTGTGTGTCCTGTACCATGGAGTACACATCCTGTACCATGGAATGTGTGTCCTTAACCATGTAGTGCATGTCCTGTACCATGGAGTGCACGTCCTGTACCATGGAGTGTGTGTCCTGTACCATGGAGTGTGTGTCCTGTACCATGGAGTGCACGTCCTGTACCATGGAATGTGTGTCCTGTACCATGGAGTGAGTGTCCTGCACCATGGAGTATGTGTCCTGTACCATGGAGTGCAGGTCCTGTACCATGGAATGTGTGTACTGTACCATGGAGTGTGTGTCCTGTACCATGGAGTACACGTCCTGTACCATGGAGTGAGTGTCCTGTACCCTGGAGTGTGTGTCCTGTACCATGGAGTGAGTGTCCTGTACCATGGAGTGAGTGTCCTGTACCATGGAGTGCACGTCCTGTACCATGGAATGTGTGTCCTGTACCATGGAGTGAGTGTCCTGTACCATGGAGTGAGTGTCCTGTACCCTGGAGTGTGTGTCCTGTACCCTGGAGTGTGTGTCCTGTACCATGGAGTGAGTGTCCTGTACCATGGAGTGAGTGTCCTGTACCCTGGAGTGTGTGTCCTGTACCATGGAGTGAGTGTCCTGTACCATGGAGTGTGTGTCCTGTACCATGGAGTATGTGTCCTGTACCATGGAGTGTGTGTCCTGTACCATGGAGTGTGTGTCCTGTACCATGGAGTACACGTCCTGTACCATGGAGTGTGTGTCCTGTACCATGGAGTGCATGTCCTATACCATGGAATGTGTGTCCTGTACCATGGAGTGTGTGTCCTATACCATGGAATGCATTTCTTGTACCATGGAGTGTGTGTCCTGTACCATGGAGTGTGTGTCCTGTACCATGGAGTACACGTCCTGTACCATGGAGTGAGTGTCCTGTACCATGGAGTGCACGTCCTGTACCATGGAATGTGTATCCTGTACCATGGAGAGTGTGTCCTGTACCATAGAGTGTGTGTCCTGTACCATGGAATGTGTGTCCTGTACCATGGAGTGTGTGTCCTGTACCATGGAGTACACGTCCTGTACCATGGAGTGAGTGTCCTGTACCATGGAGTACACGTCCTGTACCATGGAGTGCACGTCCTGTACCATGGAATGTGTATCCTGTACCATGGAGCGTGTGTCCTGTACCATGGAGTGCATGTCCTGTACCATGGAATGTGTGTCCTGTACCATGGAGTGTGTGTCCTGTACCATGGAGTACACGTCCTGTACCATGGAGTATGTGCCCTATACCATGGAGTGTGTGTCCTGTACCATGGAGTACACGTCCTGTACCATGGAGTGAGTGTCCTGTACCATCGAGTGCACGTCCTGTACCATGGAATGTGTATCCTGTACAATGGAGTGTGTGTCCTGTACCATGGAGTGTGTGTCCTGTACCATGGAGTGTGTGTCCTGTACCATGGAGTACACGTCCTGTACCATGGAGTGTGTGTCCTGTACCATGGAGTGCATGTCCTATACCATGGAGTGTGTGTCCTGTACCATGGAGTGTGTGTCTTGTACCATGGAGTATGAGTCCTGTACCATGGAGTGCATGTCCTGTACCATGGAGTGTGTGTCCTGTACCATGGAGTGCGTGTCCTGTACCATGGAGTACACGTCCTGTACCATGGAGTGTGTGTCCTGTACCATGGAGTGTATGTCCTATACCAGGGAGTGTGTGTCCTGTACCATGGAGTGTGTGTCTTGTACCATGGAGTATGAGTCCTGTACCATTGAGTGCATGTCCTGTACCATGGAGTGTGTGTCCTGTACCATGGAGTGCGTGTCCTGTACCATGGAGTACACGTCCTGTACCATGGAGTGTGTGTCCTGTACCATGGAGTGTATGTCCTATACCATGGAGTGTGTGTCCTGTACCATGGAGTGTATGTCTTGTACCATGGAGTATGAGTCCTGTACCATGGAGTACATGTCCTGTGCCATGGAGTGCACGTCCAATAGTAGCAGAGATGTGGAGGAACAGATTGGGAAACAGATTTTGGAAAGATGCAGAAGTCATAGAGTAGTAGTCATGGGCGACTTTAACTACTTCCCAAATATTGAGTGGAAACTCTTTAGATCAAATAGTTTGGATGGGGTGGTGTTTGTGCAGTGTGTCCAGGAAGCTTTTCTAACACAGTATGTAGATTGTCCGACCAGAGGAGGGGCAATATTGGATTTAGTACTTGGTAATGAACCAGGGCAAGTGATAGATTTGTTAGTGGGGGAGCATTTTGGAGATAGTGACCACAATTCTGTCACTTTCACTCGAGTAATGGAAAGGGATAGGTACGTGCAACAGGGCAAGGTTTACAATTGGGGGAAGGGTAAATACGATATTGTCAGACAAGAATTGAAGTGCATAAGTTGGGAACATAGGCTGGCAGAGAAGGACACAAGTGAAATGTGGAACTTGTTCAAGGAACAGGTGCTACGTGTCCTTGATATGTATGTCCCTGTCAGGCAGGGAAGAGATGGTCGAGTGAGGGAACCATGGTTGACAAGAGAGGTTGAATGTCTTGTTAAGAGGAAAAAGGTGACTTATGTAAGGCTGAGGAAACAAGGTTCAGACAGGGCATTGGAGGGATACAAGATAGCCAGGAGGGAACTGAAGAAAGGGATTAGGAGAGCTAAGAGAGGGCATGAACAATCTTTGGCGGGTAGGATCAAGGAAAACCCCAAGGCCTTTTACACATATATGAGAAATATGAGAATGACTAGAGCGAGGGTAGGTCCGATCAAGGACAGTAGCGGGAGATTGTGTATTGAGTCTGAAGAGATAGGAGAGGTCTTGAACGAGTACTTTTCTTCTGTATTTATAAATGAGAGGGGCGATATTGTTGGAGAGGATAGTGTGAAACAGATTGGTAAGCTCGAGGAAATACTTGTTAGGATCAAGATGTGTTGGGCATTTAAAAAAACTTGAGGATAGACAAGTCCCCCGGGCCTGACGGGATATATCCAAGGATTCTATGGGAAGCAAGAGATGAAATTGCACAGCCGTTGGAAAAGGTGCAAAGAAGATTTACCAGGATGTTGCCTGGAATGGAGAGTAGGTCTTACGAGGAAAGGTTGAGGGTGCTAGGCCTTTTCTCATTAGAACGGAGAAGGATGAGGGGCGACTTGAGAGAGGTTTATAAGATGATCAGGGGAATAGATAGAGTAGACAGTCAGAGACTTTTTCCCCGGGTGGAACATACCATTACAAGGGGACATAAATTTAAGGTGAAAGGTGGAAGATATAGGAGGGATATCAGAGGTAGGTTCTTTACCCAGAGAGTAGTGGGGGCATGGAATGCACTGCTTGTGGAAGTAGTTGAGTCGGAAACATTAGGGACCTTCAAGCAGCTATTGGATAGGTACATGGATTATGGTAAAATGATATAGAGTAGATTTATTTGTTCTTAAGGGCAGCACGGTAGCATTGTGGATAGCACAATTGCTTCACAGCTCCAGGGTCCCAGGTTCGATTCCGGCTTGGGTCACAGTCTGTGCGGAGTCTGCACGTCATCCCCGTGTCTGCGTGGGTTTCCTCCGGGTGCTCCGGTTTCCTCCCACAGTCCAAAGCTGTGCGGGTTAGGTGAATTGGCCAATGATAAATTGCCCTTAATGTCCAAATTGCCCTTGGTGTTGGGTGGAGGTGTTGAGTTTGGGTAGGGTGCTCTTTCCAAGAGCCGGTGTAGATAAAAGGGCCGAATGGCCTCCTTCTGCACTGTAAATTCAATGATAATCTATGATTAATCTAGGACAAAGGTTCGGCACAACATCGTGGGCCGAAGGGCCTGTTCTGTGCTGTATTTTCTATGTTCTATGTTCTATGTTCCTGTACCATGGAGTGTGTGTCCTGTACCATGGACTGTGTGTCCTGTTCCATGTAATACACGTCCTATACCATGGAGTGCACGTCCTGTACCAGGGAGTGTGTGTCCTGTACCATGGAGTGTGTGTCCTGTACCATGGAGTGTGTGTCCTGTACCATGGAGTACACGTCCTGTACCATGGAGTGAGTGTCCTGTACTATGGAGTGTGTGTCCTGTACCATGGAGTACACGTCCTGTACCATGGAGTGTGTGTCCTGTACCATGGAGTGTGTGTCCTGTACCATGGAGTGTGTGTCCTGCACAATGGAGTGTCTGTCCTGTACCATGGAATGTGTATCCTGTACCATGGAGTACACGTCCTGTACCATGGTGTGTGTGTCCTGTACCATGGAGTGTGTGTCCTGTACCATGGAATATGTGTCCTGTACCGTGGAATGCATTTCCTGTACCATGGAGTGTGTGTCCTGTACCACGGAATGCGAGTTAATGTACCATGGATTGTGTGTCCTGTACCATGGAAATCATTTCCTGTACCATGGAATGTGTGTCCTGTACCATAGAGTACACGTCCTGTACCATGGAGTGTGTGTCCTGTACCATGGAGTGTGTATCCTGTACCATGGAATGCATTTCCTGTACCATGGAGTGTGTGTCCAGTACCATGGAATGCATTTCCTGTACCACGGAATGTGTGTCCTGTACCATGGAATGCATTTCCTGTACTATGGAGTGCGTGTCCTGTACCATGGAGTACACGTCCTGTACCATGGAGTGTGTGTCCTGTACCATGGAGTGTGTGACTCTACCACGGAGTATGTGTCCTGTACCATGGAGTGCGTGTCTTGTACCATGGAGTGCACGTCCTGTACCATGGAGTGCGTATCCTGTACCATGGAGTGTGTGTCCTGTGCCATGGAGTGTGTGTCCTGTACCATGGAGTATGTGTCCTGTACCATGGAGTGTTTGTCCTGTACCATGGAGTGTGTGTCCTGCACCATGGAGTGTGTGTCCAGTACCATGGAGTGTGTGCCCTGTACCATGGAGTGTGTGTCCTGTACCATGGAGTGTGTTTCCTGTACCATGGAGTGTGTGTCCTGTACCATGGAGTAGACGTCCTGTACCATGGAGTGAGTGTCCTGTACCATGGAGTGTGTGTCCTGTACCATGGAGTGCACGTCCTGTACCATGGAATGTGTGTCCTGTACCATGGAGTGTTTATCCTGTACCATGGAGTACACGTCCTGTACCATGGAGTGAGTGTCCTGTACCATGGAGTGTGTGTCCTGTACCATGGAGTACACGTCCTGTACCATGGAGTGAGTGTCCTGTACAATGGGGTGCACGTCCTGTACCATGGAATGTGTATCCTGTACCATGGAGTGTGTGTCCTGTACCATGGAATGTGTGTCCTGTACCATGGAGTATGTGTCCTGTACCATGGAGTGTGTGTCCTGTACCATGGAGTGTGTGTCCTGTACCATGGAGTACACGTCCTGTACCATGGAGTGTGTGTCCTGTACCATGGAGTGTGTGTCCTGTCCCATGGAGTGCATGTCCTATACCATGGAATGTGTGTCCTGTACCATGGAGTGTGTGTCCTGTACCATGGAATGCATTTCATGGACCATGGAGTGTGTGTCCTGTACCATGGAGTGTGTGTCCTGTACCATGGGATGTGTATCCTGTACCATGCAGCGTGTGTCCTGTACCAGGGAGTGTGTGTCCTGTACCATGGAGTGTGTGTCCTGTACCATGGAGTACACGTCCTGTACCATGAAGTGAGTGTCCTGTACCATGGAGTGCACGTCCTGTACCATGGAATATGTATCGTGTACCATGGAGTGTGTGTCCTGTACCATGGAGTGTGTGTCCTGTACCATGGAATGTGTGTCCTGTACCTTGGAGTGTGTGTCCTGTACCATGGAGTACACGTCCTGTACCATGGAGTGTGTGTCCTGTACCATGGAGTGCATATCCTATACCATGGAATGTGTGTCCTGTACCATGGAGTGTGTGTCCTGTACCATGGAGTACACGTCCTGTACCATGGAGTGTGTGTCTTGTACCATGGAGTATGAGTCCTGCACCATGGAGTGCATGTCCAGTACCATGGATTACACGTCCTGTACCATGGAGTGTGTGTCCTGTACCATGGAGTGTGTGTCCTGTACCACGGAATGCATTTCCTGTACCATGGAGTGTGTGTCCTGTACCATGGAAATCATTTCCTGTACCATGGAATGTGTGTCCTGTACCATAGTGTGCACGTCCTGTACCATGGAGTGTGTGTCCTGTACCATGGAGTGTGTATCCTGTACCATGGAATGCATTTCCTGTACCATGGAGTGTGTGTCCTGTACCATGCAATGCATTTCCTGTACCACGGAATGTGTGTCCTGTACCATGGAATGCATTTCCTGTACCATGGAGTGCGTGTCCTGTACCATGGAGTGGACGTCCTGTACCATGGAGTGCGTGTCCTGTACCATGGAGTGTGTGTCCTGTGCCATGGAGTGTGTGTCCTGTACCATGGAGTATGTGTCCTGTACCATGGAGAGTTTGTCCTGTACCATGGAGTGTGTGTCCTGCACCATGGAGTGTGTGTCCAGTACCATGGAGTGTGTGCCCAATACCATGGAGTGTGTGTCCTGTACCATGGGGTGTGTGTCCTGTACCATGGAGTGTGTGTCCTGTACCATGGAGTGTGTGTCCTGTACCATGGAGTGTGTTTCCTGTACCATGGAGTGTGTGTCCTGTACCATGGAGTAGACGTCCTGTACCATGGAGTGAGTGTCCTGTACCATGGAGTGTGTGTCCTGTACCATGGGGTGCACGTCCTGTACCATGGAGTGAGTGTCCTGTACCATGGAGTGTGTGTCCTGTACCATGGAGTACACGTCCTGTACCATGGAGTGAGTGTCCAGTACAATGGGGTGCACGTCCTGTACCATGGAATGTGTATCCTGTACCATGGAGTGTGTGTCCTGTACCATGGAATGTGTGTGCTGTACCATGGAGTATGTGTCCTGTACCATGGAGTATGTGTCCTGTACCATGGAGTGTGTGTCCTGTACCATGGAGTACACGTCCTGTACCATGGAGTGTGTGTCCTGTACCATGGAGTGTGTGTCCTGTACCATGGAGTGCATGTCCTATACCATGGAATGTGTGTCCTGTACCATGGAGTGTGTGTCCTGTACCATGGGAGGTGTATCCTGTACCATGCAGCGTGTGTCCTGTACCAGGGAGTGTGTGTCCTGTACCATGGAGTGTGTGTCCTGTACCATGGAGTACACGTCCTGTACCATGAAGTGAGTGTCCTGTACCATGGAGTGCACGTCCTGTACCATGGAATGTGTATCGTGTACCATGGAGTGTGTGTCCTGTACCATGGAGTGTGTGTCCTGTACCATGGAATGTGTGTCCTGTACCTTGGAGTGTGTGTCCTGTACCATGGAGTACACGTCCTGTACCATGGAGTATGTGTTCTATACCATGGAGTGTGTGTCCTGTACCATGGAGTGTGTGTCCTGTACCATGGAGTACACGCCCTGTACCATGGAGTGTGTGTCCTGTACCATGGAGTGC
Organism: Scyliorhinus torazame; assembly: GCF_047496885.1. Taxonomy (NCBI): domain Eukaryota; kingdom Metazoa; phylum Chordata; class Chondrichthyes; order Carcharhiniformes; family Scyliorhinidae; genus Scyliorhinus; species Scyliorhinus torazame. The sequence continues at coordinate 57,208,961 of NC_092727.1, forward strand.
ATATCCTATACCATGGAATGTGTGTCCTGTACCATGGAGTGTGTGTCCTGTACCATGGAGTACACGTCCTGTACCATGGAGTGTGTGTCTTGTACCATGGAGTATGAGTCCTGCACCATGGAGTGCATGTCCAGTACCATGGATTACACGTCCTGTACCATGGAGTGTGTGTCCTGTACCATGGAGTGTGTGTCCAGTACCATGGGGTGCATGTCCTGTAACATGGAGTGTGTGTCCTGTGCTATGGAATGCATTTCCTGTACCATGGAGTGTGTGTCCTGCACCATGGAATGCATTTCCTGTACAATGGAGTGCACGTCCTGTACCATGGAATGTGTGTCCTGTCCCATGGAGTGTGTGTCCTGTATGGAGTACACGTCCTATACCATGGAATGTGTGTCCTGACCCATGGAGGGTGTGTCCTGTACCATGGAGTATGTGTCCTGTACCATGGAGTGTGTGTCCTGTACCATGGAGTGTGTGTTCTGTACCATGGAGTGTGTGTCCTGTACCATGGAATGTGTGTTCTGTACCATGGAGTGTGTGTCCTTTACCATGGAGTGTGTGTCCTGTACCATGGAGTACACGTCCTGTACCATGGAGTATGCGTCCTGTACCATGGAGTGTGTGTCCTGTACCATGGAATGTGTGTTCTGTACCATGGAGTGTGTGTCCTGTACCACGGAATGTGTGTCCTGTACCATGGAGTGTGTGTCCTGTACCACGGAGTTTGTGTCCTGTACCATGGAATATGAGTCCTGTACCATGGAGTACACGTCCTGTACCATGGAGTACACGTCCTGTACCATGGAGTGTGTGTCCTGTACCATGGAGTGTGTGTTCTGTACCATGGAGTACACATCCTGTACCATGGAATGTGTGTCCTTAACCATGTAGTGCATGTCCTGTACCATGGAGTGCACGTCCTGTACCATGGAGTGTGTGTCCTGTACCATGAAGTGTGTGTCCTGTACCATGGAAATCATTTCCTGTACCATGGAATGTGTGTCCTGTACCATAGAGTACACGTCCTGTACCATGGACTGTGTGTCCTGTACCATGGAGTGTGTATCCTGTACCATTGAATGCATTTCCTGTACCATGGAGTGTGTGTCGTGTACGATGGAATGCATTTCCTGTACCACGGAATGTGTGTCCTGTACCATGGAATGCATTTCCTGTACCATGGAGTGCGTGTCCTGTACCATGGAGTATGTGTCCTGTACCATGGAGAGTTTGTCCTGTACCATAGAGTGTGTGTCCTGCACCATGGAGTGTGTGTCCAGTACCATGGAGTGTGTGCCCTGTACCATGGAGTGTGTGTCCTGCACCACGGAGTGTGTGTCCTGTACCATGGGGTGTGTGTCCTATACCATGGAGTGTGTGTCCTGTACCATGGAGTGTGTTTCCTGTACCATGGAGTGTGTGTCCTGTACCATGGAGTACACGTCCTGTACCATGCAGTGAGTGTCCTGTACCATGGAGTGTGTGTCCTGTACCATGGAGTGCACGTCCTGTACCATGGAATGTGTGTACTGTACCATGGAGTGTGTATCCTGTACCATGGAGTACACGTCCTGTACCATGGAGTGAGTGTCCAGTACCATGGAGTGTGTGTCCTGTATCATGGAGTACACGTCCTGTACCATGGAATGTGTATCCTGTACCATGGAGTGTGTGTCCTGTACCATGGAATGTGTGTCCTGTACCATGGAGTATGTGTCCTGTACCATGGAGTGTGTGTCCTGTACCATGGAGTGTGTGTCCTGTACCATGGAGTACACGTACTGTACAATGGAGTGTGTGTCCTGTACCATGGAGTGTGTGTCCTGTACCATGGAGTGCATGTCCTATACCATGGAATGTGTGTCCTGTACCATGGAGTGTGTGACCTGTACCATGGAATGCATTTCCTGTACCATGGAGTGTGTGGCCTGTACCATGGAGTGTGTGTCCTGTACCATGGAATGTGTATCCTGTACCATGCAGCGTGTGTCCTGTACCAGGGAGTGTGTGTCCTGTACCATGGAGTGTGTGTCCTGTACCATGGAGTACACGTCCTGTACCATGGTGTGAGTGTCCTGTACCATGGAGTGCACGTCCTGTACCATGGAATGTGTATCGTGTACCATGGACTGAGTGTCCTGTACCATGGAGTGTGTGTCCTGTACCATGGAGTGTGTGTCCTGTACCATGGAGTGTGTGTCCTGTACCATGGAGTACACATCCTGTACCATGGAGTGTGTGTCCTGCACCATGGAGTGCATGTCCGATACCATGGAATGTGTGTCCTGTACCATGGAGTGTGTGTCCTTTACCATGGAGTACACGTCCTGAACTATGGAGTGTGTGTCTTGTACCATGGAGTATGAGTCCTGCACCATGGAGTGCATGTCCTGTACAATGGATTACACGTCCTGTACCATGGAGTGTGTGTCCTGTACCTTGGAGTGTGTGTCCTGTACCATGGGGTGCATGTCCGGTACCATGGAGTGTGTGTCCTGTACTATGGAATGCATTTCCTGTACCATGGAGTGTGTGTCCTGCACCATGGAATGCATTTCCTGTACAATGGAGTGCACGTCCTTTACCATGGAGTGTGTATTCTGTACCATGGAGTACACGTCCTCTACCATGGAGTGTGTGTCCTGTACCTTGGAGTGTGTGTCCTGTACCATGGAGTGTGTCTCCTGTATCATGGAATGTGTGTCCTGACCCATGGAGGGTGTGTCCTGTACCATGGAGTGTGTGTCCTGTACCATGGAGTGTGTGTCCTGTACCATGGAGTACACGTCCTGTGCCATGGAATGTGTGTCCTGACCCATGGAGGGTGTGTCCTCTACCATGGAGTATGTGTCCTGTACCATGGAGTGCACGTCCTGTACCATGGAATGTTTGTACTGTACCATGGAGTGTGTATCCTGTACCATGGAGTACACGTCCTGTACCATGGAGTGAGTGTCCTGTACCACGGAGTGTGTGTCCTGTACCATGGAGTACACGTCCTGTACCATGGAGTGAGTGTCCTGTACAATGGGGTGCACGTCCTGTACAATGGAATGTGTATCCTGTACCATGGAGTGTGTGGCCTGTACCATGGAATGTGTGTCCTGTACCATGGAGTATGTGTCCTGTACCATGGACTGTGTGTCCTGTACCATGGATTGTGTGTCCTGTACCATGGAGTACACGTCCCGTACCATGGATTGTGTGTCCTGTACCATGGAGTGTGTGTCCTGTACCATGGAGTGCATGTCCTATACCATGGAATGTGTGTCCTGTGCCATGGAGTGTGTGTCCTGTACCATGGAATGCATTTCCTGTACCATGGAGTGTGTGTCCTGTACCATGGATTGTGTGTCCTGTACCATGGAATGTGTATCCTGTACCATGCAGCGTGTGTCCTGTACCAGGGAGTGTGTGTCCTGTACCATGGAGTGCACATCCTGTACCATGGAATGTGTATAGTGTACCATGGATTGTGTGTCCTGTACCATGGAGTGTGTGTCGTGTACCATGGAGTGTGTGTCCTGTACCATGGAGTGTGTGTCCTGTGCCATGGAGTACACGTCCTGTACCATGGAGTGTGTGTCCTGTACCATGGAGTGCATGTCCTATACCATGGAATGTGTGTCCTGTACCATGGAGTGTATGTCCTTTACCATGGAGTACACGTCCTGTACCATGGAGTGTGTGTCTTGTACCATAGAGTATGAGTCCTGCACCATGGAGTGCATGTCCTCTACCATGGATTACACGTCCTGTACCATGGAGTGTGTGTCCTGTACCATGGAGTTTGTGTCCTGTACCATGGGGTGCATGTCCGGTACCATGGAGTGTGTGTCCTGTACTATGGAATGCATTTCCTGTACCATGGAGTGTGTGTCCTGCACCATGGAATGCATTTCCTGTACAATGGAGTGCACGTCCTTTACCATGGAGTGTGTGTCCTGTACCATAGAGTACACGTCCTCTACCATGGAGTGTGTGTCCTGTACCTTGGAGTGTGTGTCCTGTACAATGGAGTGTGTCTCCTGTATCATGGAATGTGTGTCCTGACCCATGGAGGGTGTGTTCTGTACCATGGAGTGTGTGTCCTGTACCATGGAGTGTGTGTCCTGTACCATGGAGTACACGTCCTGTACCATGGAGTGTGTGTCCTGCACCATGGAATGTGTATCCTGTACCATGGAGTGCACGTCCTGTACCATTGAGTGTGTGTCCTGTACCATGGAATATGTGTCCTGTACCATGGAGTGTGTGTCCTGCACCATGGAATGCATTTCCTGTACCATGGAGTGTGTGTCCTGTACCATGGAGTGTGTGTCCTGCACCATGGAGTGTGTGTCCTGTACCATGGAATGTGTATCCTTTACCATGGAGTGCACATCCTGTACCATGGAGTGTGTGTCCTGTACCACGGAATGCATTTCCTGTACCATGGAGTGTGTGTCCTGTACCATGGAATGCATTTCCTGTACCATGGAATGTGTGTCCTGTACCATGGAGTGTGTGTCCTGCACCATAGAGTACACGTCCTGTACCATGGAGTGTGTGTCCTGTACCATGGAGTGTGTAGCCTGTACCATGGAATGCATTTCCTGTACCATGGAGTGTGTGTCCTGTACCATGGAATGCATTTCCTGTACCATGGAATGTGTGTCCTGTACCATGGAATGCATTTCCTGTACCATGGAGTTTATGTCCTGTACCATGGAGTACACGTCCTGTACCATGGAGTGTGTGTCCTGTACCATGGAGTGTGTGACCTCTACCATGGAGTATGTGTCCTGTACCATTGAATGCGTGTCTTGTACCATGGAGTGCACGTCCTGTACCATGGAGTGCGTGTCCTGTACCATGGAGTGTGTGTCCTGTGCCATGGAGGATGTGTCCTGTACCATGGAGAGTTTGTCCTGTACCACGGAGTGTGTGTCCAGCACCATGGAGTGTATGTCCTGTACCATGGAGTGTGTGTCCTGTACCACGGAATGTGTGTCCTGTACCATGGAGTGTGAGTCCTCTACCACGGAGTTTGTGTCCTGTACCATGGAATATGAGTCCTGTACCATGGAGTACACGTCCTGTGCCATGGAGTACACGTCCTGTACCATGGAGTGTGTGTCCTGTACCATGGAGTGTGTGTCCTGTACCATGGAGTACACATCCTGTACCATGGAATGTGTGTCCTTAACCATGTAGTGCATGTCCTGTACCATGGAGTGCACGTCCTGTACCATGGAGTGTGTGTCCTGTACCATGGAGTGTGTGTCCTGTACCATGGAGTGCACGTCCTGTACCATGGAATGTGTGTCCTGTACCATGGAGTGAGTGTCCTGTACCATGGAGTATGTGTCCTGTACCATGGAGTGCAGGTCCTGTACCATGGAATGTGTGTGCTGTACCATGGAGTGTGTGTCCTGTACCATGGAGTACACGTCCTGTACCATGGAGTGAGTGTCCTGTACCCTGGAGTATGTGTCCTGTACCATGGAGTGAGTGTCCTGTACCATGGAGTGAGTGTCCTGTACCATGGAGTGCACGTTCTGTACCATGGAATGTGTGTCCTGTACCATGGAGTGAGTGTCCTGTACCATGGAGTGAGTGTCCTGTACCCTGGAGTGTGTGTCCTGTACCCTGGAGTGTGTGTCCTGTACCATGGAGTGAGTGTCCTGTACCATGGAGTGAGTGTCCTGTACCCTGGAATGTGTGTCCTGTACCATGGAGTGAGTGTCCTGTACCATGGAGTGTGTGTCCTGTACCATGGAGTATGTGTCCTGTACCATGGAGTGTGTGTCCTGTACCATGGAGTGTGTGTCCTGTACCATGGAGTACACGTCCTGTACCATGGAGTGTGTGTCCTGTACCATGGAGTGCATGTCCTATACCATGGAATGTGTGTCCTGTACCATGGAGTGTGTGTCCTATACCATGGAATGCATTTCTTGTACCATGGAGTGTGTCTCCTGTATCATGGAATGTGTGTCCTGACCCATGGAGGGTGTGTCCTGTACCATGGAGTGTGTGTCCTGTACCATGGAGTGTGTGTCCTGTACCATGGAGTACACGTCCTGTGCCATGGAATGTGTGTCCTGACCCATGGAGGGTGTGTCCTCTACCATGGAGTATGTGTCCTGTACCATGGAGTGCACGTCCTGTACCATGGAATGTTTGTACTGTACCATGGAGTGTGTATCCTGTACCATGGAGTACACGTCCTGTACCATGGAGTGAGTGTCCTGTACCACGGAGTGTGTGTCCTGTACCATGGAGTACACGTCCTGTACCATGGAGTGAGTGTCCTGTACAATGGGGTGCACGTCCTGTACAATGGAATGTGTATCCTGTACCATGGAGTGTGTGGCCTGTACCATGGAATGTGTGTCCTGTACCATGGAGTATGTGTCCTGTACCATGGACTGTGTGTCCTGTACCATGGATTGTGTGTCCTGTACCATGGAGTACACGTCCCGTACCATGGATTGTGTGTCCTGTACCATGGAGTGTGTGTCCTGTACCATGGAGTGCATGTCCTATACCATGGAATGTGTGTCCTGTGCCATGGAGTGTGTGTCCTGTACCATGGAATGCATTTCCTGTACCATGGAGTGTGTGTCCTGCACCATGGATTGTGTGTCCTGTACCATGGAATGTGTATCCTGTACCATGCAGCGTGTGTCCTGTACCAGGGAGTGTGTGTCCTGTACCATGGAGTGCACATCCTGTACCATGGAATGTGTATAGTGTACCATGGATTGTGTGTCCTGTACCATGGAGTGTGTGTCGTGTACCATGGAGTGTGTGTCCTGTACCATGGAGTGTGTGTCCTGTGCCATGGAGTACACGTCCTGTACCATGGAGTGTGTGTCCTGTACCATGGAGTGCATGTCCTATACCATGGAATGTGTGTCCTGTACCATGGAGTGTATGTCCTTTACCATGGAGTACACGTCCTGTACCATGGAGTGTGTGTCTTGTACCATAGAGTATGAGTCCTGCACCATGGAGTGCATGTCCTCTACCATGGATTACACGTCCTGTACCATGGAGTGTGTGTCCTGTACCATGGAGTTTGTGTCCTGTACCATGGGGTGCATGTCCGGTACCATGGAGTGTGTGTCCTGTACTATGGAATGCATTTCCTGTACCATGGAGTGTGTGTCCTGCACCATGGAATGCATTTCCTGTACAATGGAGTGCACGTCCTTTACCATGGAGTGTGTGTCCTGTACCATAGAGTACACGTCCTCTACCATGGAGTGTGTGTCCTGTACCTTGGAGTGTGTGTCCTGTACAATGGAGTGTGTCTCCTGTATCATGGAATGTGTGTCCTGACCCATGGAGGGTGTGTTCTGTACCATGGAGTGTGTGTCCTGTACCATGGAGTGTGTGTCCTGTACCATGGAGTACACGTCCTGTACCATGGAGTGTGTGTCCTGCACCATGGAATGTGTATCCTGTACCATGGAGTGCACGTCCTGTACCATTGAGTGTGTGTCCTGTACCATGGAATATGTGTCCTGTACCATGGAGTGTGTGTCCTGCACCATGGAATGCATTTCCTGTACCATGGAGTGTGTGTCCTGTACCATGGAGTGTGTGTCCTGCACCATGGAGTGTGTGTCCTGTACCATGGAATGTGTATCCTTTACCATGGAGTGCACATCCTGTACCATGGAGTGTGTGTCCTGTACCACGGAATGCATTTCCTGTACCATGGAGTGTGTGTCCTGTACCATGGAATGCATTTCCTGTACCATGGAATGTGTGTCCTGTACCATGGAGTGTGTGTCCTGCACCATAGAGTACACGTCCTGTACCATGGAGTGTGTGTCCTGTACCATGGAGTGTGTAGCCTGTACCATGGAATGCATTTCCTGTACCATGGAGTGTGTGTCCTGTACCATGGAATGCATTTCCTGTACCATGGAATGTGTGTCCTGTACCATGGAATGCATTTCCTGTACCATGGAGTTTATGTCCTGTACCATGGAGTACACGTCCTGTACCATGGAGTGTGTGTCCTGTACCATGGAGTGTGTGACCTCTACCATGGAGTATGTGTCCTGTACCATTGAATGCGTGTCTTGTACCATGGAGTGCACGTCCTGTACCATGGAGTGCGTGTCCTGTACCATGGAGTGTGTGTCCTGTGCCATGGAGGATGTGTCCTGTACCATGGAGAGTTTGTCCTGTACCACGGAGTGTGTGTCCAGCACCATGGAGTGTATGTCCTGTACCATGGAGTGTGTGTCCTGTACCACGGAATGTGTGTCCTGTACCATGGAGTGTGAGTCCTCTACCACGGAGTTTGTGTCCTGTACCATGGAATATGAGTCCTGTACCATGGAGTACACGTCCTGTGCCATGGAGTACACGTCCTGTACCATGGAGTGTGTGTCCTGTACCATGGAGTGTGTGTCCTGTACCATGGAGTACACATCCTGTACCATGGAATGTGTGTCCTTAACCATGTAGTGCATGTCCTGTACCATGGAGTGCACGTCCTGTACCATGGAGTGTGTGTCCTGTACCATGGAGTGTGTGTCCTGTACCATGGAGTGCACGTCCTGTACCATGGAATGTGTGTCCTGTACCATGGAGTGAGTGTCCTGTACCATGGAGTATGTGTCCTGTACCATGGAGTGCAGGTCCTGTACCATGGAATGTGTGTGCTGTACCATGGAGTGTGTGTCCTGTACCATGGAGTACACGTCCTGTACCATGGAGTGAGTGTCCTGTACCCTGGAGTATGTGTCCTGTACCATGGAGTGAGTGTCCTGTACCATGGAGTGAGTGTCCTGTACCATGGAGTGCACGTTCTGTACCATGGAATGTGTGTCCTGTACCATGGAGTGAGTGTCCTGTACCATGGAGTGAGTGTCCTGTACCCTGGAGTGTGTGTCCTGTACCCTGGAGTGTGTGTCCTGTACCATGGAGTGAGTGTCCTGTACCATGGAGTGAGTGTCCTGTACCCTGGAATGTGTGTCCTGTACCATGGAGTGAGTGTCCTGTACCATGGAGTGTGTGTCCTGTACCATGGAGTATGTGTCCTGTACCATGGAGTGTGTGTCCTGTACCATGGAGTGTGTGTCCTGTACCATGGAGTACACGTCCTGTACCATGGAGTGTGTGTCCTGTACCATGGAGTGCATGTCCTATACCATGGAATGTGTGTCCTGTACCATGGAGTGTGTGTCCTATACCATGGAATGCATTTCTTGTACCATGGAGTGTGTGTCCTGTGCCATGGAGTGTGTGTCCTGTACCATGGAGTACACGTCCTGTACCATGGAGTGAGTGTCCTGTACCATGGAGTGCACGTCCTGTACCATGGAATGTGTATCCTGTACCATGGAGAGTGTGTACTGTACCATAGAGTGTGTGTCCTGTACCATGGAATGTGTGTCCTGTACCATGGAGTGTGTGTCCTGTACCATGGAGTACACGTCCTGTACCATGGAGTGAGTGTCATGTACCATGGAGTACACGTCCTGTACCATGGAGTGCACGTCCTGTACCATGGAATGTGTATCCTATACCATGGAGTGTGTGTCCTGTACCATGGAGTGCATGTCCTGTACCATGGAATGTGTGTCCTGTACCATGGAGTGTGTGTCCTGTACCATGGAGTACACGTCCTGTACCATGGAGTATGTGCCCTATACCATGGAGTGTGTGTCCTGTACCATGGAGTACACGTCCTGTACCATGGAGTGAGTGTCCTGTACCATGGAGTGCACGTCCTGTACCATGGAATGTGTATCCTGTACAATGGAGTGTGTGTCCTGTACCATGGAGTGTGTGTCCTGTACCATGGAGTGTGTGTCCTGTACCATGGAGTACACGTCCTGTACCATGGAGTATGAGTCCTGTACCATGGAGTGCATGTCCTGTACCATGGAGTGTGTGTCCTGTACCATGGAGTGCGTGTCCTGTACCATGGAGTACACGTCCTGTACCATGGAGTGTGTGTCCTGTACCATGGAGTGTATGTCCTATACCAGGGAGTGTGTGTCCTGTACCATGGAGTGTGTGTCTTGTACAATGGAGTGTGTGTCCTGTACCATGGAGTGTGTGTCCTGTACCATAGAGTGTGTGTCCTGTACCATGGAGTACACGTCCTGTACCATGGAGTGTGTGTCCTGTACCATGGAGTGCATGTCCTATACCATGGAGTGTGTGTCCTGTACCATGGAGTGTGTGTCTTGTACCATGGAGTATGAGTCCTGTACCATGGAGTGCATGTCCTGTACCATGGAGTGTGTGTCCTGTACCATGGAGTGCGTGTCCTGTACCATGGAGTACACGTCCTGTACCATGGAGTGTGTGTCCTGTACCATGGAGTGTATGTCCTATACCAGGGAGTGTGTGTCCTGTACCATGGAGTGTGTGTCTTGTACCATGGAGTATGAGTCCTGTACCATTGAGTGCATGTCCTGTACCATGGAGTGTGTGTCCTGTACCATGGAGTGCGTGTCCTGTACCATGGAGTACACGTCCTGTGCCATGGAGTGTGTGTCCTGTACCATGGAGTGTATGTCCTATACCATGGAGTGTGTGTCCTGTACCATGGAGTGTGTGTCTTGTACCATGGAGTATGAGTCCTGTACCATGGAGTGCATGTCCTGTACCATGGAGTGTGTGTCCTGTACCATGGAGTGCGTGTCCTGTACCATGGAGTACATGTCCTGTGCCATGGAGTGCACGTCCAATAGTAGCAGAGATGTGGAGGAACAGATTGGGAAACAGATTTTGGAAAGATGCAGAAGTCATAGAGTAGTAGTCATGGGCGACTTTAACTACTTCCCAAATATTGAGTGGAAACTCTTTAGATCAAATAGTTTGGATGGGGTGGTGTTTGTGCAGTGTGTCCAGGAAGCTTTTCTAACACAGTATGTAGATTGTCCGACCAGAGGAGGGGCAATATTGGATTTAGTACTTGGTAATGAACCAGGGCAAGTGATAGATTTGTTAGTGGGGGAGCATTTTGGAGATAGTGACCACAATTCTGTGACTTTCACTCTAGTAATGGAAAGGGATAGGTACGTGCAACAGGGCAAGGTTTACAATTGGGGGAAGGGTAAATACGATATTGTCAGACAAGAATTGAAGTGCATAAGTTGGGAACATAGGCTGGCAGAGAAGGACACAAGTGAAATGTGGAACTTGTTCAAGGAACAGGTGCTACGTGTCCTTGATATGTATGTCCCTGTCAGGCAGGGAAGAGATGGTCGAGTGAGGGAACCATGGTTGACAAGAGAGGTTGAATGTCTTGTTAAGAGGAAAAAGGTGACTTATGTAAGGCTGAGGAAACAAGGTTCAGACAGGGCATTGGAGGGATACAAGATAGCCAGGAGGGAACTGAAGAAAGGGATTAGGAGAGCTAAGAGAGGGCATGAACAATCTTTGGCGGGTAGGATCAAGGAAAACCCCAAGGCCTTTTACACATATATGAGAAATATGAGAATGACTAGAGCGAGGGTAGGTCCGATCAAGGACAGTAGCGGGAGATTGTGTATTGAGTCTGAAGAGATAGGAGAGGTCTTGAACGAGTACTTTTCTTCTGTATTTATAAATGAGAGGGGCGATATTGTTGGAGAGGATAGTGTGAAACAGATTGGTAAGCTCGAGGAAATACTTGTTAGGATCAAGATGTGTTGGGCATTTAAAAAACCTTGAGGATAGACAAGTCCCCCGGGCCTGACGGGATATATCCAAGGATTCTATGGGAAGCAAGAGATGAAATTGCACAGCCGTTGGAAAAGGTGCAAAGAAGATTTACCAGGATGTTGCCTGGAATGGAGAGTAGGTCTTACGAGGAAAGGTTGAGGGTGCTAGGCCTTTTCTCATTAGAACGGAGAAGGATGAGGGGCGACTTGAGAGAGGTTTATAAGATGATCAGGGGAATAGATAGAGTAGACAGTCAGAGACTTTTTCCCCGGGTGGAACATACCATTACAAGGGGACATAAATTTAAGGTGAAAGGTGGAAGATATAGGAGGGATATCAGAGGTAGGTTCTTTACCCAGAGAGTAGTGGGGGCATGGAATGCACTGCTTGTGGAAGTAGTTGAGTCGGAAACATTAGGGACCTTCAAGCAGCTATTGGATAGGTACATGGATTATGGTAAAATGATATAGAGTAGATTTATTTGTTCTTAAGGGCAGCACGGTAGCATTGTGGATAGCACAATTGCTTCACAGCTCCAGGGTCCCAGGTTCGATTCCGGCTTGGGTCACAGTCTGTGCGGAGTCTGCACGTCATCCCCGTGTCTGCGTGGGTTTCCTCCGGGTGCTCCGGTTTCCTCCCACAGTCCAAAGCTGTGCGGGTTAGGTGAATTGGCCAATAATAAATTGCCCTTAATGTCCAAATTGCCCTTGGTGTTGGGTGGAGGTGTTGAGTTTGGGTAGGGTGCTCTTTCCAAGAGCCGGTGTAGATAAAAGGGCCGAATGGCCTCCTTCTGCACTGTAAATTCAATGATAATCTATGATTAATCTAGGACAAAGGTTCGGCACAACATCGTGGGCCGAAGGGCCTGTTCTGTGCTGTATTTTCTATGTTCTATGTTCTATGTTCCTGTACCATGGAGTGTGTGTCCTGTACCATGGACTGTGTGTCCTGTTCCATGTAATACACGTCCTGTACCATGGAGTGCACGTCCTGTACCAGGGAGTGTGTGTCCTGTACCATGGAGTTTGTGTCCTGTACCATGGAGTGTGTGTCCTGTACCATGGAGTACACGTCCTGTACCATGGAGTGAGTGTCCTGTACTATGGAGTGTGTGCCCTGTACCATGGAGTACACGTCCTGTACCATGAAGTGTGTGTCCTGTACCATGGAGTGTGTGTCCTGTACCATGGAGTGTATGTCCTGCACAATGGAGTGTCTGTCCTGTACCATGGAATGTGTATCCTGTACCATGGAGTACACGTCCTGTACCATGGTGTGTGTGTCCTGTACCATGGAGTGTGTGTCCTGTACCATGGAATATGTGTCCTGTACCGTGGAATGCATTTCCTGTACCATGGAGTGTGTGTCCTGTACCACGGAATGCGAGTTAATGTACCATGGATTGTGTGTCCTGTACCATGGAAATCATTTCCTGTACCATGGAATGTGTGTCCTGTACCATAGAGTACACGTCCTGTACCATGGAGTGTGTGTCCTGTACCATGGAGTGTGTATCCTGTACCATGGAATGCATTTCCTGTACCATGGAGTGTGTGTCCAGTACCATGGAATGCATTTCCTGTACCACGGAATGTGTGTCCTGTACCATGGAATGCATTTCCTGTACTATGGAGTGCGTGTCCTGTACCATGGAGTACACGTCCTGTACCATGGAGTGTGTGTCCTGTACCATGGAGTGTGTGACTCTACCACGGAGTATGTGTCCTGTACCATGGAGTGCGTGTCTTGTACCATGGAGTGCACGTCCTGTACCATGGAGTGCGTATCCTGTACCATGGAGTGTGTGTCCTGTGCCATGGAGTGTGTGTCCTGTACCATGGAGTATGTGTCCTGTACCATGGAGTGTTTGTCCTGTACCATGGAGTGTGTGTCCTGCACCATGGAGTGTGTGTCCAGTACCATGGAGTGTGTGTCCTGTACCATGGAGTAGACGTCCTGCACCATGGAGTGAGTGTCCTGTACCATGGAGTGTGTGTCCTGTACCATGGAGTGCACGTCCTTTACCATGGAATGTGTGTACTGTACCATGGAGTGTTTATCCTGTACCATGGAGTACACGTCCTGTAACATGGAGTGAGTGTCCTGTACCATGGAGTGTGTGTCCTGTACCATGGAGTACACGTCCTGTACCATGGAGTGAGTGTCCTGTACAATGGGGTGCACGTCCTGTACCATGGAATGTGTATCCTGTACCATGGAGTGTGTGTCCTGTACCATGGAATGTGTGTCCTGTACCATGGAGTATGTGTCCTGTACCATGGAGTGTGTGTCCTGTACCATGGAGTGTGTGTCCTGTACCATGGAGTACACGTCCTGCACCATGGAGTGTGTGTCCTGTACCATGGAGTGTGTGTCCTGTCCCATGGAGTGCATGTCCTATACCATGGAATGTGTGTCCTGTACCATGGAGTGTGTGTCCTGTACCATGGAATGCATTTCATGGACCATGGAGTGTGTGTCCTGTACCATGGAGTGTGTGTCCTGTACCATGGGATGTGTATCCTGTACCATGCAGCGTGTGTCCTGTACCAGGGAGTGTGTGTCCTGTACCATGGAGTGTGTGTCCTGTACCATGGAGTACACGTCCTGTACCATGAAGTGAGTGTCCTGTACCATGGAGTGCACGTCCTGTACCATGGAATGTGTATCGTGTACCATGGAGTGTGTGTCCTGTACCATGGAGTGTGTGTCCTGTACCATGGAATGTGTGTCCTGTACCTTGGAGTGTGTGTCCTGTACCATGGAGTACACGTCCTGTACCATGGAGTATGTGTCCTATACCATGGAGTGTGTGTCCTGTACCATGGAGTGTGTGTCCTGTACCATGGAGTACACGTCCTGTACCATGGAGTGTGTGTCCTGTACCATGGAATGTGTGTCCTGTACCATGGAGTGTGTGTCCTGTACCATGGAGTACACGTCCTGTACCATGGAGTGTGTGTCTTGTACCATGGAGTATGAGTCCTGCACCATGGAGTGCATGTCCAGTACCATGGATTACACGTCCTGTACCATGGAGTGTGTGTCCTGTACCATGGAGTGTGTGTCCTGTACCACGGAATGCATTTCCTGTACCATTGAGTGTGTGTCCTGTACCATGGAAATCATTTCCTGTACCATGGAATGTGTGTCCTGTACCATAGAGTGCACGTCCTGTACCATGGAGTGTGTGTCCTGTACCATGGAGTGTGTATCCTGTACCATGGAATGCATTTCCTGTACCATGGAGTGTGTGTCCTGTACCATGCAATGCATTTCCTGTACCACGGAATGTGTGTCCTGTACCATGGAATGCATTTCCTGTACCATGGAGTGCGTGTCCTGTACCATGGAGTGCACGTCCTGTACCATGGAGTGCGTGTCCTGTACCATGGAGTTTGTGTCCTGTGCCATGGAGTGTGTGTCCTGTACCATGGAGTATGTGTCCTCTACCATGGAGAGTTTGTCCTGTACCATGGAGTGTGTGTCCTGCACCATGGAGTGTGTGTCCAGTACCATGGAGTGTGTGCCCTGTACCATGGAGTGTGTGTCCTGTACCATGGGGTGTGTGTCCTGTACCATGGAGTGTGTGTCCTGTACCATGGAGTGTGTGTCCTGTACCATGGAGTGTGTTTCCTGTACCATGGAGTGTGTGTCCTATACCATGGAGTAGACGTCCTGTACCATGGAGTGAGTGTCCTGTACCATGGAATGTGTATCCTGTACCATGGAATGTGTGACCTGTACCATGGAGTGTGTGTCCTGTACCATGGAGAGTGTGTCCTGTACCATGGAGTGCACGTCCTGTACCATGGAATGTGAGTACTGTACCATGGAGTGTGTGTCCTGTACCATGGAGTACACGTCCTGTACCATGGAGTGTGTGTCCTGTACCATGGAGTGTGTGTCCTGTACCATGGAGTACACGTCCTGTACCATGGAGTACACGTCCTGTACCATGGAGTGCATGTCCTATACCATGGAATCTGTGTCCTGTACCATGGAGTGTGTGTCCTGTACCATGGAATGCATTTCCTGTACCATGGAGTGTGTGTCCTGTAACATGGAGTTTGAGTCCTGTATCATGGAGTGTGTGTCCTGTACCATGGAATGTGTGTCCTGTACCATGGAGTGTGTGTCCTGTACAATAGAGTACACGTCCTGTACCATGGAGTGTGTGTCCTGTACCATGGAGTGCACGTCCTATACCATGAAATGTGTGTCCTATACCATGGAGTGTGTGTCCTGTACCATGGAATGCATTTCCTGTACCATGGAGTGCACGTCCTGTACGATGGAGTGTGTGTCCTGTACCATGGAGTACACGTCCTCTACCATGGAGTGTGTTTCCTGTACCATGGAGTGTGTGTCCTGTACCATGGAGTGTGTCTCCTGTATCATGGAATGTGTGTCCTGACCCATGGAGGGTGTGTCGTGTACCATGGAGTGTGTGTCCTGTACCATGGAGTGTGTGTCCTGTACCATGTAGTACACGTCCTGTACCATGGAATGTGTGTCCTGACCCATTGAGGGTGTGTCCTGTACCATGGAGTATGTGTCCTGTACCAGGGAGTGTGTGTCCTGTACCATGGAGTGTATGTCCTGTACCTTGGAATGTGTGTCCTGTTCCGTGGATTGTGTGTCCTGTACCATGGAGTATGTGTCCTGTACCACGGAGTGTGTGTCCTGTACCATGGAGTGTGTGTCCTGTACCATGGAATGTGTGTTCTGTACCATGGAGTGTGTGTCCTGTACCATGGAGTGTTTGTCCTGTACCATGGAGTACACGTCCTGTACCTTGGAGTGTGTGTCCTGTACCACGGAGTGCACGTCCTGTACCAGGGAGTGTGTGGCCTGTACCATGGAGTGTGTGTCCTGTACCATGGAGTACACGTTCTGTACCACGGAGTGTGTGTCCTGTACCATGGAGAGTGTGTCCTGTACCACGGAATGTGTGTCCTGTACCATGGAATGTGTGTCCTGTACCATGGAGTTTTTGTCCTGTACCATGGAATATGAGTCCTGTACCATGGAGTACACGTCCTGTACCATGGAGTACACGTCCTGTACCATGGAATGAGTGTCCTTAACCATGTAGTGCATGTCCTGTACCATGGAGTGCACGTCCTGTACCATGGAGTGTGTGTCCTGCACCATGAAGTGTGTGTCCTGTACCATGGAGTATGTGTCCGGTACCATGGAGTACACATCCTGTACCATGGAATGTGTATCCTTAACCATGTAGTGCATGTCCTGTACCATGGAGTGCACTTACTGTACCATGGAGTGTGTGTCCTGTACCATGGAGTGCGTGTCATGTACCATGGAAAATGTGTCCTGTACCATGGAGTGTGTGTCCTGTACCATGGAGTGTGTGTCCTGTACCATGGAGTGTGTGTCCTGTACCATGGAGTACACGTCCTGTACCATGGAGTGTGTGTCCTCTACCATGGAATGCATTTCCTGTACCATGGAGTGTGTGTCATGTACCATGGAATGCATTTCCTGTACCATGGAGTGTGTGTCCTGTACCATGGAGTACACGTCCTGTACCATGGAGTCTGTGTCCTGTACCATGGAGCGTGTGACCTCTACCATGGAGTATGTGTCCTGTACCATGGAGTGCGTGTCTTGTACCATGGAGTACACGTCCTGTACCATGGAGTGAGTGTCCTGTACCATGGATTGTGTGTCCTGTACCATGGAGTGTGTGTCCTGTACCATGGAGTGCACGTCCTGTACCATGGAATGTGTGTACTGTACCATGGAGTGTGTTTCCTGTACCATGGAGTGTGTGTCCTGTACCATGGAGTGTGTGTCCTGTACCATGGAGTGTGTGTCCTGTACCATGGAGTACACGTCCTGTACCATGGAGTGAGTGTCCTGTACCATGGATTGTGTGTCCTGTACCATGGAGTGTGTGTCCTGTACCATGGAGTGCACGTCCTGTACCAAGGAATGTGTGTACTGTACCATGGAGTGTGTTTCCTGTACCATGGAGTGTGTGTCCTGTACCATGGAGTGCATGTCCGGTACCATGGAATGTGTGTACTGTACCATGGAGTGTGTGTCCTGTACTATGGAGTACACGTCCTGTACCATGGAGTGTGTGTCCTGTACCATGGAGTGCATGTCCTATACCATGGAATGTGTGTCCTGTACCATGGAGTGTGTGTCCTGTACCATGGAATGCATTTCCTGTACCATGGAGTGGGTGTCCTGTACCATGGAGTGTGTGTCCTGTACCATGGAGTGTGTGTCCTGTACCATGGAGTACACGTCCTGTACCATGGAGTGTGTGTCCTGTACCATGGAGTGCATGTCCTATACCATGGAATGTGTGTCCTGTACCATGGAGTGTGTGTCCTGTACCATGGAATGCATATCCTGTACCATGGAGTGGGTGTCCTGTACCATGGAGTGTGTGTCCTGTACCATGGAGTGCACGTCCTGTACCATGGAATGTGTGTACTGTACCATGGAGTGTGTGTCCTATACCATGTTGTACATGTCCTGTACCATGGAGTGAGTGTCCTGTACCATGGAGTGCACGTCCTGTACCATGGAGTGTGTATCCTGTACCATGTAGTGTGTGTCCTGTACCATGGAATGTGTGTCCTGTACCATGGAGTATGTGTCCTGTACCATGGAGTGTGTGTCCTGTACCATGGAGTGTGTGTCCGTTACCATGGAGTACACGTCCTGTACCATGGAGTGAGTGTCCTGTTCCATGGAGTGTGTGTCCTGTACAATGGAGTGTGTGTCCTGTACCATGGAGTGCACGTCCTGTACCATGGAATATGTGTACTGTACCATGGAGTGTGTGTCCTGTACCATGGAGTACACGTCCTGTACCATGGAATGTGTATCCTGTACCATGGAATGTGTGACCTGTACCATGGAGTGTGTGTCCTGGACCATGGAGAGTGTGTCCTGTACCATGGAGTGCACGTCCTGTACCATGGAATGTGTGTCCTGTACCATGGAGTGTGTGTCCTGTACCATGGAGTTTGAGTCCTGTATCATGGAGTGTGTGTCCTGTACCATGGAATGTGTGTCCTGTACCATGGAGTGTGTGTCCTGTACCATGGAGTACACGTCCTGTACCATGGAGTGTGTGTCCTGTACCATGGAGTGCATGTCCTATACCATGGAATGTGTGTCCTGTACCATGGAGTGTGTGTCCTGTACCATGGAATGCATTTCCTGTACAATGGAGTGCACGTCCTGTACGATGGAGTGTGTGTCCTGTACCATGGAGTACACGTCCTCTACCATGGAGTGTGTTTCCTGTACCATGGAGTGTGTGTCCTGTACCTTGGAGTGTGTGTCCTGTACCATGGAGTGTGTCTCCTGTATCATGGAATGTGTGTCCTGACCCATGGAGGGTGTGTCCTGTACCATGGAGTGTGTGTCCTGTACAATGGAGTGTGTGTCCTGTACCATGCAGTACACGTCCTGTACCATGGAATGTGTGTCCTGACCCATGGAGGGTGTGTCCTGTACCATGGAGTATGTGTCCTGTACCAGGGAGTGTGTGTCCTGTACCATGGAGTGTGTGTCCTGTACCTTGGAATGTGTGTCCTGTTCCATGGAGTGTGTGTCCTGTACCACGGAGTATGTGTCCTGTACCACGGAGTGTGTGTCCTGTACCATGGAGTGTGTGTCCTGTATCATGGAATGTGTGTTCTGTACCATGGAGAGTGTGTCCTGTACCATGGAGTGTTTGTCCTGTACCATGGAGTACACGTCCTGTACCTTGGAGTGTGTGTCCTGTACCACGGAGTGCACGTCCTGTACCAGGGAGTGTGTGGCCTGTACCATGGAGTGTGTGTCCTGTACCATGGAGTACACGTCCTGTACCATGGAGTGTGTGTCCTGTACCATGGAGAGTGTGTCCTGTACCACGGAATGTGTGTCCTGTACCATGGAGTGTGTGTCCTGTACCATGGAGTTTTTGTCCTGTACCATGGAATATGAGTCCTGTACCAGGAGTACACGTCCTGTACCATGGAGTACACGTCCTGTACCATGGAATGTGTGTCCTTAACCATGTAGTGCATGTCCTGTACCATGGAGTGCACGTCCTGTACCATGGAGTGTGTGTCCTGCACCATGAAGTGTGTGTCCTGTACCATGGAGTATGTGTCCTGTACCATGGAGTACACATCCTGTACCATGGAATGTGTGTCCTTAACCATGTAGTGCATGTCCTGTACCATGGAGTGCACTTACTGTACCATGGAGTGTGTGTCCTGTACCATGGAGTGTGTGTCCTGTAGCATGGAAAATGTGTCCTGTACCATGGAGTGTGTGTCCTGTACCAAGGAGTGTGTGTCCTGTACCATGGAGTACACGTCCTGTACCATGGAGTGTGTGTCCTCTACCATGGAATGCATTTCCTGTACCATGGAGTGTGTGTCATGTACCATGGAATGCATTTCCTGTACCATGGAGTGTGTGTCCTGTACCATGGAGAGTGTGTCCTGTACCACGGAATGTGTGTCCTGTACCATGGAGTGTGTGTCCTGTACCATGGAGTTTTTGTCCTGTACCATGGAGTACACGTCCTGTACCATGGAGTGAGTGTCCTGTACCATGGAGTGCACGTCCTGTACCATGGAATGTGTCCTGTACCATGGAGTGTGTGTCCTGTACCATGAAGTACACATCCTGTACCATGGAGTGAGTGTCCTGAACCATGGGAGTGTGTGTCCTGTACCATGGAGTGTGTGTCCTGTACCATGGAGTGCACGTCCTGTACCATGGAGTGAGTGTCCTGTACCATGGAGTGCACGTCCTGTACCATGGAATGTGTATCCTGTACCATGGAGTGTGTGTCCTGTACCATGGAGTGCGTGTCTTGTACCATGGAGTGCACTTCCTGTACCATGGAGTGCGTGTCCTGTGCCATGGAGTGTGTGTCCTGTACCATGGAGTATGTGTCCTGTACCATGGAGTACACATCCTGTACCATGGAATGTCTGTCCTTAACCATGTAGTGCATGTCCTGTACCATGGAGTGCACTTACTGTACCATGGAGTGTGTGTCCTGTACCATGGAGTGTGTGTCCTGTACCATGGAAAATGTGTCCTGTACCATGGAGTGTGTGTCCTGTACCAAGGAGTGTGTGTCCTGTACCATGGAGTACATGTCCTGTACCATGGAGTGTGTGTCCTCTACCATGGAATGCATTTCCTGTACCATGGAGTGTGTGTCATGTACCATGGAATGCATTTCCTGTACCATGGAGTGTGTGTCCTGTACCATGGAGAGTGTGTCCTGTACCACGGAATGTGTGTCCTGTACCATGGAGTACACGTCCTGTACCATGGAGTGAGTGTCCTGTACCATGAAGTGCACGTCCTGTACCATGGAATGTGTCCTGTACCATGGAGTGTGTGTCCTGTACCATGGAGTACACGTCCTGTACCATGGAGTGAGTGTCCTGAACCATGGAGTGTGTGTCCTGTACCATGGAGTGTGTGTCCTGTACCATGGAGTGCACGTCCTGTACCATGGAGTGAGTGTCCTGTACCATGGAGTGCACGTCCTGTACCATGGAATGTGTATCCTGTACCATGGAGTGTGTGTCCTGTACCATGGAGTGCGTGTCTTGTACCATGGAGTGCACGTCCTGTACCATGGAGTGCGTGTCCTGTGCCATGGAGTGTGTGTCCTGTAAGATGGAGTAAGTGTCATGTACCATGGAGTGTGTGTCCTGTACCATGGAGTGTGTGTCCTGTACCATGGAGTATGTGTCCTGTACCATGGAGTACACGTCCTGTACCATGGAGTGAGTGTCCTGTACCATGGATTGTGTGTCCTGTACCATGGAGTGTGTGTCCTGTACCTTGGAGTGTGTGTCCTGTACCATGGAGTGTGTCTCCTGTATCATGGAATGTGTGTCCTGACCCATGGAGGGTGTGTCCTGTACCATGGAGTGTGTGTCCTGTGTCATGATATTCAAACACACACATCATGATGGACACACTAACAGGCAAATCAGAGTACACAACACCACAACCAATCACAGACAAGAACACCAACCACATAAAAAGCACGAGCACGACACCTGGAGGTCAGTAGGTCTGGGGAGAAGGAAGCATGAAAGAGCTGTTGAAACACCACAAGCAGGGAGCCCCCCACGTGCAGAGTGCAAAGACCAAGTTGTAAATAGCAAGTTTAAATAAACAAGTGTTGTACCATATGCAACTGTGTTGGCTCTTCTGTGTGTTAGAACACCCAACACCACATGGTACAGGAGTGGATCGATACCTGCCTACCAACCTGCCATTCTGGACATGGACCACACCGGCAAACCGCAGCCGATGCAAGTCACGGGGAACCTAGGCACCAACTGGAAGCTCTACAGGCAGCGATTTGACCTGTACATCCGTGCCACCGAAAAACAGAATGTCTCGGATGATTCGAAGATTGCAATGCTCCTCTTCTACGCAGGCCCCCACCCAAATGATGTCTTTAATTCACTGGTGTTCGAGGAAGGCGAAAACCAGGCCAAATATGACACGGTCATCCTCAAAATGGACCAGCACTTTCAAACTGAAGTAAACGAAACTTTCGAAAGATACATCTTTCAGCAACGCCTGCAAGGTAAGGAGGAGCTTTTTCAACCCTTTTTGACGCACCTCCGGATTCTAGCGCAGTCCTGCGGTTACGGCACCACCACAGAGTCCATGATCAGGGACCAGATTGTTTTTGGCGTTGCCTCCAGTGGCCTACGCCAGCAGCTTCTTAAAATAAAGAGCCTCACCTTAGCGTCTGCTGTGGAAGCCTGTGTCCTCCATGAAAATGCGACCTGCCGTTTTGCCCGATTTCAGGCGTCCGAGTTGGCACGGAGGGGGTCCCCAGCCGTCGAATCGGCAAGCCAGGCCGCCCACGACGTTGAACGCATCCAGGCCGTCGATTTCTTCCCGCCCCACGGCCCGGACGACAGCGGCCGCTTCCCGCGCTTTTCGCGGTCTCCCGCGCAGGTGCGCGCCAAGAATAACGGCCACAACGAGGGACGCACTGCGCAGGCGCGCCCACCGCAAGATCGCACTGCGCATGCGCAGTGGCGCAACGAACGCCGTGACGTCATGACGTGCAGCAAGTGTGGAGGTCTACACTTAAAAGGGCAATGTCCTGCAAAATACCAACAGTGCAACAGATGTGCCATGATAGGCCACTACGCAGCCCGCTGTCGTGCGGCTCAACCCATGGATCCGGCGCATCCTCGACAACCTCGCACACGAGTCAGGACCGTCCAGCCCACGCATCAAGACTTCCAGTTAAGTGATGCAGATGACCAGGATGACTTCAGAGTTGCCGTCATTGATGTCAACAAGGTCAATGCCATCAATCCAGACGATGAGTGGTGTGCCACCCTGACGGTCAACCGATCGCGCGTCGCCTTCCGTCTGGACACCGGCGCATCCGCCAACCTGATTGCTTACTCTGCAGTCCAGGCCATGAAGGTCAAACCACTCATCACACCATCCCGGCTTAAGATGGTTGACTATAACGGGAACGTTATCCCGTCCGTAGGATCTTGCCAGCTACAGGTGACTCACAAGAGGTACACGGCCACACTCCCCTTCGAAGTTGTGGGCTCATCAAAGGACTCGTTACTGGGCGCACAAGCGTGTAAGGTCCTTCACCTGGTACAGCGCATCATGTCTCTCTCTCCAGATGAGATATCCGACTTCCCGGATGCTGAGTTCCACGCGAATCTCCATTCCCTCCTCGCTCACAACCAGGAGGTTTTTGAAGGCATGGGGACATTGCCACACACGTACAAGATTCGACTCAGACCGGACGCCATCCCTGTCGTTCACGCACCTCGCAGGGTTCCTGCGCCTCTCAAAGACCGCCTCAAGGCACAACTGCAGATTCTTCAGGACCAAGGGGTCCTATCCAAGGTCACGGAGCCCACGCCATGGGTCAGCTCCATGGTCTGTGTAAAGAAGCCCTCTGGCGAGCTCCGTATATGTATAGATCCAAAAGATCTGAACAACAACATCATGCGGGAACACTATCCCATCCCAAAACGAGAAGACCTCACCAGCGAGATGGCGCGAGCCAACATATTCACTAAATTGGATGCGTCCAAAGGATTCTGGCAGATCCAACTGGACCCGGCCAGCCGAAGACTATGCACATTCAACACCCCTTTTGGCAGATTCTGCTACAACCGGATGCCATTCGGCATCATTTCGGCATCTGAAGTATTCCACCGCATTATGGAGCAGATGATGGAAGGCATCGAAGGGGTACGTGTATATGTGGACGATATCATCATTTGGTCCACCACTCCGCAGGAACACATGCATCGTCTTCGACGTGTCTTCACCCGCATACGGCAAAATGGCCTGCGTCTCAACCGTGCGAAGTGTGCTTTCGGCCAGACGGAGCTGAAATTCCTCGGGGACCACATCTCAAGGTCCGGGGTCCGTCCCGATGCAGACAAGGTTAGCGCCATCACAGCCATGCCACGACCGGCTGACAAGAAGGCTGTCTTAAGATTCCTGGGCATGGTCAACTTCCTTGGGAAGTTCATTCCCAACCTGGCTTCTCATACAACAAACATGCGCCATCTCGTAAAAAAATCGACGGAATTCAACTGGCACCAGTCGCATCAGCAGGAATGGGAGGAGCTCAAGCACAAACTGGTCACGGCACCAGTGCTGGCCTTCTTTGACGCGACTCGCCCTACAAAGATCTCAACAGACGCCAGCCAATCTGGTATTGGAGCGGTACTCCTGCAAAAAGACAGCACGTCATCATGGGCCCCGGTTGCGTATGCCTCACGAGCCATGACCCCTACCGAACAGCGCTACGCGCAAATCGAAAAAGAATGCCTGGGCTTGTTAACTGGACTGGACAAGTTCCACGACTATGTGTATGGCCTGCCACGATTCACGGTCGAAACTGACCACCGCCCCCTGGTCAACATCATTAACAAAGACCTGAACGACATGACTCCTCGCCTCCAGCGCATCTTACTCAAACTCAGGAGGTACGATTTTGAACTGATCTACACTCCGGGGAAGGAACTCATAGTGGCGGACACTCTTTCCCGAGCAGTGAGCACACCACCAGATGCGGAGGGGTTCGTGCGTCAAATTGAGGCACACGTGACTCTGACAGCAGCAAATATGCCAGCTGATGATCCTTGTCTGGCCCACATACGCGCAGAGACGGCGACTGACCCTCTGCTGCAGCGAGTGATGCGCCACATGATGGAAGGGTGGCTAAAAGGGCAGTGCCCCCAGTTTTACAATGTGCGAGATGATCTCACCAATATAGACGGGGTCCTTATGAAATCGCATAGGATCGTCATTCCACACAGTGTGCGCCAGATGATTCTTCGTCAACTACACGAAGGCCACTTGGGTGTCGAAAAATGCAGACGAAGGGCCCGGGCGGCGGTATATTGGCCGGGTATTAATGAAGACATAGCCAACATGGTGCTCAACTGCACAACCTGTCAGAGGTTTCAGCCGGCGCAACCTCCGGAAACACTTCTACCACACGAGATGGTGACGTCCCCCTGGGCGAAGGTGGGTGTTGACCTATTTCACGCGCTCGGCAGAGATTACATTGTTATTATAGACTACTTCTCAAACTACCCGGAAGTCATGCCTCTCCATGATCTGACGTCGTCCGCAGTCATTGGGGCCTGCAAGGAAACGTTTGCTCGCCATGGCATTCCAAGGACTGTCATGTCAGACAATGGACCTTGTTTTGCCAGCCGTGAATGGTCGTCCTTTGCCGCAGCATATGGTTTCACTCATGTGACATCCAGCCCTCTGCATCCACAATCGAACGGGAAGGCTGAAAAGGGTGTCCACATCGCAAAGCGGCTCCTGTGCAAGGCGGCTGATGCCGGATCGGACTTTAACCTTGCCTTGCTGGCCTATCGATCGGCCCCGTTATCCACGGGCCTCTCGCCAGCGCAGCTACTAATGGGTCGCTCCCTCAGGACGACGGTACCTTCCGTCCTGGCACCGACAACAGACCATGAGGCGGTTCTTCGGGACATGCAACTGCAGCGTGATCGCCAGAAAGGTCGGTACGACACACGAGCGACGGACCTGCCCCCCCTGTCCTCCGGAGACAAAGTACGCGTCCATCAACCGTATGGTGGCTGGTCAGCACCGGCCGAAGTCCTCCGACAAGTGGCTCCCCGCTCGTTCCTGGTTCGCATGCCGGATGGTTCCGTGCGTCGCCGCAATCGGCGCGCCCTTCGCCGACTTCCACGTTCACAGCCACACAACACGCCAGATCCTCAACAGGCTTCCGAGGATGACTTTGTGGAGCTGCCGCACATCACGCCCTTTCCATCGCCACCCATGGCCATGCCTGCACAGCAGCCGGTGGTTCTTGATCCACCCTTAAGGCGGTCAACCCGAATTCGTCGCAAACCCATTAGAATGGACTTATAATACAGTTCATATGTTTAATAAGTTGGACAATTTTACATGATAACCTGTTGTTGTTTATCGTTCCAGATGTCGTCTGACTGGACAACTGTTCAAAATTTTTTTTCTTCTTCTCTCGTTCGCATTTCTGTTATGTTATGGTACAACTGGATTCATGTGACGCACTCGACATCGCCCCATGTACATAGTTCCGTCATAGACACATGCTGCACACGACACACACACACTCTTAGATGCACTCACGTCACGATCATATTTATTACCACGTAGGCACATATCTTTGTAAAAAGGGGGGATGTCATGATATTCAAACACACACATCATGATGGACACACTAACAGGCAAATCAGAGTACACAACACCACAACCAATCACAGACAAGAACACCAACCACATAAAAAGCACGAGCACGACACCTGGAGGTCAGTAGGTCTGGGGAGAAGGAAGCATGAAAGAGCTGTTGAAACACCACAAGCAGGGAGCCCCCCACGTGCAGAGTGCAAAGACCAAGTTGTAAATAGCAAGTTTAAATAAACAAGTGTTGTACCATATGCAACTGTGTTGGCTCTTCTGTGTGTTAGAACACCCAACACCACATCCTGTACAATGGAGTGTGTGTCCTGTACCATGCAGTACACGTCCTGCACCATGGAATGTGTGTCCTGACCCATGGAGGGTGTGTCCTGTACCATGGAGTATGTGTCCTGTACCAGGGAGTGTGTGTCCTGTACCATGGAGTGTGTGTCCTGTACCTTGGAATGTGTGTCCTGTTCCATGGAGTGTGTGTCCTGTACCACGGAGTATGTGTCCTGGACCACGGAGTGTGTGTCCTGTACCATGGAGTGTGTGTCCTGTATCATGGAATGTGTGTTCTGTACCATGGAGAGTGTGTCCTGTACCATGGAGTGTTTGTCCTGTACCATGGAGTACACGTCCTGTACCTTGGAGTGTGTGTCCTGTACCACGGAGTGCACGTCCTGTACCAGGGAGTGTGTGGCCTGTACCATGGAGTGTGTGTCCTGTACCATGGAGTACACGTCCTGTACCATGGAGTGTGTGTCCTGTACCATGGAGAGTGTGTCCTGTACCACGGAATGTGTGTCCTGTACCATGGAGTGTGTGTCCTGTACCATGGAGTTTTTGTCCTGTACCATGGAATATGAGTCCTGTACCAGGAGTACACGTCCTGTACCATGGAGTACACGTCCTGTACCATGGAATGTGTGTCCTTAACCATGTAGTGCATGTCCTGTACCATGGAGTGCACGTCCTGTACCATGGAGTGTGTGTCCTGCACCATGAAGTGTGTGTCCTGTACCATGGAGTATGTGTCCTGTACCATGGAGTACACATCCTGTACCATGGAATGTGTGTCCTTAACCATGTAGTGCATGTCCTGTACCATGGAGTGCACTTACTGTACCATGGAGTGTGTGTCCTGCACCATGGAGTGTGTGTCCTGTACCATGGAAAATGTGTCCTGTACCATGGAGTGTGTGTCCTGTACCAAGGAGTGTGTGTCCTGTACCATGGAGTACACGTCCTGTACCATGGAGTGTGTGTCCTCTACCATGGAATGCATTTCCTGTACCATGGAGTGTGTGTCATGTACCATGGAATGCATTTCCTGTACCATGGAGTGTGTGTCCTGTACCATGGAGAGTGTGTCCTGTACCACGGAATGTGTGTCCTGTACCATGGAGTGTGTGTCCTGTACCATGGAGTTTTTGTCCTGTACCATGGAGTACACGTCCTGTACCATGGAGTGAGTGTCCTGTACCATGGAGTGCACGTCCTGTACCATGGAATGTGTCCTGTACCATGGAGTGTGTGTCCTGTACCATGGAGTACACATCCTGTACCATGGAGTGAGTGTCCTGAACCATGGAGTGTGTGTCCTGTACCATGGAGTGTGTGTCCTGTACCATGGAGTGCACGTCCTGTACCATGGAGTGAGTGTCCTGTACCATGGAGTGCACGTCCTGTACCATGGAATGTGTATCCTGTACCATGGAGTGTGTGTCCTGTACCATGGAGTGCGTGTCTTGTACCATGGAGTGCACGTCCTGTACCATGGAGTGCGTGTCCTGTGCCATGGAGTGTGTGTCCTGTACCATGGAATGTGTGTCCTGTACCATGGAGTTTTTGTCCTGTACCATGGAATATGAGTCCTGTACCATGAGTACACGTCCTGTACCATGGAGTACACGTCCTGTACCATGGAATGTGTGTCCTTAACCATGTAGTGCATGTCCTGTACCATGGAGTGCACGTCCTGTACCATGGAGTGTGTGTCCTGCACCATGAAGTGTGTGTCCTGTACCATGGAGTATGTGTCCTGTACCATGGAGTACACATCCTGTACCATGGAATGTGTGTCCTTAACCATGTAGTGCATGTCCTGTACCATGGAGTGCACTTACTGTACCATGGAGTGTGTGTCCTGTACCATGGAGTGTGTGTCCTGTACCATGGAAAATGTGTCCTGTACCATGGAGTGTGTGTCCTGTACCAAGGAGTGTGTGTCCTGTACCATGGAGTACATGTCCTGTACCATGGAGTGTGTGTCCTCTACCATGGAATGCATTTCCTGTACCATGGAGTGTGTGTCATGTACCATGGAATGCATTTCCTGTACCATGGAATGTGTGTCCTGTACCATGGAATGCATTTCCTGTACCATGGAGTGCATGTCCTATACCATGGAATGTGTGTCCTGTACCATGGAGAGTGTGTCCTGTACCACGGAATGTGTGTCCTGTACCATGGAGTACACGTCCTGTACCATGGAATGAGTGTCCTGTACCATGAAGTGCACGTCCTGTACCATGGAATGTGTCCTGTACCATGGAGTGTGTGTCCTGTACCATGGAGTACACGTCCTGTACCATGGAGTGAGTGTCCTGAACCATGGAGTGTGTGTCCTGTACCATGGAGTGTGTGTCCTGTACCATGGAGTGCACGTCCTGTACCATGGAGTGAGTGTCCTGTACCATGGAGTGCACGTCCTGTACCATGGAATGTGTATCCTGTACCATGGAGTGTGTGTCCTGTACCATGGAGTGCGTGTCTTGTACCATGGAGTGCACGTCCTGTACCATGGAGTGCGTGTCCTGTGCCATGGAGTGTGTGTCCTGTAAGATGGAGTAAGTGTCATGTACCATGGAGTGTGTGTCCTGTACCATGGAGTGTGTGTCCTGTACCATGGAGTATGTGTCCTGTACCATGGAGTACACGTCCTGTACCATGGAGTGAGTGTCCTGTACCATGGATTGTGTGTCCTGTACCATGGAGTGTGTGTCCTGTACCATGGAGTGCACGTCCTGTACCATGGAATGTGTGTACAGTACCATGGAGTGTGTGTCCTGTACCATGGAGTGTGTGTCCTGTACCATGGAGTGCATGTCCGGTACCATGGAATGTGTGTACTGTACCATGGAGTGTGTGTCCTGTACTATGGAGTACACGTCCTGTACCATGGAGTTTGTGTCCTGTACCATGGAGTGTGTGTCCTGTACCATGGAGTACACGTCCTGTACCATGGAGTGTGTGTCCTGTACCATGGATTGCATGTCCTATACCATGGAATGTGTGTCCTGTACCATGGAGTGTGTGTCCTGTACCATGGAATGCATTTCCTGTACCATGGAGTGGGTGTCCTGTACCATGGAGTGTGTGTCCTGTACCATGGAGTGCACGTCCTGTACCATGGAATGTGTGTACTGTACCATGGAGTGTGTGTCCTGTACCATGGAGTACACGTCCTGTACCATGGAGTGAGTGTCCTGTACCATGGAGTGCACGTCCTGTACCATGGAGTGTGTATCCTGTACCATGGAGTGTGTGTCCTGTAACATGGAATGTGTGTCCTGTACCATGGAGTATGTGTCCTGTACCATGGAGTGTGTGTCCTGTACCATGGAGTGTGTGTCCGGTACCATGGAGTACATGTCCTGTACCATGGAGTGAGTGTCCTGTACCATGGAGTGTGTGTCCTGTACCATGGAGTGTGTGTCTTGTACCATGGAGTGCACGTCCTGTACCATGGAATATGTGTACTGTCCCATGGAGTGTGTGTCCTGTACCATGGAGTACACGTCCTGTACCATGGAATGTGTATCCTGTACCATGGAATGTGTGACCTGTACCATGGAGTGTGTGTCCTGGACCATGGAGAGTGTGTCCTGTACCATGGAGTGCACGTCCTGTACCATGGAATGTGTGTCCTGTACCATGGAGTGTGTGTCCTGTACCATGGAGTTTGAGTCCTGTATCATGGAGTGTGTGTCCTATACCATGGAATGTGTGTCCTGTACCATGGAGTGTGTGTCCTGTGCCATGGAGTACACGTCCTGTACCATGGAGTGTGTGTCCTGTACCATGGAGTGCATGTCCTATACCATGGAATGTGTGTCCTGTACCATGGAGTGTGTGTCCTGTACCATGGAATGCATTTCCTGTACAATGGAGTGCACGTCCTGTACGATGGAGTGTGTGTCCTGTACCATGGAGTACACGTCCTCTACCATGGAGTGTGTTTCCTGTACCATGGAGTGTGTGTCCTGTACCTTGGAGTGTGTGTCCAGTACCATGGAGTGTGTCTCCTGTATCATGGAATGTGTGTCCTGACCCATGGAGGGTGTGTCCTGTACCATGGAGTGTGTGTCCTGCACCATGGAGTGTGTGTCCTGTACCATGCAGTACACGTCCTGTACCATGGAATGTGTGTCCTGACCCATGGAGGGTGTGTCCTGTACCATGGAGTATGTGTCCTGTACCAGGGAGTGTGTGTCCTGTACCATGGAGTGTGTGTCCTGTACCTTGGAATGTGTGTCCTGTTCCATGGAGTGTGTGTCCTGTACCATGGAGTATGTGTCCTGTACCACGGAGTGTGTGTCCTGTACCATGGAGTGTGTGTCCTGTATCATGGAATGTGTGTTCTGTACCATGGAGTGTGTGTCCTGTAACATGGAGTGTTTGTCCTGTACCATGGAGTACACGTCCTGTACCTTGGAGTGTGTGTCCTGTACCACGGAGTGCACGTCCTGTACCAGGGAGTGTGTGGCCTGTACCATGGAGTGTGTGTCCTGTACCATGGAGTACACGTCCTGTACCATGGAGTGTGTGTCCTGTACCATGGAGAGTGTGTCCTGTACCACGGAATGTGTGTCCTGTACAATGGAGTGTGTGTCCTGTACCATGGAGTTTTTGTCCTGTACCATGGAATATGAGTCCTGTACCAGGAGTACAAGTCCTGTACCATGGAGTACACGTCCTGTACCATGGAATGTGTGTCCTTAACCATGAAGTGTGTGTCCTGCACCATGGAGTATGTGTCCTGTACCATGGAGTACACATCCTGTACCATGGAATGTGTGTCCTTAACCATGTAGTGCATGTCCTGTACCATGGAGTGCACTTACTGTACCATGGAGTGTGTGTCCTGTACCATGGAGTTTGTGTCCTGTACCTTGGAGTGTGTGTCCTGTACCATGGAGTGTGTGTCCTGTACCATGGAGTACACGTCCTGTACCATGGAGTGTGTGTCCTCTACCAAGGAATGTATTTCCTGTTCCATGGAGTGTGTGCCATGTACCATGGAATGCATTTCCTGTACCATGGAGTGTGTATCCTGTACCATGGAGTGTGTGTCCTGTACCATGGAATGTGTGTCCTGTACCATGGAGTATGTGTCCTGTACCATGGAGTGTGTGTCCTGTACCATGGAGTGTGTGTCCGGTACCATGGAGTACACGTCCTGTACCATGGAGTGAGTGTCCTGTACCATGGAGTGTGTGTCCTGTACCATGGAGTATGTGTCCTGTACCATGGAGTACACATCCTGTACCATGGAATGTGTGTCCTTAACCATGTAGTGCATGTCCTGTACCATGGAGTGCACTTACTGTACCATGGAGTGTGTGTCCTGTACCATGGAGTGTGTGTCCTGTACCATGGAAAATGTGTCCTGTACCATGGAGTGTGTGTCCTGTACCAAGGAGTGTGTGTCCTGTACCATGGAGTACATGTCCTGTACCATGGAGTGTGTGTCCTCTACCATGGAATGCATTTCCTGTACCATGGAGTGTGTGTCATGTACCATGGAATGCATTTCCTGTACCATGGAATGTGTGTCCTGTACCATGGAATGCATTTCCTGTACCATGGAGTGCATGTCCTATACCATGGAATGTGTGTCCTGTACCATGGAGAGTGTGTCCTGTACCACGGAATGTGTGTCCTGTACCATGGAGTACACGTCCTGTACCATGGAATGAGTGTCCTGTACCATGAAGTGCACGTCCTGTACCATGGAATGTGTCCTGTACCATGGAGTGTGTGTCCTGTACCATGGAGTACACGTCCTGTACCATGGAGTGAGTGTCCTGAACCATGGAGTGTGTGTCCTGTACCATGGAGTGTGTGTCCTGTACCATGGAGTGCACGTCCTGTACCATGGAGTGAGTGTCCTGTACCATGGAGTGCACGTCCTGTACCATGGAATGTGTATCCTGTACCATGGAGTGTGTGTCCTGTACCATGGAGTGCGTGTCTTGTACCATGGAGTGCACGTCCTGTACCATGGAGTGCGTGTCCTGTGCCATGGAGTGTGTGTCCTGTAAGATGGAGTAAGTGTCATGTACCATGGAGTGTGTGTCCTGTACCATGGAGTGTGTGTCCTGTACCATGGAGTATGTGTCCTGTACCATGGAGTACACGTCCTGTACCATGGAGTGAGTGTCCTGTACCATGGATTGTGTGTCCTGTACCATGGAGTGTGTGTCCTGTACCATGGAGTGCACGTCCTGTACCATGGAATGTGTGTACAGTACCATGGAGTGTGTGTCCTGTACCATGGAGTGTGTGTCCTGTACCATGGAGTGCATGTCCGGTACCATGGAATGTGTGTACTGTACCATGGAGTGTGTGTCCTGTACTATGGAGTACACGTCCTGTACCATGGAGTTTGTGTCCTGTACCATGGAGTGTGTGTCCTGTACCATGGAGTACACGTCCTGTACCATGGAGTGTGTGTCCTGTACCATGGATTGCATGTCCTATACCATGGAATGTGTGTCCTGTACCATGGAGTGTGTGTCCTGTACCATGGAATGCATTTCCTGTACCATGGAGTGGGTGTCCTGTACCATGGAGTGTGTGTCCTGTACCATGGAGTGCACGTCCTGTACCATGGAATGTGTGTACTGTACCATGGAGTGTGTGTCCTGTACCATGGAGTACACGTCCTGTACCATGGAGTGAGTGTCCTGTACCATGGAGTGCACGTCCTGTACCATGGAGTGTGTATCCTGTACCATGGAGTGTGTGTCCTGTAACATGGAATGTGTGTCCTGTACCATGGAGTATGTGTCCTGTACCATGGAGTGTGTGTCCTGTACCATGGAGTGTGTGTCCGGTACCATGGAGTACATGTCCTGTACCATGGAGTGAGTGTCCTGTACCATGGAGTGTGTGTCCTGTACCATGGAGTGTGTGTCTTGTACCATGGAGTGCACGTCCTGTACCATGGAATATGTGTACTGTCCCATGGAGTGTGTGTCCTGTACCATGGAGTACACGTCCTGTACCATGGAATGTGTATCCTGTACCATGGAATGTGTGACCTGTACCATGGAGTGTGTGTCCTGGACCATGGAGAGTGTGTCCTGTACCATGGAGTGCACGTCCTGTACCATGGAATGTGTGTCCTGTACCATGGAGTGTGTGTCCTGTACCATGGAGTTTGAGTCCTGTATCATGGAGTGTGTGTCCTATACCATGGAATGTGTGTCCTGTACCATGGAGTGTGTGTCCTGTGCCATGGAGTACACGTCCTGTACCATGGAGTGTGTGTCCTGTACCATGGAGTGCATGTCCTATACCATGGAATGTGTGTCCTGTACCATGGAGTGTGTGTCCTGTACCATGGAATGCATTTCCTGTACAATGGAGTGCACGTCCTGTACGATGGAGTGTGTGTCCTGTACCATGGAGTACACGTCCTCTACCATGGAGTGTGTTTCCTGTACCATGGAGTGTGTGTCCTGTACCTTGGAGTGTGTGTCCAGTACCATGGAGTGTGTCTCCTGTATCATGGAATGTGTGTCCTGACCCATGGAGGGTGTGTCCTGTACCATGGAGTGTGTGTCCTGCACCATGGAGTGTGTGTCCTGTACCATGCAGTACACGTCCTGTACCATGGAATGTGTGTCCTGACCCATGGAGGGTGTGTCCTGTACCATGGAGTATGTGTCCTGTACCAGGGAGTGTGTGTCCTGTACCATGGAGTGTGTGTCCTGTACCTTGGAATGTGTGTCCTGTTCCATGGAGTGTGTGTCCTGTACCATGGAGTATGTGTCCTGTACCACGGAGTGTGTGTCCTGTACCATGGAGTGTGTGTCCTGTATCATGGAATGTGTGTTCTGTACCATGGAGTGTGTGTCCTGTAACATGGAGTGTTTGTCCTGTACCATGGAGTACACGTCCTGTACCTTGGAGTGTGTGTCCTGTACCACGGAGTGCACGTCCTGTACCAGGGAGTGTGTGGCCTGTACCATGGAGTGTGTGTCCTGTACCATGGAGTACACGTCCTGTACCATGGAGTGTGTGTCCTGTACCATGGAGAGTGTGTCCTGTACCACGGAATGTGTGTCCTGTACAATGGAGTGTGTGTCCTGTACCATGGAGTTTTTGTCCTGTACCATGGAATATGAGTCCTGTACCAGGAGTACAAGTCCTGTACCATGGAGTACACGTCCTGTACCATGGAATGTGTGTCCTTAACCATGAAGTGTGTGTCCTGCACCATGGAGTATGTGTCCTGTACCATGGAGTACACATCCTGTACCATGGAATGTGTGTCCTTAACCATGTAGTGCATGTCCTGTACCATGGAGTGCACTTACTGTACCATGGAGTGTGTGTCCTGTACCATGGAGTTTGTGTCCTGTACCTTGGAGTGTGTGTCCTGTACCATGGAGTGTGTGTCCTGTACCATGGAGTACACGTCCTGTACCATGGAGTGTGTGTCCTCTACCAAGGAATGTATTTCCTGTTCCATGGAGTGTGTGCCATGTACCATGGAATGCATTTCCTGTACCATGGAGTGTGTATCCTGTACCATGGAGTGTGTGTCCTGTACCATGGAATGTGTGTCCTGTACCATGGAGTATGTGTCCTGTACCATGGAGTGTGTGTCCTGTACCATGGAGTGTGTGTCCGGTACCATGGAGTACACGTCCTGTACCATGGAGTGAGTGTCCTGTACCATGGAGTGTGTGTCCTGTACCATGGAGTGTGTGTCCTGTACCATGGAGTGCACGTCCTGTACCATGGAATATGTGTACTGTCCCATGGAGTGTGTGTCCTGTACCATGGAGTACACGTCCTGTACCATGGAATGTGTATCCTGTACCATGGAATGTGTGACCTGTACCATGGAGTGTGTGTCCTGGACCATGGAGAGTGTGTCCTGTACCATGGAGTGCACGTCCTGTACCATGGAATGTGTGTCCTGTACCATGGAGTGTGTGTCCTGTACCATGGAGTTTGAGTCCTGTATCATGGAGTGTGTGTCCTGTACCATGGAATGTGTGTCCTGTACCATGGAGTGTGTGTCCTGTGCCATGGAGTACACGTCCTGTACCATGGAGTGTGTGTCCTGTACCATGGAGTGCATGTCCTATACCATGGAATGTGTGTCCTGTACCATGGAGTGTGTGTCCTGTACCATGGAATGCATTTCCTGTACAATGGAGTGCACGTCCTGTACGATGGAGTGTGTGTCCTGTACCATGGAGTACACGTCCTCTACCATGGAGTGTGTTTCCTGTACCATGGAGTGTGTGTCCTGTACCTTGGAGTGTGTGTCCAGTACCATGGAGTGTGTCTCCTGTATCATGGAATGTGTGTCCTGACCCATGGAGGGTGTGTCCTGTACCATGGAGTGTGTGTCCTGTACCATGGAGTGTGTGTCCTGTACCATGCAGTACACGTCCTGTACCATGGAATGTGTGTCCTGACCCATGGAGGGTGTGTCCTGTACCATGGAGTGTGTGTCCTGTACCAGGGAGTGTGTGTCCTGTACCATGGAGTGTGTGTCCTGTACCTTGGAATGTGTGTCCTGTTCCATGGAGTGTGTGTCCTGTACCATGGAGTATGTGTCCTGTACCACGGAGTGTGTGTCCTGTACCATGGAGTGTGTGTCCTGTATCATGGAATGTGTGTTCTGTACCATGGAGTGTGTGTCCTGTAACATGGAGTGTTTGTCCTGTACCATGGAGTACACGTCCTGTACCTTGGAGTGTGTGTCCTGT
The DNA here is from genome assembly GCF_047496885.1 of Scyliorhinus torazame. Taxonomy (NCBI): domain Eukaryota; kingdom Metazoa; phylum Chordata; class Chondrichthyes; order Carcharhiniformes; family Scyliorhinidae; genus Scyliorhinus; species Scyliorhinus torazame. Next base: position 57,245,395 of record NC_092727.1, read on the forward strand.
ACCACGGAGTGCACGTCCTGTACCAGGGAGTGTGTGGCCTGTACCATGGAGTGTGTGTCCTGTACCATGGAGTACACGTCCTGTACCATGGAGTGTGTGTCCTGTACCATGGAGAGTGTGTCCTGTACCACGGAATGTGTGTCCTGTACAATGGAGTGTGTGTCCTGTACCATGGAGTTTTTGTCCTGTACCATGGAATATGAGTCCTGTACCAGGAGTACAAGTCCTGTACCATGGAGTACACGTCCTGTACCATGGAATGTGTGTCCTTAACCATGTAGTGCATGTCCTGTACCATGGAGTGCACGTCCTGTACCATGGAGTGTGTGTCCTGCACCATGAAGTGTGTGTCCTGCACCATGGAGTATGTGTCCTGTACCATGGAGTACACATCCTGTACCATGGAATGTGTGTCCTTAACCATGTAGTGCATGTCCTGTACCATGGAGTGCACTTACTGTACCATGGAGTGTGTGTCCTGTACCATGGAGTTTGTGTCCTGTACCATGGAGTGTGTGTCCTGTACCATGGAGTGTGTGTCCTGTACCATGGAGTACACGTCCTGTACCATGGAGTGTGTGTCCTCTACCAAGGAATGTATTTCCTGTTCCATGGAGTGTGTGCCATGTACCATGGAATGCATTTCCTGTACCATGGAGTGTGTGTCCTGTACCATGGAGAGTGTGTCCTGTACCACGGAATGTGTGTCCTGTACCATGGAGTGTGTGTCTTGTACCATGGAGTTTTTGTCCTGTACCATGGAGTACACGTCCTGTACCATGGAGTGAGTGTCCTGTACCATGGAGTGCACGTCCTGTACCATGGAATGTGTCCTGTACCATGGAGTGTGTGTCCTGTACCATGGAGTACACGTCCTGTACCATGGAGTGAGTGTCCTGAACCATGGAGTGTGTGTCCTGTACCATGGAGTGTGTGTCCTGTACCATAGAGTGCACGTCCTGTACCATGGAGTGAGTGTCCTGTACCATGGAGTGCACGTCCTGTACCATGGAATGTGTATCCTGTACCATGGAGTGTGTGTCCTGTACCATGGAATGTGTGTCCTGTACCATGGAGTATGTGTCCTGTACCATGGAGTGTGTGTCCTGTACCATGGAGTGTGTGTCCTGTACCATGGAGTACACGTCCTGTACCATGGAGTGAGTGTCCTGTACCATGGAGTGTGTGTCCTGTACCATGGAGTGTGTGTCCTGTACCAGGGAGTGCACGTCCTGTACCATGGAATGTGTATCCTGTACCATGGAGTGTGTGTCCTGTACCATGGAATGTGTGTCCTGTACCATGGAGTATGTGTCCTGTACCATGGAATGTGTGTCCTGTACCATGGAGTGTGTGTCCTGTACCATGGAGTGTGTGTCGTGTACCATGGAGTGCACGTCCTGTACCATGGAGTGTGTGTCCTGTACCATGGAGTGCACGTCCTGTACCATGGAATGTGTGTACTGTACCATGGCGTGTGTGTCCTGTACCATGGAGTACACATCCTGTACCATGGAGTGTGTGTCCAGTACCATGGAGTGTGCGTCCTGTACCATGGAGTACACGTCCTGTACCATGGAGTGTGTATCCTGTACCATGGAGTGTGTGTCCTGTACCATGGAATGTGTGTCCTGTACCATGGAGTATGTGTCCTGTACCATGGAGTGTGTGTCCTGTACCATGGAGTGTGTGTCCGGTACCATGGAGTACACGTCCTGTACCATGGAGTGAGTGTCCTGTACCATGGAGTGTGTGTCCTGTACCATGGAGTACATGTCCTGTACCATGGAATGTGTATCCTGTACCATGGAATGTGTGACCTGTACCATGGAGTGTGTGTCCTGTACCATGGAGAGTGTGTCCTGTACCATGGAGTGCACGTCCTGTACCATGGAATGTGAGTACTGTACCATGGAGTGTGTGTCCTGTACCATGGAGTACACGTCCTGTACCATGGAGTGTGTGTCCTGTACCATGGAGTGTGTGTCCTGTACCATGGAGTACACGTCCTATACCATGGAGTGTGTGTCCTGTACCATGGAGTGCATGTCCTATACCATGGAATGTGTGTCCTGTACCATGGAGTGTGTGTCCTGTACCATGGAGTTTGAGTCCTGTATCATGGAGTGTGTGTCCTGTACTATGGAGTGTGTGTCCTGTACCATGGAGTGAGTGTCCTGTACCATGGAGTGTGTGTCCTGTACCATGGAGTGTGTGTCCTGTACCATGGAGTGCACGTCCTGTCCCATGGAATATGTGTACTGTACCATGGAGTGTGTGTCCTGTACCATGGAGTACATGTCCTGTACCATGGAATGTGTATCCTGTACCATGGAATGTGTGACCTGTACCATGGAGTGTGTGTCCTGTACCATGGAGAGTGTGTCCTGTACCATGGAGTGCACGTCCTGTACCATGGAATGTGAGTACTGTACCATGGAGTGTGTGTCCTGTACCATGGAGTACACGTCCTGTACCATGGAGTGTGTGTCCTGTACCATGGAGTGTGTGTCCTGTACCATGGAGTACACGTCCTGTACCATGGAGTGTGTGTCCTGTACCATGGAGTGCATGTCCTATACCATGGAATGTGTGTCCTGTACCATGGAGTGTGTGTCCTGTACCATGGAGTTTGAGTCCTGTATCATGGAGTGTGTGTCCTGTACTATGGAGTGTGTGTCCTGTACCATGGAGTACACGTCCTGTACCATGGAGTGTGTGTCCTGTACCATGGAGTGCATGTCCTATACCATGGAATGTGTGTCCTGTACCATGGAGTGTGTGTCCTGTACCATGGAGTACACATCCTCTACCATGGAGTGTGTTTCCTGTACCATGGAGTGTGTGTCCTGTACCTTGGAGTGTGTGTCCTGTACCATGGAGTGTGTCTCCTGTATCATGGAATGTGTGTCCTGACCCATGGAGGGTGTGTCCTGTACCATGGAGTGTGTGTCCTGTACCATGGAGTGTGTGTCCTGTACCATGCAGTACACGTCCTGTACCATGGAATGTGTGTCCTGACCCATGGAGGGTGTGTCCTGTACCATGGAGTATGTGTCCTGTACCAGGGAGTGTGTGTCCTGTACCATGGAGTGTGTGTCCTGTACCTTGGAATGTGTGTCCTGTTCCATGGAGTGTGTGTCCTGTACCATGGAGTATGTGTCCTGTACCACGGAGAGTGTGTCCTGTACCATGGAGTGTGTGTCCTGTATCATGGAATGTGTGTTCTGTACCATGGAGTGTGTGTCCTGTACCATGGAGTGTTTGTCCTGTACCATGGAGTACACGTCCTGTACCTTGGAGTGTGTGTCCTGTACCACGGAGTGCACGTCCTGTACCAGGGAGTGTGTGGCCTGTACCATGGAGTGTGTGTCCTGTACCATGGAGTACACGTCCTGTACCATGGAGTGTGTGTCCTGTACCATGGAGAGTGTGTCCTGTACCACGGAATGTGTGTCCTGTACCATGGAGTGTGTGTCCTGTACCATGGAGTTTTTGTCCTGTACCATGGAATATGAGTCATGTACCATGGAGTACACGTCCTGTACCATGGAGTACACGTCCTGTACCATGGAATGTGTGTCCTTAACCATGTAGTGCATGTCCTGTACCATGGAGTGCACGTCCTGTACCATGGAGTGTGTGTCCTGCAACATGAAGTGTGTGTCCTGTACCATGGAGTATGTGTCCTGTACCATGGAGTACACAACCTGTACCATGGAATGTGTGTCCTTAACCATGTAGTGCATGTCCTGTACCATGGAGTGCACTTACTGTACCATGGAGTGTGTGTCCTGTACCATGGAGTGTGTGTCCTGTACCTTTGAAAATGTGTCCTGTACCATGGAGTGTGTGTCCTGTACCATGGAGTGTGTGTCCTGTACCATGGAGTACACGTCCTGTACCATGGAGTGTGTGTCCTCTACCATGGAATGCATTTCCTGTACCATGGAGTGTGTGTCATGTACCATGGAATGCATTTCCTGTACCATGGAGTGTGTGTCCTGTACCATGGAGTTTTTGTCCTGTACCATGGAGTACACGTCCTGTACCATGGAGTGAGTGTCCTGTACCATGGAGTGCACGTCCTGTACCATGGAATGTGTCCTGTACCATGGAGTGTGTGTCCTGTACCATGGAGTACACGTCCTGTACCATGGAGTGAGTGTCCTGAACCATGGAGTGTGTGTCCTGTACCATGGAGTGTGTGTCCTGTACCATGGAGTGCACGTCCTGTACCATGGAGTGAGTGTCTTGTACCATGGAGTGCACGTCCTGTACCATGGAATGTGTATCCTGTACCATGGAGTGTGTGTCCTGTACCATGGAGTGTGTGTCCTGTACCATGGAGTACACGTCCTGTACCATGAAGTGAGTGTCCTGTACAATGGAGTGTGAGTAATGTACCATGGAGTGTGTGTCCTGTACCAGGGAGTGCACGTCCTGTACCATGGAATGTGTATCCTGTACCATGGAGTGCCCGTCCTGTACCATGGAATGTGTATCCTGTACCATGGAACGTGTGTCCTGTACCATGGAGTGTGTCCTGTACCATGGAGTGTGTGTCCTGTACCATGGAGTGCACGTCCTGTACCATGGAATGTGTGTACTGTACCATGGAGTGTGTGTCCTGTACCATGGAGTGCACGTCCTGTACCATGGAGTGTGTGTCCTGTACCATGGAGTGCACGTCCTGTACCATGGAATGTGTGTACTGTACCATGGAGTGTGTGTCCTGTACCATGGAGTACACGTCCTGTACCATGGAGTGTGTGTCCTGTACCATGGAGTGTGTGGCCTGTACCATGGAGTACACGTCCTGTACCATGGAGTGTGTGTCCTGTACCATGGAGTGCATGTCCTATACCATGAAATGTGTGTCCTGTACCATGGAGTGTGTGTCCTGTACCATGGAGTTTGTGTCCTGTACCATGGAGTGTGTGTCCTGTACCATGGAATGTGTGTCCTGTACCATGGAGTGTGTGTCCTGTACCATGGAGTACACGTCCTGTACCATGGAGTGTGTGTCCTGTACCATGGAGTGCATGTCCTATACCATGGAATGTGTGTCCTGTACCATGGAGTGTGTGTCCTGCACCATGGAATGCATTTCCTGTACAATGGAGTGCACGTCCTGTACCATGGAATGAGTGTCCTGTACCATGGGGTGCACGTCCTGTACCATGGAATGTGTATCCTGTACCATGGAGTGTGTGTCCTGTACCATGGAGTGTGTGTCCTGTTCCATGGAGTACACGTCCTGTACCATGGAGTGCGTGCCCTGTACCATGGAGTGTGTGTCCTGTACCATGGAGTGTGTGTCCTGTACCATGGAGTGCACGTCCTGTACCATGGAATGTGCGTACTGTACCATGGAGTGTGTGTCCTGTACCATGGAGTACACGTCCTGTACCATGGAGTGAGTGTCCTGTACCATGGAGTGCAAGTCCTGTACCATGGAGTGCGTGTCTTGTACCATGGAGTACGAGTCCTGTACCATGGAGTGTGTGTCCTGTACCATGGATTACACGTACCATGGAGTGCGTGTCCTGTACCATGGAGTGTCTGTCCTGTACCATGGAGTGTGTGTCCTGTACCATGGAGTACACGTCCTGTACCATGGAGTGTGTGTCCTCTACCATGGAATGCATTTCCTGTACCATGGAGTGTGTGCCATGTACCATGGAATGCATTTCCTGTACCATGGAGTGTGTGTCCTGTACCATGGAGAGTGTGTCCTGTACCACGGAATGTGTGTCCTGTACCATGGAGTGTGTGTCTTGTACCATGGAGTTTTTGTCCTGTACCATGGAGTACACGTCCTGTACAATGGAGTGAGTGTCCTGTACCATGGAGTGCACGTCCTGTACCATGGAATGTGTATCCTGTACCATGGAGTGTGTGTCCTGTACCATGGAATGTGTGTCCTGTACCATGGAGTATGTGTCCTGTACCATGGAGTGTGTGTCCTGTACCATGGAGTGTGTGTCCTGTACCATGGAGTACACGTCCTGTACCATGGAGTGAGTGTCCTGTACCATGGAGTGTGTGTCCTGTACCATGGAGTGTGTGTCCTGTACCATGGAATGCATTTCCTGTACCGTGGAATGTGTGTCCTGTACTATGGAGTATGTGTCCTGGACCATGGTGTTTTTGTCCTGTACCATGGAATGTGTGTCTAGAATCATGGAGGGTGTGTTCTATATCATAGGGTGTGTATGCTCACTGATTTGTTTTGTTGTAGGTCTAACTTAAGCGGCTTCCTTGTGGTGCACTTGACAAAGGAAGGTTCAGGCATGGAGATAGCTTCAACACATTCATTAAACTATTTACACTTTTATTACTTGGGTTCGACACTACTGCTAATCCTACTATCGCTACCCAGACTGACTAACCAGTTGCTGCAATCCACATGGTGGGTGTAACATTGAATCAACCCTGTGTCTCTATTCACTGACTGTCTCCACTGGAAAGAGGCAGATCATGTGTGTGGTGTCCTTTATATATGGGTTGGTGTAATGACCCCCTGTGGTTGTGTCACTTCCTTGTGTATCGTGAATGTCCATTGGTCGTATCCTACCTACTTGATATATTGGTTGAGTGTGTGTGTGTGATGTTTCTAGTGCGCCCTCTCGTGTCTAGCTAGCCCACATGTATTTACATTGATGCACATCACCACATCCCCCTTTTTTATATGTTCATATTTTCTGTACACTTTAAGAAAATTGAACAAAGAACAGGTAGATAAGGTAAGGTATATAGATGTCATGGGAACAGTGATTAAACAATAAGTCCAAATCATTCGTGTGAGTCCATAAACCATCAATCTTCATGGTCCAATGTCTCTCTTGGTTATGAACGCCATCAACGTCCCTGTCCCACAGGAACCAAGAAGTGGTCAAATCACTTCACTGTCTGATTTGGAGTCCCTTTCTTTTTCGATGTTTGTGATGATGCTGTCGGATGGCATCTCGTGGCTAATAAAGTGTTGATGTTGAAGAGGTACCATCAACAGTATCATTCGAGGTCATGGATGTGCCATATGTTGAACTTGGATAAGACTGTACATACTGGTTCTGGCCACATGCTGTGCTGGAAGGGTGATCCTGCTGAGAACCGTTGAAGCTTGTCGAATTGGAAACAGAATTGCTGCTCGCATAAATACCTGGTGATGGTGTGAAACTAGAACCTTGCATCTGATAGGAATATGCTGTCTGGCCAGGCTGGGGTGCAGCAAATCCTGAGCTGTAACTAAGGCATCCAGTCTGTAGTGCAGATTGCGCTTGCGGTAGTCCTCCTTCGGTCTTGATTCCATTAGTGGGCAATCCGTAGTGCTGGCCTGTTTGAGAATATGCTGCATAGACTGCTGGCTGCTGCATGCCTGAATACTGGGTTTGTCCAGCGAGAGCTGTCATTGGCTGCACTGCTGGTGTGGAAGAAATGTGTGGATATAGCTGTGGTGAATATTGGTGTATTCCTCTTGGACTGTAGCCGCTGCTTGTTATTACTGACCCAGTGTAATTGTTAAGTGATCCATCTCCTGTCGTTGTGGCATCTGCTGTCACCCTGAGCGTGCCATCACTGATGTTGCGGCACTTTCTGTCTTGAGTAAAGTCCGGCTTACGTGAATCAGAGTCGGCGTTTGGTTGCTCCCCATCTGGAGTCTGAGCAGGATCACTGGAGTCAGCTGAGATTTCTTGAAGCTGCACGTCTGGAGTCGGAACATGCAGGAATGCATTGACTTGTGGAGAGGTTCGAGCGAATGAGGGTGGAAGTATCATGGTGTCACCGGAGTCACCAGTGGTCTCACAGTGATCGTCGAGTGCCTCTGTACACACTAGTTGAGGTCTGTCACTTTGCACATCCTGCATGGGAAGTGGGATGCTGTCGTCACCCGTCTCACATACCGTGGGTAGAGCCTCAGTAGCTGCTTGTTGTTCACTTGGGTTGGGTAAATTGTCAGAGTCTTCATCTGGTGGCGCAAACAATGTGGGTGGACTGTCATTGTCTTGCTGTTGTCCTTCATTTGGGCTTGGACTGTCATCGTCGCTTTGTTCTTCACTGTAGCATGATAGACCATCATGGTCGTCCTGCTGTGCACTGGAGCATGGTAGACTGTCATAGTCTTCTTGCTGTTTACGTGAGCATGGCAGAATTGCGTCATCTGCCGCTAGTTGGTCAGAGGAGGTTGCTAGACCCTCATGGTCTTGTTCCTACAAGGACTGCGCGTCAGAGTCTTGCATTGATTCTATTGTGGAGGCTGTCTACGAGCTCGCTGCAGAGGCTTGTGACACCTGAGTCACTTCTTGTTCATGCAAGGACTGCGGTGTGAAGTCTTGCGTGTCTTCTTTCTTAGAGTCGGGAACACTGAGCGGTGCTTGGACCAGGCTCTGTGTGGCAGCAGGCCGCTCTCTGTGGGCTTGTACCGCTCTCTATCTCTTGGTTTCAGGCCGCAGCATAATCCTGCACTCACGAGTCGGGATGTTATATCTGCTGGGCTGAAGATCCTCAAATCCGAAGAACGAATCCGCGTCTGCGTCGGATTCAATACGGGGGTCGCCAATGTGCAACACGTCTAGTTGCGGTTCGGATTTGGTACTGGGGTAGCCTCCCAAGGTGAAAGGTTCATCTGAGTCGTTGTCTTCTAGGACCATATCATCACTGTTTGCGTCGGAGCTGGCATTGGGCTCGCGAGGTCCAGAGAAAATGTAAAGGTCGGTATCGAAGTATTCAAGGTCGGAATCATCGGTTTGGGCGTAGGTAACTGCTTGTTGCAGGGTTCTTTGGCGGTTAATTTCATTCCCTGGTTCAATTTGAGGCATTGTGCTGTCATTCCAGGTGAAGGAAGGCTGTTTTAGGGCTTTAAACGATTTTTTCTTTGATTTGCGACGTTTCCCCTTGAAATGGGCGTGGTCCGGGGGCCTCTGACGTCATGACGCATGTGACGTGATTGCACATGCGTAGATCGCTGTTCCTGTACTGGGGGCCGTTTTCGGGATTGCGCATGCGCGGCGTCTCGCGCATGTGCAAACGGACCTTCCCGTTCTGCGCGCTTCTCGCACAACTGCGCAAGTGCAGACCCTTTAGAAAGATGGCCGCCGATCAAAACTGTTCTCTGCTCCGGGATCTCGGCATTGCGGTGAGTACTGGCGCTTCTGTTACCTTTTCTTGCTGGTTGGAGTGTGTTTTCCTCACAGTATTTGCCGAGTTTGTCGAGGACTGCCTGGAAGTCACTCCTGTTTGCCCTTTGGAGAACTTGAATTTTTAAAAGATTTCTTCTGCTCTGGCACCGGTGATGGTGAGGGGAAGCTCTGTCCTTTCAGCATCGGCCACGTCTTCATGTTCGGCTGCCACCATGAAGATTTCAAACTTTTGCCGGAATGCCCACCAGTTATCGCGGAGATCGCCATGGCACTGGAGCCGCTGCGGAACCCGGATCTCGAACATCCTGCCTGGGTATCGTTGCTGGTTGTCACTGTACGCTGAGGTATGGCTATATGGATTGAAACAGTTCAGTCCTGGTACCATGATTTGTTATGTTGTAGGTGTAACATAAGCGGCTTCCTTGAGGTGCACTTGACAAAGGAAGGTTCAGACGTGGAGATAACTTCAACACGTTTATTCAACTATTTACACTTCTATTACTCAGGTTCGACACGACTGCTAATCCTACTATAGCTACCCAGACTGACTAACCAGCTGCTGCAATCCACGTGGTGGGTGTGATATTAAATCAACCCTGTGTCTGTACTCACTGACTGTCTCCACTGGAAAGAGGCAGATCATGTGTGTGGTGCCCTTTATATATGGGTTGGTGTAATGCCCCCAATGGTCGTGTCACCTCCTTGTGTATTGTGAATGTCCATGATCGTGTCCTATCTACTTGATCTATTGGTTGAGTGTGTGTGATGTTTCTTGTGCTCCCTCTAGTGTCTAGCTAGCCTACATGTATTTACATTGATGCACATCACCACACTCACCAGGACTGTGTGTCCTGTACCATGGAGTACATGTCCTGTACTATGGAGTACATGTCCTGTACCATGGAGTACATGTCAAGATTCTCTTTGAAAATCCCAAGATGTACTGGGAACCCCAGCCCTCCCGGAGGTTCTCATGTATGGAGTGCACAACAATATCCCGAAAGTCCAAACTTTCTCTGGACAATTTTCCTGTACGAACCATCCAAAATGTGATTTAAATCGCAAACTTTGAATCGTTCCGGCTGTGATACAATAAATGTAATAAGAATTAAAACCACTTCTAGATTCTGGGTAACCATTGTAATGACCCATATCGACACCTTCCCCATGGGACTCACCACATAACCCCTCCTGCATCCCCCTTCCCCCACCTCCGGCTCCCACTACCCTCTTCAAATGGAAGCCACGGGATCGCGCTGTGCCACACAAACCTCGCCAGGCCTGAGTCGGAATGTTGGGTAAGACACGATTCATAGGATTTTCAGGCAAGTAAGGTTGAACAGAGTAGAATTCCAACTCAAATTCCACGTGCTCCATCGCATGTTATGGCCTATTGATAACTCTTCCAACTTATCCCATCGGACAGGAGATATAAAAGTCTGAGAACATGCACGAACAGTCTCAAAAACAGCTTCTTCCCTGCTGTTACCAGACTCCTAAACGACCCTCTTATGGACTGATCTCATTAACACTACACCCCTGTATGTTTCACCCGATGCCGGTGTTATCTAGTTACATTGTGTACCTTGTGTTGCCCTATTCTCTATTTTCTTATTTCCTTTTCTTTTCATGTACTTAATGATCTGTTGAGCTGCTCACAGAAAAATACTTTTCACTGTACCTTGGTACACGTGACAATAAACAAACAAATCCAATCCATTATTTTTTTTAGCACAGCAACAATTATTGACCGTTTTCTAAACCCTCACCATCTTCAGAAAAAACCTTTTCAGCATTTACCACTTCCCCTTGGATCATGCACTGCCTTCGACCTGTATCCATGGTGGGTGATTGAGGAGGGAAATCCAATTGGGTCCAAGAGAATCTATCAGTCTGCAACCTCAAGACATGGATCAACGTGATCCATTCATGACCTCAAAAGAAACACACACAAAAAGATGATTGTGCCATATTATTTGATTCCATATGGTCAAGAAGCATCCAGCTAGCCTACCCTGCAAGTTCACACTCATTGCAGTCATCAAGGAGATTGGCAGAGCGTCACAAGTGGTGTTTAGGCCTGCCCAGCAATGTACCCTTCATTCACAGATTTAGATTTACCATGTGAGGAGTTCGCACTGTTACCAGCTTCTGTTCCCAAGCAGGCACACGGCAAGGTTCAATTCAAATATGCAGGCATGGCGGTACATGTCATTACCCTTGTTCCATGATTCATTGTATCAATCGGGGGACCGAGCAAGGCAGGGAATCCATAGAATCCATAGAATCCTGACAATGCAGAGTCTTCACCGACTCTCTGAAAGAGCACGAAACCAGGTCCACTCCCATGCTCCATCCCCGTATCTCATAACCCCACCTAACATACACTGCTTTGGACACTAAGGGCAATTTAGCATGGCCAATCCACCTAACCTGCACATCTTTGGACTGTGGGAGGAAACTGGAGCACCCGGAGGAAACCCACGCAGAAACGGGGAGAACATGCAAACTCAACACAGTCACCCAAAGCCAGAATTGCTGTGAGGCAGCAGTGCTAACCATTGTGTCACCATGCTGAGCACATTATCATGAGTTCCTGTCACTCACTGACCTGCATTCACTGGAAAAGGTTCAAAATGAATCTTTACTACTGCGGTTTGGCCTCTGTCGGCGCCACTCATTTTTGATTGTAACCCTCTGGGGAATGGATTTTGACAGGAGATTCACGTCGGTGATATTCTGTCCATAAACCACCAGATGGAACCCTACACACAGCATTCATGTCAGTGCAATTTTGCCCTTCGACCACCAGATGGAGGTTCAGTCTCCCCAAGATATTACTGGAGCTTTAAACCTGAGAAATGCCAGACTTTTCCATTCGTCTGATCTCACTGCAGAAAAGCCGGTCTAACAAATAAGAGTGCCTTCACGGGTCTGGCTGGGGAGTATTTTAAATCGCCTGGCAGAGAGAGAGAGAGCAGGAACAGAGTACCTCCCAGCTGCTTCCTGCCTGTCCGTTAGACCAGCTGTGCTTTGTTTTTCCTAAAATCTGTAGGTTCAGGAACAAGCCCAATGTTTCACCAGTGAACAAGAATTTTAGATTATAGGCAGTCAGCAGGACAGGAATTAAAAAGTGAACACAGAGCAGACAAAGGTTGACAACAGTATCCTAACACTGACCCACACTCACTGACCTGCACTCAATGACCCGCACTCACTGACCCCCACTGACCTGTAGTGATCTGCATGTACACAAGGGGTTAATGTAAATACACTGCAACTAAGTAATCACTAGAGGGAGCACTAGAGATGCATAAATTGACAGACAAAAGCCAGGATCAGCTCTCTTCACAGGAACAGCAGCTGGTGACCAGGCACAGACAGACAGCTCCGCACAGGTGTACTTCTTAATCAATCATGTTCATGTAACGTCTAGTTTAAGGTCTGGAGAGAGAACAAACTTACTCAATAAAGCTTCAAATTACTCAACTTCAACTGGAAGACTACGAGCATTATTCGGATATAATAAATAATACATGGTACCAGGACATGATTTCAGGAAAGCTTACTAGACAGATTACAGAAAGAAAGATCGGAAAGAGAAGAAAACTCGTACCGGACATTCGACTTGGGAAGGCCTCACAGCATATGGATCCTCGACGACCGACCGATTCAATGGAACATGTTCGACCTCCATGGCAGCTGAAAACAACCGGTAACTTAAGTGATAACTGGAAAATTTTTAAACAAATGTTCCAAATATATATAGTACGAAGTCTTACAACACCAGGTTAAAGTCCAACAGGTTTGTTTCGATGTCACTAGCTTTCGGAGCGCTGCTCCTTCCTCAGGTGAAACCTGAGAAATATATATGGTGGCTAATGATTTGAGCACGGCCTCTGAAGACAAAAAAAATAGCACCCATCCTAGCAATAGCAGGACTTCAAGCTAGAGAGATCTATAACTCCTTTAATTACTTGGAAGGTGAAGACAGAACTAAATTGAAAGTGATACTCAATAAATTTGAAGATCACTATAACACCTGCAACTGTGCTGCTTTAAATCATTCAATGCTCAGAGACCAAATTGCACAGGGAATAAGTGATGCGGAACTCAATCAATCATTATTAAAACAGAAAGGTGTAATGATGGAAATCGCAATTGAAAAGTGCATATCGCAAGAAAAAAATAATAATCAGCACCTTGAGCTTTCACAAATAAAGAACGCCAAAAATGTTCTCCACGAGGCTGAGAAACCTAAATGGAGTCTCAGCATTCAAACCAACTTCTTCATCGCGGCACCTCCGATTCAAAACTGTCCGCACACTGTCAACAAAAGACGCAAACCGGCAAAATTCCGTCCTGCGCATGCGCAGGGAACCGAAGCCGCACATGCGCAGTCGAGAAAAGATGCATTTGGCGAAGATGGTTCTGCGCATGTGCAAGCCGCGCATGACAGTTGGAAAACGATCGCACACCGTTCGAAAATCGATCTGCGCATGCACAAGCCGCGCATGCGAAGTTGAAGAAAAAGTGCACAACGCCCGATGATCGGTTTGCGCATACGTAATCGATTAGTACGCGTGATGTCATGAGTGTCATGATGTCAGAAGACACAGACCACGCCCACTTAAAGGGGAAATGCCCGGAAATCACAAATAAGACTCTAAAAGGTACAAAACCCAAAAATGTAACCTCAAAAGGCATAACATTGCCTGCACTTCAACCAGCAGTTGAAATAACTTCCGCAGCACCCTGGAACAAGCAGTTTGCAGCATCCAAAGTGAGGAGCACATTAACAAATCCAAAACCACAGAAGATGATTTGTTTATCAAAGAATACTGCTCAGACATTGCTGAATTATTCGGATTTGACCATCATAGTATCAGCAACACGGTTGCAAAGCTCAACATGACTCTATTCGTAGTAGATGAATCCAATACCATGATGCAATGGCAGATCGTTGATACATTGGATGACAGCAACCTGTCAAATGGCCAAGAAGAAAACGATGCCACACAGGGCGTACTGACCGACTCCGCAGGGAGAACAGATCGACTCCACAGAGAGAACACTGCACAACGCCACACAGAGAGCGATGAAATACTCCACGGAGAGAGCTTGTTGACAGACTCCAGAATGGAAGTAATTAAAGATTCCAGAGCGACAACCGTGCATGAAGAAGACTATGAAGGTCAATCCACCTTATTTCAGCAACCAGAAGAAAATCTACCCAGCTCATTTCAGCAACAACAAGAAGACGATGAAGGTCTATCCACCTTATTTGAGCAACCAGAAGCAGACTATGAAAGTCTACCCAGCTTATTTGAACAACAAAAAGACGACTATGAAGGTCTATCTATCTTATTTGATGAACAACAAGAAGACAATGAATGTCTAACCACTATATGTACGAATCGTGATACAGCGTCACACTCTGAGGGCCTGGTTTAACACAGTGGGCTAAATAGCTGGCTTGCAATGCAGAACAATGCCAGCAGCACGGGTTCAATTCCCGTACTGGCCTCCCCGAACAGGCGCCAGAATGTGGCGACTAAGGGCTTTTCACAGATAATCAGAGACTTTGGCAGGATTCTCCTGCAGCAACGCCTGAATCGCGAATCGCGATCAGCCGGAAAATTGCCTGTCGGCGCTGGGCACCCATCCAAAGGCCATACTCTGGTGACTGCATTTAATGCAACATGCCAGCGTGGGCATGCAAATTGCACAGTAACGGCCATTAGAATATCATTAACGGATGCAACTGGTTAGTCTCCGGCCTCCCGCGACGCTCCACCTCCACCAGGCTGAAGTGACGACTGCGTGGTTGACTTGTGTATGTAAAATAGGAGGACATAAGCCAAGTTAACAAAGTCGCAACGATGGGTTGCCAGTTGTGCAGCTGCGGGGGGGCATCTGCGAGGTCTGGGGGGAGTGGCGGGGGTTGGGCTGAAGGTTCGGGGTGCCCCCCAAGACCGGGGTATCCAGGCAAGGGCTGCCATTGTCGCCTCCGGCAAGGCAACATCTGGTCTGATGCCCCACTGACGCCCACCGTGTCCTGTAGATGTACAGAGTGCCATGGGGTGTATGGGTGACCCCCTCCCCTCCCCAGTTCACCCTCCTATCAGGCCACCCCCTTAGGAGCCCACAGACCCTAGCCGGCCCATCAACCCGTGGCCCAACAGATGTTGGCATGCCCAGTGCACCCATCCGAGGATTTGCTTCACTGCAGGGGCAATTCGTTGACCAGTGGACTTATGGATCGTAGGTGTCACCACCCTCCCTGGCACACTGCCTCCCGCAGGGCAGACATCCCGCCAGTGACACCCTCAGGTAGCCCACCCCACAAGACCACCAACTGTCACCAAGCACTGCCTTCACAGTGCCACACCAGCCTCCATCCTTCCTGCCCCAGACAAGTAGACACAACTGGTGTGCCACACATAGGACCACGGCAGACAGCAGCTACAATCCCGATACCGTCCTGGCTGAGCCCCCCCTCCCCACATGCATGCCATCAAGCATACTGCCTGTTGGTGCCGCACTGTGCCCATCAGCCTCCACCCGCACCCCCCCCCACCCCAACAAACTGCTGGAAAACATTCTGAATTCTCCCTCAGTGTACCCGAAAAGGCGCCGGAATGTGGCGACTAGGGGATTTTCACAGTAACTTCATTGCAGTGTTAATGTAAGCCTACCTGTGACAATAATAATGATTATTATTAGATTATTATTGCCCCATCACCATACTAGTGGAAATGTTACTGCCCCCATATCCATAAAAGTGACACTGTTACTGCCCCCATCCCCATACGAATGGCAACGTTACTGCCCCCATCCCCATACGAATGGCAATGTTACTGCCACCATCCCCATACAAGTGGCAGTAACTGATCCCATACCCATACAAGTGGCAATGTTACTGCCCCTATACCTATACAAGTGGCAATGTTACTGCCCCTATACCTATACAAGTGGCAGTGTTACTGCCCCCATACCTATTCAAGTGACACTGTTAATGCCCCCATACCCATACAAGTGGCAAAGTTACTGCCCCCATACCCATACAAGTGACAGTGTTACTGCCCCCATACCCATACAAGTGACACTGTTACTGCCCCCATACCCATACAAGTGACAGTGTTACTGCCCCCATACCCATACAAGTGACACTGTTACTTCCCCATCCCCATACAAGTGACAGTGTTACTGTCCCATACCCATACAAGTGGCAATGTTACTGCCCCCATACCCATACAAGTGACAGTGTTACTGCCCCCATCCCCATACGAATGGCAATGTTACTGCCCCCATCCCCATCCAAGTGGCAGTAACTGATCCCATCCCCATACGAATGGCAATGTTACTGCCCCCATCCCCATCCAAGTGGCAGTAACTGATCCCATCCCCATACAAGTGGCAGTGTTACTGCCCCATACCCATACGAATGGCAGTGTTACTGCCCCATCCCCATACGAATGGCAATGTTACTGCCCCCATACCCAGACAACTAACAGTGTTACTGCCCCCATCCCCATACAAGTGGCAATGTTACTGATCCCATCCCCATACAAGTGACACTGTTACTGCCGCCATACCCATACAAGTGACAGTGTTACTGTCCCCATCCCCATACAAGTGGCAATGTTACTGCCCCCATCCCCATACAAGTGGCAATGTTACTGCCCCCAGACCCATACAGGTAACAGTGTTACTGCCCCATCCCCATATGAATGGCGATGTTACTGCCCCCATCCTCATACAAGTGACAGTGTTACTGCCCCCATACCCATACAAGTGGCAGTAACTGATCCCATACCCATACAAGTGGCAATGTTACTGCCCCCACACCTAGACAAGTGGCAGTGTGACTGCCCCATCCCCATACAAGTGACAGTGTTACTGCCCCCATACAAGTGACAGTGTTACTGCCCCCATACAAGTGGCAATGTTACTGCCCCTATACCCATACAAGTGGCAATGTTACTGCCCCCATACCCATAGAAGTGACAGTGTTACTGCTCCCATCAACATACAAGTGACAGTGTTACTGCACCCATACAAGAGGCAATGTTACTGCCCCCATACCCATACAAGTGACAGTGTTACTGCCCCCATACCCCGACAAGTGACAGTGTTACTGCCCCCATCCCCATACAAGTGACAGTGTTACTCCCCCCTCCCCATACAAGTGGCAGTAACTGGTCCCATATCCATACAAGTGGCAATGTTACTGCCCCCATACCTATACAAGTGGCAGTGTTACTGCCCCATCCCCATACAAGTGACAGGGTTACTGCCCCCAGACAAGTGACTGTCACTGCCCCCATACCCATACAAGTGACAGCTTTACTGCCCCCATATCCATTAAAGTGACACTGTTGCTGCCCCCATACCCATACAAGTGGCAATGTTACTGCCCCCATACCCATACAAGTGACAGTGGTAATGCCCCCATCCCCATACAAGTGACAATGTTACTGATCCCATACCCATACAAGTGGGAATGTTACTGCCCCCATACCCAGACAAGTGATAGTGTTACTGCCCCCATCCCCATACGACTGGCAATGTTACTGCCCCCATCCCCATACAAGTGGCAATGTTACTGAACCCATACAAGTGACAGTGTTACTGATCCCATCGCCATACAAGTGGCAATGTTACTGCCCCCATACCCATACAAGTGACAGTGTTACTGATCCCATCCCCATACGACTGGCAATGTTACTGCCCCCATCCTCATACAAGTGGCAATGTTAAAGATCCCATACCCATACAAGTGACAGTGTTACTGATCCCATCCCCATACAAGTGACAGTGTTACTGCCCCCATACCCATACAAGTGACAGTGTTACTGCCCCCATACCCATACAAGTGGCAATGTTACTGCCCCCATACCCATACAGGTAACAGTGTTACTGCCCCATCCCCATACGAATGGCAATGTTACTGCCCCCATCCCCATACGAATGGCAATGTTACTGCCCCCGTCCCCATACAAGTGGCAGTAACTTATCCCATACCCATACAAGTGTCAATGTTACTGCCCCCATACCTATACAAGTGGCAGTGTTACTGCCCCATCCCCATACAAGTGACAGTGTTACTGCCCACATACAAGTGACAGTGTTACTGCCCCCATACCCATACAAGTGGCAGTAACTGACCCCATACCCATACAAGTGGCAGTAACTGACCCCATACCCATACAAGTGGCACTGTTACTGCCCCTATACCTATACAAGTGGCAGTGTTACTGCCCCCATCCCCAAACGAATGGCAATGTTAGTGCCCCCATCCCCATACAAGTGACAGTGTTACTGCCCCCATACCCATACAAGTGGCAATGTTAATGCCCCCATACCCATACAAGTGACAGTGTTAATGCCCTCATACAAGTGGCAATGTTACTGCTGCCATACCCATACAAGTGGCAATGTTAATGCCCCCATACGCATACAAGTGACAGTGTTACTGCCCCCATCCCAATACAAGTGACAGTGTTACTGCCCTCATACAAGTGGCAATGTTACTGCCCCCATACCCAGACAAGTGGCAATATTACTGCCCCCATACCCTTACAAGTGACACTGTTACTGCCCCGTACCCATACAAGTGAGTGTTACTGCCCCCATACCCCGACAAGTGACTGTGTTACTGCCCCCATACCCATACAAGTGACAGTGTTACTGCCCCCATACCCATACAAGTGACACTGTTACTGCCCCCATACCCATACAAGTGACAGTGTTACTGCCCCCATACCCATACAAGTGACACTGTTACTTCCCCATCCCCATACAAGTGACAGTGTTACTGCCCCATACCCATACAAGTGGCAATGTTACTGCCCCCATTCCCATACAAGTGACAGTGTTACTGCCCCCATCCCCATACGACTGGCAATGTTACTGCCCCCATCCCCATACAAGCGGCAATGTTACTGAACCCATACAAGTGACAGTGTTACTGATCCCATCGCCATACAAGTGGCAATGTTACTGCCCCCATACCCATACAAGTGACAGTGTTACTGGTCCCATCCCCATACGACTGGCAATGTTACTGCCCCCATCCTCATACAAGTGGCAATGTTAAAGATCCCAGACCCATACAAGTGACAGTGTTACTGATCCCATCCCCATACAAGTGACAGTGTTACTGCCCCCATACCCATACAAGTGACAGTGTTACTGCCCCCATACCCATACAAGTGGCAATGTTACTGCCCCCATACCCATACAGGTAACAGTGTTACTGCCCCATCCCCATACGAATGGCAATGTTACTGCCCCCATCCCCATATGAATGGCAATGTTACTGCCCCCATCCCCATACAAGTGGCAGTAACTTATCCCATACCCATACAAGTGTCAATGTTACTGCCCCCATACCTATACAAGTGGCAGTGTTACTGCCCCATCCCCATACAAGTGACAGTGTTACTGCCCACATACAAGTGACAGTGTTACTGCCCCCATACCCATACAAGTGGCAGTAACTGATCCCATACCCATACAAGTGGCACTGTTACTGCCCCTATACCTATACAAGTGGCAATGTTACTGCCCCTATACCTATACAAGTGGCAGTGTTACAGCCCCCATCCCCATACGAATGGCAATGTTAGTGATCCCATCCCCATACAAGTGACAGTGTTACTGCCCCCATACCCATACAAGTGGCAATGTTAATGCCCCCATACCCATACAAGTGACAGTGTTAATGCCCTCATACAAGTGGCAATGTTACTGCTGCCATACCCATACAAGTGGCAATGTTAATGCCCCCATACGCATACAAGTGACAGTGTTACTGCCCCCATCCCAATACAAGTGACAGTGTTACTGCCCTCATACAAGTGGCAATGTTACTGCCCCCATACCCAGACAAGTGGCAATGTTACTGCCCCCATACCCTTACAAGTGACACTGTTACTGCCCCGTACCCATACAAGTGAGTGTTACTGCCCCCATACCCCGACAAGTGACTGTGTTACTGCCCCCATACCCATACAAGTGACAGTGTTACTGACCCCATACCTATTCAAGTGACACTGTTAATGCCCCCATACCTATACAAGTGGCAGTGTTACTGCCCCATCCCCATACAAGTGACAGGGTTACTGCCCCCATACCCATACAAGTTACAGCGTTACTGCCCCCATATCCATTAAAGTGACTCTGTTGCTGCCCTCATACCCATGAAAGTGGCAATGTTACTGCCCCGATACCCATACAAGTGACAGTGGTAATGCCCCCATCCCCATACAAGTGACAATGTTACTGATCCCATACCCATACAAGTGGGAATGTTACTGCCCCCATACCCAGACAAGTGATAGTGTTACTGCCCCCATCCCCATACGACTGGCAATGTTACTGCCCCCATCCCCATACAAGTGGCAATGTTACTGAACCCATACCCATACAAGTGACAGTGTTACTGATCCCATCGCCATACAAGTGGCAATGTTACTGCCCCCATACCCATACAAGTGACAGTGTTACTGATCCCATCCCCATACGACTGGCAATGTTACTGCCCCCATCCTCATACAAGTGGCAATGTTAAAGATCCCATACCCATACAAGTGACAATGTTACTGATCCCATCCCCATACAAGTGACAGTGTTACTGCCCCCATACCCATACAAGTGACACTGTTAATGCCCCCATACCCATACAAGTGGCAAAGTTACTGCCCCCATACCCATACAAGTGACAGTGTTACTGCCCCCATACCCATACAAGTGACACTGTTACTGCCCCCATACCCATACAAGTGACAGTGTTACTGCCCCCATACCCATACAAGTGACACTGTTACTTCCCCATCCCCATACAAGTGACAGTGTTACTGTCCCATACCCATACAAGTGGCAATGTTACTGCCCCCATACCCATACAAGTGACAGTGTTACTGCCCCCATCCCCATACGAATGGCAATGTTACTGCCCCCATCCCCATCCAAGTGGCAGTAACTGATCCCATCCCCATACGAATGGCAATGTTACTGCCCCCATCCCCATCCAAGTGGCAGTAACTGATCCCATCCCCATACAAGTGGCAGTGTTACTGCCCCATACCCATACGAATGGCAGTGTTACTGCCCCATCCCCATACGAATGGCAATGTTACTGCCCCCATACCCAGACAACTAACAGTGTTACTGCCCCCATCCCCATACAAGTGGCAATGTTACTGATCCCATCCCCATACAAGTGACACTGTTACTGCCGCCATACCCATACAAGTGACAGTTTTACTGTCCCCATCCCCATACAAGTGGCAATGTTACTGCCCCCATCCCCATACAAGTGGCAATGTTACTGCCCCCAGACCCATACAGGTAACAGTGTTACTGCCCCATCCCCATATGAATGGCGATGTTACTGCCCCCATCCTCATACAAGTGACAGTGTTACTGCCCCCATACCCATACAAGTGGCAGTAACGGATCCCATACCCATACAAGTGGCAATGTTACTGCCCCCACACCTAGACAAGTGGCAGTGTGACTGCCCCATCCCCATACAAGTGACAGTGTTACTGCCCCCATACAAGTGACAGTGTTACTGCCCCCATACAAGTGGCAATGTTACTGCCCCTATACCCATACAAGTGGCAATGTTACTGCCCCCATACCCATAGAAGTGACAGTGTTACTGCTCCCATCCCCATACAAGTGACAGTGTTACTGCACCCATACAAGAGGCAATGTTACTGCCCCCATACCCATACAAGTGACAGTGTTACTGCCCCCATACCCCGACAAGTGACAGTGTTACTGCCCCCATCCCCATACAAGTGACAGTGTTACTCCCCCCCTCCCCATACAAGTGGCAGTAACTGGTCCCATATCCATACAAGTGGCAATGTTACTGCCCCCATACCTATACAAGTGGCAGTGTTACTGCCCCATCCCCATACAAGTGACAGGGTTACTGCCCCCAGACAAGTGACTGTCACTGCCCCCATACCCATACAAGTGACAGCTTTACTGCCCCCATATCCATTAAAGTGACACTGTTGCTGCCCCCATACCCATACAAGTGGCAATGTTACTGCCCCCATACCCATACAAGTGACAGTGGTAATGCCCCCATCCACATACAAGTGACAATGTTACTGATCCCATACCCATACAAGTGGGAATGTTACTGCCCCCATACCCAGGCAAGTGATAGTGTTACTGCCCCCATCCCCATACGACTGGCAATGTTACTGCCCCCATCCCCATACAAGTGGCAATGTTACTGAACCCATACAAGTGACAGTGTTACTGATCCCATCGCCATACAAGTGGCAATGTTACTGCCCCCATACCCATACAAGTGACAGTGTTACTGATCCCATCCCCATACGACTGGCAATGTTACTGCCCCCATCCTCATACAAGTGGCAATGTTAAAGATCCCATACCCATACAAGTGACAGTGTTACTGATCCCATCCCCATACAAGTGACAGTGTTACTGCCCCCATACCCATACAAGTGACAGTGTTACTGCCCCCATACCCATACAAGTGGCAATGTTACTGCCCCCATACCCATACAGGTAACAGTGTTACTGCCCCATCCCCATACGAATGGCAATGTTACTGCCCCCATCCCCATACGAATGGCAATGTTACTGCCCCCATCCCCATACAAGTGGCAGTAACTTATCCCATACCCATACAAGTGTCAATGTTACTGCCCCCATACCTATACAAGTGGCAGTGTTACTGCCCCATCCCCATACAAGTGACAGTGTTACTGCCCACATACAAGTAACAGTGTTACTGCCCCCATACCCATACAAGTGGCAGTAACTGATCCCATACCCATACAAGTGGCACTGTTACTGCCCCTATACCTATACAAGTGGCAGTGTTACTGCCCCCATCCCCATACGAATGGCAATGTTAGTGCCCCCATCCCCATACAAGTGACAGTGTTACTGCCCCCATACCCATACAAGTGGCAATGTTAATGCCCCCATACCCATACAAGTGACAGTGTTAATGCCCTCATACAAGTGGCAATGTTACTGCTGCCATACCCATACAAGTGGCAATGTTAATGCCCCCATACGCATACAAGTGACAGTGTTACTGCCCCCATCCCAATACAAGTGACAGTGTTACTGCCCTCATACAAGTGGCAATGTTACTGCCCCCATACCCAGACAAGTGGCAATGTTACTGCCCCCATACCCTTACAAGTGACACTGTTACTGCCCCGTACCCATACAAGTGAGTGTTACTGCCCCCATACCCCGACAAGTGACTGTGTTACTGCCCCCATACCCATACAAGTGACAGTGTTACTGCCCCCATACCCATACAAGTGACACTGTTACTGCCCCCATACCCATACAAGTGACAGTGTTACTGCCCCCATACCCATACAAGTGACACTGTTACTTCCCCATCCCCATACAAGTGACAGTGTTACTGCCCCATACCCATACAAGTGGCAATGTTACTGCCCCCATTCCCATACAAGTGACAGTGTTACTGCCCCCATCCCCATACGACTGGCAATGTTACTGCCCCCATCCCCATACAAGTGGCAATGTTACTGGACCCATACAAGTGACAGTGTTACTGATCCCATCGCCATACAAGTGGCAATGTTACTGCCCCCATACCCATACAAGTGACAGTGTTACTGGTCCCATCCCCATACGACTGACAATGTTACTGCCCCCATCCTCATACAAGTGGCAATGTTAAAGATCCCATACCCATACAAGTGACAGTGTTACTGATCCCATCCCCATACAAGTGACAGTGTTACTGCCCCCATACCCATACAAGTGACAGTGTTACTGCCCCCATACCCATACAAGTGGCAATGTTACTGCCCCCATACCCATACAGGTAACAGTGTTACTGCCCCATCCCCATACGAATGGCAATGTTACTGCCCCCATCCCCATACGAATGGCAATGTTACTGCCCCCATCCCCATACAAGTGGCAGTAACTTATCCCATACCCATACAAGTGTCAATGTTACTGCCCCCATACCTATACAAGTGGCAGTGTTACTGCCCCATCCCCATACAAGTGACAGTGTTACTGCCCTCATACAAGTGGCAATGTTACTGCCCCCATACCCATACAAGTGGCAGTAACTGATCCCATACCCATACAAGTGGCACTGTTACTGCCCCTATACCTATACAAGTGGCAATGTTACTGCCCCTATCCCTATACAAGTGGCAGTGTTACAGCCCCCATCCCCATACGAATGGCAATGTTAGTGCCCCCATCCCCATACAAGTGACAGTGTTACTGCCCCCATACCCATACAAGTGGCAATGTTAATGCCCCCATACCCATACAAGTGACAGTGTTAATGCCCTCATACAAGTGGCAATGTTACTGCTGCCATACCCATACAAGTGGCAATGTTAATGCCCCCATACGCATACAAGTGACAGTGTTACTGCCCCCATCCCAATACAAGTGACAGTGTTACTGCCCTCATACAAGTGGCAATGTTACTGCCCCCATACCCAGACAAGTGGCAATGTTACTGCCCCCATACCCTTACAAGTGACACTGTTACTGCCCCGTACCCATACAAGTGAGTGTTACTGCCCCCATACCCCGACAAGTGACTGTGTTACTGCCCCCATACCCATACAAGTGACAGTGTTACTGCCCCCATACCCATACAAGTGACACTGTTACTGCCCCCATACCCATACAAGTGACAGTGTTACTGCCCCCATACCCATACAAGTGACACTGTTACTTCCCCATCCCCATACAAGTGACAGTGTTACTGCCCCATACCCATACAAGTGGCAATGTTACTGCCCCCATTCCCATACAAGTGACAGTGTTACTGCCCCCATCCCCATACGACTGGCAATGTTACTGCCCCCATCCCCATACAAGTGGCAATGTTACTGGACCCATACAAGTGACAGTGTTACTGATCCCATCGCCATACAAGTGGCAATGTTACTGCCCCCATACCCATACAAGTGACAGTGTTACTGGTCCCATCCCCATACGACTGACAATGTTACTGCCCCCATCCTCATACAAGTGGCAATGTTAAAGATCCCATACCCATACAAGTGACAGTGTTACTGATCCCATCCCCATACAAGTGACAGTGTTACTGCCCCCATACCCATACAAGTGACAGTGTTACTGCCCCCATACCCATACAAGTGGCAATGTTACTGCCCCCATACCCATACAGGTAACAGTGTTACTGCCCCATCCCCATACGAATGGCAATGTTACTGCCCCCATCCCCATACGAATGGCAATGTTACTGCCCCCATCCCCATACAAGTGGCAGTAACTTATCCCATACCCATACAAGTGTCAATGTTACTGCCCCCATACCTATACAAGTGGCAGTGTTACTGCCCCATCCCCATACAAGTGACAGTGTTACTGCCCTCATACAAGTGGCAATGTTACTGCCCCCATACCCATACAAGTGGCAGTAACTGATCCCATACCCATACAAGTGGCACTGTTACTGCCCCTATACCTATACAAGTGGCAATGTTACTGCCCCTATCCCTATACAAGTGGCAGTGTTACAGCCCCCATCCCCATACGAATGGCAATGTTAGTGCCCCCATCCCCATACAAGTGACAGTGTTACTGCCCCCATACCCATACAAGTGGCAATGTTAATGCCCCCATACCCATACAAGTGACAGTGTTAATGCCCTCATACAAGTGGCAATGTTACTGCTGCCATACCCATACAAGTGGCAATGTTAATGCCCCCATACGCATACAAGTGACAGTGTTACTGCCCCCATCCCAATACAAGTGACAGTGTTACTGCCCTCATACAAGTGGCAATGTTACTGCCCCCATACCCAGACAAGTGGCAATATTACTGCCCCCATACCCTTACAAGTGACACTGTTACTGCCCCGTACCCATACAAGTGAGTGTTACTGCCCCCATACCCCGACAAGTGACTGTGTTACTGCCCCCATACCCATACAAGTGACAGTGTTACTGCCCCCATACCCATACAAGTGACACTGTTACTGCCCCCATACCCATACAAGTGACAGTGTTACTGCCCCCATACCCATACAAGTGACACTGTTACTTCCCCATCCCCATACAAGTGACAGTGTTACTGCCCCATACCCATACAAGTGGCAATGTTACTGCCCCCATTCCCATACAAGTGACAGTGTTACTGCCCCCATCCCCATACGACTGGCAATGTTACTGCCCCCATCCCCATACAAGTGGCAATGTTACTGGACCCATACAAGTGACAGTGTTACTGATCCCATCGCCATACAAGTGGCAATGTTACTGCCCCCATACCCATACAAGTGACAGTGTTACTGGTCCCATCCCCATACGACTGACAATGTTACTGCCCCCATCCTCATACAAGTGGCAATGTTAAAGATCCCATACCCATACAAGTGACAGTGTTACTGATCCCATCCCCATACAAGTGACAGTGTTACTGCCCCCATACCCATACAAGTGACAGTGTTACTGCCCCCATACCCATACAAGTGGCAATGTTACTGCCCCCATACCCATACAGGTAACAGTGTTACTGCCCCATCCCCATACGAATGGCAATGTTACTGCCCCCATCCCCATACGAATGGCAATGTTACTGCCCCCATCCCCATACAAGTGGCAGTAACTTATCCCATACCCATACAAGTGTCAATGTTACTGCCCCCATACCTATACAAGTGGCAGTGTTACTGCCCCATCCCCATACAAGTGACAGTGTTACTGCCCTCATACAAGTGGCAATGTTACTGCCCCCATACCCATACAAGTGGCAGTAACTGATCCCATACCCATACAAGTGGCACTGTTACTGCCCCTATACCTATACAAGTGGCAATGTTACTGCCCCTATCCCTATACAAGTGGCAGTGTTACAGCCCCCATCCCCATACGAATGGCAATGTTAGTGCCCCCATCCCCATACAAGTGACAGTGTTACTGCCCCCATACCCATACAAGTGGCAATGTTAATGCCCCCATACCCATACAAGTGACAGTGTTAATGCCCTCATACAAGTGGCAATGTTACTGCTGCCATACCCATACAAGTGGCAATGTTAATGCCCCCATACGCATACAAGTGACAGTGTTACTGCCCCCATCCCAATACAAGTGACAGTGTTACTGCCCTCATACAAGTGGCAATGTTACTGCCCCCATACCCAGACAAGTGGCAATGTTACTGCCCCCATACCCTTACAAGTGACACTGTTACTGCCCCGTACCCATACAAGTGAGTGTTACTGCCCCCATACCCCGACAAGTGACTGTGTTACTGCCCCCATACCCATACAAGTGACAGTGTTACTGACCCCATACCTATTCAAGTGACACTGTTAATGCCCCCATACCTATACAAGTGGCAGTGTTACTGCCCCATCCCCATACAAGTGACAGGGTTACTGCCCCCATACCCATACAAGTTACAGCGTTACTGCCCCCATATCCATTAAAGTGACACTGTTGCTGCCCTCATACCCATAAAAGTGGCAATGTTACTGCCCCCATACCCATACAAGTGACAGTGGTAATGCCCCCATCCCCATACAAGTGACAATGTTACTGATCCCATACCCATACAAGTGGGAATGTTACTGCCCCCATACCCAGACAAGTGATAGTGTTACTGCCCCCATCCCCATACGACTGGCAATGTTACTGCCCCCATCCCCATACAAGTGGCAATGTTACTGAACCCATACCCATACAAGTGACAGTGTTACTGATCCCATCGCCATACAAGTGGCAATGTTACTGCCCCCATACCCATACAAGTGACAGTGTTACTGATCCCATCCCCATACGACTGGCAATGTTACTGCCCCCATCCTCATACAAGTGGCAATGTTAAAGATCCCATACCCATACAAGTGACAATGTTACTGATCCCATCCCCATACAAGTGACAGTGTTACTGCCCCCATACCCATACAAGTGACAGTGTTACTGCCCCCATACCCATACAAGTGGCAATGTTACTGCCCCCATACCCATACAGGTAACAGTGTTACTGCCCCATCCCCATACGAATGGCAATGTTACTGCCCCCATCCCCATATGAATGGCAATGTTACTGCCCCCATCCCCATACAAGTGGCAGTAACTTATCCCATACCCATACAAGTGTCAATGTTACTGCCCCCATACCTATACAAGTGGCAGTGTTACTGCCCCATCCCCATACAAGTGACAGTGTTACTGCCCCCATACAAGTGACAGTGTTACTGCCCCCATACCCATACAAGTGGCAGTAACTGATCCCATACCCATACAAGTGGCACTGTTACTGCCCCTATACCTATACAAGTCGGGAGTCGGGAGGTCATGTTGCAGCTGTACAGAACTCTGGTCCGGCCGCATTTGGAGTATTGCGTACAGTTCTGGTCACCGCATTATAGGAAGGACGTGGAGGCTTTGGAGCGGGTGCAGAGGAGATTTACCAGGATGTTGCCTGGTATGGAGGGAAAATCTTATGAGGAAAGGCTGACGGACTTGAGGTTGTTTTCGTTGGAGAGAAGAAGGTTAAGAGGAGACTTAATAGAGGCATACAAAATGATCAGGGGGTTGGATAGGGTGGACAGTGAGAGCCTTCTCCCGCGGATGGATATGGCTGGCACGAGGGGACATAACTTTAAACTGAGGGGTCATAGATATAGGACAGAGGTCAGAGGTAGGTTCTTTACGCAGAGAGTAGTGAGGCCGTGGAATGCCCTACCTGCTACAGTAGTGAACTCGCCAACATTGAGGGCATTTAAAAGTTTATTGGATAAACATATGGATGATAATGGCATAGTGTAGGTTAGATAGCTTTTGTTTCGGTGCAACATCGTGGGCCGAAGGGTCTGTACTGCGCTGTATTGTTCTATGTTCTATGTTCTATGTTCTAAGTGGCAATGTTACTGCTCCTATACCTATACAAGTGGCAGTGTTACTGCCCCCATCCCCATACGAATGGCAATGTTAGTGCCCCCATCCCCATACAAGTGACAGTGTTACTGCCCCCATACCCATACAAGTGGCAATGTTAATGCCCCCATACCAATACAAGTGACAGTGTTAATGCCCTCATACAAGTGGCAATGTTACTGCTGCAATACCCATACAAGTGGCAATGTTAATGCCCCCAAACGCATACAAGTGACAGTGTTACTGCCCCCATCCCAATACAAGTGACAGTGTTACTGCCCTCATACAAGTGGCAATGTTACTGCCCCCATACCCAGACAAGTGGCAATGTTACTGCCCCCATACCCTTACAAGTGACACTGTTACTGCCCCGTACCCATACAAGTGAGTGTTACTGCCCCCATACCCCGACAAGTGACTGTGTTACTGCCCCCATACCCATACAAGTGACAGTGTTACTGACCCCATACCTATTCAAGTGACACTGTTAATGCCCCCATACCCATACAAGTGGCAAAGTTACTGCCCCCATACCCATACAAGTGACAGTGTTACTGCCCCCATACCCATACAAGTGACACTGTTACTGCCCCCATACCCATACAAGTGACAGTGTTACTGCCCCCATACCCATACAAGTGACACTGTTACTTCCCCATCCCCATACAAGTGACAGTGTTACTGCCCCATACCCATACAAGTGGCAATGTTACTGCCCCCATACCCATCCAAGTGGCAGTAACTGATCCCATCCCCATACGAATGGCAATGTTACTGCCCCCATCCCCATCCAAGTGGCAGTAACTGATCCCATCCCCATACAAGTGGCAGTGTTACTGCCCCATACCCATACGAATGGCAGTGTTACTGCCCCATCCCCATACGAATGGCAATGTTACTGCCCCCTTACCCAGACAACTAACAGTGTTACTGCCCCCATCCCCATACAAGTGGCAATGTTACTGATCCCATCCCCATACAAGTGACACTGTTACTGCCGCCATACCCATACAAGTGACAGTGTTACTGTCCCCATCCCCATACAAGTGGCAATGTTACTGCCCCCATCCCCATACAAGTGGCAATGTTACTGCCCCCAGACCCATACAGGTAACAGTGTTACTGCCCCATCCCCATATGAATGGCGATGTTACTGCCCCCATCCTCATACAAGTGACAGTGTTACTGCCCCCATACCCATACAAGTGGCAGTAACTGATCCCATACCCATACAAGTGGCAATGTTACTGCCCCCACACCTATACAAGTGGCAGTGTGACTGCCCCATTCCCATTCAAGTGACAGTATTACTGCCCCCATACAAGTGACAGTGTTACTACCCCCATACCCATACAAGTGACAGTGTTACTGCCCCCATACAAATGGCAATGTTACTGCCCCTATACCCATACAAGTGGCAATGTTACTGCCCCCATACCCATAGAAGTGACAGTGTTACTGCTCCCATCCCCATACAAGTGACAGTGTTGCTGCACCCATACAAGAGGCAATGTTACTGCCCCCATACCCAACCAAGTGACAGTGTTACTGCCCCCATACCCCGACAAGTGACAGTGTTACTGCCCCCATCCCCATACAAGTGACAGTTTTACTGGCCCCATACAAGTGACAGTGTTACTCCCCCCATCCCCATACAAGTGGCAGTAACTGGTCCCATATCCATACAAGTGGCAATGTTACTGCCCCCATACCTATACAAGTGGCAGTGTTACTGCCCCATCCCCATACAAGTGACAGTGTTACTGCCCCCATACAAGTGACTGTTACTGCCCCCATACCCATACAAGTGACAGCGTTACTGCCCCCATATCCATTAAAGTGACACTGTTGCTGCCCCCATACCCATACAAGTGGCAATGTTACTGCCCCCATACCCATACAAGTGACAGTGGTAATGCCCCCATCCCCATACAAGTGACAATGTTCCTGATCCCATACCCATACAAGTGGGATGTTACTGCCCCCATACCCAGACAAGTGATAGTGTTACTGCCCCCATCCCCATACGACTGGCAATGTTACTGCCCCCATCCCCATGCAAGTGGCAATGTTACTGAACCCATACCCATACAAGTGACAGTGTTACTGATCCCATCGCCATACAAGTGGCAATGTTACTGCCCCCATACCCATACAAGTGACAGTGTTACTGATCCCATCCCCATACGACTGGCAATGTTACTGCCCCCATCCTCATACAAGTGGCAATGTTAAAGATCCCATACCCATACAAGTGACAGTGTTCCTGATCCCATCCCCATACAAGTGACAGTGTTACTGCCCCCATACCCATACAAGTGACAGTGTTACTGCCCCCATACCCATACAAGTGGCAATGTTACTGCCCCCATCCCCATACAAGTGACAGTGTTACTGCCCCCATCCCCATACAAGTGGCAATGTTACTGCCCCCATACCCATACAGGTAACAGTGTTACTGCCCCATCCCCATACGAATGGCAATGTCACTGCCCCCATCCCCATACGAATGGCAATGTTACTGGCCCCATCCCCATACAAGTGGCAGTAACTTATCCCATACCCATACAAGTGTCAATGTTACTGCCCCCATACCTATACAAGTGGCAGTGTTACTGCCCCATCCCCATACAAGTGACAGTGTTACTGCCCTCATACAAGTGGCAATGTTACTGCCCCCATACCCAGACAAGTGGCAATGTTACTGCCCCCATACCCTTACAAGTGACACTGTTACTGCCCGCATACCCATACAAGTGAGTTTTACTGCCCCATACCCCGTTCAAGTGACTGTGTTACTGCCCCATATCCATACAAGTGACAATGTTACTGCCCCCATACCCATTCAAGTGACACTGTTACTGCCCCCATATCAATACAAGTGGCAAAGTTACTGCCCCCATACCCATACAAGTGACAGTGTTACTGCCCCCATACCCATACAAGTGACACTGTTACTGCCCCCATACCCATACAAGTGACAGTGTTACTACCCCCATACCCATACAAGTGACAGTGTTAATGCCCTCATGCAAGTGGCAATGTTACTGCTGCCATACCCATACAAGTGGCAATGTTAATGCCCCCATACACATACATGTGACAGTGTTACTGCCCCCATCCCAATACAAGTGACAGTGTTACTGCCCTCATACTAGTGGCAATGTTACTGCCCCCATACCCAGACAAGTGGCAATGTTACTGCCCCCATACCCTTACAAGTGACACTGTTACTGCCCCGTACCCATACAAGTGAGTGTTACTGCCCCCATACCCCGACAAGTGACTGTGTTACTGCCCCCATACCCATACAAGTGACAGTGTTACTGCCCCCATACCTATTCAAGTGACACTGTTAATGCCCCCATACCCATACAAGTGGCAAAGTTACTGCCCCCATACCCATACAAGTGACAGTGTTACTGCCCCCATACCCATACAAGTGACACTGTTACTGCCCCCATACCCATACAAGTGACAGTGTTACTGCCCCCATACCCATTCAAGTGACACTGTTACTGCCCCCATATCAATACAAGTGGCAAAGTTACTGCCCCCATACCCATACAAGTGACAGTGTTACTGCCCCCATACCCATACAAGTGACACTGTTACTGCCCCCATACCCATACAAGTGACAGTGTTACTGCCCCCATACCCATACAAGTGACAGTGTTAATGCCCTCATGCAAGTGGCAATGTTACTGCTGCCATACCCATACAAGTGGCAATGTTAATGCCCCCATACGCATACATGTGACAGTGTTACTGCCCCCATCCCAATACAAGTGACAGTGTTACTGCCCTCATACAAGTGTCAATGGTACTGCCCCCATACCCAGACAAGTGGCAATGTTACTGCCCCCATACCCTTACAAGTGACACTGTTACTGCCCCGTACCCATACAAGTGAGTGTTACTGCCCCCATACCCCGACAAGTGACTGTGTTACTGCCACCATACCCATACAAGTGACAGTGTTACTGCCCCCATACCTATTCAAGTGACACTGTTAATGCCCCCATACCCATACAAGTGGCAAAGTTACTGCCCCCATACCCATACAAGTGACAGTGTTACTGCCCCCATACCCATACAAGTGACACTGTTACTGCCCCCATACCCATACAAGTGACAGTGTTACTGCCCCCATACCCATACAAGTGACACTGTTACTTCCCCATCCCCATACAAGTGACAGTGTTACTGCCCCATACCCATACAAGTGGCAATGTTACTGCCCCCATACCCATACAAGTGTCAGTGTTACTGCCCCCATCGCCATACAAGTGACAATGTTACTGATCCCATACCCATACAAGTGGGAATGTTACTGCCCCCATACCCATACAAGTGACAGTTTTACTGCCCCCATCCCCATACGAATGGCAATGTTACTGCCCCCATCCCCATCCAAGTGGCAGTAACTGATCCCATCCCCATACGAATGGCAATGTTACTGCCCCCATCCCCATCCAAGTGGCAGTAACTGATCCCATCCCCATACAAGTGGCAGTGTTACTGCCCCATACCCATACGAATGGCAGTGTTACTGCCCCATCCCCATACGAATGGCAATGTTACTGCCCCCATACCCAGACAACTAACAGTGTTACTGCCCCCATCCCCATACAAGTGGCAATGTTACTGATCCCATCCCCATACAAGTGACACTGTTACTGCCGCCATACCCATACAAGTGACAGTGTTACTGTCCCCATCCCCATACAAGTGGCAATGTTACTGCCCCCATCCACATACAAGTGGCAATGTTACTGCCCCAGACCCATACAGGTAACAGTGTTACTGCCCCATCCCCATATGAATGGCGATGTTACTGCCCCCATCCTCATACAAGTGACAGTGTTACTGCCCCCATACAAGTGACAGTGTTACTTCCCCCATCCCCATACAAGTGGCAGTAACTGATCCCATACCCATACAAGTGGCAATGTTACTGCCCCCACACCTATACAAGTGGCAGTGTGACTGCCCCATCCCCATACAAGTGACAGTGTTACTGCCCCCATACAAGTGACAGTGTTACTGCCCCCATACCCATACAAGTGACAGTGTTACTGCCCCCATACAAGTGGCAATGTTACTGCCCCTATACCCATACAAGTGGCAATGTTACTGCCCCCATACCCATAGAAGTGACAGTGTTACTGCTCCCATCCCCATACAAGTGACAGTGTTACTGCACCCATTCAAGTGGTAATGTTACTGCCCCCATACCCATACAAGTGGCAGTGTTACTGCCCCATCCCCATACAAGTGACAGAGTTACTGCCCCCATACAAGTGACAGTGTTACTGCCCCCACACAAGTGACAGTGTTACTGCCCCCATACCCACACAAGTGACAGTGTTACTGTCCCCATACAAGTGGCAATGTTACTGCCCCCATACCCATACAATTGACAGTGTTACAGCCCCCACCCCCATACAAGTGGCAATGTTACTGCCCCCATACCCATACAGGTAACAGTTTTACTGCCCGATCCCCATACGAATGGCAATGTTACTGCCCCCATTCGAATGGCAATGTTACTGCCCCCATCCCCATACAAGTGGCAGTAACTGATCCCATACCCATACAAGTGGCAATGTTACTGCCCCCATACCTATACAAGTGGCAGTGTTACTGCACCATCCCCATACAAGTGACAGTGTTACTGCCCCCGTACAAGTGACAGTGTTACTGCCCCCATACCAATACAAGTTAGAGTGTTACTGCCTCCATACAAGTGGCAATGTTACTGCCCCTATACACATACAAGTGGCAATGTTACTGCCCCCATACCCATACAAGTGACAGTGTTACTGCCCCCATACAAGTGGCAATGTTACTGCCCCCATACCCATACAAGTGACACTGTTACTGCCCCCGTACCCATACAAGTGACAGTGTTACTGCCCCCATACAAGTGGCAATGTTACTGCCCCCATACCCATACAAGTGACACTGTTACTGCCCCCGTACCCATACAAGTGACAGTGTTACTGCCCCCATCCCCCGACAAGTGACAGTGTTACTGCCCCCATACCCATACAAGTGACAGCGTTACTGCCCCCATATCCATTAAAGTGACACTGTTACTGCCCACATACCCATACAAGTGGCAATGTTACTGCCCCCATACCCATACAAGTGACAGTGTTAATGCCCCCATCCCCATACAAGTGACAATGTTACTGATCTCTTACCCATACAAGTGGGTATGTTACTGCCCCCATACCCATACAAGAGACCGTGTTACTGCCCCCATCCCCATACGAATGGCAGTAACTGATCCCATACCCATACAATTGGCAGTGTTACTGCCCCCATCCCCATACAAGTGGCAATGTTACTGCTCCCATACCCATACAAGTGACAGTGTTACTGATCCCATACCCATACAAGTGACAGTGTTACTGATCCCATCCCCATATGAATGGCAATGTTACTGGCCCCATCCCCATACGAATGGCAATGTTACTGCCCCCATCCCCATACAAGTGACAGTGTTACTGCCCCCATCCCCATACAAGTGACAGTGTTTCTGATCCCATCCCCATACAAGTGACACTGTTACTGCCGCCATACCCATACAAGTGACAGTGTTACTGCCCCCATCCCCATACAAGTGACAGTGTTACTGCCCCCATCCCCATACAAGTGACACTGTTACTGTCGCCATACCCAAACAAGTGACAGTGTTACTGCCCCCAAACAGTGTTAATGCCCCCGTCCCCATACAAGTGGAAATGTTACTGATCCCATACCCATACAGGTGGAAATGTTACTGCCCCCAACCCCATACGAATGGCAATGTTACTTCCCCCATCCCCATACAAGTGGCAGGAACTGATCCCATACCCATACAAGTGGCAATGTTACTGCCCCCATACCTATGCAAGTGGCAGTTTTACTTCCCCATCCCCATACGAATGGCAATCTTACTGCCCCCATCCCCATACGAATGGCAGTGTTACTGCCCCATCCCCGTACGAATGGCAATGTTACTGCCCCATCCCCATACGAATGGCAGTTATACTGCCCCATCATCATGCAAGTGGCAATGTTACTGCCCCCATACCCATACAAGTGACACTGTTACTGCCCCCATACCCATACAAGTGACAGTGTTACTGCCCCCATACCCATACAAGTGACACTGTTACTTCCCCCATCCCCATACAAGTGACAGTGTTACTGCCCCCATCCCCATACAAGTGACAATGTTACTGATCCGATACCGATACAAGTGGGAATGTTACTGCCCCCATACCCATACAAGTGACAGTAACTGATCCCATACCCAGACAAGTGACAGTGTTACTGCCCCCATACCCCTACAAGTGACAGTGTTACTGACCCCATCCCCATACGAATGGCAGTAACTGATCCCATACCCATACAATTGGCAGTGTTACTGCCCTCATCCCCATACAAGTGGCAATGTTACTGCTCCCATACCCATACAAGTAACAGTGTTACTGATCCCATCCCCATATGAATGGCATTGTTACTGGCCCCATCCCCATACGAATGGCAATGTTACTGCCCCAATCCCCATACAAGTGACAGTGTTACTGCCCCCATCCCCATACAAGTGACAGTGTTGCTGATCCCATCCCCATACAAGTGACACTGTTACTTCCCCCATCCCCATACAAGTGGCAGGAACTGATCCCATACCCATACAAGTGGCAATGTTACTGCCCCCATACCTGTGCAAGTGGCAGTGTTACTTCCCCATCCCCATACGAATGGCAATGTTACTGCCCCCATCCCCATACGAATGGCAGTGTTACTGCCCCATCCACATATGAATGGCAATGTTACTGCCCCCATCCCCATACGAATGGCAATGTTACTACCCCCTTACCCATACAAGTGACAGTGTTAATGCCCCCGTCCCCATACAAGTGAAAATGTTACTGATCCCATACCCATACAAGTGGCAATCTTACTGCCCCCATACCCATACAGGTGACAGTGTTACTGCCCCCAACCCCATACGAATGGCAATGTTACTTCCCCCATCCCCATACAAGTGGCAGGAACTGATCCCATACCCATACAAGTGGCAATGTTACTGCCCCCATACCTATGCAAGTGGCAGTTTTACTTCCCCATCCCCATACGAATGGCAGTGTTACTGCCCCATCCCCGTACGAATGGCAATGTTACTGCCCCATCCCCATACGAATGGCAGTTTTACTGCCCCATCCGCATACAAGTGGCAATGTTACTGCCCCATACCATACAAGTGACACTGTTACTGCCCCCATACCCATACAAGTGACAGTGTTACTGCCCCCATACCCCTACAAGTGACAGTGTTACTGACCCCATCCCCATACAAGTGACAGTGTTACTGCCCCCATACCCATACAAGTGACAGTGTTACTGCACCCATACAAGTGGCAATGTTACTGCCCCCATACCCATACAAGTGGCAATGTTACTGCCCACATACCCACACAAGTGACACTGTTACTGCCACCTTACCCAGACAAGTGACAGTGTTACTGCCCCATCCCCCGACAAGTGACAGTGTTACTTTACCCATACCCATACAAGTGGCAATGTTACTGCCCCCATACCCATACAAGTGACACTGTTAATGCCCCCATCCCCATACAAGTGACAATGTTACTGATCCCATACCCATACAAGTTGGAATGTTACTGCCCCCATACCCATACAAGTGACAGTGTTACTGCCCCCATCCCCATACGAATGGCAATGTTACTGCCCCCATCCCCATACAAGTGGCAGTAACTGATCCCATACCCATACAAATGGCAGTGTTACTGCCCCCATCCCCATACAAGTGGCAATGTTACTGATCCCAAACCCATACAAGTGACTGTGTTACTGATCCCATCCCCATACAAGTGACACTGTTACTGCTGCCATACCCATACAAGTGACAGTGTTACTGCCCCCATCCCCATACAAGTGACAGTGTTACTGCCCCCAAACAAGTGGCAATGTTACTGCCCCTATACCCATACAAGTGACAGTGTTACTGCCCCCATCCCCATACAAGTGACAGTGTTACTGCACCCATACAAGTGGCAATGTTTCTGCCCCCATACCAATACAAGTGGCAATGTTACTGCCCCCATACCCATACAAGTGACATTGTTAATGCCCCCATTCCCATACAAGTGACAATGTTACTGATCCCATACCTATACAAGTGGGAATGCTACTGCCCCCATACCCATAGAGGTAACAGTGTTACTGCCCTCATCCCCATACGAATGTCAATGTTACTGCCCCGATCCCCATACAAGTGGCAGTAACTGATCCCATACCCATACAAGTGGCAATGTTACTGCCCCCATACCTATACAAGTGGCAGTGTTACTGCCCCATCCCCATACAAGTGACAGTGTTACCACCCCCATACAAGTGACAGTGTTACTGCCCCCATACCCATATAAGTGACAGTGTTACTGCCCGCATACAAGTGGCAATGTTACTGCCCCTATACCCATACAAGTGGCAATGTTACTGCCCCGATCCCCATACAAGTGACAGTGTTACTGCCCCCATCCCCATACAAGTGACAGTGTTACTGCACCCGTACAAGTGGCAATGTTACTGCCCCCATACCCATACAAGTGGCAATGTTAGTGCCCCCATATCCATACAAGTGACACTGTTACTGCCCCCGTACCCATACAAGTGAGAGTGTTACTGCCCCCATATCCCGACAAGTGACAGTGTTACTGCCCCCATACCCATACAAGTGACAGCGTTACGGCCCACATATCCACTAAAGTGACACTGTTACTGCCCCCATACCCATACAAGTGGCAATGTTACTGCCCCCATACCCATACAAGTGACATTGTTAATGCCCCCATTCCCATACAAGTGACAATGTAACTGATCCCATACCCATACAAGTGGGAATGTTACTGCCCCCATACCCATACAAGTGACAGTTTTACAGCCCCAATCCCCATAAGAATGGAAATGTTACTGCCCCCATCCCCATACAACTGGCAGTAACTGATCCCATACCCATACAAGTGACAGAGTTACTGCCCCCATCCCCATACATTTGGCAATGTTACTGATCCCATACCCTTACAAGTGACAGTGTTACTGATCCCATCCCCATACAAGTGACAGTGTTACTGTCCCCATCCCCATACAAGTGACAGTGTTACTGCCCCCATCCCCATACAAGTGGCAATGTTACTGATCCCATACCCTTACAAGTGGCAATGTTACTGCCCCCATACCCATACAGGTAACAGTGTTACTGCCCCCATCCCCATACGAATGGCAACGTTACTGTCCCCATCCCCATACGAATGGCAATGTTACTGCCCCCATCCACATACAAGTGGCAGTAACTGATCCCATACCCATACAAGTGGCAATGTTACTGCCCCCATACCTATACAAGTGGCAGTGTTACTGCCCGATCCCCATCCAAGTGACAGAGTTACTGCCCCCATACAAGTGACAGTGTTACTCCCCCCATCCCCATACAAGTGACAGTGTTACTGCCACCTTACCCAGACAAGTGACAGTGTTACTGCCCCATCCCCCGACAAGTGACAGTGTTACTTTACCCATACCCATACAAGTGGCAATGTTACTGCCCCCATACCCATACAAGTGACA
Organism: Scyliorhinus torazame; assembly: GCF_047496885.1. NCBI lineage: Eukaryota > Metazoa > Chordata > Chondrichthyes > Carcharhiniformes > Scyliorhinidae > Scyliorhinus > Scyliorhinus torazame. The sequence goes on from NC_092727.1 coordinate 57,285,123, forward strand.
CTGTTAATGCCCCCATCCCCATACAAGTGACAATGTTACTGATCCCATACCCATACAAGTTGGAATGTTACTGCCCCCATACCCATACAAGTGACAGTGTTACTGCCCCCATCCCCATACAAGTGGCAATGTTACTGATCCCATACCCATACAAGTGACTGTGTTACTGATCCCATCCCCATACAAGTGACACTGTTACTGCCGCCATACCCATACAAGTGACAGTGTTACTGCCCCCATCCCCATACAAGTGACAGTGTTACTGCCCCCATCCCCATACAAGTGACACTGTTACTGCCGCCATACCCAAACAAGTGACAGTGTTACTGCCCCCAAACAAGTGGCAATGTTACTGCCCCTATACCCATACAAGTGACAGTGTTACTGCCCCCATCCCCATACAAGTGACAGTGTTACTGCACCCATACAAGTGGCAATGTTTCTGCCCCCATACCAATACAAGTGGCAATGTTACTGCCCCCATACCCATACAAGTGACATTGTTAATGCCCCCATTCCCATACAAGTGACAATGTTACTGATCCCATACCTATACAAGTGGGAATGCTACTGCCCCCATACCCATAGAGGTAACAGTGTTACTGCCCCCATCCCCATACGAATGGCAATGTTACTGCCCCGATCCCCATACAAGTGGCAGTAACTGATCCCATACCCATACAAGTGGCAATGTTACTGCCACCATACCTATACAAGTGGCAGTGTTACTGCCCCATCCCCATACAAGTGACAGTGTTACCACCCCCATACAAGTGACAGTGTTACTGCCCCCATACCCATATAAGTGACAGTGTTACTGCCCGCATACAAGTGGCAATGTTACTGCCCCTATACCCATACAAGTGGCAATGTTACTGCCCCGATCCCCATACAAGTGACAGTGTTACTGCCCCCATCCCCATACAAGTGACAGTGTTACTGCACCCGTACAAGTGGCAATGTTACTGCCCCCATACCCATACAAGTGGCAATGTTAGTGCCCCCATATCCATACAAGTGACACTGTTACTGCCCCCGTACCCATACAAGTGAGAGTGTTACTGCCCCCATATCCCGACAAGTGACAGTGTTACTGCCCCCATACCCATACAAGTGACAGCGTTACGGCCCACATATCCACTAAAGTGACACTGTTACTGCCCCCATACCCATACAAGTGGCAATGTTACTGCCCCCATACCCATACAAGTGACATTGTTAATGCCCCCATTCCCATACAAGTGACAATGTAACTGATCCCATACCCATACAAGTGGGAATGTTACTGCCCCCATACCCATACAAGTGACAGTTTTACAGCCCCAATCCCCATAAGAATGGAAATGTTACTGCCCCCATCCCCATACAACTGGCAGTAACTGATCCCATACCCATACAAGTGACAGAGTTACTGCCCCCATCCCCATACATTTGGCAATGTTACTGATCCCATACCCTTACAAGTGACAGTGTTACTGATCCCATCCCCATACAAGTGACAGTGTTACTGTCCCCATCCCCATACAAGTGACAGTGTTACTGCCCCCATCCCCATACAAGTGGCAATGTTACTGATCCCATACCCTTACAAGTGGCAATGTTACTGCCCCCATACCCATACAGGTAACAGTGTTACTGCCCCCATCCCCATACGAATGGCAACGTTACTGTCCCCATCCCCATACGAATGGCAATGTTACTGCCCCCATCCACATACAAGTGGCAGTAACTGATCCCATACCCATACAAGTGGCAATGTTACTGCCCCCATACCTATACAAGTGGCAGTGTTACTGCCCGATCCCCATCCAAGTGACAGTGTTACTGCCCCCATACAAGTGACAGTGTTACTCCCCCCATCCCCATACAAGTGACAGTGTTACTGCCCCCATACAAGTGGCAATGTTACTGCACCTATACCCATTCAAGTGACAGTGTTGCTGCCCCCATCCCCATACAAGTGATAGTGTTACTGCACCCATACAAGTGGCAATGTTACTGCCCCCATACCCATACAAGTGACACTGTTACTGGCCCCGTACCCATACAGGTGACAGTGTTACTGCCCCCAGACAAGTGGCAATGTTACTGCCCCTTTACCCATACAAGTGGCAATGTTACTGCCCCCATCCCCATACAAGTGACAGTGTTACTGCCCCCATCCCCATACAAGTGACAGTGATACTGCACCAATACAAGTGGCAATGTTTCTGCCCCCATACCCATACAAGTGGCAATGTTAGTGCCCCCATACCCATACAAGTGACACTGTTACTGCCACCGTACCCATACAAGTGAGAGTGTTACTGCCCCATACCCCGACAAGTGACAGTGTTACTGCCCCCATTCCCATACAAGTGACAGCGTTACGGCCCCCATATCCATTAAAGTAACACTGTTACTGACCCCATACCCATACAAGTGGCAATGTTACTGCCCCCATACCCATACAAGTGACATTGTTAATGCCCCCATCCCCATACAAGTGACAATGTTACTGATCCCATACCCATACAAGTGGGAATGTTACTGCCCCCATACAAGTGACAGTGTTACTGCCCCCATCCCCATACGAATGGCAATGTTACTGCCCCCATCCCCATACAAGTGGCAGTAACTGATCCCATACCCATACAAGTGACAGTGTTTGTGCCCCCATCCCCATACATTTGGCAATGTTACTGATCCCATAACCTTACAAGTGACAGTGTTACTGATCCCATCCCCATACAAGTGACAGTGTTACTGTCCCCATCCCCATACGAATGGCAACGTTACTGCCCCCATCCCCATACGAATGGCAATATTACTGCACCCATCCACATACAAGTGGCAGTAACTGATCCCATACCCATACAAGTGGCAATGTTACTGCCCCCATACCTATACAAGTGGCAGTGTTACTGCCCGATTCCCATCCAATTGACAGTGTTACTGCCCCCATACAAGTGACAGTGTTACTACCCCCATCCCCATACAAGTGACAGTGTTACTGTCCCCAGACAAGTGGCAATGTTACTGCCCGTATACCCATACAAGTGACAGTGTTACTGCCCCCATCCCCATACAAGTGACAGTGTTACCACCCCCATACAAGTGACAGTGTTACTGCCCCCATACCCATATAAGTGACAGTGTTACTGCCCGCATACAAGTGGCAATGTTACTGCCCCTATACCCATACAAGTGGCAATGTTACTGCCCCGATCCCCATACAAGTGACAGTGTTACTGCCCCCATCCCCATACAAGTGACAGTGTTACTGCACCCGTACAAGTGGCAATGTTACTGCCCCCATACCCATACAAGTGGCAATGTTAGTGCCCCCATATCCATACAAGTGACACTGTTACTGCCCCCGTACCCATACAAGTGAGAGTGTTACTGCCCCCATATCCCGACAAGTGACAGTGTTACTGCCCCCATACCCATACAAGTGACAGCGTTACGGCCCACATATCCACTAAAGTGACACTGTTACTGCCCCCATACCCATACAAGTGGCAATGTTACTGCCCCCATACCCATACAAGTGACATTGTTAATGCCCCCATTCCCATACAAGTGACAATGTAACTGATCCCATACCCATACAAGTGGGAATGTTACTGCCCCCATACCCATACAAGTGACAGTTTTACAGCCCCAATCCCCATAAGAATGGAAATGTTACTGCCCCCATCCCCATACAACTGGCAGTAACTGATCCCATACCCATACAAGTGACAGAGTTACTGCCCCCATCCCCATACATTTGGCAATGTTACTGATCCCATACCCTTACAAGTGACAGTGTTACTGATCCCATCCCCATACAAGTGACAGTGTTACTGTCCCCATCCCCATACAAGTGACAGTGTTACTGCCCCCATCCCCATACAAGTGGCAATGTTACTGATCCCATACCCTTACAAGTGGCAATGTTACTGCCCCCATACCCATACAGGTAACAGTGTTACTGCCCCCATCCCCATACGAATGGCAACGTTACTGTCCCCATCCCCATACGAATGGCAATGTTACTGCCCCCATCCACATACAAGTGGCAGTAACTGATCCCATACCCATACAAGTGGCAATGTTACTGCCCCCATACCTATACAAGTGGCAGTGTTACTGCCCGATCCCCATCCAAGTGACAGAGTTACTGCCCCCATACAAGTGACAGTGTTACTCCCCCCATCCCCATACAAGTGACAGTGTTACTGCCACCTTACCCAGACAAGTGACAGTGTTACTGCCCCATCCCCCGACAAGTGACAGTGTTACTTTACCCATACCCATACAAGTGGCAATGTTACTGCCCCCATACCCATACAAGTGACACTGTTAATGCCCCCATCCCCATACAAGTGACAATGTTACTGATCCCATACCCATACAAGTTGGAATGTTACTGCCCCCATACCCATACAAGTGACAGTGTTACTGCCCCCATCCCCATACAAGTGGCAATGTTACTGATCCCATACCCATACAAGTGACTCTGTTACTGATCCCATCCCCATACAAGTGACACTGTTACTGCCGCCATACCCATACAAGTGACAGTGTTACTGCCCCCATCCCCATACAAGTGACAGTGTTACTGCCCCCATCCCCATACAAGTGACACTGTTACTGCCGCCATACCCAAACAAGTGACAGTGTTACTGCCCCCAAACAAGTGGCAATGTTACTGCCCCTATACCCATACAAGTGACAGTGTTACTGCCCCCATCCCCATACAAGTGACAGTGTTACTGCACCCATACAAGTGGCAATGTTTCTGCCCCCATACCAATACAAGTGGCAATGTTACTGCCCCCATACCCATACAAGTGACATTGTTAATGCCCCCATTCCCATACAAGTGAGAATGTTACTGATCCCATACCTATACAAGTGGGAATGCTACTGCCCCCATACCCATAGAGGTAACAGTGTTACTGCCCCCATCCCCATACGAATGGCAATGTTACTGCCCCGATCCCCATACAAGTGGCAGTAACTGATCCCATACCCATACAAGTGGCAATGTTACTGCCACCATACCTATACAAGTGGCAGTGTTACTGCCCCATCCCCATACAAGTGACAGTGTTACCACCCCCATACAAGTGACAGTGTTACTGCCCCCATACCCATATAAGTGACAGTGTTACTGCCCGCATACAAGTGGCAATGTTACTGCCCCTATACCCATACAAGTGGCAATGTTACTGCCCCGATCCCCATACAAGTGACAGTGTTACTGCCCCCATCCCCATACAAGTGACAGTGTTACTGCACCCGTACAAGTGGCAATGTTACTGCCCCCATACCCATACAAGTGGCAATTTTAGTGCCCCCATATCCATACAAGTGACACTGTTACTGCCCCCGTACCCATACAAGTGAGAGTGTTACTGCCCCCATATCCCGACAAGTGACAGTGTTACTGCCCCCATACCCATACAAGTGACAGCGTTACGGCCCACATATCCACTAAAGTGACACTGTTACTGCCCCCATACCCATACAAGTGGCAATGTTACTGCCCCCATACCCATACAAGTGACATTGTTAATGCCCCCATTCCCATACAAGTGACAATGTAACTGATCCCATACCCATACAAGTGGGAATGTTACTGCCCCCATACCCATACAAGTGACAGTTTTACAGCCCCAATCCCCATAAGAATGGAAATGTTACTGCCCCCATCCCCATACAACTGGCAGTAACTGATCCCATACCCATACAAGTGACAGAGTTACTGCCCCCATCCCCATACATTTGGCAATGTTACTGATCCCATACCCTTACAAGTGACAGTGTTACTGATCCCATCCCCATACAAGTGACAGTGTTACTGTCCCCATCCCCATACAAGTGACAGTGTTACTGCCCCCATCCCCATACAAGTGGCAATGTTACTGATCCCATACCCTTACAAGTGGCAATGTTACTGCCCCCATACCCATACAGGTAACAGTGTTACTGCCCCCATCCCCATACGAATGGCAACGTTACTGTCCCCATCCCCATACGAATGGCAATGTTACTGCCCCCATCCACATACAAGTGGCAGTAACTGATCCCATACCCATACAAGTGGCAATGTTACTGCCCCCATACCTATACAAGTGGCAGTGTTACTGCCCGATCCCCATCCAAGTGACAGTGTTACTGCCCCCATACAAGTGACAGTGTTACTCCCCCCATCCCCATACAAGTGACAGTGTTACTGCCCCCATACAAGTGGCAATGTTACTGCACCTATACCCATTCAAGTGACAGTGTTGCTGCCCCCATCCCCATACAAGTGATAGTGTTACTGCACCCATACAAGTGGCAATGTTACTGCCCCTTTACCCATACAAGTGGCAATGTTACTGCCCCCATCCCCATACAAGTGACAGTGTTACTGCCCCCATCCCCATACAAGTGACAGTGATACTGCACCAATACAAGTGGCAATGTTTCTGCCCCCATACCCATACAAGTGGCAATGTTAGTGCCCCCATACCCATACAAGTGACACTGTTACTGCCACCGTACCCATACAAGTGAGAGTGTTACTGCCCCATACCCCGACAAGTGACAGTGTTACTGCCCCCATTCCCATACAAGTGACAGCGTTACGGCCCCCATATCCATTAAAGTAACACTGTTACTGACCCCATACCCATACAAGTGGCAATGTTACTGCCCCCATACCCATACAAGTGACATTGTTAATGCCCCCATCCCCATACAAGTGACAATGTTACTGATCCCATACCCATACAAGTGGGAATGTTACTGCCCCCATACAAGTGACAGTGTTACTGCCCCCATCCCCATACGAATGGCAACGTTACTGCCCCCATCCCCATACGAATGGCAATATTACTGCACCCATCCACATACAAGTGGCAGTAACTGATCCCATACCCATACAAGTGGCAATGTTACTGCCCCCATACCTATACAAGTGGCAGTGTTACTGCCCGATTCCCATCCAATTGACAGTGTTACTGCCCCCATACAAGTGACAGTGTTACTACCCCAATCCCCATACAAGTGACAGTGTTACTGTCCCCAGACAAGTGGCAATGTTACTGCCCGTATACCCATACAAGTGACAGTGTTACTGCCCCCATCCCCATACAAGTGACAGTGTTACTGCACCCATACAAGTGGCAATGTTTCTGCCCCCATACCCATACAAGTGGCAATGTTCCTGCCCCCATACCCATACAAGTGACACTGTTACTGGCCCCGTACCCATACAGGTGACAGTGTTACTGCCCCCATACAAGTGGCAATGTTACTGCCCCTATACCAATACAAGTGGCAATGTTACTGCCCCCATCCCCATACAAGTGACAGTGTTACTGCCCCCATCCCCATACAAGTGACAGTGTCACTGCACCAATACAAGAGGCAATGTTACTGCCCCCATACCCATACAAGTGGCAATGTTAGTGCCCCCATACCCAAACAAGTGACACTGCTACTGCGCCCGTACCCATACAAGTGAGAGTGTTACTGCCCCCATACCCCGACAAGTGACAGTGTTACTGCCCCCATTCCCATACAAGTGACAGCGTTACGGACCCCATATCCATTAAAGTGACACTGTTACTGACCCCATACCCATACAAGTGGGAATGTTACTGCCCCCATACCCATACAAGTGACAGTGTTACTGCCCCCATCCCCATACGAATGGCAATGTTACTGCCCCAATCCCCATACAAGTGGCAGTAACTGATCCCATACTCATACAAGTGACAGTGTTACTGCCCCCATCCCCATACAATTGGCAATGTTACTGATCCCATCCCCATACATGTGACAGTGTTACTGATCCCATCCCCATTCAAGTGACAGTGTTACTGTCCCCATCCCCATACAAGTGGCAATGTTACTGATCCCATACCCATACAAGTGGCAATGTTACTGCCCCCATACCTATACAAGTGGCAGTGTTACTGCCCGATCCCCATCCAAGTGACAATGTTACTGCCCCCATACAAGTGACAGTGTTACTGCCCCATCCCCATACAAGTGACAGTGTTACTGCCCCCAAACAAGTGGCAATGTTACTGCCCCTATACCCATACAAGTGACAGTGTTACTGCCCCCATCCCCATACAATTGACAGTGTTACTGCACCCATACAAGTGGCAATGTTTCTGCCCCCATACCCATACAAGTGGCAATGTTACTGCCCCCATACCCATACAAGTGACATTGTTAATGCCCCCATTCCCATACAAGTGACAATGTTACTGATCCCATACCATACAAGTGGGAATTTTACTGCCCCCATTCCCATACAAGTGGCAGTAACTGATCCAATACCCATACAAGTGACAGTGTTACTGCCCCCATCCCCATACAATTGGCAATGTTACTGATCCCATACCCTTACAAGTGACAGTGTTACTGATCCCATCCCCATACAAGTGACAGTGTTATTGTCCCCATCCCCATACAAGTGGCAATGTTACTGCCCCCATCCCCATACAAGTGACAGTGTTGCTGCCACCATCACCATACAAGTGGCAATGTTACTGATCCCATACCCATACAAGAGGCAATGTTACTGCCCCCATACCCATACAGGTAACAGTGTTACTGCCCCTATCCCCATACGAATGGCAACGTTACTGCCCCCATCCCCATACAAATGGCAATGTTACTGCCCCCATCCACATACAAGTGGCAGTAACTGATCCCATACCCATACAAGTGGCAATGTTACTGCCCCCATACCTATACAAGTGGCAGTGTTACTGCCCGATCCCCATCCAAGTGACAGTGTTACTGCCCCCATACAAGTGACAGTGTTACTACCCCCATCCCCATACAAGTGACAGTGTTACTGCCCCCATACAAGTGGCAATGTTACTGCCCCTATACCCATACAAGTGACAGTGTTACTGCCCCCATCCCCATACAAGTGACAGTGTTACTGCACCCATACAAGTGGCAATGTTTCTGCCCCCATACCCATACAAGTGGCAATGTTACTGCCCCCATACCCATACAAGTGACACTGTTACTGGCCCCGTACCCATACAGGTGACAGTGTTACTGCCCCCATACCCATACAAGTGACAGTGTTACTGCCCCATACTCATACAATTGACAGTGTTACTGTCCCCAAACCCATACAAGTGACGCTGTTACTGCCCCCTTTACCCATACAGGTAACAGTGTTACTGCCCCCATCCCCATACAAGTGGCAGTAACTGATCCCATACCCATACAAGTGGCAATGTTACTGCCCCCATACCTATACAAGTGGCAGTGTTACTGCCCCATCCCCATACAAGTGACAGTGTTACCACCCCCATACAAGTGACAGTGTTACTGCCCCCATACCCATACAAGTGACAGTGTTACTGCCCCCATACAAGTGGCAATGTTACTGCCCCTATACCCATACAAGTGGCAATGTTACTGCCGCCATCCCCATACAAGTGACAGTGTTACTGCCCCCATCCCCATACAAGTGACAGTGTTACTGCACCCATACAAGTGGCAATGTTACTGCCCCCATATCCATACAAGTGGCAATGTTAGTGCCCCCATACCCATACAAGTGACACTGTTACTGCCCCCGTACCCATACAAGTTAGAGTGTTACTGCCCCCATACCCCGACAAGTGACAGTGTTACTGCCCCCATTCCCATACAATTGACAGCGTTACGGCCCCCATATCCATTAAAGTGACACTGTTACTGCCCCCATACCCATACAAGTGGCAATGTTACTGCCCCCATACCCATACAAGTGACTTTGTTAATGCCCCCATTCCCATACAAGTGACAATGTAACTGATCCCATACCCATACAAGTGGGAATGTTACTGCCCCCATACCCATACAAGTGACAGTTTTACTGCCCCCATCCCCATAAGAATGGAAATGTTACTGCCCCCATCCCCATACAACTGGCAGTAACTGATCCCATACCCATACAAGTGACAGAGTTACTGCCCCCATCCCCATACATTTGGCAATGTTACTGATCCCATACCCTTACAAGTGACAGTGTTACTGATCCCATCCCCATACAAGTGACAGTGTTACTGTCCCCATCCCCATACAAGTGACAGTGTTACTGCCCCCATCCCCATACAAGTGGCAATGTTACTGATCCCATACCCATACAAGTGGCAATGTTACTGCCCCCATACCCATACAGGTAACAGTGTTACTGATCCCATCCCCATACAAGTGACAGTGTTATTGTCCCCATCCCCATACAAGTGGCAATGTTACTGCCCCCATCCCCATACAAGTGACAGTGTTGCTGCCACCATCACCATACAAGTGGCAATGTTACTGATCCCATACCCATACAAGAGGCAATGTTACTGCCCCCATACCCATACAGGTAACAGTGTTACTGCCCCTATCCCCATACGAATGGCAACGTTACTGCCCCCATCCCCATACAAATGGCAATGTTACTGCCCCCATCCACATACAAGTGGCAGTAACTGATCCCATACCCATACAAGTGGCAATGTTACTGCCCCCATACCTATACAAGTGGCAGTGTTACTGCCCGATCCCCATCCAAGTGACAGTGTTACTGCCCCCATACAAGTGACAGTGTTACTACCCCCATCCCCATACAAGTGACAGTGTTACTGCCCCCATACAAGTGGCAATGTTACTGCCCCTATACCCATACAAGTGACAGTGTTACTGCCCCCATCCCCATACAAGTGACAGTGTTACTGCACCCATACAAGTGGCAATGTTTCTGCCCCCATACCCATACAAGTGGCAATGTTACTGCCCCCATACCCATACAAGTGACACTGTTACTGGCCCCGTACCCATACAGGTGACAGTGTTACTGCCCCCATACCCATACAAGTGACAGTGTTACTGCCCCATACTCATACAATTGACAGTGTTACTGTCCCCAAACCCATACAAGTGACGCTGTTACTGCCCCCTTTACCCATACAGGTAACAGTGTTACTGCCCCCATCCCCATACAAGTGGCAGTAACTGATCCCATACCCATACAAGTGGCAATGTTACTGCCCCCATACCTATACAAGTAGCAGTGTTACTGCCCCATCCCCATACAAGTGACAGTGTTACCACCCCCATACAAGTGACAGTGTTACTGCCCCCATACCCATACAAGTGACAGTGTTACTGCCCCCATACAAGTGGCAATGTTACTGCCCCTATACCCATACAAGTGGCAATGTTACTGCCCCCATCCCCATACAAGTGACAGTGTTACTGCCCCCATCCCCATACAAGTGACAGTGTTACTGCACCCATACAAGTGGCAATGTTACTGCCCCCATATCCATACAAGTGGCAATGTTAGTGCCCCCATACCCATACAAGTGACACTGTTACTGCCCCCGTACCCATACAAGTTAGAGTGTTACTGCCCCCATACCCCGACAAGTGACAGTGTTACTGCCCCCATTCCCATACAATTGACAGCGTTACGGCCCCCATATCCATTAAAGTGACACTGTTACTGCCCCCATACCCATACAAGTGGCAATGTTACTGCCCCCATCCCCATACAAGTGACAATGTTACTGATTCCATACCCATACAAGTGGGAATGTTACTGCCCCCATACCCATACAAGTGACAGTGTTACTGCCCCCATCCCCATATGAATGGCAATGTTACTGCCCTCATCCCCATACAAGTGGCAGTAACTGATCCCATACCCATACAAGTGACAGTGTTACTGTCCCCATCACCATACAAGTGGCAATGTTACTGATCCAATACCCATACAAGTGGCAATGTTACTGCCCCCATACCCATACAGGTAACAGTGTTACTGCCCCATCCCCATACGAATGGCAACATTACTGCCCCCATCCCCATACGAATGGCAATGTTACTGCCCCCATCCACATACAAGTGGCAGCAACTGATCCCATACCCATACAAGTGGCAGTGTTACTGCCCGATCCCCATCCAAGTGACAGTGTTACTGCCCCCATACATGTGACAGTGTTACTGCCCCCAAACAAGTGGCAATGTTACTGCCCCTATACCCATACAAGTGACAGTGTTACTGCCCCCATCCCCATACAAGTGACAGTGTTACTGCACCCATACAAGTGGCAATGTTTCTGCCCCCATACCCATACAAGTGGCAATGTTACTGCCCCCATACCCATACAAGTGACACTGTTACTGCCCCCATACTCATACAAGTGACAGTGTTACTGTCCCCATACCCATACAAGTGATGCTGTTACTGCCCCCATACCCATACAAGTGGCAATGTTACTGCCCCCATACCCATACAAGTGAGAGTGTTACTGCCCCCATACCCATACAAGTGACAGTGTTACTGATCCCAAACCCATTCAAGTGGCAGCGTTACTGACCCCATCCCCATACAAGTGGCAATGTTACTGCTCCCCAACCCATACAAGTGACACTGTTACTGCCCCTATACCCATACAAGTGGCAATATTACTGCCCCCATCCCCATACAAGTGACAGTGTTACTGCCCCCATACAAGTGGCAATGTTACTGCCCCCACACTCATACAAGTGGCAGCGTTACTGCCCCCATCCCCATACAAGTGACAGTGTTACTATCTCCATACCCATACAAGTGACAGTGTTACTGCCCCCATACACATACAAGTGACACTGTTACTGCCCCCGTACCCATACAAGTGACACTGTTACTGCCCCCATACCCATACAAGTGGCAGCGTTACTGCACCCATACCCATACAAGTGACAGTGTTACTGCCCCCATACCCCTACAGGTGACAGTGTTACTGCCCCCATCCCCATACAAGTGACAGTGTTACTGCCCCCATACCCATACAAGTGGCAGCATTACTGCCCCCATCCCCATACAAGTGACAGTGTTACTGTCCCCATACCCATACAAGTGGCAGCGTTACTGCCCCCATACCCATACAAGTGACAGTGTTACTGTCCCCATCCCCATACAAGTGACACTGTTACTGCCCCCATACCCATACAAGTGGCAGCATTACAGCCCCCATACCCATACAAGTGACAGTGTTCCTGCCCCCATCCCCATACAAGTGACACTGTTACTGCCCCCATACCCATACGAGTGACAGTGTTACTGCCCCCATACCCATACAAGTGGCAGCGTTACTGCCCCCATCCCCATACAAGTGACAGTGTTACTGCCCCCATACACATACAAGTGGCAGCGTTACTGCCCCCATACCCATACAAGTGACAGCGTTACTGACCCCATCCCCATACAAGTGACACTGTTACTGCCCCCATGCCCATACAAGTGACACTGTTACTGCCTTCATACCCATACAAGTGGCAGTGTTACTGACCCCATCCCCATACAAGTGACAGTGTTACTGCCCCCATCCCCATACAAGTGACAGTGTTACTGCCCCCATACCCATACAAGTGACAGTGTTACTGCCCCCATACCCATACAAGTGACACTGTTCCTGCCCCCATACACATACAAGTGACACTGTTACTGCCCCCATACCCATACAAGTGACACTGTTACTGCCCCCATACCCATACAAGTGGCAGCGTTACTGCCCACATACCCATACAAGTGACAGTGTTACTGCCCCCATACCCATACAGGTGACAGTGATACTGCCCCCATCCCCATACAAGTGACAGTGTTACTGCCCCCATACCCATACTAGTGGCAGCGTTACTGCCCCCATCCCCATACAAGTGACAGTGTTACTGTCCCCATACCCATACAAGTGGCAGCGTTACTGCCCCCATACCCATACAAGTGGCAGCGTTACTGCCATCATACCCATGCAAGTGACAGTGTTACTGCCCCCATCCCCATACAAGTGACACTGTTACTGCCCCCATACCCATACGAGTGACAGTGTTACTGCCCCCATACCCATACAAGTGACAGCGTTACTGACCCCATCCCCATACAAGTGACACTGTTACTGCCCCCATGCCCATACAAGTGACACTGTTACTGCCCCCATACCCATACAAGTGGCAGCGTTACTGACCCCATCCCCATACAAGTGACAGTGTTACTGCCCCCATTCCCATACAAGTGACAGTGTTACTGCCACCATACCCATACAAATGACAGTGTTACTGCCCCCATACACATACAAGTGGCAGCGTTACTGCCCCCATCCCCATACAAGTGACAGTGTTACTGTCCCCATACCCATACAAGTGACAGCGTTACTGACCCCATCCACATACAAGTGACTGTGTTACTGCTCCCATACCCATACAAGTGACTGTGTTACTGCCCCCATACCCATACAAGTGACAGTGTTACTGATCCCATACCCATACAAGTGACACTGTTACTGCCCCCATGCCCATACAAGTAAAGGTGTTACTGCACCCATCCCCATACAAGTGACAGTGTTACTGCCCCCATACCCATACAAGTGACAGTGTTACTGCCCCCATACCCATACAAGTGACACTGTTACTGTCCCCATACCCATACAAGTGACAGTGTTACTGCCCCCATACCCATACAATTGACACTGTTACTGCCCCCATACCCATTCAAGTGGCAGCGTGACTGCCCCCATCCCCATACAAGTGACAGTATTACTGTCCCCATAACCATACAAGTGGCAGCGTTACTGCCCCCATCCCCATACATGTGACAGTGTTACTATCCCCATACCCATACAAGTGACAGTGTTACTGCCCCCATACCCATACAAGTGACACTGTTACTGCCCCCATACACATACAAGTGACACTGTTACTGCCCCCATACCCATACAAGTGACACTGTTACTGCCCCCATACCCACACAAGTGGCAGCGTTACTGCCCCCATCCCCATACAAGTCACAGTGTTACTGCCCCATACCCATACAAGTGGCAGCGTTACTGCCCCCATACCCATACAAGTGACAGTGTTACTGCCCCCATACCCATACAGCTGACAGTGTTACTGCCCCCATCCCCATACAAGTGACAGTGTTACTGCCCCCATACCCATACAAGTGGCAGCGTTACTGTCCCCATACCCATACAAGTGAAAGCGTTACTGAACACATCCCCATACAAGTGACAGTGTTACTGCCCCCATACCCATACAAGTGACTGTGTTACTGCCCCCATTCCCATACAAGTGACAGTGTTACTGATCCCATACCCATACAAGTGACACTGTTACTGTCCCCATACCCATACGAGTGACAGTGTTACTGCCCCCATACCCATACAAGTGTCAGTGTTACTGCCCCCATCCCCATACAAGTGACAGTGTTACTGCCCCCATACCCATACAAATGACAGTGTTACTGCCCCCATACACATACAAGTGGCAGCGTTACTGCCCCCCTCCCCATACAAGTGACAGTGTTACTGTCCCCATACCCATACAAGTGACAGCGTTACTGACCCCATCCACATACAAGTGACTGTGTTACTGCCCCCATACCCATACAAGTGACTGTGTTACTGCCCCCATACCCATACAAGTGACAGTGTTACTGATCCCATACCCATACAAGTGACACTGTTACTGCCCCCATGCCCATACAAGTAACAGTGTTACTGCCCCCATCCCCATACAAGTGACAGTGTTACTGCCCCCATACCCATACAAGTGACACTGTTACAGCCCCCATACCCATTCAAGTGGCAGCGTTACTGCCCCCATCCCCATACAAGTGACAGTATTACTGTCCCCATACCCATACAAGTGGCAGCGTTACTGCCCCCATCCCCATACAAGTGACAGTGTTACTATCCCCATACCCATACACATGACAGTGTTACTGCCCCCATACCCATACAAGTGACACTGTTACTGCCCCCATACACATACAAGTGACACTGTTACTGCCCCCATACCCATACAAGTGACACTGTTACTGCCCCCATACCCACACAAGTGGCAGCGTTACTGCCCCATCCCCATACAAGTCACAGTGTTACTGTCCCCATACCCATACAAGTGACAGTGTTACTGCCCCCATACCCATACAGGTGACAGTGTTACTGCCCCCATCCCCATACAAGTGACAGTGTTACTGCCCCCATACCCATACAAGTGGCAGCGTTACTGCCCCCATCCCCATACAAGTGACAGTGTTACTGTCCCCATACCCATACAAGTGGCAGCGTTACTGCCCCCATATCCATACAGGTGACAGTGTTACTGTCCCCATACCCATACAAGTGACTGTGTTACTGCCCCCATCCCCATACAAGTGACACTGTTACTGCCCCCATACCCATACGAGTGACAGTGTTACTGCCCCATACCCATACAAGTGGCAGCGTTACTGCCCCCATACCCATACAAGTGACAGTGTTACTGCCCCCATACCCATACAAGTGGCAGCGTTACTGCCCCCATCCCCATACAAGTCACAGTGTTACTGTCCCCATACCCATACAAGTGAAAGCGTTACTGACCCCATCCCCATACAAGTGACAGTGTTACTGCCCCCATACCCATACAAGTGACTGTGTTACTGCCCCCATTCCCATACAAGTGACAGTGTTACTGATCCCATACCCATACAAGTGACACTGTTACTGTCCCCATACCCATACGAGTGACAGTGTTACTGCCCCCATACCCATACAAGTGGCAGCGTTACTGCCCCCATCCCCATACAAGTGACAGTGTTAGCGTCCCCATACCCATACAAGTGGCAGCGTTACTGCCCCCATACCCATACAAATGATAGCGTTACTGCCCCCATACAAGTGACAGTGTTACTGCCCCCATCCCCATACAAGTGACCCTGTTACTACCCCCATACCCATACGAGTGACAGTGTTTCTGCCCCCATACCCATACAAGTGACAGCGTTACTGACCCCATCCCCATACAAGTGACACTGTTACTGCCCCCATGCCCATACAAGTGACACTGTTACTCCCTTCATACCCATACAAGTGGCAGCGTTACTGACCCCATCCCCATACAAGTGACAGCGTTACTGCCCCCATCCCCATACAAGTGACAGTGTTACTGCCCCCATACCCATACAAGTGACAGTGTTACTGCCCCCATACCCATACAAGTGACACTGTTACTGCCCCCATACACATACAAGTGACACTGTTACTGCCCCCATACCCATACAAGTGACACTGTTACTGCCCCCATACCCATACAAGTGGCAGCGTTACTGCCCACATACACATACAAGTGACAGTGTTACTGCCCCCATACCCATACAGGTGACAGTGTTACTGCCCCCATCCCCATACAAGTGACAGTGTTACTGCCCCCATACCCATACAAGTGGCAGCGTTACTGCCCCCATCCCCATACAAGTGACAGTGTTACTGTCCCCATACCCATACAAGTGACACTGTTACTGCCCCCATACCCATACGAGTGACAGTGTTACTGCCCCCATACCCATACAAGTGGCAGCGTTACTGCCCCCATCCCCATACAATTGACAGTGTTACTGCCCCCATACCCATACAAGTGGCAGCGTTACTGCCCCCATACCCATACAAGTGACAGTGTTACTATCCCCATACCCATACAAGTGACACTGTTACTGCCCCCATGCCCATACAAGTGACACTGTTACTGCCCCCATGCCCATACAAGTGACACTGTTACTGCCCCCATACCCATACAAGTGGCAGCGTTACTGACCCCATCCCCATACAAGTGACAGTGTTGCTGCCCCCATTCCCATACAAGTGACAGTGTTACTGCCCCCATACCCATACAAATGACAGTGTTACTGCCCCCATACACATACAAGTGGCAGCGTTAATGCCCCCATCCCCATACAAGTGACAGTGTTACTGTCCCCATACCCATACAAGTGACAGCGTTACTGACCCCATCCACATACAAGTGACTGTGTTACTGCCCCCATACCCATACAAGTGACTGTGTTACTGCCCCCATACCCATACAAGTGACAGTGTTACTGATCCCATACCCATACAAGTGACACTGTTACTGCCCCCATGCCCATACAAGTAACAGTGTTACTGCCCCCATCCCCATACAAGTGACAGTGTTACTGCCCCCATACCCATACAAGTGACAGTGTTACTGCCCCCATACCCATACAAGTGACACTGTTACTGCCCCCATACCCATACAAGTGACAGTGTTACTGCCCCCATACCTATACAAGTGACACTGTTACTGCCCCCATACCCATTCAAGTGGCAGCGCCACTGCCCCCATCCCATACAAGTGACAGTATTACTGTCCCCATACCCATACAAGTGGCAGCGTTACTGCCCCCATCCCCATACAAGTGACAGTGTTACTATCCCCATACCCATACAAGTGACAGTGTTACTGCCCCCATACCCATACAAGTGACACTGTTAGTGCCCCCATACACATACAAGTGACACTGTTACTGCCCCCATACCCATACAAGTGACACTGTTACTGTCCCCATACCCACACAAGTGGCAGCGTTACTGCCCCCATCCCCATACAAGTCACAGTGTTACTGTCCCCATACCCATACAAGTGGCAGCGTTACTGCCCCCATACCCATACAAGTGACAGTGTTACTGCCCCCATACCCATACAGGTGACAGTGTTACTGCCCCCATCCCCATACAAGTGACAGTGTTACTGCCCCCATACCCATACAAGTGGCAGCGTTACTGCCCCCATCCCCATACAAGTGACAGTGTTACTGTCCCCATACCCATACAAGTGGCAGCGTTACTGCCCCCATACCCATACAAGTGACAGTGTTACTGTCCCCATACCCATACAAGTGACTGTGTTACTGCCCCCATCCCCGTACAAGTGACACTGTTACTGCCCCCATACCCATACGAGTGACAGTGTTACTGCCCCATACCCATACAAGTGGCAGCGTTACTGCCCCCATACCCATACAAGTGACAGTGTTACTGCCCCCATACCCATACAAGTGGCAGCGTTACTGCCCCCATCCCCATACAAGTCACAGTGTTACTGCCCCCATACCCATACAAGTGAAAGCGTTACTGACCCCATCCCCATACAAGTGACAGTGTTACTGCCCCCAAACCCATACAAGTGACTGTGTTACTGCCCCCATTCCCATACAAGTGACAGTGTTACTGATCCCATACCCATACAAGTGACACTGTTACTGTCCCCATACCCATACGAGTGACAGTGTTACTGCCCCCATACCCATACAAGTGGCAGCGTTACTGCCCCCATCCCCATACAAGTGACAGTGTTACTGCCCCCATACACATACAAGTGGCAGCGTTACTGCCCCCATCCCCATACAAGTGACAGTGTTACTGTCCCCATACCCATACAAGTGACAGCGTTACTGACCCCATCCACATACAAGTGACTGTGTTACTGCCCCCATACCCATACAAGTGACTGTGTTACTGCCCCCATCCCCATACAAGTGACAGTGTTACTGCCCCCATACCCATACAAGTGACAGTGTTACTGCCCCCATCCCCATACAAGTGACACTGTTACTGCCCCCATACCCATACAAGTGACAGTGTTACTGCCCCCATACCCATACAAGTGACACTGTTACTGCTCCCATACCCATTCAAGTGGCAGCGCCACTGCCCCCATCCCCATACAAGTGACAGTATTACTGTCCCCATACCCATACAAGTGGCAGCGTTACTGCCCCCATCCCCATACAAGTGACAGTGTTACTGCCCCCATCCCCATACAAGTGACACTGTTCCTGCCCCCATACCCATACGAGTGACAGTGTTACTGCCCCATACCCATACAAGTGGCAGCGTTACTGCCCCCATACCCATACAAGTGACAGTGTAACTGCCCCCATACCCATACAAGTGGCAGCGTTACTGCCCCCATCCCCATACAAGTCACAGTGTTACTGTCCCCATACCCATACAAGTGAAAGCGTTACTGACCCCATCCCCATACAAGTGACAGTGTTACTGCCCCCATACCCATACAAGTGACTGTGTTACTGCCCCCATTCCCATACAAGTGACAGTGTTACTGATCCCATACCCATACAAGTGACACTGTTACTGTCCCCATACCCATACGAGTGACAGTGTTACTGCCCCCATACCCATACAAGTGGCAGCGTTACTGCCCCCATCCCCATACAAGTGACAGTGTTACTGCCCCCATACCCATACAAGTGACAGTGTTACTGCCCCCATACCCATACAGGTGACAGTGTTACTGCCCCCATCCCCATACAAGTGACAGTGTTACTGCCCCCATACCCATACAAATGACAGTGTTACTGCCCCCATACACATACAAGTGGCAGCGTTACTGCCCCCATCCCCATACAAGTGACAGTGTTACTGTCCCCATACCCATACAAGTGACAGCGTTACTGACCCCATCCACATACAAGTGACTGTGTTACTGCCCCATACCCATACAAGTGACTGTGTTACTGCCCCCATACCCATACAAGTGACAGTGTTACTGATCCCATACCCATACAAGTGACACTGTTACTGCCCCCATGCCCATACAAGTAACAGTGTTACTGCCCCCATCCCCATACAAGTGACAGTGTTACTGCCCCCATACCCATACAAGTGACAGTGTTACTGCCCCCATACCCATACAAGTGACACTGTTACTGCCCCCATACCCATACAAGTGACAGTGTTACTGCCCCCATACCCATACAAGTGACACTGTTACTGCCCCCATACCCATTCAAGTGGCAGCGTTACTGCCCCCATCCCCATACAAGTGACAGTATTACTGTCCCCATACCCATACAAGTGGCAGCGTTACTGCCCCCATTCCCATACAAGTGACAGTGTTACTATCCCCATACCCATACACGTGACAGTGTTACTGCCCCCATACCCATACAAGTGACACTGTTACTGCCCCCATACACATAAAAGTGACACTGTTACTGCCCCCATACCCATACAAGTGACACTGTTACTGCCCCCATACCCACACAAGTGGCAGCGTTACTGCCCCCATCCCCATACAAGTCACAGTGTTACTGTCCCCATACCCATACAAGTGGCAGCGTTACTGCCCCCATACCCATACAAGTGACAGTGTTACTGCCCCCATACCCATACAGGTGACAATGTTACTGCCCCCATCCCCATACAAGTGACAGTGTTACTGCCCCCATACCCATACAAGTGGCAGCGTTAGTGCCCCCATCCCCATACAAGTGACAGTGTTACGGTCCCCATACCAATACAAGTGGCAGCGTTACTGCCCCCATACCCATACAAGTGACAGTGTTACTGTCCCCATACCCATACAAGTGACTGTGTTACTACCCCCATCCCCATACAAGTGACACTGTTACTGCCCCCATACCCATACGAGTGACAGTGTTACTGCCCCATACCCATACAAGTGGCAGCGTTACTGCCCCCATCCCCATACAAGTCACAGTGTTACTGTCCCCATACCCATACAAGTGAAAGCGTTACTGATCCCATACCCATACAAGTGACACTGTTACTGTCCCCATACCCATACGAGTGACTGTGTTACTGCCCCCATACCCATACAAGTGGCAGCTTTACTGCCCCCATCCCCATACAAGTGACAGTGTTACTGTTCCCATACCCATACAAGTGGCAGCGTTACTGCCCCCATACCCATACAAATGACAGCGTTACTGCCCCCATACCCATACAAGTGACAGTGTTACTGCCCCCATCCCCATACAAGTGACCCTGTTACTGCCCCCATACCCATACGAGTGACAGTGTTTCTGCCCCCATACCCATACAAGTGGCAGCGTTACTGCCCCATCCCCATACAAGTGACAGTGTTACTGCCCCATACCCATACAAGAGGCAGCGTTACTGCCCCCATACCCATAAAAGTGACAGCGTTACTGACCCCATCCCCATACAAGTGATACTGTTACTGCCCCCATGCCCATACAAGTGACACTGTTACTGCCCCCATACCCATACAAGTGGCAGCGTTACTGACCCCATCCCCATACAAGTGACAGTGTTACTGCCCACATACCCATACAAGTGACAGTGTTACTGCCCCCATCCCCATACAAGTGACAGTGTTACTGCCCCCATACCCATACAAGTGACAGTGTTACTGTTCCCATACCCAGACAAGTGACACTGTTACTGCCCCCATACCCATACAAGTGACAGTGTTACTGCCCCCATCCCCATACAAGTGACAGTGTTACTGCCCCCATACCCATACAAGTGACAGTGTTACTGCCCCCATACCCATACAAGTGGCAGCTTTACTGCCCCCATCCCCATACAATTGACAGTGTTACTGTCCCCATACCCATACAAGTGACAGCGTTACTGACCCCATTCCCATACAAGTGACTGTGTTACTGCCCCCATACCCATGCAAGTGACTGTGTTACTGCCCCCATACCCATACAAGTGACAGTGTTGCTGCCCCCATACCCATACAAGTGACACTGTTACTGCCCCCATACACATACAAGTGACACTGTTACTGCCCCCATACCCATACAAGTGACACTGTTACTGCCCCCATACCCATACAAGTGGCAGCGTTACTGCCCCCATACCCATACAAGTGACAGTGTTACTGCCCCCATACCCATACAGGTGACAGTGTTACTGCCCCCATCCCCATACAAGAGACAGTGTTACTGCCCCCATACCCATACAAGTGGCAGCGTTACTGCCCCCATCCCCATACAAGTCACAGTGTTACTGTCCCCATACCCATACAAGTGACTGTGTTACTGCCCCCATACCCATACAAGTGACAGTGTTACTGATCCCATACCCATACAAGTGACACTGTTACTGCCCCCATGCCCATACAAGTAACAGTGTTACTGCCCCCATCCCCATACAAGTGACAGTATTACTGCCCCCATACCCATACAAGTGACAGTGTTACTGCCCCCATACCCATACAAGTGACACTGTTACTGCCCCCATACCCATACAAGTGACAGTGTTACTGCCCCCATACCCATACAAGTGACACTGTTACTGCCCCATACCCATTCAAGTGGCAGCGTTACTGCCCCCATCCCCATACAAGTGACAGTGTTACTGTCCCCATACCCATACAAGTGGCAGCGTTACTGCCCCCATCCCCATACAAGTGACAGTGTTACTATCCCCATACCCAAACAAGTGACAGTGTTACTGCCCCCATACCCATACAAGTGACACTATTACTGCCCCCATACACATACAAGTGACACTGTTACTGCCCCCATACCCATACAAGTGACACTGTTACTGCCCCCATACCCATACAAGTGGCAGCGTTACTGCCCCCATAGCCATTCAAGTGACAGTGTTACTGCCCCCATACCCATACAAGTGACAGTGTTACTGCCCCCATCCCCATACAAGTGGCAGCGTTACTGCCCCCATCCCCATACAAGTCACAGTGTTACTGTCCCCAGACCCATACAAGTGACAGCGTTACTGACCCCATCCCCATACAAGTGACTGTGTTACTGCCCCCATCCCCATACACGTGACAGTGTTACTGATCCCATACCCATACAAGTGACACTGTTACTACCCCCATACCCATACGAGTGACACTGTTACTGCCCCCATACCCATACAAGTGACTGTGTTACTGCCCCCATTCCCATACAAGTGACAGTGTTACTGATCCCATACCCATACAAGTGACACTGTTACTACCCCCATACCCATACGAGTGACACTGTTACTGCCCCCATACCCATACAAGTGGCAGCGTTACTGCCCCCATCCCCATACAAGTGACAGTGTTACTGTCCCCATACCCATACAAGTGGCAGCGTTACTGCCCCCATACCCATACAAATGGCAGCGTTACTGCCCCCATACCCATACAAGTGACAGTGTTACTGCCCCCATCCCCATACAAGTGACCCTGTTCCTGCCCCCATACCCATACGAGTGACAGTGTTACTGCCGCCATCCCCATACAAGTGACTCTGTTACTGCCCACATACCCATACGAGTGACAGTGTTTCTGCCCCATACCCATACAAGTGGCAGCGTTACTGCCCCCATCCCCATACAAGTGACAGTGTTACTGCCCCATACCCATACAAGTGGCAGCGTTACTGCCCCCATACCCATATAAGTGTCAGCATTACTGCCCCCATACCCATAAAAGTGACAGCGTTACTGACCCCATCCCCATACAAGTGACACTGTTACTGCCCCCATACCCATACAAGTGACAGTGTTACTGCCCCCATACCCATACAAGTGGCAGCGTTACTGTCCCCATACCCATACAAGTGGCAGCGTTACTGACCCCATCCCCATACAAGTCGCAGCTTTACTGCCCCTATCCCCATACAAGTGACAGTGTTACTGCCCCCATACCCATACAAGTGACACTGTTACTGCCCCCATACACATACAAGTGACACTGTTACTGCCGCCATACCCATACAAGTGACACTGTTACTGCCCGCATACCCATACAAGTGGCAGCGTTACTGCCCCCATACCCATACAAGTGACACTGTTACTGCCCCCATACCCATACAAGTGGCAGCGTTACTGCCCCCATCCCCATACAAGTGACAGTGTTACTGCCCCCATACCCATATAAGTGGCAGCGTTACTGCCCCCATACCCATACAAGTGACAGTGTTACTGCCCCCATTCCCATACAAGTGACACTGTTACTGCCCCCATACACATACAAGTGACACTGTTACTGCCGCCATACCCATACAAGTGACACTGTTACTGCCCGCATACCCATACAAGTGGCAGCGTTACTGCCCCCATACCCATACAAGTGACAGTGTTACTGCCCCCATACCCATACAGGTGACAGTGTTACTGCCCCCATCCCCATACAAGTGACAGTGTTACTGCCCCCATACCCATACAAGTGGCAGCGTTACTGCCCCCATCCCCATACAAGTGACAGTGTTACTGTCCCCATACCCATACAAGTGGCAGCGTTACTGCCCCCATACCCATACAAGTGACAGTGTTACTGTCCCCATCCCCATACAAGTGACATAGTTACTGCCCCCATACCCATACGAGTGACAGTGTTACTGCCCCCATACCCATACAAGTGGCAGTGTTACTGCCCCCATCCCCATACAAGTGACAGTGGGACTGTCCCCATACCCATACAAGTGGCAGCGTTACTGCCCCCATACCCATACGAGTGACAGCGTTATTGCCCCCATACCCATACAAGTGGCAGCATTACTGCCCCCATCCCCATACAAGTGACAGTGTTACTGCCCCCATACCCATATAAGTGGCAGCGTTATTGCCCCCATACCCATACAAGTGACAGTGTTACTGCCCCCATTCCCATACAAGTGACAGTGTTACTGCCCCCATACCAATACAAGTGACAGTGTTACTGTCCCCATACCCATACAAGTGACAGTGTTACTGCCCCCATACCCATACAAGTGGCAGCGTTACTGCCCCCATCCCCATACAAGTGACAGTGTTACTGTTCCCATACCCATACAAGTGACAGTGTTACTGACCCCATCCCCATACAAGTGACTGTTTTACTGCCCCCATACCCATACAAGTGACTGTGTTACTGCCCCCATACCCATACAAGTGACAGTGTTACTGATCCCATACCCATACAAGTGACACTGTTACTGCCCCCATGCCCATACAAGTAACAGTGTTACTGCCCCCATCCCCATACAGGTGACAGTTTTACTGCCCCCATACCCATACAAGTGACAGTGTTACTGCCCCCATACCCATACAAGTGACACTGTTACTGCCCCCATACCCATACAAGTGACAGTGATACTGCCCCATACCAATACAAGTGACACTGTTACTGCCCCCATACCCATTCAAGTGGCAGCTTTACTGCCCCCATCCCCATACAAGTGACAGTGTTACTGTCCCCATACCCATACAAGTGGCAGCGTTACTGCCCCCATCCCCATACAAGTGACAGTGTTACTATCCCCATACCCATACAAGTGACAGTCTTACTGCCCCCATACCCATACAAGTGACACTGTTACTGCCCCCATACCCATACAAGTGACACTGTTACTGCCCCCATCCCCATACAAGTGACAGTGTTACTGTCCCCATACCCATACAAGTGGCAGCGTTACTGCCCCCATACCCATACAAGTGACAGTGTTACTGCCCCCATACCCATACAGGTGACAGTGTTACTGCCCCCATCCCCACACAAGTGACAGTGTTACTGATTGTGTAGAAGATTGTAGTTTTGTAGTTTAGTCGGGCAGTATGGTCGGCGCGGGCTTGGAGGGCCGAAGGGCCTGTTCCTGTGCTGTACATTTCTTTGTTCTTTGTTCTTTACAAGTGACAGTGTTACTGCCCCCATACCCATACAAGTGGCAGCGTTACTGCCCCCATCCCCATACAAGTGACAGTGTTACTGTCCCCATACCCATACAAGTGGCAGCGTTACTGCCCCCATACCCATACAAGTGACAGTGTTACTGTCCCCATACCCATACAAGTGGCAGCGTTACTGCCCCCATACCCATACAAGTGACTGTGTTACTGCCCCCATACCCATACAAGTGACAGTGTTACTGATCCCATACCCATACAATTGACACTGTTACTGCCCCCATGCCCATACAAGTAACAGTGTTACTGCCCCCATCCCCATACAAGTGACAGTATTACTGCCCCCATACCCATACAAGTGACAGTGTTACTGCCCCCATACCCATACAAGTGACACTGTTACTGCCCCCATACCCATACAAGTGACAGTGTTACTGCCCCCATACCCATACAAGTGACACTGTTACTGCCCCATACCCATTCAAGTGGCAGCGTTACTGCCCCCATCCCCATACAAGTGACAGTGTTACTGTCCCCATACCCATACAAGTGACAGTGTCACTGCCCCCATACCCATACAAGTGACACTGTTACTGCCCCATACCCATTCAAGTGGCAGCGTTACTGCCCCCATACCCATACAAGTGGCAGCGTTACTGCCCCCATCCCCATACAAGTGACAGTGTTACTATCCCCATACCCAAACAAGTGACAGTGTTACTGCCCCCATACCCATACAAGTGACACTGTTACTGCCCCCATACACATACAAGTGACACTGTTACTGCCCCCATACCCATACAAGTGACACTGTTACTGCCCCCATACCCATACAAGTGGCAGCGTTACTGCCCCCATAGCCATACAAGTGACAGTGTTACTGCCCCCATACCCATACAGGTGACAGTGTTACTGCCCCATCCCCATACAAGTGACAGTGTTACTGCCCCCATACCCATACAAGTGGCAGCGTTACTGCCCCCATCCCCATACAAGTGACAGTGTTACTGTCCCCATACCCATACAAGTGGCAGCGTTACTGCCCCCATACCCATACAAGTGACAGTGTTACTGTCCCCATACCCATACAAGTGACAGTGTTACTGCCCCCATCCCCATACAAGTGACACTGTTACTGCCCCCATACACATACGAGTGACAGTGTTACTGCCCCCAGACCCATACAAGTGGCAGCGTTACTGCCCCCCTACCCATACAAGTGACAGTGTTACTGCCCCCATACCCATACAAGTGGCAGCGTTACTGCCCCCATCCCCATACAAGTCACAGTGTTACTGTCCCCATACCCATACAAGTGACAGCTTTACTGACCCCATCCCCATACAAGTGACTGTGTTACTGCCCCCATACCCATACAAGTGACTGTGTTACTGCCCCCATTCCCATACAAGTGACAGTGTTACTGATCCCATACCCATACAAGTGACACTGTTACTACCCCCATACCCATACGAGTGACAGTGTTACTGCCTCCATACCCATACAAGTGGCAGCGTTACTGCCCCCATCCCCATACAAGTGACAGTGTTACTGTCCCCATACCCATACAAGTGGCAGCGTGACTGCCCCCATACCCATACAAATGGCAGCGTTACTGCCCCCATACCCATACAAGTGACAGTGTTACTGCCCCCATACCCATACAAGTGACCCTGTTACTGCCCCCATACCCATACGAGTGACAGTGTTTCTGCCCCCATACCCATACAAGTGACAGCGTTACTGACCCCATACCCATACGAGTGACAGTGTTACTGCCCCCATACCCATACAAGTGGCAGCGTTACTGCCCCCATCCCCATACAAGTGACAGTGTTACTGTCCCCATACCCATACAAGTGGCAGCGTTACTGCCCCCATACCCATACAAATGGCAGCATTACTGCCCCCATACCCATACAAGTGACAGTGTTACTGCCCCCATCCCCATACAAGTGACCCTGTTACTGCCCACATACCCATATGAGTGACAGTGTTTCTGCCCCCATACCCATACAAGTGGCAGCGTTACTGCCCCCATCCCCATACAAGTGACAGTGTTACTGTCCCCATACCCATACAAGTGGCAGCATTACTGCCCCCATACCCATACAAATGGCAGCATTACTGCCCCCATACCCATACAAGTGACAGTGTTACTGCCCCCATCCCCATACAAGTGACCCTGTTACTGCCCACATACCCATACGAGTGACAGTGTTTCTGCCCCCATACCCATACAAGTGGCAGCGTTACTGCCCCCATCCCCATACAAGTGACAGTGTTACTGCCCCATACCCATACAAGTGGCAGCGTTACTGCCCCCATACCCATACAAGTGGCAGCATTACTGCCCCCATACCCATAAAAGTGACAGCGTTACTGACCCCATCCCCATGCAAGTGACATTGTTACTGCCCCCATGCCCATACAAGTGACACTGTTACTGCCCCATACCCATACAAGTGGCAGCGTTACTGACCCCATCCCCATACAAGTGACAGTTTTACTGCCCCCATACCCATACAAGTGACAGTGTTACTGCCCCCATACCCATACAAGTGGCAACGTTACTGTCCCCATACCCATACAAGTGGCAGCGTGACTGACCCCATCCCCATACAAGTCGCAGCTTTACTGCCCCCATCCCCATACAAGTGACAGTGTTACTGCCCCCATACCCATACAAGTGACACTGTTACTGCCCCCAGACACATACAAGTGACACTGTTACTGCCGCCATACCCATACAAGTGACACTGTTACTGCCCGCATACCCATACAAGTGGCAGCGTTACTGCCCCCATACCCATACAAGTGACACTGTTACTGCCCCCATACCCATACACGTGGCAGCGTTACTGCCCCCATCCCCATACAAGTGACAGTGTTACTGCCCCCATACCCATATAAGTGGCAGCGTTACTGCCCCCATACCCATACAAGTGACAGTGTTACTGCCCCCATTCCCATACAAGTGACACTGTTACTGCCCCCATACACATACAAGTGACACTGTTACTGCCGCCATACCCATACAAGTGACACTGTTACTGCCCGCATACCCATACAAGTGGCAGCGTTACTGCCCCCATACCCATACAAGTGACAGTGTTACTGCCCCCATACCCATACAGGTGACAGTGTTACTGCCCCCATCCCCATACAAGTGACAGTGTTACTGCCCCCATCCCCATACAAGTGACAGTGTTACTGCCCCCATACCCATACAAGTGGCAGCGTTACTGCCCCCATCCCCATACAAGTGACAGTGTTACTGTCCCCATACCCATACAAGTGGCAGCGTTACTGCCCCCATACCCATACAAGTGACACTGTTACTGCCCCCATACCCATACGAGTGACAGTGTTACTGCCCCCATACCCATACAAGTGGCAGCGTTACTGCCCCCATCCCCATACAAGTGACAGTGTTACTGTCCCCATACCCATACAAGTGGCAGCGTTACTGCCACCATACCCATACAAGTGGCAGCGTTACTGCCCCCATACCCGTACAAGTGACAGTGTTACTGCCCCCATCCCCATACAAGTGACCCTGTTACTGCCCCCATACCCATACAAGTGACAGCGTTACTGCCCCCATACCCATATAAGTGGCAGCGTTACTGCCCCCATACCCATACAAGTGACAGTGTTACTGCCCCCATTCCCATACAAGTGACAGTATTACTGCCCCCATACCGATACAAGTGACAGTGTTACTGCCCCCATACCCATACAAGTGACAGTGTTACTGCCCCCATACCAATACAAGTGGCAGCGTTACTGCCCCCATCCCCATACAAGTGACAGTGTTACTGTTCCCATACCAATACAAGTGACAGCGTTACTGACCCCATCCCCATACAAGTGACTGTGTTACTGCCCCCATACCCATACAAGTGACTGTGTTACTGCCCCCATACCCATACAAGTGACAGTGTTACTGATCCCATACCCATACAAGTGACACTGTTACTGCCCTCATGCCCATACAAGTA
Source organism: Scyliorhinus torazame (assembly GCF_047496885.1). Classification (NCBI taxonomy): domain Eukaryota; kingdom Metazoa; phylum Chordata; class Chondrichthyes; order Carcharhiniformes; family Scyliorhinidae; genus Scyliorhinus; species Scyliorhinus torazame. The sequence goes on from NC_092727.1 coordinate 57,315,325, forward strand.
ACAGTGTTACTGCCCCCATCCCCATACAGGTGACAGTGTTACTGCCCCCATACCCATACAAGTGACAGTGTAACTGCCCCCATACCCATACAAGTGACACTGTTACTGCCCCCATACCCATACAAGTGACAGTGATACTGCCCCATACCAATACAAGTGACACTGTTACTGCCCCCATACCCATTCAAGTGGCAGCTTTACTGCCCCCATCCCCATACAAGTGACAGTGTTACTGTCCCCATACCCATACAAGTGGCAGCGTTACTGCCCCCATCCCCATACAAGTGACAGTGTTACTATCCCCATACCCATACAAGTGACAGTCTTACTGCCCCCATACCCATACAAGTGACACTGTTACTGCCCCCATACCCATACAAGTGACACTGTTACTGCCCCATACCCATACAAGTGGCAGCGTTACTGCCCCCATACCCATACAAGTGACAGTGTTACTGCCCCCATACCCATACAGGTGACAGTGTTACTGCCCCCATCCCCACACAAGTGACAGTGTTACTGATTGTGCAGAAGATTGTAGTTTTGTAGTTTAGTCGGGCAGTATGGTCGGCGCGGGATTGGAGGGCCGAAGGGCCTGTTCCTGTGCTGTACATTTCTTTGTTCTTTGTTCTTTACAAGTGACAGTGTTACTGCCCCCATACCCATACAAGTGGCAGCGTTACTGCCCCCATCCCCATACAAGTGACAGTGTTACTGTCCCCATACCCATACAAGTGGCAGTGTTACTGCCCCCATACCCATACAAGTGACAGTGTTACTGCCCCCATCCCCATACAAGTGACACTGTTACTGCCCCCATACCCATACGAGTGAGTGTTACTGCCCCCATATCCATACAAGTGGCAGCGTTACTGCCCCCATACCCATAAAAGTGGCAGCGTTACTGCCCCCATACCCATACAAGTGGCAGCGTTACTGCCCCCATCCCCATACAACTGACACTGTTACTGCCCCGATACCCATACGAGTGACAGTGTTACTGCCCCCATACCCATACAAGTGGCAGCGTTACTGCCCCCATCCCCATACAAGTGACAGTGTTTCTGCCCCCATACCCATACAAGTGGCAGCGTTACTGCCCCCATACCCATACAAGTGACAGTGTTACTGCCCCCATACCCATTCAAGTGACACTGTTACTGCCCCCATACCCATACAAGTGGCAGCGTTACTGCCCCCACCCCCATACAAGTGACAGTGTTACTGCCCCCATACCCATACAAGTGGCAGCGTTACTGCCCCCATCCCCATACAAGTGACAGTGTTACTGTCCCCATACCCATACAAGTGGCAGCGTTACTGCCCCCATACCCATACAAGTGACAGTGTTACTGCCCCCATTCCCATACAAGTGACACTGTTACTGCCCCCATACACATACAAGTGACACTGTTACTGCCGCCATACCCATACAAGTGACACTGTTACTGCCCGCATACCCATACAAGTGGCGGCATTACTGCCCCCATACCCATACAAGTGACAGTGTTACTGCCCCCATACCCATACAGGTGACAGTGTTACTGCCCCCATCCCCATACAAGTGACAGTGTTACTGCCCCCATCCCCATACAAGTGACAGTGTTACTGCCCCCATACCCATACAAGTGGCAGCGTTACTGCCCCCATCCCCATACAAGTGACAGTGTTACTGTCCCCATACCCATACAAGTGGCAGCGTTACTGCCCCCATACCCATACAAGTGACACTGTTACTGCCCCCATACCCATACGAGTGACAGTGTTACTGCCCCCATACCCATACAAGTGGCAGCGTTACTGCCCCCATCCCCATACAAGTGACAGTGTTACTGTCCCCATACCCATACAAGTGGCAGCGTTACTGCCACCATCCCCATACAAGTGGCAGCGTTACTGCCCCCATACCCGTACAAGTGACAGTGTTACTGCCCCCATCCCCATACAAGTGACCCTGTTACTGCCCCCATACCCATACAAGTGACAGCGTTACTGCCCCCATACCCATATAAGTGGCAGCGTTACTGCCCCCATACCCATACAAGTGACAGTGTTACTGCCCCCATTCCCATACAAGTGACAGTATTACTGCCCCCATACCGTTACAAGTGACAGTGTTACTGCCCCCATACCCATACAAGTGACAGTGTTACTGCCCCCATACCCATACAAGTGGCAGCGTTACTGCCCCCATCCCCATACAAGTGACAGTGTTACTGTTCCCATACCCATACAAGTGACAGCGTTACTGACCCCATCCCCATACAAGTGACTGTGTTACTGCCCCCATACCCATACAAGTGACTGTGTTACTGCCCCCATACCCATACAAGTGACAGTGTTACTGATCCCATACCCATACAAGTGACACTGTTACTGCCCTCATGCCCATACAAGTAACAGTGTTACTGCCCCCATCCCCATACAGGTGACACTGTTACTGCCCCCATACCCATACAAGTGACAGTGATACTGCCCCATACCAATACAAGTGACACTGTTACTGCCCCCATACCCATTCAAGTGGCAGCTTTACTGCCCCCATCCCCATACAAGTGACAGTGTTACTGTCCCCATACCCATACAAGTGGCAGCGTTACTGCCCCCATTCCCATACAAGTGACAGTGTTACTATCCCCATACCCATACAAGTGACAGTCTTACTGCCCCCATACCCATACAAGTGACACTGTTACTGCCCCCATACCCATACAAGTGACACTGTTACTGCCCCCATACCCATACAAGTGGCAGCGTTACTGCCCCCATACCCATACAAGTGACAGTGTTACTGCCCCCATACCCATACAGGTGACAGTGTTACTGCCCCCATCCCCACACAAGTGACAGTGTTACTGATTGTGTAGAAGATTGTAGTTTTGTAGTTTAGTCGGGCAGTATGGTCGGCGCGGGCTTGGAGGGCCAAAGGGCCTGTTCCTGTGCTGTACATTTCTTTGTTCTTTGTTCTTTACAAGTGACAGTGTTACTGCCCCCATACCCATACAAGTGGCAGCGTTACTGCCCCATCCCCATACAAGTGACAGTGTTACTGTCCCCATACCCATACAAGTGGCAGTGTTACTGCCCCCATACCCATACAAGTGACAGTGTTACTGTCCCCATACCCATACAAGTGACAGTGTTACTGCCCCCATCCCCATACAAGTGACACTGTTACTGCCCCCCTACCCATACGAGTGAGTGTTACTGCCCCCATACCCATACAAGTGGCAGCGTTACTGCCCCCATACCCATAAAAGTGGCAGCGTTACTGCCCCCATACCCATACAAGTGGCAGCGTTACTGCCCCCATCCCCATACAAGTGACACTGTTACTGCCCCCATACCCATACGAGTGACAGTGTTACTGCCCCCATACCCATACAAGTGGCAGCGTTACTGCCCCCATCCCCATACAAGTGACAGTGTTTCTGCCCCCATACCCATACAAGTGGCAGCGTTACTGCCCCCATACCCATACAAGTGACAGTGTTACTGCCCCCATACCCATTCAAGTGACACTGTTACTGCCCCCATACCCATACAAGTGGCAGCGTTACTGACCCCATCCCCATACAAGTGACAGTGTTACTGCCCCCATCCCCATACAAGTGACAGTGTTACTGCCCCCATACCCATACAAGTGACAGTGTTACTGCCCCCATACCCATACAAGTGGCAGCGTTACTGCCCCCATCCCCATACAAGTGACAGTCTTACTGTCCCCATACGCATACAAGTGACAGCGTTACTGACCCCATCCCCATACAAGTGACTGTAACTGCCCCAACCCTTACAGGTGGCAGTGTTACTGCCCCCATACCCATTCATGTGGCAGTTACTGCCCCAACCCTTACAGGTGGCAGTGTTACTGCCCCCATACCCATACATGTGGCAGTTACTGCCCCCATACCCATACAAGTGGCAGTAACTGCCCCCATACCCAAAGAAGAGGCAGTGTTACTGCCCCCATACCCGTAGAAGTGGTTGTGTTATTGCAGGTCCCCTTACAGGAGGCAGTGTTACTGCACCCCTACCCATACAAGTGTGAGCTACTGCCTCCATCCCCATAGAAGTGACAGTCACAGCCTCCATACCCCTACAAGACAATGCTCCTTTCTGCCTCCCTGTAATCTTCAAATACCTCCAAACCTCTCCAATAAATCAACACATTACTTCCAGATTGTTACCTCATAGATTACATAGAACATACAGTGCAGAAGGAGGCCATTCGGCCCATCGAGTCTGCACCGACCCACATTAATCCCTCACTTCCACCTTATCCCCACAACCCAATAACCCCTCCCAACCCTTATGGACACTGCGGGTAATTTAGCATGGCCAATCCACCTAACCTGCACGTCTTTGGACTGTGGGAGGAAACCGGAGCACCCGGAGGAAACCCACGCGGACACGGGGAGAACGTGCAAACTCCGCACAGACAGTGACCCAGCGGGGAATCGAACCTGGGACCCTGGCGCTGTGAAGCCACAGTGCTAATCACTTGTGCTACCGTGCTGCCTCAGTTGAACCAAGTCAAAAGCGTCAGCGGAAACTTGTTGAGTGGGGTTTTAAATCGCCCCGGAATATGCTCTATCTTGCTTCCTAACAGTTGGTTCAATAACAGCAAGAAAAACGGTTCCTGCAAATTCGTTGACCAGTTTTGGTATTCTGCTGTTCCATCAACCCATTGATTCCAGTAGAGCTTTAAACCGCGCACTCGGTGCATCATTCCAGTTGCTTGACACCATACAGATTGTGCAGAACGCAGCCGGTGGATGCTGCTCGCCACCAACTCTGAAAACAGCTAGAAACAAAGTCACGACAGCAAGGCTGACAGTGCTGACTGTCAACAACTTTGGGAGCTTGGACATGTACAAAATAACATGAAAATCCAGAAGCTCCTGCAGGTGATTCTAGACTCATCCAGATATTACACAGCAGAGGTTTCCCCAGACTGTGACCTCCATTGCAATAGTGATCTGATGAGAATATGCCTCTAAGACTGTTAGTCTCACTGTAATAGCCGTGGAGAAGTTATACCCTGTTGACGGAAGTGTAACTGAGTTTTCAATGGTGTAATAACTTTCTGTGCAGTAAAACTCGATGACTCTGACTTCTTTAATTTGGCAACAGATTTAAAATGATGTGGGGTACGAGGGACAGATAGATCACCAGATATTTGTGGCAGGCTTTCTTCGAGGTAACTTTACCTTTCTGCTGAGGTCAAATGACAAGCCAATAAATCGCAACAAATACATTCAGTCCTCACCTGCAATGAACAAAGAGACATATCATACTGTGTCGTGAATTCTCGAACGAGTGGTCCCAGGAGGGAGGTTGTTCACTGGGGGACCAACTATAGAATTCAGCTCCTTTAAAAAAGACACTGGAGATTTATTTCAGAATTTAAACCTTTTTTTATTAAATGTTATACGCTCAAAAATAACATAACATCCATATTTGTTCCATTCAAACATCTCGGATTTTTCAAAAGTGCTCTTGATTTTTAAAATACTCCAATTTTCTTACAACGATATCTTCCAACATGAGCAATTTTTAAAAATTGTACCTAAATATATATGTTATTAGAAATAGATATTTCAATATTGAGATAATAACCATATCCCACCCAGGGAACACATCCTCATTTCTTCAAATTCAGAAATATCAGGGTGATCATTCATTAAGGTTTGAAAGTGAAGGAGGTAAATGAAGTGGCACGATGATTACACTTACAAACCTCGGAGAAGTGGGGCAAACTTTGAGATTATGGAAGAAAATGAATTGGAATTGGAGACAGCGTGATGAGTCCCGATATCGCAGAGAGGACAGATGAAGAGCGACAGCTTGTTGGACAGTCTGAGTGGAACTCAGGAAGTCAGAAAAATACAGAGGAATGATCATAAAAGCGGCATTGATTAATTCTTTAGAAAAGGGAAATATTGTAACCAAGAGGCTTGGCCAGGGTGTGGAGAATTGGGGTTTGTTGGCAGATCACATGTTTATTTTGTATAGCAGCTTAGTGCAGGACAGGCGTTTATATTTCGCAGCAAAGTCATAGCGAAGTGGAAATGTACACCTGACCATTAAAATTTCCAATTCAGTCAGAGTGTACAACAGTTACTGGACAAGGAATAATGTCCAAGTGAGACTCTACCAGTTGAACTTTAAAGGCACATTTTTGAGGTGATGTCGGATAAGCTTCACTCAGCACCTGATCGGGGTGAACTTACACTGCTGAATCCAAACATTAGCTTTGTATTGAGAAGAAATTATTTTCACACCTCCCTGTGCCACCCCCTGACCTGGTACTGACCCTCCCTGTGTCACCCCTTGACCTGGTACTGACCCTCCCTGTGTCACACCTGGCCTGGCACTGACCCTCCCTGTGCCACACCTGGCCTGGCACTGACAATCCCTGTGTCACATCTGGCCGGTCACTGACCCTCCCTGTGCCACACCTGGCCTGGCACTGACCCTCCCTGTGCCACACCTGGCCTGGCACTGACAATCCCTGTGTCACATCTGGCCGGTCACTGACCCTCCCTGTGCCACACCTGGCCTGGCACTGACCATCCCTATGTCACACCTGGCCTGGTACTGACAATCCCTGTGTCACATCTGGCCTGTCACTGACCCTCCCTGTGTCACACCTGGCCTGACACCTGACCCTCCCTGTGTCACACCTGGCCTGTCACTGACCTGCCCTGTGCCACACCTGGCCTGTCACTGACCCCTGTGTCACACCTGGCCTGTCACTGACCCTCCCTATATCACCTGGCCTGTCATTGACACTCCCTATGTCACACCTGGCCTGACACTGACCCTCCCTGTGTCACACCTAGCCTGACACCTGACCCTGCCTGTGTTACAACTGGCCTGACACTGACTCTCCCTCTGACACCCCCCTGGCCTGATACTGACCCTTCCTGTGTCACACCTAGCCTGACACCTGACCCTCCCTGTGCTACAGCTAGCCTGGCACTGACCGTCCCGGTGTCACACCTGGCCTGGCACTGACACTGACTCTCCCTTTGGCACACCTGGCCTGACATTGACACTCCCTGTGTCACACCTTGTCTGGCAGTGGCACTCCCTATGCCACCCAGGCCTAGAAATGAGGCTTATTGCGACCCCGGTCTGGAACTGACCCTGCCTGTGCCGCACCTAGCCTGGCACTGACCCTCCCTGTGTCAAACCTGGTCTGGCACTGACTCTCCCAGTGTCACACCTGGCCTGGCACTGACCCTGCCTGTGCCACACCTGGCCTGACAGTGACCGTCCCTGTGCCACACCTGGCCTGGTACTGACCCTCCCTGTGCCACACCTGGCCTGACACTGACCCTCCCTGTGCCACACCTGGCCTGACACTGACCCTCCCTGTGCCACACCTGGCCTGACACTGACCCTCCCTGTGCCACACCTGGCCTGACACTGACCCTCCCTGTGACCCCCTGGCCTGGAACTGAGGTTGTGTGTGACTCCCTGGCCTGACACTGACCCTCTCTGTGCCACACCTGGCCTGACACTGACCCTGCGTGTGCCACACCTGGCCTGACACTGACCCTCCCTGTGCCACACCTGGCCTGACACTGACCCTCCCTGTGCCACACCTGGCCTGACACTGACCCTCCCTGTGACCTCCTGACCTGACACTGACCCTTTCTGTGCCACACCTGGCTTGACACTGACCCTTCTTGTGACTCCCCATGGGCTGGCACTGACAGTCCCTGTGATACCCCTGGCCTGGGATTGACCTGTGATTGACCCTCCCTGTGAGGTCAGCAAGGTAGCACATTGGTTAGCACTATTGCTTCACAACTCCAGGGTGCCAGGTTCAATTCCCCGCTTGGGTCACTGTCTGTGCGGAGACTGCATGTTCTCCCCCTGTCTGCGTGGGTTTCTGACATCAATGCAGGCGGAGCAGGCTTTTGACCGGGTAGAATGGAGGTGCCTGTTTGAGGTTTTGGGGCGGATTAGGTGTGGGCCGACATTCATTTTGCGGGTGCAGTTGCTATATGCTGCCCCCACGGCAAGTGTTTGGATGAATGCGATGAATTTGGGATTCTTTAGGCTGCACAGGGGCACAAACTAGCCCGCTGTCCCCGTTGTTGTTTGTGTTGGCCATTGAGCTATTGCGTTTCGGGTGTCAAGAGAGTGAACAAAAAAAACAAAGAACAATACAGCTAGGGTGGCTTGGTAGCACAGTGGCTCACAGCTCCAGGGTCCACGTGGGTAGCACTGTTGCTTCACAGTGCCAGAGTCCCAGGTTCGATTCCCGGCTTGGGTCACTGTCTGTGCGGAGTCTGCACGTTCTCCCCTTGACTGTGTGAGATTCCTCCAGGTGCTCCGGTTTCCTCCCACAGTCCAAAGATGTGCAGGTTAAGTGGATTAGCCATGATAAATTGCCCTTAGTGTCCAAAAAGGTTAGATGGGGTTACTGGGTTACGGGAATAGGGTGGAGGTGTCGGCTTAAGTAGGGTGCTCTTTCCAAGGGCCGATGCAGACTCGATGGGCCCAATGGGCTCCTTCTGCACTGTAAATTCTATGATTCTACGATACCCATGGCCTGAGACTGACCCTCCCTGTGATACCCCTGGCCTGGGACTGACCTATGACACCCTGGCACTCCCTGTGACACTCCTGTACTGGCCCTCCCTGTGTTATACCTGCTTTAAGCTGCCTAAGGGTTTCTCTGGATATAAGTGAATGTTCAATACACAAACAAAATATTACCTTTTCAAAGGAATTTTCAGAGAAGTACCACATGCACATTCATCAAGCTGTGAAATATATCTTTACATTTTAGTCTCATTGACTTCATTGAGTTGGAATACAGGGTTGTCATAAGCTTTCTTCTCTTTGAGCTTGGCTTCTTTCTCCGTCTGCAGACAGTAGGCACAATGAGGAGTGTCCACCTGCACAGTCTTTCCGAAGTTGGAGAAATCAACTCTGTATTTCCCTTCTTTAGATTTGGAGACAATGGGGGAAAACCTGTAGCCCCAGAATACCTCCTCTGGGATGTAAGACGTTCTCACCTGGCAGGTGGCACTAGTGGCTTCTATTGTGCCATCTAAAAAGACCACCAACTCAAAGTCTTGCTGCTTGATGGTCTCAGCTGACATCTCGTAAAAGGGACTGGTTTTGTCAATGATGTGATAGACGGTGAGAGGAGATATAAAGAAGAGATTCTCATTCCCAGCATCAACGATAAAATCAATGTTGACTTGATCCATTATTATGGTCTCACCCTCTAGAGTCACAGTAGTTTTCAAAAGTTTTCCATAAATATGGCTGCCAATCAGCAGGCTCTTCCTGAGATTGGCCACTCGAATCAGGAGACACAATTTCCCCCCACGTTTGCTGATCACCGCACTCTTGCTGAATGTGATGGTTTTGGCTCGTTTCTTTGGTCTGGAGATCTTAGCCAAGATGGCACCGCACATGAAGGAATTAATGATGACACCGAGGATGGATTGAGTTACCAGGAGGAATATGGCTTCACCACACTGCTCCGTCACGCATCTGAAGCCATAACCAATCGTGACCTGAGTCTCGAGTGAGAAGAGAAAGGCAGATGTCAGCCCATTGATGTTCTGCACACAGGGCATATGATTCTCAGTGGGTGAAAATTCAGGAAGGTCCTTGTGCACGTATGCAACGGCATACCACAGCAAGCCAAAGAGGAACCAACTTCCGAGAAAGGCTGAAATAAAGATGGTCATCTGATACCTCCACTTAAGGTCAAGGACAGTTGTCCAAATATCCACAAGGAAGCCAATCCTTGAATGCTCCTTGATATTTCCAAATTCTATGTTACACCTGCCATCTTTGGAGACAAGCCGAGCTCGCTGACGATTACGCTCTGTTAGGTTTCTGGTGAATCTCCTGCGGAGGTATTTCAACATTCCGTGGAAAAATACCTTTTGATCTGTGAAGACAATGCCAAAGAATACATTAAACTCCATTATTTACCCTCCAGTGATCTTAAAGTCTCCTCCAAACACATTTCAACCACAAAACTGAAGAGGAAACTGGATTAAAATCACGTCTGGTGAAATTAAAATTTACAATCTAATTTCTATTAAAGTCTTGAATCTAGAGGTATGATTCATTGAGAAGCTGATAGGAATAACCTACGGGTGTTTAAAACAATAACAGGTTAGAAATTGTTACAAATCGGACAAACGTCTGTTAATGTTCAACTGCTAGTAAGCACTAACTTGACAAATAATGATGAGAATAATGTCCTCTGGTCACTGGGCATCTTTCAAGCTAAACGTGAAAGTTAAACAGCAAGCTAAATAGTTTTACTCTACCGAGTAAAGCGAGTTAAATAAAGACCTCACAATATAAATCTGGTTTTACATTGGAAGTCTTACCATTATTTTCTCAATAAATGGAGGGTCATTAACGGTCAAGTGGGGCACAGTCAGTTCTGATATGGAAGTAGCCAACAGTGGGCATCGAGATTGACGTTGGTTCACACCCAGTCTGGAACTATATTAATGTTTGTGTTAGTAGCTGTGATTTGTATTTATGTACAATGTCTTGAACTAGGCTAGTGAAACTATACCCACTGCCCTCATTCAAATGGATGTTGAAGGACACCCTGCAAGTGTGTCATACTGAGAGGGTGTTTAACTGGAACTTTAATAAAATGTTATTCATGGGATGTACGTGTTGTTGGTAAGGTCAGAATTTATTGACCATCCCGAATTGCCCTTGAGAAGTTGGCAGTAAGCCATCTGGTTGAAGCACAGTAGTCTTTATGGTGCAGGTGGATCCATTCTGCTGCCAATAAGGGAGCTCCAGGACTTTGATTCAGACACAATGATGGAACGACAATATACTTTCTAGCTAGGATGGTGTGTGACTTAGAGGGGGACTTGAAGCTGGTGGTGCGTTCATGCGTCTGCAACCCCTTACGTTACTATATCCTATGTCATGGCGGTTGCAGATTAGGAAGGTGTTATAGAAGGCTTTTTGGCGAGTTGTTGCAGTGTATCTTGCAAAAGGAACTCACCGCCCCCACTGTGCGTCGTTGATGGAATGCAAGGTAAAAATTCAACTCCGCTTCAGCCTGAGGAAACAGCCTGAGAGACCTGACTAATTGCTGGAAAAGATGTCCTCAGTGTCAACCTAGCTCAGTGATATCGCCTTTTCTTCTGAGCCAGAGCATTAGGGGTTGAAGCACCACTTGGAATTTTGTACGCAATCTGTACCGCCACTTCAGTTTGCAGTGAGTGGGTGCTGCATTGGTAGAGATCTCACATTTGGTTGAGTCATTAAACCAAGACTCTGCCTGCCTATTTAGGTGGATGTAAAATAGCCCAGGGATCTATTTGAAGAAGAGCAGGTCTTTGCTAACACTAATCTCTTGAACAACATCACCAGGAATAGATCAATTGGTCAGTGATTTAGTGACTGAATCCTGTAGCTTACTGTCTTGTGAATTGGCTGCTGCATTTGTGGACACACCAAAAGTCACAGTTGTAATCTGCCTTTAAAGGATAGCAGCATGGCGTCACGTTGAGGAAAGTGTGTCATGCCAATAGAATCCCTACAGTGCAGAAGGAAGCCATTTGACCCATAGAGTCTGCACTGACCCTCTTAAAAAGCACCCGACCGAGACCCATTCCCTCGCCCTATCCCCAGAGCCCCACCTAACATGCACATCTATAGACACCAAGGGGTAATTTTAGCATGGCTAATCCACATACCCAGCATATCCTAGGTCTCAGTTTCACATCAGCCTGGGGCAGAACACAGCACTTACAGCTCTGCAGCTCTGACATCCTCAAGCTCTCTGCCCGCGTATATATTTTCACATGTGCCTATTAGTAAATAAACCCACAACATGTTTGCACAATCCCTTATGAGTGATTAGTGCCTTTATATTCCTATAACACACATGACATGGTGTACAGCAATGGCTCTTTCTAAACAACATGATGCTTAGTCTGGTTGTAAGAATTCAGTACAGGCACAACATGATGAACAGTCTTAGATCGTGCTGCATGGCATGAGAAGACCACCAATGTTTTGATCAGTCCAACAGTCAGAGGGAGTGTTGAAACTGCAGCATGGTGACTGCACAGAAAGACTTTGAAAAGGCAGTGCCTGGATAGGCTTCATTAAAGAACTGGGAGGCAGACAGATCCCACATGGTCAGTAGGACAGCACATTGAGAGGTCCAGCATTGGGTAGGAAAGGCGAGTGACCAGGCTACATGCCGGATCGATAGCAAGAAAGAAAGAGTCCAAGAGAAACCCAAAAGAAAACAAAAGCATCATAAAAATCACGTCACAGAAGGTTGTGATTATAACGGGTGGCTTCAGGAGTTGCTGAACAATAAATTGAACAAAACAAGAAGGAAGATCGAAAGGATATTTTCCAAATGTCCACAAAATGTCCCTGTCTGAATTGGGACATAGCTGATCTAATCTCCGAATTAAAAATGTTTAAACAGCATACAGAGCTCTGGTTTCTTGATTCAGGTGTATCTTATCTGAACCAGCAAGCTATAAAAATCAACCAGAAACTAGGAATGAAGGTCTACACAGGCTGAACACAACAGGATTAACAGCAGGAGAGTCAAAAGATCAGCAAAAGATATGGACCACATTAGAAGACTGCTTCAGAATCAGGCAAAACGTCCATATTCGTCAACTAAAGCCATTTTGACAACAGCCTACAGAGTCCATGGACCACTTCATCAGCAGATGCAGAGAAAAGGGTGTATAATGTGATTCTTCAAACCCAGAGCTAGCAGACAGACTTGTTGAGTTGCTGATTTCATCCATTTCCCCATGGGAGCATTCCAGAAAGACCTGCTAGGCAAGCCCAAATTGTATAGCATCGAAGAGCTACTTGAGGCTAGATGTTATGACGCGATCCTCGTAGGTTGACAAAGTTTACAGCTCCTAAACTCAACCCCAATTGTTGACGCACTCACTAGAAGACTCAAACCACCAGGACATGTGGCAGGTTTGGCCTTCTACACGCCCCAAGGAAATGCCCAACTTTCAATCAATTCTGCAAGGCATGTGGCAAATAAGGGCCATTGGCATCGACAGTGCGCAGAACAAAGACTGACCCAGCTAAAAAGAGCTGTGCACTGTGCACAATGGGTACTTCAAGCAATAAGAATGACCAACCATTATCCCATTAGAAACTTAAACATCAGGTGATTGGCAAACCAGAAAATGATGGTGAACTACACGATGAGACGAGGAACGGTGAACACGTGTTTTACATGGTTAATCTCACGGAAAATATAGGTGCCGTCACAGAATCTGAAGTGTTCACGAAAATTCAAATGATCTGTCCCATAAAGTTGGTAACTACTCGTTATTGGCCAAGATTGATACAGGGGTATTATAACCTGCCTGCTTACCATTGGCTGGGGACTAATGACAATCCCACAATCCTGTGGGAGTATGAGCTTCCCCAATGAGGGGGGGCGGAGAAACCATTAGTAGACTCCCTGTATAAATAAAGCTGGCCACTTTGGAACCAGCAGGAAGGAGTGAGCAGCAAGCGAAGTTGCTGCTGCTGTTGTATATATATGTTATTGTAAATAAATGTTATTTCTTTGTATCCTTAAAATTCGTGCTGGATTCTTCATGGCCCTCACAAAACTGGCGACGAGGGTTAAAGTGAATAGCTGTCTACACTGCTGAAGCCACCTCCCTGGATTTTTGTTGGATACAGGTCGGAAGTTGTTTTTTATTGCACCATGCCTCTGTACAGATGTTTGGATGTTTTGGATGCTGCGCTGGAAAGCTGGAACCAGTACGCACAACGGATGCGTTACTATTTCCGGGCAAACAATATCACCGAAAACGAGCGCCAGGTGGTCATATTGCTCACCGCCTGCGGCCCGCATACGTTTGGGGTGATTAAGAGCCTTACGTACCCAGCTGCGCCGGACACCAAAATGTTTGATGAACTTGTGAATTTAGTGGGGCAACATTTTAACCCAACCCCATCCACAATAGTCCAACGTTGCTGGTTTAATACCGCTGAGAGGACCCCAGGAGAATCCCTTGCCGACTTTCTATCCAGGCTATGCAGGATTGCGGAGTACTGTGACTATGGTGAGACCTTGTCAGAAATGTTACGCGACCGTTTGGTTTGCGGTATTAACAATGCGGCCACCCAGAGAAAGTTGTTAGCTGAGCCAACATTGACTTTTCAACAGGCCATTCAAATAGTATTGTCCCGAGAGAGCGCAGAACGAGAAGTGCAGGAGCTACAGGGAATGGAGGTGCATGCCTTGGGGCGCAACCCCTTCCATCCGAAAACGTCCCCCCGCACTCCTGCGGTACCTTGGGCGAGGCGACGTCCGGATCGACGGCAGGAACCGTCGGACATTCCTCCCCGAAGGGAGCCTTCTCCAGAACCAATGAATGAGGAGCCATGTCCGTGTCAGACTTGTAGGCTCCGACCCCGTCACGGAAGCCGGTCCTGGGGGCGCCAGAGGCGCCATTGTTCCGACCGAAACTGGGACCAGCCCAGGGGCCGTACCTTCCATGTGGATGAACCTGCGGTGACTACTCCTGAGGACGTGGAGACGGAGGACGACCGCCTGCAGCTGCATTGTGCGACAGCTCCCTGTGTGGCCCCCATTAAGGTGACAGTACGGGTCAATGGTCACCCGCTTGAGATGGAGTTGGACACTGGCACAGCGGTCTCCGTGATCATCCAGAGGACATTTGACCGCATCAAGCAGGGTATACAGACCCTTACATTAACTGACACACAGGTCAGGTTGGCCACCTACACGAGGGAACCATTGGACATTGCAGGAACTACAATGACCCCTGTTGTTTATGGACGCCAGGAGGGGCGTTTCCCACTTATCGTGGTGCGCGGCCATGGGCCCAGCCTGTTGGGTCCGGACTGGTTGCGCCGTTTGCGGTTGCAGTGGCAGCACATCCTCCAAACAGTTTCTGGAGGGTTGACTGAGGTGCTAGGACGATACCCAGATGTATTCCAGCCCGGTTTGGGCAAAATAAAAGTGGCCGTAGCCCGTATCCAAGTCGAACCAGGAGCCACGCCGCGCTATTTCCGGGCGCGCCTGGTGCCTTACGCCTTGCTCGAGAAGGTAGAAGGGGAGCTCACTCGTTTGGAGACTTGGGGTATTATCAGGCCCGTCTGTTTCGCTGACTGGGCAGCACCAATTGTACCTGTAGTGAAGCCAGATGCCACAGTTCGCTTGTGCGGCGACTATAAACTTACAGCGAATACGGCTTCCCGACTCGACCGATGTCCAATGCCTCGCATAGAGGATCTCTACGCGAAGCTTGCAGGCAGACTCTCGTTCACAAAATTAGATACGAGTCACGCCTACCTACAGTTGGAGCTGGACCCTGCCTCCCGACCATATGTAACGATTAATATACACCGGGGCCTGTATGAATATACACGTTTGCCCTTTGGAGTATCCTCTGCCTGCGCTATTTTTCAACGGGTTATGGAGGGCAATTTGAGAGGTTTACCACGTGTTGCTGTCTACTTAGATCACGTTTTGATCACAGGGACATCGGAGCAGGAACATTTGGAAAATCTGGAGGTTGTCCTTAGACGCTTTTCGGAGGTTGGAGTCCGTTCACGTCGCACAAAGTGCGTCTTTCAGGTGAAGGAAGTAGTCTGCCTGGGTTATCAGGTGGACCGCAAAGGGTTGCACCCCGTCGGAGAGAAGGTGCGCGCGATTCAACAGGCCCCCGCCCCGACTGACACTTCGCATCTTCGTTCTTTTCTCGGCCTCGCAAACTATTACGGGAAGTTCCTCCCCAATCTGGCAACTACGCTGCACCTTCTGCTAAAGAAAAATCACACCTGGGTTTGGGGTCAGCCGCAAGAAACCGCTTTCCGGCGGAGAAAACAACAATTATCGTCGTCTGGGTTACTAACCCACTATGATCCTGGAAAGCCTTTGCTCGTCACATGTGATGCATCCCCGTATGGTATTGGGGCCGTCCTGTCCCACAAGTTGGATAACGGGGCCGAGCGCCCGATAGCTTTCGACTCCCGCACATTGACTGCAGCGGAAAAAAAGTACGCGCAGATCGAGAAGGAGGGCCTGGCAGTGGTCTTTGCGGTGAAACGTTTCCACCAGTACGTGTATGGCCGCCACTTCACTATCGTGACTGATCATAAGCCTCTGCTGGGACTTTTCAGAGAGGATAAGCCAATACCGCCCATTGCTTCCGCACGGATCCAGCGCTGGGCTTTGTTGCTTGCTGCATACGAGTATTCTCTGGAGCACAAACCAGGAACGCCGATAGCGAATGCCGACGCACTGAGCTGATTGCCTTTATCGACCGGCCCCATGTCGACCCCCATGACCGGTGAGGTGGTTGCAACCCTACATTTTATGGACACCTTGCCTGTCACGGCATCACAGATCCGTGAGTGGACTCAGACGGAGCCAGTCCTGTCAAAGGTTCAGCACATAGTCCTGTATGGTGGGGGACGCGTGTGATTGTCCCGGAAAAAGCACAGGAGCTGATACGAAGAGACTTGCACAATGGGCATCCAGGTGTGACCAAAATGAAAGTGTTGGCCCGGAGTTATGTCTGATGGCCAGGCCTCGACACCGACATTGAGAAGGTGGCCCAAAACTGCTCCATTTGCCAGGAGCATCAGAAGCTTCCGCCGGCCGCGCCCCTACATCACTGGGAATGGCCAGGGCAACCTTCGGCGCGCTTGCATGCAGATTTTGCCGGCCCTTTTCAAGGATCCATGGTCCTTCTATTAATCGACGCCCAGTCTAAATGGCTAGAGGGGAATAAGATGCTAGGCACAATGTCCTGCGCAACAATTGATAAGATGCGTTTGTCTTTTAGTACGCATGGCCTCTCCGAGGTGCTGGTCACGGATAACGGCACTTCATTCACAAGTGAGGAGTTTGCGAGGTTCACGAAGACGAACGGGATACTCCATACTCCGCACTGCCCCTTCCCACCCGGCTTCAAATGGGTTGGCGGAGCGCGCAGTGGAAACATTCAAACGAGGCCTAAAGAAGCAGTCTTCCGGGTCAATGGACACGAGACTGGTTCGCTTTTTGTTCTCGTATAGGACCACCCCCCATGCGGTGACTGGGGTAGCTCCTAATGGGCCGGAGACTTCGCACCCGCCTTAGCATGGTTTTCCCGGACATCAAAGATGGAAGGGGAGCCACGATTCGAAGTGCAACGAAAATAAATAAGGTATACAAGGCCTTCTATGAAGAGCTGTACAGATCCCAGCCCCCAGGGGGGGGAAGGGGGGATGAGGCGATTCCTGGACCAGCTGGTGCTCCCGAGGGTGGAGGAGCAGGAGGCGGTTGGTTTGGGGGCACCAATTGGGTTGGAGGAGTTGAGTAAGGGTTTGGGGAGCATGCAGGCGGGGAAGGCCCCGGGGCCGGACGGGTTCCCGGTGGAGTTCTATAGAAAATATGTGGACCTGCTGGCCCCGCTACTTGTGAGGACCTTTAACGAGGCAAGAGAGGAGGGAACCCTGCCCCAGACAATGTCGGAGGCGACAATCTCCTTGATTCTAAAGCGAGACAAGGATCCACTGCAATGTGGATCGTACAGGCCGATTTCGCTCCTCAATGTGGATGCTAAGCTATTAGCGAAAGAAGGCCACTAGGATTAAGGACTGTGTCCCGGGGGTGATTCGCGAGGACCAAACGGGATTCGTAAAGGGCAGGCAGTTAAATACCAATGTGCGGCGGCTCTTAAACGTGATAATGATGACATCGGAGGAGGGAGAGGCGGAGATAGTGGCAGCTATGGACGCGGAAAAAGCCTTTGACCGAGTCGAGTGGGAGTACCTCTGGGAGGTATTGCGCAGATTTGGGCTCGGGGGAGGGTTTATTAGATGGGTTAAGCTCCTTTCCAGCGCCCCGGTGGCGAGTGTAGTGACTAACCGGCGGAGGTCGGAGTACTTTCGGCTGTACCGAGGGACGAGGCAGGGGTGCCCCCTGTCCCCCCTGTTGTTTGCATTGGCGATCAAACCCTTGGCCATATCACTTAGGGATTATAAGAAATGGAGGGGGATAGTCCGCTGGGGAGAGGAGCATCAGGTATCGCTATATGCGGATGACCTGCTGCTATACGTGGCGGACCCAATGGAGGGGATGGTGGAGGTCATGCAGACTCTGAAGGAGTTTGGAGAGTTCTGGGGCTACAAGCTTAATGTAGGGAAGAGTGAGCTTTTTGTATTACAGGCAGGGGACCAAGAAAGAGGGATAGGGGACCTACCGCTGAGGAGGGCAGAGAGGAGTTTTCGGTATCTGGGGATCCAGATAGCCAGAAGTTGGGGGGCCCTACATAAACTGAATTTGACGAGGGTGGTGGAGCAAATGGAGGAGGATTTGAAAAGATGGGACATGCTCCCGCTCTCGCTGGCGGGTAGGGTGCAGTCAGTCAAAATGGTGGTCCTTCCGAGGTTTTTGTTCGTGTTTCAGTGCCTCCCCATCGTGATCACCAAGGGCTTTTTCAAGAGAGTAGGTAGGAGTATTATGGGGTAAGTGTGGGCAAATAAGAACCCGAGGGTTAGGAGAGGGTTCTTGGAACGCAATAGGGACCGAGGAGGGTTGGCTTTGCCAAACCTAGGGAGTTACTACTGGGCAGCAAACGTGGCGATGATCCGCAAGTGGGTCATGGAGGGAGAGATGGCGGCATGGAAGAGGATGGAGATGGCGTCCTGTAAAGGAATGAGCCTGGGGGCGTTGGTAACGGCACCGCTAAATGGGAGGAGGAGCTGGGGGAGGAGATTGAGGAAGGGCTATGGGCTGATGCCCTGGGTAGGGTTAATACCTCCTCCTCGTGTGCCAGGCTTACTCTGATATAATTTAAGGTGGTTCACAGAGCGCATGTGACGAGGGCGAGGCTGAGTAGGTTCTTTGGGGTAGAGGATAGATGTGAAAGATGTTCAGGGAGCCCGGCGAACCATGTCCATATGTTTTGGTCATGCCCGGCATTGGAGGGGTTCTGGAGAGGTGTGGCGGGAGTAATATCCCAGATGGTGAAAGTCTGGGTCAAGCCAAGCTGGGGACTAGCAATATTTGGAGTAGTGGATGAGCCGGGAGTGCAGGAGGCGAAAGAGGCCGGAATTCTGGCCTTTGCGTCCCTAGTAGCCCGGCGAAGGGTCTTGCTAATGTGGAAGGAGGCGAAGCCCCCTAGCCTGGAGGCCTGGATTAACGACATGGAGGGGTTCATAAAATTGGAGAGAATTAAGTTTGCTTTGAGAGGGTCTGCACAGGGGTTTTACAGGCGGTGGCAACCGTTCCTAGAATATCTCGCAGAGCGTTAGAAGAAGGTCGGTCAGCAGCAGCAGCAACCTTGGGGGGGTGGGGGGGAAACGAGAGACTGTCTGAGGGGATGGACAAGCGGGAGGTGGCATGGAGGGTGGGGAGAAACGGTACGCGCGGCCAAGAGCCAGTGTATAAAGCTATGTAAATATACCATCTTGCCATGTATATATCTTGCTCAGGGAGATTTTGCGTTATTTTGTTACGGGGGGGGGGGGGGTGTTAGTGTTTGTAAGGGGAAAAAATTGTGTTGTTAAAAAACCTTAATAAAAAATATTTTTTTTTAAAAAGATAAAGTTTCAGTGTACAATGAATGGTTCACAAATTTCATGCACAGCCTCTACAATCGTGGAGTTCAGGTACAATCAGATGTTCTACATCATGGAGGCTAAATGCTCATTCATGGTACTCTTATAGCACATTGCGACCTAACACTAGTGACAATCCATGGAATTAGTCAGACCTCATACAGCAAATCAACATCAGAAACTACTCCTAACAACTCAGTTCATGATGTAACATCAAAATATCCAAAATGTTTTGACACAGTTGACAATTTCAAGGGAGCTGCAACATGAAACGTACAGGGGAATGCAAATCCGTCGATTGATCTGGTACATTTTGTGAAATGCAAATGCCAACAGCTGCAAGAAGAAATGGCAAAAGATGTTGCACTACGGAAACTGTGGAAAACCATCACTGAAGGATGGTCTGATTGAATTCAGCATGTCCATGAACACATGAGATATTTGGGACTCATCAGGACAAGCCAGGCATCTCGTAAAGAGTAATTTTTAAAAGCTGGCACGTCATCATACTGGAATCTTTGCAACCCGATATTCTTCCACAACCGCAGCACTCACATGGTCATAGATCAAATGAAGAGCCTTGCAAGTCTATTGGCTGGGTACAAATAATGGCATTGAAGTCATCATCAAGAAGTGTAAGACATTTCAAGAATATACATCAAGTCAGCAAAAAGAACCAGTGATCCCACATAGAGTTCCTACCTTCCTTGATCTAAAATAGCATTCAACCTCTACCGAGTTCATGATTCTGATCATCATCATCTAGTTTAACGAGTATACTATTATTCGACAATTATACAATATGTGAAGCACCACTTACATGCACAATCTAAGTGCTATTTTCAGTTTATTTGCTGTGCCTGTAGAGATCATTACGGATAGCAGTCTGCAATTTATTGGCAAGCCATTTTAGGATATGTGTGAGAAGTGGAATATGGATCACCCCACTTCTTCCCCTCATTATCTTGGATCTAATGGCCTAGCTGAATGTTTTGCACGGTAAAATCCCTAATTCTCAAATTTAAACAGACCAATTAATATCTACACATTGCAATGTTACATCTGAGAGTGACACCTTTAAATGCAACTATCCTGTCATTGACAGAAATCACCTTTGGCAGACCATTCCATACCAATTTACCGGCTCCCATCTATTGTTCTTTCCCATAAACTATACAGCAATTTTTAAAACTGCAAGAGAAGGTGGCCAGCAAGCACAATACAAATGCGGGTACAGAATGCCAGATTTACATTAGGGACAATTTACCATCCAGGATCGCACAGGAGATACATAGCAACTAGCCGAGGTGACAAGGATTTGTTCAAAACCAAATTCCGATGAAATAATTACACACAAAGGTGCAATGGTGATGTGTAACTGGGGACAAATCAGATCCATTCCAACTCCTCAACCATTGTGCATCTGGGACAGGATCCCACATCGAACCAAGAAAAACATCCAAAAATGACAATTCCACATATCGTTTTGAGCAATTAAAGAAATCTCCAGATGAAGTTACTATCACAAGATCTGGGCACCCTGGCAGATTACCTCTGCACTTTAGAGACTCATAGATTTTATGCACCTATGTAATGGCAACTAAACATGAGTATGTATTGCAAATATTTATACATCTTTGGCAGGAAGAAAAGTACCTTAAAAATGAAAAGAGGATGTTGTAATAGGCCTTTAAGGGATAGCAGCAAGGGAAGTGTGTCATGTGATCCAGCCTCAGTTTAACTTTGGTCTGTGACAGAACACAGCGCACACAGCTCTGCTGCTGATGTCCTCAACCTTTCGGTCCATGTATATATGCTCCCATGTTCCTAGAGTTAATAACTGAACCCATAATGTATTTGCACAATGACTGATGAGTGATCGATGCCTTTATATTATAAGACACATGACAGGGATGGCACTTTAAATGGTAATTGTTTATCAGTGAAGAGCTTTGGCACATGTTTATAATGTAAGTCATACAAAATACAAATTCTTTATTCCAATGTTTTGTTCCTTTCCTACAACCATTAGAACATAGAACATGGAAAAATACAGCACAGAACAGGCCCTTCAGCCCAAGATGTTGTGCCGAACTTTTGTCCTAGGTTAAGAACAAATTATTCTACACCCGATCATTCTACCGTAATCCATGTACCTATCCAATAGCCGCTTGAAGGTCCCTAATGTTTCCGACTCAACTACTTCCACAGGCAGTGCATTCCATGCCCCCACTACTCTCTGGGTAAAGAACCTACCTCTGACATCCCCCCTTTTTCTTCCACCATTCACCTTAAATTTATGTCCCCTTGTAATGGTTTGTTCCACCCGGGGGAAAAGTTTCTGACTGTCTACTCTATCTAGTCCCCTGATCTTCTTATAAACCTCTATCAAGTCGCCGCTCATCCTTCTCCGTTCTAATGAGAAAAGGCCTAGCACCCTCAACCTTTCCTCGTAAGACCTGCTCTCCATTCCAGGCAACATCCTGGTAAATCTCCTTTGCACCTTTTCCAAAGCTTCCTCATCCTTCCTAAAATGAGGCGACCAGAACTGCACACAGTACTCCAAATGTAGCCTTACCAAGGTTTTGTACATCTGCATCACCACTTCACGGCTCTTAAATTCAATCCCTCTGCTAATGAACGCTAGCACACCATCGGCCTTCTTCACAACTTTATCCACTTGAGTGGCAACTTTCAAAGATCTATGAACATAGACCCCAAGATCTCTCTGCTCCTCCACATTGCCAAGACCCCAACCGTTAACCCTGTATTCCGCATTCATATTTGTCCTTCCAAAATGGACAACCTCACACTTTTCAGTGTTAAACTCCATCTGCCACTTCTCAGCCCAGCTCTGCATCCTATCTATGTCTCTTTGCAGCCGACAACAGCCCTCCTCACTATCCACAACTTCACCAATCTTCGTATCGTCTGCAAATTTACTGACCTACCCTGCAACTCTCTCATCCACAAATCACAAACAGCAGAGGACCCAGAACTGATCCCTGCGGTACGCCACTGGTAACTGGGCTCCAGGCTGAATATTTGCCATCCACCACCACTCTCTGACTTCTAACGGTTAGCCAGTTTGTTATCCAATTGGCCAAATTTCCCACTGTCACATGCCTTCTTACTTTCTGCATAAGCCTACCATGGGGAACCTTATCAAATGCCTTACTAAAATCTATGTACACTTCATCCACTGTTTTACCTTCATCCAGTGCTTGGTCACCTCCTCAAAGAATTCAATAAGACTTGAAATGAAAATGAAAATCGCTTATTGTCACGAGTAGGCTTCAATGAAGTTACTGTGAAAAGGCCCTTGTCGCCACATTCCGGCGCCTGTTCGGGGAGGATGGTACGGGACCTACCCCTCACAAATCCGTGCTGACTATCCCTAATCAAGCAGTGTCTTTCCAGATGCTCAGAAATCCTATCCCTCCGTACCCTTTCCAATACTTTGCCTACCATCAAAGTAAGACTAACTGGCCTGTAATTCCCAGGGTTTTCCCTATTCCCTTTTTTGGACAGGGGCACGACATTCGCCACTCTCCAATCCCCTGGTACCACCCCTGTTGACAGTGAGGACGAAAAGATCATTGCCAACGGCTCTGCAATTTCATCTCTTACTTCCCATAGAATCCTTGGATATATCCCGTCAGGCCCGGGGGACTTGTCTATCCTCAAGTTTTTCAAAATGCCCAACACATCTTCCTTCCTGACAAGTATCTCCTCCAGCTTACCAGTCTGTTTCACACTGTCCTCTCCAACAATATGGCCCCTCTCATTCGTAAATACTGAAGAAAAGTACTTGTTCAAGACCTCTCCTATCTCTTTAGACTCAATACACAATCTCCCGCTACTGTCCTTGATCGGACCTACCCTCGCTCTAGTCTTTCTCATATTTCTCACATATGTGTAAAAGGCCTTGGGGGTTTTCCTTGATCCTACCCACCAAAGATTTTTCATGCCCTCTCTTAGCTCTCCTAATCCCTTTCTTCAGTTCCCTCCTGACTATCTTGTATCCCTCCAATGCCCTGTCTGAACCTTGTTTCCTCAGCCTTACACAAGTCACCTTTTTCCTCTTAACAAGACATTCAACCTCTCTTGTCAACCATGGTTCTCTCACTCGACCATCTCTTCCCTGCCTGACAGGGACATACATACCAAGGCTAGGTAGTATCTGTTCCTTGAACAGGTTCCACATTTCAATTGTGTCCTTCCCTGACAGCCTATGTTCCCAACTTATGCACTTCAGTTCTTGTCTGACAATATCGTATTTACCCTTCTTCCAATTGTAAACCTTGCCCTGTTGCACGCACCTATCCCTCTCCATTACTAAAGTGAAAGTCACAGAATTATGGTCACTATCCCCAAAATGCTCCCCACTAACAAATCTATCACTTACCCTGGTTCATTACCAAATCCAATATGGCTTCCCCTCTAGTTGGACAATCCATACTGTGTTAGAAAAGCTTCCTGGACACACTGCACAAACACCACCCCATCCAAACTATTTGATCGAAAGAGTTTCCACTCAATATTTGGGAAGTTGAAGTCACCCATGACTACTACCCTGTGACTTCTGTACCTTTCCAAAATCTGTTTCCCAATCTGTTCCTCCACATCTCTGCTACTATTGGGGGGCTTATAGAAAACTCCCAACAAAACGCCTTTCCTATTTCTGACTTCAACCCATACTACCTCAGTAGGCAGATCCTCCTCGAACTGCCTTTCTGCAGCTGTTATACTATCTCAAATTAACAATGCAACCTCCCCACCTCTTTTACCACCCTCCCTAATCTTATTGAAACATTTATAACCAGGAACCTCCAACAACCATTTCTGCCCCTCTTCTATCCAAGTTTCCGTGATGGCCACCACATCTTAGTCGCAAGTACTGATCCATGACTTAAGTTCACCCACCTTATTCCTGATGCTTCTTGCGTTGAAGTGTACACACTTCAACCCATCTCCGTGCCTGCAAGTACTCTCCTTTGTCAGTGTTCCCTTCCCCACTGCCCACTACACGCTTTGACGTCCTGAACATCGGCGACCTTAGTTGCTGGACTACAAATCCGGTTCCCATTCCCCTGCCAAATTAGTTTAAACCCTCCCGAAGAGTACGAGTAAACCTCCCTCTCAGGATATTGTTGCCCCTCTGGTTCAGATGCAACCCATCCTGCTTGTACAGGTCCCACCTTCCCCAGAATGCGCTCCAATTATCCAAATACCAGAAGCCCTCCCTCCTACACCATTCCTGCAGCCACGTGTTCAACTGCACTCTCTCCCTATTTCTAGCCTCGCTATCACGTGGCATCGGCAACAAACCAGAGATGACAACTCTGTCTGTCCTGGCTTTTAACTTCCAGCCTAACTCCCTAAACTCATTTATTACATCCACACCCCTTTTCCTACCTACATCGTTGGTACCAATGTGCACCACGATTTCTGGCTGCTCCCCCTCCCCCTTAAGGATCCTGAAGACACGATCCGAGACATCCCTGGCCCTGGCACCCGGGAGGCAACATACCTTCCGGGAGTCTCACTCGCGACCACAGAATCTCCTATCTATTCCCCTAACCATTAATTCTCCTATCACTATTGCTTTTCTATTCTCCCCCATTCCCTTCTGAGTCCCAGAGCCAGACTCAGGGCGAGAGACCTGGCCGCTCGGGCCTTCCCCCCCCCGCCCCCCCCCAACAGCATCCAAAATGGTATACTTGTTTTGAAGGGGAACGGCCACGCGGGATCCCTGCACTGTCTGCCCGTTCGTTTTCTTTCCCCTGACTGTAACCCAGCTACTCTTGTCCTGTACCTTGGGTGTGGTTACCTCCCTGTAACTCTTCTCTATTACCCCCCTCTGCCTCCCGGATGATCCGAAGTTCATCCAGCTCCAGCTCCAGTTCCCTAACACGGTCTCCGAGGAGCTGGAGTTGGGTGCACTTCCCGCAGGTATAGACAGCGGGGACATCGGTGGTATCCCTCGCCACCCACATCCTACAGGAGGAGCATGCAACTGCTCTGGCCTCCATCCCTTCTTACCTCACAGAATATAACTGCCCTGTGGATCAACTGGAACTCCGCCCTCTGATTCTGCTCCAAGTCAGCTGCACTCTCTGAAAACCCCCGGCTCCCTTCACGCTCTTTGAGGAAGTGTAGGAAATGAAATGAAACGAGCACCTTACTCCCTACTCACCTAACTCCCTCAGTCACCAAACTTTCACTAAAGCACTCAAATGCACCCAGATTCAGCACTCCCTCAGTCACCAACCTCTCACTATAGCACTCAAATGCACCCAAATTCAGCACTCCCTCAATCATCAAGCTCTCACTATAGCACTCAAATGCACCCAAATTTAACACTCAGTGCAAACAAAGTCTGCACTGTAGCTGTCTCACCTTTATACTGTGAATCTAGCCTCTGAAAACTGGCCTAATCCAATTAACTAATTAACAAGCCCCAGCTGCAAGTAGCTAGAAGTAGAA
Organism: Scyliorhinus torazame; assembly: GCF_047496885.1. Classification (NCBI taxonomy): domain Eukaryota; kingdom Metazoa; phylum Chordata; class Chondrichthyes; order Carcharhiniformes; family Scyliorhinidae; genus Scyliorhinus; species Scyliorhinus torazame. The sequence continues at coordinate 57,341,434 of NC_092727.1, forward strand.
CCTGTGATTAAAGCTGATTGACAATTCACCTTCTTCTAAACCAAACAACTTAAAGGTGAATGCTCCACAGTCTCTTGGCTAAGCCCCAACCTTACCTGCCCTACCTTCTGTCCTCCCAGCTCTGTGTCTGGGGTGGGAGTGGGACTACCTGAGGCCTGGTGCTGTTGGCCCCCTCCTGGGGTGAAGGCCCTGCTGCCTGCCTTCTGTCCTCCCACCCCTCTGCCTGAGGTGGGAGTGGGACCATCCAGGGCTGCAGGTCCTGCCTTCTGTCCTCCCATCCCTCTGCCTGAGGTGGGAGTGGGAACATCCAGGGGCCTTTTGCTGCAGGCCCCTCCCGGGGTGAAGTCCCTGCCTCTGTTCTCCCACCCCTCTGCCTGAGGACCCCCTGGGGCCTGGTGCTGTGCCCCCCTCCTGGGGTGAAGACCCTGCTGCCAGCCTTCTGTCCCCCCACCCCTCTGCCTGAGGTGGGAGTGGGACCACCTGGGGCTGCGACAAAATACTTTATTTCGGGCCCCTGCAGGGCTGAAGAGTACGCCTTTCTACCACCTGTGGCGGGAGTGGGGCAGCTTTGGACATTACCTTGAGCCCCTCCAGGGCAGAACAACGCTGCTCCACTGTTCTGCAGCGCCTTCCCTTGTGGCACCTGTGCTTAAGGTGTCACGTCCCTCCGTCCTTTCCCCTTTCACTGTTTTATGCATGGCCAGGCCGTACCAGGGGTGAGCATGGCCAGCACCTCTAGGGCATCCTCCACACTGCCAGGGGCAGGGCGGCCACGCACTTATGCGTGGGCGGCAGCCTCTCGACCTTCCGCTGCCTCCGCGGCCCCCACGCCCTTACGCCTACTAACGCGGCAACTGGGGGTGAAGTGCTAAGCCCACCCCACCATGACCATCGAGGCATGCACCAGTGCGATGGCCAGGATTGTCAGCCCCTCGGCCTTTGTAGCCGCCTCCCGGATGTACGGCAAGGCCGTGTTTTTCCTGCGGGCCGAGCAGCTGGTCCACCGGGCCCTGGAAAGGGGGCGGGACACACGTGGCGGTGGACCCGCTGGAGGCCACTGCTGAGCATGTCGTCCTTTCTAACGTCCCGCTCTACCTCCCCACCGAGCTCCTCCTCCCCCACCTCAGCCTACTGGGGGAGGTCAGGTCCGGGGTGGCGCCGCTGACGCTTGGCCTTCGGGACCCCTTCCTCTGCCGTTTTCATCCGCCTGACCCGGGAGGAGGTCACGGAGGGATGTTTCGTGATCTCACACCAAGGGGAGGACCACAGAGTGTTCTGGTCAGCGGTTGGCATGCGGTGCCATGCCTGCAGAGGGCTGGGGCATCTCCGCCGCAATTGCCCCACCCTGACGGCCGCCAATACCACCTCCACGGCGGCCATGACTGGCACAGCCCCCCTCTCCTCCTCCTCGTCTACCCAGCAGCCGGCCCCCGATAACACAATGGCTGCTGGCGAGGGGGGGGGGGGGGAGAGGGAGCCTCCGCTGGAACAGCGGAAACCAAAGAGGAAGGCAAGGCGCGCGGCGGCATGGCGGTTAGACCGGGCCATCCAAGACCCAGGCCCGGTCCTGGCCGCTGTCCCCGCGCCTGTCCAGACCAGCTCACCGGCCGCAGCCTCGTCTCGGGACGCCGACTCCCTGGAACCTGAGGGGCCCGGGGAGACCACCGACCGGGCTCCAGGGGGCGGCGGTGACATTGTGTATGGTCCCGAAGCGGAGGAGGATCTGACCTCCTCGCAATTCCAGGGGCTGGGCAACGTGGGGGAGGGAGACGCTGCCGAGGGCTCTCCAGAAATGGAGGCCGTGCAGCAGGGCGAGCCCGAGCCACCCCCTCCCCAAAAGCGCCATCTGTCCGGGCAGGAGGGGGGGGCGGATCTTGCTGCCCCCTCCCCAGGTGAGGGGGGTGGGTGTCTCCAGTGTTCACCCCCACCCCCTAAAATCCGGTCCCAAGCAGAGATCTAAGAGAAGCAAGGCCAAGGAGGAGGCCCCCAACCATTTGAGCTGCTGTCGTCCCCCGAGCAGGGTGGCCTGGGGTTGGGCGGAGACGAGACCCCCGAGGGCTCGTTCTGCCCGGTGGAGCTTTACTCCCCGGTCGCCTCCTTTTGTTCATCGACGGGGGCCGGCGGCAGCCACCAGAGCCCGTATATACTCGTGTCGTGGGCGGGCGACGGCGTGGAAGGCTCCCCTCTCCCCGCTCACCACAACCGTGCAGACGATGCCAGAGGTCCCAGGTTCCATCCCGGAGCTGTTCCCGGAGGTTTTCCCGGGTCGGAGCTGCCGCCGCCCACGGACCCTGAATACCAGGGGGAGCCTGCGAGGGACCCACCCGAGGACGATCCTGGGGGTGGGATGGACTTGGGCCTGGGGCTAGCCGGTAGGCCCGTGTTGTCCACCACACTCCATGTGGCGGGGGACTCGGGCTCAGGTGGTGACTGTTCGGAGGAGGAAGGCTGCTCGGTGACGGGTGAGGAGGAGGATTTAGACGCTCTCTGCAGCAAGGCAGAGTGCGCCCTCACACCCAGCACCGAGTCTCCCCTCATCCCCTCAGGGGAACTCCGGACATTTTTGAATAAACATCGTGGTCACCAGGACTGTGTGCGGCTGGCCCTGGACAGCTGGGGAAATCTGGGGCTGCTCCTCGAGTTTGCCCGCGTCTATGCCAGAGAGGCGCGGGATTTCGATCAGGACCAGGGGGAGCAGCGCCGAGCTGTTCTGTTCCTTGCGGGGCTCCTGAGGGAGGGGAGGGGGCATTGAACCTCCACTCCCTCTGTGCACTGAGGTGATTGGTGATGGATAAACGCTACTACTGACATGGAGGTAACCATAGCCAGCCTCAACATCAACGGCAGCAAGGACGCACATCGCCGTTTCCAGTTCTTCTCCATCCTTCGGGTCGGAAAGTATGGGGTGTGCTTCCTGCAGGAAACCCACGCCATTCCGGGTGACAAAGCTCAGTGGATCCTGGAGTGGCAAGGAGGAGTCTTCATGAGTCACTTGGCCCCACGTTCGGGCGGGGTTGGTATCTTGTTGGCTCCACATTTTCAGCCGGAGATCTTGGGGGTCAAGGAGCCAGTGCCAGGCCGTCTGTTGCACTTAACAGCCCGCGTCGGGGATGTGGTGCTTCACTTTGTGAATGTCTACGCTCCCCTGGTCGGGCCGCAGCAGGCGACTTTCTACGAGAAAATGTCCGCTCTTCTAGGCACCATCCCGGTGGGCGAGTGCATCGTCCTGGGAGGGGATTTTGATTGCACCCTCCAGGACAAGGACCGTCGTGGAGTCCAGCGCAACTCACCGGCGATGGTGATGTTGAGGGACCTGGTTAGGTCCTTCGACTTGGTGGACGTCTGGCGGACTCTCCATCCTGAATTGTGGGTGTACTCCTTTGTGCGCCCTCCGTTCAGAGCGTCCAGAATCGACCGTCTTTACATTTCCAAGACGGACTTGCCCAGCGTTCCGACGGCCTCTGTGGTGCAGGTGCCGGGCTCGGATCACCACCTGGTGTGGGCGGGGTTCGCCCCGTACCGCGCTCAGACACGGTCCGCGTACTGGCACTTTAACAACCTGCTGCTGGAGGACGAGCGGTTCCTGGACTTGTTTCGCCGTTTCTGGGCTGGCTGGAGAAGGAAGCGGGGTGGCTTCCCCTCCTTGAGGCTGTGGTGGGACATGGGCAAGACACACATCTGCGCCATCTCTCAGGGGTACACGATGGGGTCTATGGCGGGGCGGAACTCCACGATCGCCAAATTGGCTGTGGAACTCTTCGATCTGGAGTCACGTCTTGCTCAACCCGATGTGGACCCGGCCCTGGGGCGGGTGTACAGAGAGAAGAAGGGCGCGCTGCGGGACCTGCAACTTGCCGGGTCCTGCGGCGCGTACGTGTGGTCGCGGATCCGTCTCCTGATGGACATGGACCGCGGTTCCCCCTTCTTCTACTCGCTGGAAAGAGGACGCGGGGCCCATCGGCAGATTTCTACGCTGCTGGCCGACGGCGGGTCGATCGTCTCGGATCCGGAGTGGGTCAGGACCCTGATTAGGGACTTTTATTCCGACCTCTTCTCTCCGGATCCATCCAGCGAGGATGCTTGCACAGTTCTGTGGGAGGACCTGCCGCAGGTCGGCCTGGAGCGTGCCGGGAGGCTCGATCAAATAATCAACCTCCAAGAGCTGACCGGCGCCCTGGACAGCTTGTCACAGGGCAAAACCCCAGGGCTGGACGGGCTGAACGTGGAGTTCTTCAGGGCGTCCTGGGACGTCCAGGGGAGTGACTATGCGGGGTCCTGGGGGAATGTATTGCGACCGGGGAGATGCCCCTTCCATGGCGCAGGGCTGTCATTGCCCTGCTGCCCAAGAAGGGGGATCTCCGCCTACTTAAAAACTGGCGACCGGTCTCCCTCCTCAGCACGGACTACAAAATCTTTTCTAAGGCGATGCCTTTACGCCTTGGCCCCGTGTTGGACCACATGATTCACCCTGACCAGTCCTACACAGTCCCGGACCGAACCATTTATGATAACATCCATTCGGTCCGGGACATTATTCATTTTACCCAGAGGACTGGTATGTCGAGCGCCTTCCTATCTCTTGACCAGGAGAAGGCGTTCGACAGGCTGGGGCACGAGTATTTGCTCGTGACTCTGTGAGCTTTCGGGTTTGTGACGCACTTCGTCGCCCGGATCCGATTATTGTACGCCGCCTCAGAGTGTCTGATTAAGCTTAACGGGTCCCTGACGGTGCCCCTTCGCTTTGGGAGAGGGGTGCATCAGGGCTGCCCCTTGCCCGGCCAACATTATTCTGTGTGCGTGGAGCCTTTCCTGTGCCTCCTGCGGAGGAGGTTGTCAGGGCTGGTTCTGCGCGAGCCGGACGTGGGGCTGGTCCTGTCTGCTTACGCTGATGACGTGCTCCTCATGTTCACTGACCCCGGTGACCTGCGGAGGATGCGAGAGTGCCAGGCTGTGTACTTCGCCGCGTCCTCTGCTAGGATCAACTGGGCTAAATGTTTCGGACTCCTGGTCGTTCCGTGGCAGTTGGCCCCCCTCCCATAGAACATAGAACATTACAGCGCAGTACAGGTCCTTCGGCCCGCGATGTTGCGCCGACCTGTGAAACCGCTCTAAAGCCCATCTACACTATTCCCTTATGTGGTAATACCAGGTATTGCGGCACCGGAGAGGTGGATGACAAGTGGTTGGTTAGACCCAGGAGTCTACCATTGGCTGATGTACGTAGCTCCACCCTGAGAGGCGGAGTATAAGAACCGGTGCCGTCCCAGCAGCCTTCACTTTCTGTATCGAAGCTGCTGGTGAAGAGTTCTAGCAGATTAAAGCCTTCAGTTATGAATCACTTCGTCTTGAGAGTAATTGACTGCGCATCACCTTATCATCCATATGTCGATCCAATGACCATTTGAACGTCCTCAGTGTTGGCGATTCCACTACTGTTGCAGGCAGAGCATTACACGCCCTTGCTACTCTCTGAGTAAAGAACCTACCTCTGATATCTGTCTTAGATCTATCTTCCCTCAATTTAAAGCTATGTCCCCTCGTGCTAGACATCACCATCCGAGGAAAAAGGCTCTCACTGTCCACCCTTTCCAATCCTCTGATCATCTTGTATGCCTCAATTAAGTCACCTCTTAACCTTCTTCTCCCTAACGAAACAGCCTTTCCTCATAAGATCTTCCCTCCATACCAGGGACATTCTGGTAAATCTCCTCTGCACCCTTTCCAATGCTTCCACATCCTTCCGATAATGCAGCGACCAGAATTGCACGCAATACTCCAAATGCGGCCACACCAGAGTTTTGTACAGCTGCAACATGACCTCATGGCTCCGAAACTCAATCCCTCTACCAATAAAAGCTAACACACCATACGCCTTCTTAACAACCCTCTCAACCTGGGTGGCAACTTTCAGGGATCTATGTACATGGGCACCGAGATCTCTCTGCTCATCCACACTGCCAAGAACCTTACCATTAGCCCAGTACTCTGTCTTCCTATTATTCCTTCCAAAATGAATCACCTCACACTTTTCTGCATTAAACTCCATTTGCCGCCTCTCAGCCCAGCGCTGCAGCTTATCTATGTCCGTCTGTAACTTGTAACATTCCTCCGCACTGTCCACAACTCCACCGACTTTAGTGTCATCTGCAAATTTACTCACCATCCTTCTACACCCTCCTCCAGGTCATTTATAAAAATGACAAACAGCAGTGGCCCCAAAACAGATCCTTGTGGTACACTACAGTAACTGGACTCCAGTCTGAACATTTCCCATCAACCACCACCCTTTGTCTTCTTCCAACTAGCCAATTTCTGATCCAAACTGCTAAATAACCCTGAATCCCATGCCTCCGTATTTTCTGTAGTAGCCTACCGTGGGGAACCTTATCAAACGCTTTACTGAAATCCATATACACCACATCAACTGATTTACTCTCATCCACCTGTTTGGTCACCTTCTCAAAGAACTCAATAAGGTTTGTGAGGCACGACCTACCCTTCACAAAACCGTGTTGACTATCGCTAATCAAATTATTCCTTCCAGATGATTATACATCCTATCTCTTCTAAAACTTTCCAAGATTTTGCCCACAACAAAAGTAAGGCTCAATGGTCTATTGTTACCTGGGTTGTCTCTACTCCCCTTCTTGAACAAGGGGACATCATTTGCAATCCTTCAGTCTTCTGGCACTATTCCTGGAGACAAAGATGACTTAAAGATCAAAGCCAAAGGCTCAGCAATCTCCTCCCTAGCTTCCCAGAGAATCCTAGGATAAATCCCATCCAGCCCAGGGGACTTATCTATTTTCACACTTTCCAGAATTGCTAACACCTCCTCCTTATGAGGGCCTATCAAGCCCTTCTAGTCTAGTAGCCTGAATCTCAGTATTCTCCTCGACAACATTGTCTTTTGCCTGTGTGAATTCTGACAAAAAATATTCATTTAGCACCTCTCCTATCTCCTCGGACTCCAAGCACAACTTCCCACTACTGTCCTTGACTTGCCCTTCTCTTAACCTAGTCATTCATTTATTCCTGACATGTCTGTAGTAAGTTTTCGGGTTATTCTTGATCCTACCGCCAAAGACTTCTCGTGTCCCCTCCTGGCTCTTCTTAGCTCTCTCTTTAGTCCTTCCTAGCTAACCTGTAACTCTTGAGCGCCCTAACTGAACTTTCATGTCTCATCTGTACATAAGCCTCCTTCGTCCTCTCAACAAGTGTTTCGACTGCTTTAGTAAACCACAGTTCCCTTGCTCGACCACTTCCCCCCGCCTGACAGGTACATACTTATCAAGGACACGCAGTAGCTGTTCCTTGAACAAGCTCCACATTTCCATTGTGCCCATCCCCTGCAGTTTTTCTCTCCATCTGATGCATCCTAAGTTTTGCCTCATTGCTTCATAATTGCCTTTCCCCCAGATATAACTCTTGTCCTGCGGTATATTCCTATCCCTTTCCATCACTGAAGTAAATGTAATCGAATTGTGGTCACTATTACCAAAGTGCTCACCTACCTGCAAATCTAACACCTGTCCTGGGTCATTACCCAGTAGCAAATCCAATATGGCCTCGCCTCGCGTTGGCCTATCTACATACTGTGTCAGGAAACCCTCCTGCACACATTGGACAAAAACGGACCCATCTAAAGTACTCAAACTATCGTGTTTCCAGTCAATATTTGGAAAGTTAAAGTCCCCCATAACAACTACCCTGTTGCTTTCGCTCCTATCCAGAATCATCTTTGCAATCCTTTCCTCTACATCTCTGGAACTTTTCGGAGGCCTATAGAAAACCCTAACAGGGTGACCTCTCCTTTCCTGTTTCTAACCTCAGCCCATACTACCTCAGTAGACGAGTCCTCATCAAACGTCCTTTCTGCCACCGTAATACTGTCCTTGACTAACAATGCCCCCCTCCCCCTCTTTTACCGCCTTCCCTGAGCTTACTGAAATATCTAAACCCCGGCACCTGCAACAACCATTCCTGTTCCTGCTCTATCCATGTCTCCGAAATGGCCACAACATCGAAGTCCCAGGTACCAACCCATGCCAGTAGTTCACCCACCTTAGTCCGGATGCTCTTGGCATTGAAGAAGACACACTTTAAACCACCTTCCTGCCTGCCGGTACACTCCTGCAACTTTGAAACCTTACTCATGACCTCAGTACTCTCAACCTCCTGTACACTGGAGCTACAATTCAGGTTCCCAAGCCCCTGCTGAACTAGTTTAAACCCTCCCGAAGAGCATTAGCAAATTTCCACCCAAGGATATTGGTAGCCCTCTGGTCCAGGTGTAGACCATCCCGTTTGTAGAGGTCCCACCGACCCCAGAATGAACCCCAATTATCCAGAAATCTGAAACCCTCCCTCCTGCACCATCCCTGTAGCCACGTGTTCAACTGCTCTCTCTCCCTATTCCTCATCTCGCTATCACGTGGCACGGGTAACAACCCAGAGATAATAACTCTGTTTGTCCTAGATCTAAGTTTCCACCCTACTCCCAGAAGTCCTGCCTTACATCCCTATTCCTTTTCCTACCTATGTCGTTGGTACCTATGTGGACCACGACTTGGGGCTGCTCCCCCTCCCCCTTAAGGATCCCGAAAACACGATCAGAGACATCACGCACCCTGGCACCTGGGAGGCAACACACCAACCACAAGTCTCTCTCGTTCCCACAGAATCTCCTATCTATCCCCCTAACTATGGAGTCTCCAATGACTAATGCTCAACTCCTCTCCCCCCTTCCCTTCTGAGCAACAGGGACAGACTCTGTGCCAGAGACCTGTAACCCATGGCTTACCTCTGGTAAGTCCCCCCCCAACAGTATCCAAAGCGGTATACTTGTTACTAAGGGAAATGACCACCTCTGCCTCCCGAATGATGCGAAGTTCATTCAGCTCCAGTTCCCTAACGCGGTTTCTGAGGAGCTGGAGATGGGTGCATTTCTTACGGATGAAATCAGCAGGGACACAGACGGCGTCCCTCACCTCAAATATTCTGCAGGAGGAGCATTGCACCACCTTCCCTGCCATCCCCTCTAGATAAAAAAAGAAAAAGAAAGAAAGAGCTTACCTGTTATTCACTCCCCTTCTCAGCAAGCACTCACTCAGCAAACTCTGCGCTCCGCACAATAACACCTGAGGGAAAATAAAAGAAAAACTACTTACCAGTCACCAGCTAATCCCTTACCTGCAGGCTGTGACTTCACGGTTCAACTGCTACCTGCCCTCGAGCCTTTCTTTTGATCTTTACAGCAGTTGTTTTTTTTTTGGTTAGAGGAGGGGGTAGGGAGGGAAACACTGAAAAAGTGTTTCGGATTTAAGTGTCACTTGACAACAGCTCCTCCACAATCCACCTTTAAGTAAGGGTGAGCACAACAGACGTATGCAAATTGCCCCTGCAACAGCCAATCAGCAGCTCCGCACTACTGCCCTCTGCTGGATGCTTGTCTTCACTTGAACAGCTTGGGTCTCTTGCTCAGGTACACCTTCGAGTTAGGGTGAGCACAACAGACGTATGCAAATTTCCCCCACAACAGCCAATCAGCAGCTGCGCTCTACTGCCCTCTGCTGGATGCTTGTCTTCACTTGAACAGCTCGGGTCTCTTGCTCAGGTACACCTTCAAGTTGGGATGAGCAGAACAGACGTATGCAAGTTGCCCCAGCAACAGCCAATCAGCAGCTCTGCTCTACTGCCCTCTGCTGGAGGAGAGGGCAGTAGAGCAGAGCTGCTGATTGGCTGTTGCGGGGGAAATTTGCTCCAGGAGGAGCTCAGGCCCTTTAGCTGGAGTCGGACCAACATCCTCTACTTGGGAGTCCATTTTTGCCCGGCAGAGGAAACCTGGCCGGCGAATTGGCAGGAGCTGGAGACCAAGGTCACCACTCACCTGGGACGCTGGACAGGACTGCTCAGAGTGCTGTCACACAGGGGTCGAGTTCTCGTCATAAACCAGCTGATAGCCTCTATGGTGTGGTATCAGCTGGTCACTTTTACCCCTCCCCCTGACTTTGTCACATGCATCCAGAGAACCCTGCTTCGGTTCTTCTGGGACAAAGGATTGCACTGGGTCGCTGCAGAGGTCTTGCGTCTCCCAATTGCGGAGGGCGGTTTGGCCCTGGTGTGCCTTCGCACCCAGCTTGTGACTTTCCGCCTTCAGACTCTGCAGCGATACCTGTACGTTGAGCCTCCTCCACGATGGTGTGCCCTGGCGAGGTATTTCTTCCGCCAGGTGCACGGCCTGAACTACGACGTGCAGCTCCTGTTCGTTGACCGGAATGGTCTTCGGAACTCTTTGTTGGCGCTGCCCATCTTGTACCAGGACCTTCTCAAAGTCTGGAACACGGTTGCCACGCGCCGCAGCTCTCCCCCGCCAGGTGTAGTGCCTGTCATAAGGGAGCCGCTGCTCAGGAATCCGCACCTCCACCAATATCCATTCAGGTGGCTGGCGGAGCGGAGGGCTGTGGAAGCCGGGGTGATCAGGATCGGGGATGTGCTGGGTGGTGGGGGGGCGGGCTGGATGACACCGTACGAGCTTGCCAGGCGCGGAGCGGTGTCTGTCTGGTGCGCGGCCAATGCTATCCAAGGCCTCAAAACGGTCGTGCTCGGCCCCGTGGGCACACTTGGACTCGAGACGGCTCGGTTGTGCGGTGGCATCCGGTCTGAGCGGACCCCTCCTCGGATGGGACTCCACATTGCTCCCAAACCCCGGAACCATCCCCGGGTGCTGGTGCCCCACAGCCCCAGCCACCTGGCGGAAATACCCTTCGTGTCTTTTCGCACTGCATGCAGGGGTTTCCTGTACGGCCTGCTGTTGCACACCTTCCACCTCCTTTCCCTCGCCCGCCGCCCAGACATGCCTTGGTGTGCCTTGTTGCCGTCCGGCGGCGGAGGTACCCACTGGAGGTCCCTCTACGAAGGTGTCCTCCCCATAAAACTAGGCGACCTGGGGTGGAGGGTGCTGCGCATGGCAGTGCCGTGCAACCATCGTTTGAAGCACTTCACGGCTCTGCCAGAGACCTGCCACTTTTGCGGCCTGGTGGAGACCGTGGAGCACGTTTATGTTGTCTGTCCTGGGCTGCACCCCCTTTTTGGTTTCTTGACAACGTTGTTGTTGAGGTTTTCTTTGCACTTCAGCCCCACGCTCCTGATCTATGGACATCCGGTGCGGAGGGGGGCGGGGAATGCGGAGGACCTCCTCGTGAACCTGCTCCTGGACCTGGTCAAACTTGCCATTTATAGGTCCAGGCAGCGGGCGACCGAGGGGGTCAACCAGCCTGACTGTCTGCCCATCTTCCCCGGCCTCGTTCACGGCCGGGTGTCCCTGGAGAGGGAGCATGCGGTGTCCACGGGCACACTCGAGGCCTTCCGTGCTCAGTGGGCACTGCAGGGGTTGGATTGCCTTATCCACCCCGATTTTCACACTTTAATTTGACGGGTTTGTGATAACGTTTTGTTTCCTTTCTCGTTCCTTTTGGGCTGTGCTCCACTCACTGTTTTGGGGCACTCCCCTCTTTTGTTTTATCCATCAGTTCCTTTATGTTCTTGTGCTTGGTTTTCACACCCAGCATCACGATAGTGTCAGTGGCGGATGCTGGCCTAATCCTGCACGTGAAGATAAACGTGCAGGTCATAAACTCACAAAAAAACACAGAAAAAAAAATAAATAAATAATAAAAAAGAAAACCAAGACACATAAAAATTAGAGTAGTGAGACCATATAAAAGGTCTTCACCAAACAGCAACTTTTAAGTTAATTAATTAAATAAAAGACTAGACTTTAGATAAAAATGAACCCTTATTATCCCTCAGTCACCAAACTCTCCTTATAGCACTCAAATGCACCCAAAATCATCACTCAGTGCCAACAAAGTCTGCACTGTAGCTGCCTCACCTTTATACTGTGAATCTAGCCTCTGAAAACTGGCCTAATCCAATTAACTAATTAACAAGCTCCAGCTGCAAGTAGCTACAAGTAGAACCTTTGTTTAAAGCTGATTGAAAATTCACCTTCTTCTAAACCAAACAGCAACTTTTAAGTTAATTAACTAAATAAAAGAAAGACTAGACTTTAGATAAAAATGAGCCCTTATTATCCCTCAGTCACCAAACTCTCACTATAGCACTCAAATGCACCCAAATTCAGCACTCAGTGCAAACATTATTACTCCTTTTGCCTATTGTTCTATGACATCTTTGTTATTTAACCTCTCCCACAGTATCCCTGAGGAATTGAAGGACCTGGAATATATAATAAGTTGTTAAAACCAATCAGAGCTATGTTTATTCAGTGTGGGTAACAAAGACTGATTTCGGATAGGTGGGAATAGTGCCTGGTGGCAGGGAGAGTTTGATGTTAGCAAGTATCTACATCAGGGGGATTAAAGTCATAGCAAATAGGGGTTAGGAGGTGGGGTGCGGGGTTAATGAAACAGGTGGTGTATCTTATGGAAGAAGTTAGTTTAATAAAGGAGGGGGAGAGGCAGGAGACAAGCCACACCCTTTCAGAGTTAGGTGTGGTGCATGGGCAGCACGGTAGCACAGTGGTTAGCACTGTTGCTTCACAGCGCCAGGGTCCCAGGTTTGATTCCCAGCTTGGGTCACTGTCTATGCGGAGTCTGCACGTTCTCCCTGTGCCTGCATGGATTTCCCCCGGGTGCTCCGGTTGCCTCCCACAAGTCCCAAAAAAGACCTGCACGTTAGGTGAATTGGACATTCTTAAATATCACTGTGTACCCGAACAGGTGCTGGAATGTGGTGACTATGGGCTTTTCACAGTAACTTAAATGCAGTGTCAATGTAAGCTTACCTGTGACAATAAAATGATTATTATTATATGTTAAGGAATGAGAAGGACTGGGAATAAAGCAATGGAAAGAAGGAAAGGTAAATCAGGGCTTATTTCGATTGTGAAAGCAAGGTGTCTACAAGTTACTCATATTTGTGGAGTAATTTTGTGAAGTTTGGTTCGCAATTTGAGGCACCATCAGATGGGAATGATGACCACAAAGTAAGGTTGAGTGCCAATAGCTAAATGCATCCCTAATAAGTGAAACTCCAAGCAGAACCGGAACTGTACTGTGCAAATTATATAATTAATGTCAGAGCTGAAGATAATGGAAATTCAAGTTAATGTGGGCTGTGCATTAACAGCCAAGTAGATTTGATTTAGGGTCACGGGTAGTGTAAGGATCCTCTTGTTTATTCCCTGTTTATTCTCTTATTTCCCCTTTCTTTTATTTTTGGTGTTACATTACATTTTGGATCCGTGGCCATGTGTCTTTAAGGCAGCCTGCTACATTAATTCAAGCAGACGGTCGCAGTGGTCTGTGCCTTTAATTCAAACAGATGGATCCACAAGACCATACTGCTTTAGAATGGTGGTTGCAGACTGGCTGGCATCAGTAATGACTCAGCTTGATTGATTTGGCTGGTGGCCAATGAATTGGCCCATAAGGCTGTGCTCTGCCTGGTAACAGGTGGTGATTTGATCTGATCTCACTGTAATGTTTTCGGAGTCACGAGGTACCAGTTTGGGTTCAGTTTTGATTCTGGCAGCCTGGATAAATATATCTAACTAACTCTCTCCAAAAAGATCTAATTAATAAGCTTCAGAAGGACACTTATTGGGCTGACTCTCTCTCTCTCTGCAGCAGATCTAGATGCCATTCTCCTGAGAATGCAGAGGACTGAATTCAAACCATGAGCTGAAAGCAAGGTTTGATGTGAAATTAAGTGTCACTCCAGAAAGATACATGCCTGAATGCAAACCTCGAGCTGAAGGCCCAGTTTGAGGGGAATTGAGGGCTGAATTCTCCATTGGCAGGATTCTCCATTGCGCATGCAGCACACCCATACTTGGGGATTTCCCAACAGAGTTGGGCTGTCCACAATAGGTAACCCCTTTGGCTGGCTGGCGGGACGGAGAATCCTATTGCCGGCGGGAACGTGCCGCACAAGGAAACTGGCGCGGTGGGACGGACTATCCAGCCCAAGGTGTTTCTCCAGAAAGCTTGCTGCCTGTGAGTACTGTATTTCCTAACCTGCCGAGACCTTAAATGAATTACTCTACACGGAAGACCATTACCCCTGTAAACCAGAGACTTTAATCAGCAAGCATGCTGTGAAGAAAGTGTGCTAAAGAACGACGATCTGAAGCAGTGACTCTTATCTTTTGACCACCATCCTTATCATTTTTCACCCCTTTCTTCCTCCCCTTTATGTTTGTTTATCTTGTGTGTGTGTGTGGGTAGAGGGAGTCAGTGGTGAGGCGATAGTTAACCAGTTGTATTAGCTACATTTTCCATGATAGATCTTGTTATAGAGAAACAGTAATTCTGTTTAAACTTACAATCCTGGGGTGGGATTCTCCGAACCCGCGTTGGGTCGGAGAATCGCCGGGGGGGGGGGCTTGACTCCCGCCCCCGCCATTTGCCAAATTCTCCGGCACCGGATATTCGGCAGGGGCGGGAATCGCACCGAGCCGGTCAGCGAGCCCTCCCCGGCAATTCTCCGGCCCGCGATGGGCCGAAGTCCCGCTGCTGGAATGCCAGTCCCGTCGGCGAGAATCAAATCACCTCTCTTACTGGCGGGACTAGGCGGTGCGGGCGGGCTCTGGGGTCCTGGGGCGCGGGGTGATCTGGTCCCTGGGGGTGCCGGTGGCCTGGCCCGCGATCGAGGCCCACCGATACACGGGCGGGCTTGTGCCGTGGGGGCACTCTTTTCCCTCCGCCTCGGCCACAAGCTTCACCATGGCCGACGCAGAAGAGACACCCCCCTGCGCATGCGCGGTGATGGCGTCAGCAGCCGCTGACGTTCCCGCACATGCGCGGACTTCCGCCGGCCGGTGAAGTCCTTTTGGCCCTGGCTGGCATGGCACCAAAGGCCTTTCCCGCCGGCCGGCGGCGCGCCAACCACTCCAGTGCAGGCCTAGCCCCTCAAGGTGACGGCTTGGCCCCTAAAGGTGCAGAGAAATCCGCACCTTTGGGGCGACCCGACGCTGGAGTGGTTCTCACCACTCCATCCCGCCGGGACCTTCCGCCCCGCCGGGTAGGGGAGAATCCTGGGCCTGGTGACTGTAATTATTGGACAGCCAAGGGCTAAAGATTTCAGGTATTTTTAAGAATCATTAGTTAATTCACTTGTGTTGCAACTCCATAATAATTGGGGCTGGAATTGGCTGCAAACCTGCCCAGAGTGTCACAACAATAGTGGAACAAGTTGGGCAGCTTTGTGTTGGAACATGGGATCAGGAAGAGCCCGTTCTTCTCTGCAATTCCAGTAGATCATGGCGATTTCCATACATCTATTCCAGTTATCCACCTTTGCTCCATATCACTCACCTAATAAAACCCATCAATCCCAACTTGAAAGCTCCAGTTGTCTCAGAAAACACAAGTGACTGCTGACACCAATTTAAGTTTAATTAATTTTAGGAAGTGACATCATAAGCATGTAACTTGAGTTGATCTCGCAGTTTGAGCAGGACACGAGTATTTTATCCCCATTTGTATTTATGCTATATCCATTGCTGTAGCTTGTTGCGTTTGAGGTGCCATTTCAATTTCACTTATGTATGCATTCTTTTTTGTCCAGAACCTTTTGCCAAAATTTGATTATTCAGTTCCATCTGATGTTATAGTCTGTAAAATTAGTATGGCCAGTAGAAAACTGCACTTCATGACGCTCATAATTCTTTCACCAGGGCATGACAGGCGAATGAGCATATTGTCATTATCTTGCTAACCACAGCATTCGCCAACTCAAACCCCATCAAAAGCATGGAATGTAAGAACACAAAACCATTCGAGATAGGTGGCATAATTCTCCATTTGGAAGACAAAGGGCTGGATTCTCCGATTTTGCGGCTATGTCCGGAGGAAGTGTCTAGTTTTATGGTGAAAAAGTCGGCGGCGCCCCCGCACCGATACACCGCCCGGTGGAGGGCTAGCAGCCGCGCCACATAAAACCCCTGGCGTTCCCGACAGAAAGAGCCAGAGAATTGCCGGGTCCGTGGCCGCGCAAGCGCACGGCGATGACCTGCAGCAGTCGCGACGTGCAACACGGTGCCGGCCGCGCAGGGACCCGGCCTGGCAGATAGTGCCCTCCTGTAAACCCCCTCACCATCTTCAGACCACCCCCCCCCCCCCACCAGTCCCCCAGCACCGCCGAAGTCCCCCCCACCCCCGGTCAGCGGAACGTCTCCGCCCCCAACTGTGGCAGCGCTGGACACAGTCCGCAGCCGCCAAGCGAGGTTAACGAAAACCCAGAACACACGTGTCGCATGCCGTCGGGATATAGGCCCATTCGGGGGCGGAGTATCGGGGGAGGGCCTCAGATGATGTCCTGAGGCCGTCCCAATGGTGTGCGGCGTACTCACTGATGACGCTGTTTTGGAGGGTGTTGTGCATCCGAAAATTAGCGCTGCCTCCAATTTCGGCATCAAAGGGAATTCTCTGCCCGATTGCCGAATACAGTTTTGGCATCAGCAAGCGGAGAACTCCGTCCTTAGTTTTGACGTCAGGATTGAATTGCGTGTGGTTTGCGCTCCCGCTGGGATGCTATTTGGGAGCAATTCAGGACATGCTAATAGGCCAGCACTCTGCTGCCGCGAATTATGAGCAATTCCTGGCCTAGCAGATGCTCTAACTGCTGGGGCCAGAGTTAGCGCTAAAACCTGGCAGCTGGAAATCTTTTTAAGAGCCCCACTTACCACACACTCACTGCAACCACCAAGAAGGCTCAAAGAAGATCTGCCTCCCGAGGTTGGGAGTCTGAGGTGGACCCACAGCTCCATGCCAGTGAGGAGGGGAGGGACAACCTCTTCCCCAGCATGGGCCACAGACTCCTGAACACGGCCTGGGAGGTGATGGCTGAGGCAGCCAGCACTGCCAGTCTCACCAGGAGGAGATAGCTGGTGATTTGGAGGGGTGAGGGTCACTGGTGAATCCTCTGCCCTGAGAGGGACGAGAACCAGGGAGGGTTCCAAAGGCTGCAGGCATCCTTTGGTTGGGGTGAGCTCTTCTGATCCCTTGCTTCCTCTGCAATGCGGCTGTACTTCTGAGGAGCGCCAACACCTGGTGGGTTTCTGATTGAGCTTGGCCCTTGATGAAACAGCTAAGGTCTGAAGGTGTCCTGGGTGGGCTCCCAGATGACCAGAGGCCTTTGGAGCATTTAAAGGACACAGACAGCACTCAGCAGTGTGAGCAGCCAGGAGCCTGTAAGTGACACCATAAGGGTGCATTTAAAAGTCAGACTGTAACAATAGTAGTCTGAACTAGGCCACCTCGATCCTATTGCGGACACCCCAAGTCCAAGGACTTGGCACCAAGTCACTACTGGCTGCTGCTCCCGGCCCAGACAGCCATTCCCGACAAGCCCAGTTTTCAGTGCTTTTCTCGCCTCTCGCTCCCCCTCTGCAGCAATGGCACCCAGTCCACGTTTGTCAATACTTATAGCAATTCACACATACCAGACGTCCGCCTGAGCGGAGCGGATCATGGAAGGCGGAGCATATTGTCTCCAACCCGCTAATCACATTTAAATGAATGCAAATGCCGGTTTTGCATGCCACTGTTGGCATAAACCTCATTATCGCCAGCAATGAGAGATTGGAGTATGTCACCCGAACTGGCGTTGGGCACTGACCTCGATTTTGACCAGACGCCCGATTCTCCACCCGATCGCTGTTCATGTTTGCGGCATCGCGAGGTGGTGAATTTCGCCCAGGAGCAGGAGTAGATTATTCTGCCACTAAAGCCTATTTTTCCAATCAATATAATCATGGTTAAACTTCAATCACAAGTCCGCATCCCTTACCACAAGTCCACATCCCGCCCACATGTCCACATGCCCAACCACATGTCCACATCCCGCCCACATGTCCACATCCCGCCCACAAGTCCACATCCCGCCCACATGTCCACATGCCCAACTACAAGTCCACATCCCGCCCACATGTCCACATGCCCAACCACAAGTCCACATCCCGCCCACATGTCCACATGCCCAACTACAAGTCCACATCCCGCCCACATGCCCACATCCCCTCCCATTGCCCATATCCCTTTATTCCCTAAAAGACCAAAAACCTTTCTCATTAAATTGCGACGCACTGATCTGCCAAAAATGAACTCTGCTAATGATGGAACAGTTGCACTTAAAGGGGCAGTGATGAGGAATCACAACCCTCTGGGGCAGAGAATTCCAAAGATTCACAACTGTTTCAGTGAAGAAATGTCTCCTCATCTCAATTCTAAATGATAGACTGCCCCTGAAATAACTGACCCTGAAATATCTTTTTGAATTATAGAGTCCCCACAGTGTAGAAAGAGGCCATTTGGCCCATCAGGTCTGCACCGACACTGCGAAAGACCACCCTACCGCCCAATCCCATGCCTAGTAAATCCAACCTAAGGGGCAATTAATCACGGCCAATCCACCTAACCTGCACATCTTTGGAATGTGGGAGGAATATTTTTTTCAATGGGATCACCTCATATTCCTTTAAACTTCATAGATCAGAGATCCAATTTACTCAGCCACTCATCAGTGGACTGAGCTAAATTATCCCACAGCCAACGGATCACATCTAGGCTCTGCAATTCTATCACATTCTGTCATGAATGATGGTGGACAATTAACAACTAACTGGAGGAGACTCCATACATATCCCCATGATGGGGGTCCAGCAGATAGTGCAAAAAACAAGGCAACCATCGTAAGCCAGAAATATCGGCCTCCTCCTGAGGTCCCCAGCATCACAGATGCCATTCTTCAGACAATTCGATTTACTCCATGCAATATCAAGCAACGGCTGAAGGCACTGGATACTGCAAAGGCTATGGGCCCCGATAGTATTCCAGAAATTGTACTGAAGACGTGTGCTCCAGAACGTGCCACGTCCCTAGTTAAGTTGTTCCGGTGCAGCTACAGCACTGGCATTTACCCAGCAATGTATAAAATTGCCCAGGTATGTCCCAGACACAAAAAGCACGACAAATCCAACCCAGCCAATTACCGCCCCATCAATCTACCTTCAATCATCCGTAAAATGATGGAAGGAGTCACTAACAATAATCACTTTATTGTCACAAGTAGGCTTCAATGACGTTACTGTGAAAAGCCCCTAGTCGCCACATTTCGGCGTCTGTTCGGGGAGGCCGGTATGGGAATTGAACCCACGCTGCTGGCCTTGTTCTGCATTACAAGCCAGCTGCTTAGCCCACTGTGATATCAAGTGGTGCTTACTCAGCAAAACCTGCTCATTGAAACTCAGTTTGGGTTCTATCAGAGTCTCTCCGCTCCTGACCTCATTATAATCTTGGTTGAAACATGGACAAAGAGCTGAACTCCAGAGGTGAGGTGAGAGTGACTGCCCTTGACACCAAGGAAGCATATGACCTAGAGTGGCATCAAGGAGCCCTAGCAAAACAGGAGTCACTGGGAATTGTTCTACCCCCATGGGAACAAAAGTGTTAGGATACAGTTGTAAATCCTTTTTCAGTTCTCTGTTTACTTCATAAACCCTGTCCTGCTGACTGCCTTGGATCTACAGTCTTCTTGCTAATGGATTGGATTTGTTTATTGTCACGTGTACCGAGGTACAGTGAAAAGTATTTTTCTGCGAGCAGCTCAACAGATCATGAAGTACATGAGAAGAAAAGGGAATAAAATACATAATAGGGCAACACAACATATACAATGTAACTACATAAGCACTGGCATCGGATGAAGCATACAGGGTGTAGTGTTAATGAAATCAGTCCATAAGAGGGTAATTTAGGAGTCTGGTGACAGTGGGGAAGAAGCTGTTTTTGAGTCTGTTCGTGAGTGTTCTCCGACTTCTGTATCTCCTGCCTGATGGAAGAAGTTGGAAGAGTGAGTCAGCCAGGTGGGAGGGATCTTTGATTATACTGTCCGCTTTCCCCAGGCAGCGGGAGGTGTAGATGGAGTCAATGGATGGGAGGCAGATTTGTGTGATGGACTGGGCGGTGTTCACGACTCTCTGAAGTTTCTTGCGGTCCTGGACCGAGCAGTTGCCATACCAGGCTGTGATGCAGCCCGATAGGATGCTTTCTATGGTGCATCTGTAAAAGTTGGTAAGAGTCAATGTGGACATGCCGAATTTCCTTAGTTTCCTGAGGAAGTATAGGCGCTGTTGTGCTTTCTTGGTGGTAGCATCAACGTGGGTGGACCAGGACAGATTTTTGAAGATGTGCACCCCTAGGAATTTGAAACTGCTAACCATCTCCACCTCGGCCCCGTTGATGCTGTACAGTACTTCCTGCTTCCTGAAGTCAATTACCAGCTCTTTAGTTTTGCTGGCATTGAGGGAGAGATTGTTGTCGCTACACCACTCCACTAGGTTCTCTATCTCCCTCCTGTATTCGGACTCATCGTTATTCGAGATCCGGCCCACTATGGTCGTATCGTCAGCAAACTTGTAGATGGAGTTGGAACCAAGTTTTGCCACGCAGTCGTGTGTGTACAGGGAGTAGAGTAGGGGGCTAAGTACGCAGCCTTGCGGGGCACCGGTGTTGAGGACTATTGTGGAGGAGGTGTTGTTGTTCATTCTTACTGATGGCTACAACATTGAGATTTCTGCTTAAACTACAGACTTTAGACAAACCGAAAGCACCCCTGGTCAAATGGATTAGACCAGCACTTCCGTTTTAGATTCTGTGGCACAGCCCATGATGTCAGTTTGATAGACTTGGCAAGCAGCCAATCGGGGAATCTGAAATTCTGATCTATCGCTTGTTGTTGCATGCGATTGGTGGAGCCATTCAGAATCATCCAGAAAAAAAGACAGGTCATCTGGAGAGCTCCATTTTGTCCTCAGTTCATAGAATTCATAGAATTTACAATGCAGAAGGAGGCCATTCGGCCCATCGAGTTCTGTGAGGAGTTCAGCCTGGAAGCTACTGGAAGACATTTTCTCGCTGCTCTCTCTCTCTCCCTTCCTCTGACAGGCGATTTTAAAACTCTTAGTCAGATCTGTGAAGGCTCTCCTCTTTAAAAGTCAGACAGCCATCAGAACTGTGAAGCAAAGCTTCTGGAGTTGAAAATTGCAAGCAGTTTCTCAACCAGGTCTGTGAGTCTTTAATCCTCTGTCTGAATGGCTGGGAAGAACCCAATCTGAGAACACTCTTTATAATATAGCCGGTGTTTCTGTACAGAGATGAGACAAACAGAAGATGCTGTAAAATGCTCAGGTTTGAACTTCCAGTAATATCTCAGGGAATTAGTGACTCCATCCGGTGGTCAGAGGTCAGAATTCCACTCTAGGTCATATGCTTCCTTGATGTCAAGGGCAGTCACTCTCACCTCACCTCTGGAGTTCAGCTCTTTGTCCATGTTTCAGCCAAGATTATAATGAGGTCAGGACTGAGTGACTCTGATAGAACCCAAACTGAGTTTCAGTGAGCAGGTTTTGCGGAGTAAGCACCGCTTGATATCACAATGGGCTAAGCTCTTGTCTGAGCTCCATCTGGTAGTTGGAGGTCAGAATTGCACTGATCTGAATCTCTTGTATGAACCAATTCCCCAGAGTGTCACATTCAGAGAAGACTGCCGCCTGCAGTGGCCACAACCACAGCAGCAAAGTTTAATCTCAAAACTTTTCCTTCAATTCCCGTTGTTTTATTTCTTCCCTTCCCCCCTTACAGTGTGTCTGTCTCCAAAGAGAAAATGCTGGAAAATCTCAGCAGCTCTGGCAACATCTGTAGGGAGAGAAAAGAGCTAACGTTTCAAGTCCAGAAGACCCTTTGTCAATAGCCAAAAGTGTCTGTCTTGTGTGTGTCTGGGGAGAGGGTGGTGAAGTGTTGGGTACTCTGCTACACAGACGAACTAACACAGTTGCGAATGGTACAATGCAGTTTTATTTCAAACATCTATTTACACTGGTAAACTGTTTACTGAGGTTTGATCATGACCTTTGGTTCTGTGGACCTATTCCTAATTCTATCTTGTAGTGGCACTCAGCACATGGTGGATGTCTGAGTGGCTTGTAATGAGCTCTGTGCCCTGAGCTGTCTCCTGCTGGAATGCTCAGGAAGTGTCGTGTTCCCTGTTTTGTACTGTGTATGCTCTTGCCTGTGATTGGCTGTCGTGTTGTGTGTGTTGATTGGTCCGTTGATCTGTCCATCAGTATGTATGTATGTATGTATGTGCTATGATGTTTACCTGAATATCATGACAGGTGGGACAGGGTTTGGGGAACAGGTAGACAAGTAGATCATAGTTCCAATTACTTCCTTTATATGTTCATTTTTTACTGTTGTTATAAATGATCAGTTTATTCATGTTTTACTTATCACTCTAATGTCTGTAACTCATTGGAGCAGTCAGGGCGTTAACAATCTCAGGCAAACACAAATGTTGGGACTCTGTGGGGCTGGAACTGACTGTGCACTCGCCCAGAGTATCGTAATAACGGTGAAAATATTGTTGATCTCCCCGTGGGATTCGTGGAGTGCAGGCTTCCAGATAGGGCGTAGAGGTCATCCAGCTGGAGCTCATTACAAACTAACATAAAAGCTGGCCCGAAGCAGGGCCTGATGCAGTTAGTTCTCCCAGAAAGGACTGTACTGGGAATGAGTTGCTGCCTTGAGCAGAATATTGTAAATAGTTAAATTAACCTTGGTTCTCTTACTGCTGGCTTTCTCAAGTTACTAAACTGGTGATGAGGGAAAAAGGAAACTCTGGACTCCGCTCGGCAATTTGCTATCCGGGAAGTAGAGTTGTAGCAGTTCAAAATGCCACAATTCGAGAAGTTGGAAGCCTTTGAAGCAGGCCTGGAAGACTGGAACCAATATGCTGAGTGCATGAGGTATTTCTTCCAGGCGAACGGAAGTTTGGGGGAAGACCATCAGAACGTCTGCCTCCTGACCGTCTGCGGGGCCCCGATGTTTGGGATTGTAAAGAGTCTGACTTACCCGGCTGCAGTGGACTCCAAATCCTTTGCTGAGCTGGTCGCTTTGGAACATTATGACCCCAAGCCTTCCGTAATTGTGCAGCGGTATTGTTTTAATATGGCAGTGTGGTCTCCAGGTGAATCAGTCACTGACTTCTTGACCCACCTCAGATGTCGAGCTGAGCATTGCGAGTTCAGGACATCCCACTCCGAAATGTTGAGGGATAGGCTAGTGTGTGGAACAAACAACACGGCCAGAGGAAGCTGTTGGCAGATCCTACCTTGGATTTAAAATGGGCCATCGAGCTTTAGCTGTCCTAAGAATACGCGGAGAAAGGAGTGTAGGAGCTGCAGGGATGCATGGGCTATGGCATCCGTAGCTCAGCCCACCCATCATTTCAAACTCCCTCTGCGTCAAGGGACAATGTTAGTCTGAATAGACCTCGTCCAAAAGGGCAACCCCAGAGGCAATTCCGCAGCCGGGTCAGGATCTCGAGAGCGACTGTTGACCGGCGTGATACCTCCCCGAAGAATGAAGGGGAGAGCCAGCCACATTGCTGAATGCGCAGCGAGAGAACCCGTGATCATCAGTGCCACCAATTACGGCACAGGAAATGCCACTCACGACAGCCGCCGAGATCACTGCGAAACAGGGCCTCGCACATGGACACCCGGGATAAGGAGGACTGTTTGATCCAGCTGAACTGCGTCGCAGTCCCGAAGGTAGCACCGATCCAGGTCACGTTACAGGTAAAAGGTCATCCTGTGATAATGGAAATGGACACTCCCTTGTGGACCATGGCACATTTCGGTGACTCTGCGCTGGGATCAAGCTGCTGACATTGCGCGACACCAAAGTGAGATTAGAAACCTACACCGGTGAGCTTTTAAATATTGTGGGGACCCCAGTAACGCACAGGGAGCTTCACGCTGGACCGGTGTCCATTACCTATGGTGGAGGATTTGAATGCCAGACTGGCTGGATGATGCTCTGTCACGAAGCTTGACATGAGCCACGCTTATTTACAGGTGGAGCGAGACCCAGAGTCCAGGAAATTAGCAATCCTAAACACTCATTGGTAATTGTTCAAATACACCCATCTCCCACTTGGAGTTTCGACGCTCCGCCTATTGTCCAACGGATAATGAAGAATATCTTGCAGGGCTTGCCAAAGGTGACCATCTATCTGGATGATGTACTTAGCAGGGGCACCACACAGGAGCATGTGTACAACCTGCGGAATGTGCTCCAGTGGTTTTACCAAGTTGGCGCCTGGCTAAAGAGAAGCAAGTATGTGTTCCGCACTAGAGCGGTGACCTATCTAGGAGAATGCCACTGCGCTCCGGTCATTCCTGGGCCTGGTTAACTACTGTGGGAAATTCATGGAAAACCTGGCCACTTTTATTAGCTCCACTCCACATATTATTGAGGAAGGACCAGGGGTGGCTCTGGGACACTTAAGAACATCAGGAGTAGGCAATCTGGCCCTTCGAGCCTGCTCTGCCATTCAATGAGATCATGGCTGATCTTTTGTGGATTCAGCTCCACAAAACTTCACGGGACAAACCTTTCGCTGGAGTTAAAACGCACCTATTGTCCAGGCAGCTTCGCACGCATTATGATGCGGCTCATCCTCTTGACATGCAATGCCTCCCTCAACAGCATTGGGGAAGTTTTGGACTATGGATGGGATGATGGCAAGAAACGCCCCAATGCATTTATTTCAAGGACCCTGCTGTAGGGGCTTCACAGTTGCCACCCTCTAAAATGAAGATGTTGGCCCGTAGTTATGTCTGGTGTCCTGGCATCAATAGGGATATCAAAAGGTTGTGCGCAGCTGCCGGCATTCCAGTAGCATCATAAGCTCCCACCAGTAACCTCTCTTCTTCCTTGGGAATTGGTAGATCACTCATGAGTGTATCTACATGCGGATTTCGCAGGAGTCCATGTTCCTCATTATCTTGAATGCCCACTTGAAGTGGCTATAGGTGTACACGATGGTCTCAACATGTCCATGGCCATGATAGAAAAGCTCCCAGGATCATTTAGAACCCATGGGATCCCTGAGGTCCTGGTAACGGATAATGGGATGCCGCTCACTAGGGAAGAATTTGGTACATTTACTAAGCGGAACGGCATTCGGCATTTTCAAACTGCCCCTGTATGATCCCTCTTCCAAAGGCCTGGAGGAAAGGGTAGTCCAGACTTCAAAACCACGGGTTCCATGGACACGTGGCTGGTGTGGTTCCTTTTTAATTACCGCACAACGCCACATGTGACAGTAGTAATCGCCCTTGCGGAACTGTTGATGGGCCAATGACTTATAACCCGGTTGAGTCTCATGTTTCTGAGTCTCAGCAGGAAAGTGGATGTGCAGCAGGAGACACAGAAGAGACACCATGACTTGAGGATTCCAGGGAGGACATTTCACTCCGGGGACCTCTGTAATCTCAATTGTCTGAGCATTTAATTCCCCAGCCTACTGAGACAACCTCTCAGACCAGCAGGGGCATTAAGCCAAATTGGGAATGGTGCTGAGGGTTGCCAACTGTGATGAAATGTCCTCCTGGATGTTTCAACAATGAGTAAAGATAATAAAATATCATTGTTTGAATCTTTTGCATCCAATTATCCATGATATCGGTCCTCGGGTCCCATTCAGGAAAAATGCAAGCATAAGAGGAAGAAAATCATGTTTTGACACCAATGGAAAGGACAGGATGTGGAAGGAATTCCACGTACAGGGCAGATCGAGCAGTCAAGTGCTCATTCCTTCAGTTAGATACTCACAGGGTTCAGATTGAGCTGGACAGAGACAGTGGCCAATACCCCTTTCTGTTTAGAAAGTTCAAACGGTCAAGTGTTGGGGTTCAAAGTGCATTGCTTGAATCATTTAGGGCACCCAGAACAATAGGGAAAACAGAAACATGATGAAACTCCAGGAGCCGATCACACTGTTACTTCTGACATCGGGTTGCCAATGCTCCAGGATTGGCCTAGGGTCTCCAGGGATTGAAGATCAACCTCCCAGGACACTGCTGTGTGGTAAAACCAGGAGGAAAATCATCAGGACT
Organism: Scyliorhinus torazame; assembly: GCF_047496885.1. Classification (NCBI taxonomy): domain Eukaryota; kingdom Metazoa; phylum Chordata; class Chondrichthyes; order Carcharhiniformes; family Scyliorhinidae; genus Scyliorhinus; species Scyliorhinus torazame. Next base: position 57,367,424 of record NC_092727.1, read on the forward strand.
TTAAAAAGATTGTTTCGCTTTGTCATTTTCTTTGAACTTTTCTTTTTTCCAGATATTAAAATGTTGAAAGTGGGGAAAGAAGGCTGCTTGGCTGATAATAAAGCATCATCCATTTGGGCAATGAAACTTTTTGCGTGAGAAGGACGTGCGCCGCAAGGATGGATGTGTTGACCGACATAATGGCTGGTGTGTGGGGGGGAAGGGTAATGTGCTGAAACACTGAGGAGGACATTCCATCACAGTTGGCAACCCTCAACACCATTCCCAATTTGGCTCAATGCCCCTGCTGGTCTGAAACGCTGTCTCAGCAGGCTGGGGAATTAGATGCTGTTTCTGATTGAGAGCTTGCGATGCAATCATTTGCTGACATTGAGGCTCCTGTCTGTAGGTTTCTTTGCAGGAGATGGGAATGTGTACCTATAGGCTGCTTAATGAACCTTACTCTGCTCACACAGGGCTTCTCACTCGGACCCCTACGTTAAATATGTGTCCTGTAGACTGTTAGTGAGAGCTATCATATCCTCCTCAGATTGTCCCTCCCTTTTTTCTTAACTTCCTTAAGTTTTCTTCCTCCTCCCTTGAAATGACAAATGGGATCCGTAGTGATTTGTGGCGATTGATCCTTTAAGGGCAACACAGCAGAAGAAGGTCATCTGTCTTGAGGGACCAATTGGGACTAAGAGTGGGTAATCATCCCAGGGGGTGGAGTCCTCTCTTGTGCAGAAGACATCTAGAAGATGTGTAGGGGCCAGGGCAGCTGGTGGGGCTATTCTAGGGCAGCCGATGGCAGTTTTGTCTGGTTAATAAATACCTGTTGTGTTTTTAAAGGAGTCTGCAACGCGCATCATTACAAAATCTCTACAGGGAACCTTTTAATCTGGGAGTGAATATTTTCCAGGATTTAATAGGTGACCTGGAAACTGCTCTGCGTCATGTGTATATCTCTGTATAACACAAATGATCTGGGTGAATAATTTTCACTCAGTGAGATCCTCCAGGCTGTACCCAATGAAGCACTAGCAGCTGATGTTAATAAAACATACTCCTCTTTTATCACTGCCTCACATGCTGGATGTAAACAGCAGACGTTCTGCACAATCTGCAATTTTTATCAATTTAAGCAAGTTTTTTTCAAGATCGAGAAGCCAGCACTCCAACAACCGTACCCCTCACCCCCACTTTCAACCCTCCCCTCAAAACCCTGTCAGTCTCCAAAAAAGACTTTCAGAAATTACAGACTGGTCATGTCCCAGGATGAAACATGCTTCACTATTTTTCCGCCTCTAACTTGCTGCTGCCTCTGTTTAGTCGCCAGCTGCCCTGTCCATTCCCACTACGGCAAAATTGAGCCTTTTCCCTTCTCTGGTCTAAAAGTCTTCAAAGCGGCAAGTCTGGCTACCATAGCAACACACAGAACCACCCGATTGCCATGGAAGCCGCAGAGATTTCTCAGTAGCTTTTGGGCTCATTAATTAGAGTCACCTCAGGTAGTGATCCCAGTGGTGCGTTGTGAAGTACAGACGCAGTCAGCACATCCAAACACAAGCAGGATCACCAGCCTCAGAAAATCGACTCAACAGCTACCGATATAACCAATGATTTCCTCGCCTTTGTTGTTGAGACATGGCCCTCATCCAGCCAACAGGGTCCTGATACAGTAATTGCAGAGCCAAGGAGGTTGTCAGAGCAGAGCACAGGGACTTTAAAGTGGTGCTTGAAGCCTCTGCAGAGCCATCGAGAGGCACTTCATAAGTGGATTGCTGATGATTTGCATTGTGAGGCCTCAAGAGTCATCAGAGAAATATGGTGAGATCAGTGGGTAGCATCCACCCACAAGAGCTGCAATCACACAAAAAGATACTCAATCATAGAAGCACCGATTATTTTAGGATAGAAAGAGGCCATTAAGCCCATGGTATCTGTATCTAGTTTTTTTGTCAGAAATCAAACCCTGCAGCCATGCTCTTTCCCCATAGTTCTGTATCTTCTTCCATTATAAATATTTGCCCATCTTTCCTTTAAAAGATGCAATGGTCTCTACTTTGACCACTTCTGGCACCGAAACAATTCAACAACTCTCTCGATAGGGACATTTCTCTGAAACTCTGCTCAGTCCCTTGGGAAAATTTCAAGTTAATGGTTCTTCTTCTGTGACTCCTTATCCAGAGGAAATGGTCTTTCCTAGTTAGCTGTCAAAAAGTACTTAACCAATAATTCAAAATAAATAAATAATTTCCAAACAGCCACATGGTAGTACAGAACTTAGGAATTGGTGAAAAAGGGAACGTTCTGTTGAAGCTTTTCATCTTGCGTTCATCAGAACAGATTTGCAGGATTAGCTACATTTCTACTACATCAGAACAGGGTGCTGCTTGGTCAGCAGATGGACTGATTTACGGAGGCATTGCCATGGAGTGCAGCCAAGAACAGTTAAGACCATAAGACATAGGAGCGGAAGTAAGGCCATTCGGCCCATCGAGTCCACTCCACCATTCAATCATGGCTGATTTCAACTCCATTTACCCGCTCTCTCTCCATAGCCCTTAATTCCTCGAGAAATCAAGAATTTATCAACTTCTGTTTTAAAGACACTCAACGTCCCGGCCTCCACCGCCCTCTGTGGCAATGAATTCCACAGACCCACCACTCTCTGGCTGAAGAAATTTCTCCTCATCTCTGTTCTAAAGTGACTCCCTTTTATTCTAAGGCTGTGCCCCCGGGTCCTAGTCTCCCCTACTAATGGAAACAACTTCCCAACGTCCACCCTATCTAAGCCATTCATTATCTTGTAAGTTTCTATTAGATCTCCCCTCAACCTCCTAAACTCCAATGAATATAATCCCAGGATCCTCAGACGTTCATCGTATGTTAGGCCTATCATTCCTGGGATCATCCGTGTGAATCTCCGCTGGACCCACTCCAGTGCCAGTATGTCCTTTCTGAGGTGTGGGGCCCAAAATTGCTCACAGTATTCTAAATGGGGCCTAACTAATGCTTTATAAAGCTTCAGATCCCTGCTTTTATATTCCAAGCCTCTTGTGATAAATGACAACATTGCATTTGCTTTCTTAATTACGGACTCAAGCTGCAAGTTTACTTTTAGAGAATCCTGGACTAGGACTCCCAAGTCCCTTTGCATTTCAGCATTATGAATTTTGTCACCGTTTAGAAAATAGTCCATGCCTCTATTCTTTTTCAAAAGTGCAAGACCTCGCACTTGCCCACGTTGAATTTCATCAGCCATTTCTTGGACCACTCTCCTAAACTGTCTAAATCTTTCTGCAGCCTCCCCACCTCCTCCATACTACCTGCCCCTCCACCTATCTTTGTATCATCGGCAAACTTAACTTCCAAGTTTAATTTAAATTCAAACCAGATAAGTCAAAATTGATCAATGCATTGCTCTGGGGAATGAACCAATGAATGGCTGTTCCCAAGCTTTGGTTTAGTTGAAAAAAGGTGCAATGTGTCACCATGTTTCTTCTGTATGCCTTGTGTCTGAACATATGTCGGACGGGATTCTCCGATCGGCGGGCGGAAGCGGAATGGGATTCTACACTTATCCCTAAGAAACTAACAGTTGATTAAACACACATAAACTATACTCATCTAACTCACGAACAGATTAAACTACTCTCTTTCCCTCTCACTATCTTCAATACTCCTAGCCAGCTCCTGCTCCTACAATCTACTCCAATATTCTGTCCCACAAGGCTCAGTGTCATCCCTTACATACCTCTGGAATTAGCTCCCTCTAGTGGCTGTCTGCATCCTTTTCATTAAACCTAACATTACCTTTATGTATGATAATACCACAGTCAGTGTTTTTATTCCTTAATGCAAAGAGGTTAAGAGATGACTTGATAGAGGTGTTCAAAATCATTCAGGGTTTTGATATATGGGGAGACTGTGTCCAGAGGCAGAAGGGTCACTTACGAGAGGACACAAATTCTTAAAAACTTGAGAAAATAATCAGAGGTGGTGTGCGGAAACATTTTCACAGTTACATGAGCTTGAATACACTACCTGAAAGAATACTGGAAGCAAATTCAATCATACATTTTGTCATACCAAGAAAACAAGAAAATGTACTTATATCTATTTCTGAAAATGCTGGATGAATTCAGTGGTCTGGCAGTATCTGTTAAAGTTCCAGATCAAAATGATCCTTCTTCAGAGTTTATCCAGCATTTTCTGTTTTGTTTAAGATTTCCAGCATCCGCCGTATTTTGCTTTTATCATGGGCTCTTGCTCAAGCGAAACGAGGCCAGTGAATAGTGGGAGAGACCAAAAACGAGAATATCGCCAGGCGCCAAACAGTTTGTGATGCAATCAACCCGCTCCCCTAGGCGAAATCAGGATCGTGCCATAGCGTGACGAGAAACCAATTATTACCACTTAAACCCAATTTCCGTATAATTAACAGGAACCACCCCATATTCAATGGCCTCCTGTCATTCAGCGGCCTTCCCAGCAAGTGCTGACGCTGGTGCTGATTAGGATTCCTTTAGAAAACATGAACCTGATGGAAGGTCTTCAGTGGGAAGCCGAGGAGCTGAGTAGCCATCTTTGCTCACAGGGAAAGAACCCGGGGGCGTTGGGCTTGCCATCCTAGTGCTCATTGGGGGGTGGGGGGAATGCCTGGAGAGAACATAAGACCATAAGAACTAGGAGCATCTGGCCCCTCAAGCCTGCTCCGTCATTCAATGAGATAATGGCTGATCTCCACTTTCCGGCCCGAACATCATAAACCTTAATCCCTTTATTCTTCAAAAAACTATCTATCTTTATCGAATGAAGGAGCCTCAACTGCTTCACTGGGCAGAGAATTCCATAGATTCACAACCCTTTGGGTGAAGAAGTTCCTCCTACACTCCGTCCTAAATCTTCTTCCCCTTATTTTGAGGCTATGCCCCTGAGTTCTGCTTTCACCCGCCAGTGGAAACAACCTGCCCGCATCTATCCTATCTATTCCCTTCATAATCTTATATGTTTCTATAAGATCCCCCCTCATCCTTCTAAATTCCAACGAGTACAGTCCCTGTCTACTCAACCTCTCCTCATAATCGAACCCCCTCAACTCTGGGATTAACCTAGTGAATTTCCTTTGCACACCCTCCAGCGCCAATACGTCCTTTCTCAGGTAAAGAGACCAAAACTGAACACAATACTCCAGTTGTGGCCTCACTAACACCTTATACAATTGCAGCATAACCTCCCTAGTCTTAAACTCCATCCCTCTAGCAATGAAGGACAAAATTCCATTTGCCTTCTTAATCAGCTGTTGCACCTGTAAAACAACTTTTTGCGACTCATGCATTAGCACCCCCAGGTCTCTCTGCACAGCAGCATGTTTTCATATTTTATCATTTAAATAATAATCCCTTTTGCTGTTATTCCTACCAAAATGGATAACCTCACATTTGTCAACATTGTATTCCATCTGCCAGACCCTATCCAATTCACTTAACCTATCCAAATCCCTCTGCAGACGTCCGGTATCCTCTGCACTTTATGCTTTACCACTCATCTTAGTGTCAACAGCAAACGTGGACACATGGCACTTGGCCCCCAACTCCAAATCATCTGTATAAATTGTGAACAATTATGGGCCCAACACTGATCCCTGAGGGACACTAGCTACTGATTGCCAACCAGAGAAACACCCATTAATCCCCACTCTTTGCTTTCTATTAATTAACCAATCCTTTATCCATGCTACTACTTTACTCACAATGCCATGCATCTTTATCTTATGCAGCAACCTTTTGTGTGGCACCTTGTCAAAAGCTTTCTGGAAATCCAGATATACAACATCCATTGGCTCCCTGTTACCCACCGCACTGCTAATGTTCTCAAAAAATTCCACTAAATTAGCACAACCTGCCCTTTATGACCCCATGCTGCGTCTGCCCACTGGGACAATTTCCATCTAGATGCCTCGCTAGTTCTTCCTTGATGATAGATTCCAGCATCTTCCCTACTACCGAAGTTAAGCTAACTGGCCTATAATTACCCACTTTCTGCCTACCTCCTTTTTTAAACAGTGGTGTCACGTTTGCTAATTTCCAATCCATCGGGACCACCTCAGAGTCTAGTGAATTTTGGTAAATTATCACTAGTGCATTTGTAATTTCCCTAGCCATCTCTTTTAGCACTCTGGGATGCATTCCATCAGGGCCAGGTGACTTGTCTACCTTTAGCCCCATTAGCTTGCCCATCACTACCTCCTTTGTGATAACAATCATCTCAAGTCATCGCTTCATTTCCATCAGTCATTGGCAAGTTATTTGTGTCTTCCACTGTGAAGACCGACCCAAAAAACTTGTTCAGTTCCTCAGCCATTTCCTCATCTCCCATTATTAAATCTCCCTTCTCATCCTCTAAATGACCAATATTTACCTTAGCCACTCTTTTTTGCTTTATATATTTGTAGAAACTTTTACTATCTGTTTTTATATTCTGAACAAGTTTACTCTCAATCTATCCTACTCTTCTTTATAGCTTTTTTAGTAGCTTTCTGTTGCCCCCTAAATATTTCCCAGTCCTTTAGTCTCCCACTAATCTTTGCCACTTTGTATGCTTTTTCCTTCAATTTGATACTCTCCCTTATTTCCTTAGATATCCACGGTCGATTTTCCCTCTTTCTACCGTCCTTCCTTTTTGTTGGTATAAACCTTTGCTGAGCACTGTGAAAAATCGCTTGGAAGGTTCTCCACTGTTCCTCAACTGTTTCACCATAAAGTCTTTGCTCCCAGTCTATCTCAGCTAGTTCTCCTCTCACCCCATTGTAATCTCCTTTGTTTAAGCACAAAACACTAGTGTTTGATTTTACCTTCTCACCCTCCATCTGTATTTTAAATATTGTGATCGCTCCTTCCGAGAGGATCCCTAACTATGAGATCATTAATCCTGTCTCATTACACAGGACAAGATCTCGGACCGCTTGTTCCCTCGTAGGTTCTATTACATACTGTTCTAGGAAATTATCGCAGATACATTCTATAAACTCCTCCTCAAGGCTGCCTTGACCGACCTGGTTAAACCAATCGACATGTAGATTAAAATTCGCCATGATAACTGCTGTACCATTTCTACATGCATCAGTTATTTCTTTGTTTATTGCCTGCCCCACCATAATGTAACTATTTGGTGGCCTATAGACTACTCCTTTTTCATCTTACTATTCCTGATTTCCACCCAAATCGATTCAACTTTATCCTCCATAGCACCAATGTCATCCCTTACTGTTGCCCGGATGTCATCCTTAAATAACAGAGCTACACCACCTCCCTTACCATCCACTCTGTCCTTCCGAAAAGTTTGATACCCTCGGATATTTAACTCCCAGTCGTGACCATCCTTTAACCATAATTCAGTAATGACCACTAAATCATAGTCATTCACGATGATTTGCGGCATCAACTCATTTACCTTATTCCGAATACTACGAGCATTCAGGTAAAGTACACATATGTTGGCTTTTATACCTCTGTTTTGAATCAACACCTTGATCAGTAACCTCTCGTAAGTTATTTGTCCTCTTAACTTTTCTCCTAATTTTCCCAGTTGGTGAACCCATATCTTCATGTAACAACCTGCCGCGTCGCTTTCCATTTATGTTTTTACTTCCAGTTTTATTCCTTTTAGTATTACTGGGCCTAGTCACTGAGCTCCCCTCAGTCACTCTACCTTGTACAGTCGCCCTTTTTGATTTTTGACTATGGCCTCTCTGCCTTACACTTTCCCCCTTACTGCCTTTTGTTTCTGTCCCTGTTTTACTACCTTCCGACTTCCTGCATCGGTTCCCAGCCCCCTGACACATCAGTTTAGATGGGCAAAGGGTCCGGAGGTCAGCCCGCATTGTGGACGAAAGTGACAGAGGAATCATAATAGTTGTGCAAAAAGGTGTTCATTGTGTTGTAAAATACCCACTCCCGATGGTTTATCTTGGGATGGAGTGTCAGGTGGTTCAAGCCCCAGCTGCCCCTACATCATCTGGCTCTGCCAACCCAGGCAGTTCCCCACAGTCCGCACCATTGTGTTGATGCCCTTGGTGATGCTCCTCGGTGACTGGGACATGCTCTGCAGTGCCTCAGCAATGTCCACCTGCGATTAGGGCAAGCTCCATAGTGCCTTGGCCGTGCCCATCTGAGAGTGGAATATGTCCTGCAGAATCTCATCAAGGTAGGCCTGGTACTGAGTGACATCCCTCAGCGAATCGGACATTCTGCCGAGACCCTCAGCCATGGCCATCACCGACCGCGCGATAATTATAGGAGAGCTTTTCCCGAGGAGACGCAGAGGGCATCATTCGGCACACACATGGGGGGGTTTCTCTCACCCCAAATCGCGCCACGCCGCCCCGACGCCGGTCCGCCGAACCTCCGGAGAGCGGAGAACCGGCGCCATTGGTGCCAGTGAGGTCGGCACGGCGCCGGTCGGGGACCGCTCTACGCGTCCCCCCCCCCCCCCCGGTGATTCTCAGTCCGGGATATGGGCTGAGCGGCCACGCTAAAAAAGCCGAGTCCCGCCGGCGCCGTCCACACCTGCTCTTAACCAGCGGGACGTTCGGCGTGGATGCATCTGGGGGTGGCCTGGTGGGGGGGGGGGGGGGGGGGGGAGGGAGGGGGGCTCCGACTCTGAGGGGGGGGGGGAGGGGGGGGGGCCTCCGCTATGGCCTGGCCTGTGATCGGGGCCTACCGATTGGCGGGCCAGCCTCGCGGGCTGGGGGCCTCTTTTGTTACGCGCCGGCCCTTGTAGCCCGACACCGTGTTGCGTCAGGGCCGGCGCGGAGAAGGGAGCCACTGCGCATGTGCAGGAATCACGTGGGTCCCACTGCACATGCGCGTGTTGTCTCCGGCCCCATTGCGCATGCGCAGGCCCACGGTGCCCATCTGATGACGGGGATCGGCAGCTGGAGCAGCGTGGGTCGCTCCAGTGCCGTGCTGGCCCCCTGTAGGGATCAGAATTGCTGATCCTGAGACTAAGTGTTGACGCCGTCGGAAACGCCGTCGCGTTTCCTGCCCGTGCTTCGCGGTGGTTGGGGGTGTGTGAATGGAGAGTTGGGGGGTGAAGGGGGTGGGGGTGGAGGGAGGGCTGGGGGGTTCTCACGGGGAGTTAGCGGGTGGATGCTCCCTTGGGCGGGGGGAGGGGGGGGGCAGTTGGTGTCTACTCACTCGTGCTGCCCTGTGTGGATCTTTGACCTTCCCACGGCACTGAAGGCAATTCCTCCTGGTCACACGCCCCGAGTTGACAGCTGCTGCCACCTCACCCCAGGGCGCACTGGCTGCCTTGTGGCTGACTTTCCGGGACCATCGGGGGAACAGGACATCTCTCCTCACCACCACCGCTTCTAGGAGTCTCCCCAGGTCAGCATCCCCAAATCATGGGCCAGTCTCCTTGGCGCCATTATTGCGAGCTGGCTTGGATTTGGTGAGCAAGTGCAGCTTAAGCGGGGGACTGGCGAACCTGGTCCCGGCAAATCAGCTGGCGAGCCTTCATTTGTGGCAAGAAGCCTGTGAGACCTCGTTAAGTGGACCAATTAACGTTGAATAGCATTGCCGGTCTCGCTGGGCCCAGCGATGGGAAACTCACGGCAATTCCCGCTCGCTACCACAATTAGAAATGTTTCCGTAGAATCGCCCTCAATATCTATATCATCCTGGCTACTTTGTAAATTTATTACATTTATATATATCTATCATGGACAATGGTTTTCAATGACTGAAGCTATGACTGGCTCACACAAAAGGAATATCTAGCCTTCAGAAAACCACAGGAACCTTGTTGTATCTAAAGAGCTGCCAATGCCCCTGTGCAGAAATCAAGTTCCAAGGAAACGCACAATGCCCCCATTGCATTCCCGAGGGAAAGCCCAGGCCAGAGGAGATGATCCACCTGCGAGGACAGAGGACACTGAAATGTTTGGTAAATTTGTTAATGGATAACATATTAACCATGGCAAGAATACAGACCAGGAAAATACATTCTTTTTCCAAACCAAGGACAGAAGTGGGAGGTATGTCAATGGACCTTCCAAATCACCAAGCTGCTGGAACCTATCATATTGCTATGTGGAGCTGAAGGAGACAGTGTGTCATCTTCCAACAACAAAAACAGCAGCAGAACCAGAGTTCTGTTCAGATTTAAATTGCCTGTTCCTCATTGAGACTGTTTCTACTGGAACATCTAAATCTATGTACCAGTGCCCATTACAAAACTAATTCATCTGACTCTGTTTCTCCCATCGTGGAAGTGGCCTTCCCCCATACCTTCTTCAGCCTCCTAACTCTCTGAAGTAATACACCACTGGACTTTTGATTCTGGACTAAAATGAAACAATCATTTTGTCTGTGGCCTTTGCCCTGTACCTCTTTCTTTCCCTCATCCCTCGTTTATTGTGTGAATATACCGGGGGTTATGTAATGATACCCCCTCCCCGCATTTGAGTGCGTGTAAAATAAACAAACCCTCTGATTTTACCCTATCTCGAGTGTCGAGGTCACCCTACCTCGGGTTATTAATTGAGGATAGAATCACTCCAAAACTGAGAGGTTGGGGAAAAATATGTCACCGTCTATAAATGGGAAAAAAAAACACCATTTTTGTTTACAGATGGGAGGTGAGGGGAGAAATCAGGGTTCTTTTAAATTAACACTTGTCCGTAATACTTTCAGAAGGAAATTGTTCAACAACTGGAGAGTGTTCGTTATGAAGAGAGATTGGGTAGACTTAGATTGTTTTCCTTGGAGCAGAGGAGACGGATGGGGCACATAATTGAGACGTATCAAATTATGAGGGGCATAGATAGAGTAGACAGGAAGAAACTTTTCCCCTCGGCGGAGAGATCAATGACCAGGGGACATAAATTTAAGGTAAGGGGCAGGAGGTTAGAGCGGACGTGAGGAAAAACATGTTAACCCAGAGGGTGGGGGGAATTTAGAACTCACTGCCTGAAAGGGTGGTGGAGGCAGAAACTCTCATAACATGTAAGAAGTATTTAGATGTATGCTTGCAATCCCAAGGAATATAAAGTAATGGGCCATGTGCTGGGAAATGGGATTAGAATAGTGAGGTAGTTGTTTTTGTCTGGCGCAGACTTGATGGCCCGAAAGGCGTTTTCAGTGCTGCCATTCCTTGATAAGGTACCGCATAGTAGGTTGTTGCAAAAGGAAAAATCTCAAGGAATCCAGGGCAAGATACCCAATCGGATACAAAATTGGCTTGGTGACCGAAGCCAAAGGGTGGTTGTGGAGTGTTGTATTTCAAACTGGAGGCCTGTGACCAGCGGTGTGCCTCAGGGATCAGGGCTGGGTCCACTGTTATTTGTGATATATATATATATATAAACGATTTAGATGAGAATGTAGGAGGCATGGTTAGTAAGTTTGCAGATGACACCAAGATTGGCGGCATAGTGGATAGTGAAGGTTATATAAGATTGCAACTGGATCTTGACCAATTGAGCAAGTGGGCCGATGAATGGCAGATCGACTTTAATTTCGATAAATGTGAGGTAGATCAAATCAGGGCAGGACCTACTCAGTTAATGGTAGATCTAGGAGTACAGGTGTATAGCTCAAAGGTGTAGTCGCAGGTGGACATGGTGGTGAAGAAGGCATTCAGCATGCTAGATTTTATTGGTCAGAATATTGAACACATGAGTTGGGACATCTTGTTGAAGTTGTACAAGACATTGGTAAGACCACAAATGGAAAGTGTTCAATTCTGATCACCCTATTATAGGAAGGATATTATTTAACTAGAAAGAGTGCAGAAGGGATTTACGAGGATGCTACCAGGTCTGAGTTATAAGGGGCGTCATTCTCCAAACCCCCGCTGGGCCGGAGAATGGCCATTGGCCGCCGTGAATCCTGCCCCCGCCGAAGTCTCCGGTACCGGAGATTGGGCGGGGGCGGGAATCGGGCCGCGCCGGTTGGCGGGACCCCCCGCTCAATTCTCCGGCCCGGATGGGCCGAAGTCCCGCCCAGAAATTGCCTGTCCCACCGGTGTAAATCAAAGCTGGTATTTACCGGCGGGACCAGGCGGCGTGGGCGGGCTCCGGGGTCCTGGGGGGGCGCGGGGCGATCTGACCCCGGGGGTTGCCCCCACGGTGGTTTGGCCCGCGATCGGGGCCCACCGATCCGCGGGCGGGCCTGTGCCGTGGGGGCACTCTTTCCCTTCTGCCTCCGCCACGGCCTCCACCATGGCGGAGGCGGAAGAGACTCTCCCCACTGCGCATGTGCGGGAAACTGTTGGCGGCCGCTGACGCTCCCGCGCATGCGCCGCATTTCCGCGCCAGCTGGCAGGGCACCAAACGCCATTTCCGCCAGCTGGCGGGGCAACAAACGCCATTTCCGCCAGCTGGCGGGGCGGAAATCCCTCTGGCGTCGGCCTAGCCCCTCAATGTTGGGGCTCGGCCCCCAAAGATGCGGAGCATTCCGCACCTTTGGGCCGGCGCGATGCCCGTCTGATTGGCGCCGTTTTTGGCGCCAGTCGGCGGACATCGCGCCGTTGGGGGAGAATTTCGCCCAAGGAGAGGCTGGGACTTTTTTCCCTGCAGCGCAGGAGGCCTACGGGTGATCTTATAGAGGTCTATAAAATAATGAGGAGCAAAGATAAGGTAGATAGTCAACATCTTTTCCCAAAGGTAGAGGAGTCTAGAACTGGAGGGCATAGGTTTAAGGGGAGAGGGGGGGGATATACAAAAGAGACCAGAGGGGAAATTTGTTCACACAGAGGGTGATGAGCAACTGGAATGGGCTGCCAGAAGCAATGGTAGAGGCGGGTACGATTTTTTCTTTTAAAAAGCAGTTAGATAGTTAAATGGGCAAGGTGGGTATAGAGGGATATGGCCAAATGCAGGCAAGTGGGACTAGCTTAGTGATAGAAACTGGGCACATGGACAAGCTGGACCAAAGGGCATGTTTCCATGCTGTAAACATCTATGACTCTATGAGGACTATTTAATCCTCTTCCTGACTCATTTGATGGTGACATAGTGGTAATTGGATTGGAGGTACCAAGGTGCAGTGAAAAGTATTCTGTGAACAGCTCAACAGATCATTAAGTACATGAAAAGAAAAGAAAAGAAAATACATAATAGGACAACACAAGGGACACAATGTAACTACATAACACCAGTGTGGTGGTATGTATTAGGGGTAATACGGTACACCATGATGCCGAGGAGCTATTGGTGGACAGATACTGGGTCCTGATTGGATCTGCCGCCTACTGGGCTCCACCCAGAAAGGCGGGTACAAGAACCCGGTTTCTCCCAGCAGCCGCATTCTGTAACTGAGCTGCTGGGGAACAAGTCTGCTCAATAAAGCCTTGATTGAGTTCTCTACGTCTCGCCTCGTGTGTTGTCGATGGTGCCACAATTTATTGAGCAGACTTAAAAAGGAATATGGAGCTCCGGATCGCCCCGGAGTGCCTGCGAATCGGCCCCCAAGCAGCTAACTCAGCATCGGCGTTTAAGCACTGGCTGGCGTGCTTTGAGGGACACCTCCAAACGGCCCCCGGCAGACCAACAGAAGACCAGAAGGTGCAGGTCCTACATTCCAGGGTGTGTCCCGAAATCTACTCGCTCATCCAGGACGCGGAAGATTTCCCAGCGGCGATCACCTTGCTGAAAGAGACCTACATTCGGCCCGTCAACCAGGTCTATGCACGCCATCAGCTCGTGACGAGACGACAAATCCCCAGGGAAATCGCTAGGCGAATTCTACAATGTTCTACTGATCCTGGGAAGAAACTGCAACTGCCCAGCTGTAACGGTGAATGGGCACACGGAGCTCCTGATCAGAGATGCTTTTTTAGCAGGTTTGGCATCATCGCAAATTCGCCAGAGACTTTTAGAAAAAGACTCTCTCGGACTCAGAGGCACGGGTCCTTGCGGCCTCCCTCGACATGGCCTCCCAAAACGCCCGCGCCTACGCCCCCGACCGCGCTACAGCCCCTTGGGCTCCGTGGACCCCTGCCGCGATCGACCCCTGGCACCCCCCACCCACCCCCACAAGCGTGCGTGGCCAGAACCCCAGACACGGGGGGGGGGGGGGCCCTGCTGCTATTTTTGCGGGCAGCCGAAACACCCCTGCCAGCGCTGCCCGGCCCGCTCGGCCACCTGTAAAAGCTGCGGCAAAAAGGGGCACTACGCAGCAGTGTGCCAGTCTCGGGGGGGTCGCCGCTATCTCCGGGGAAGAAACTTGACCACGGACTCCCACCCCTCCCCACCCAGCGACCCATGTGCGGCCAACGGGCGCTGCCATTTTGGACCCCAGACGCCACGAGGGGGGACGGGCGCCGCCATCTTGTTACCCGCGGGCCGTGTGCGATCTATGGGAGCGGCCATTTTGTCCACCCCGGGGTCCACCCCGGGCCGTGTGCGATCCATGGGAGCGGCCATTTTGTCCACCCCCGACCGAGTGTAATCCATGGACGCCGCCATCTTGGCTGACAGGCAAGGACCCCAGCGTGGACGGCTCCATGCTGCCTGAAGACAATGACTAGATGCAGCAACCATGTTTGGCATCGGTGACCCTGGACCAGTCGCGGCCCCGGACGCTCCAGACAGCAACGACGAAGGTGCTGGTGAACGGGCACGAGACGCCGTGTTTGATCGACTTGGGGAGCACGGAGAGTTTTATTCATCCAGACACGGTAAGACGCTGTTCGCTTGTAATTCGTCCAAGCACCCAAAAAAATTTCCTGGCGGCGTGGTCCCACTCCATTGAAATCAAAGGGTTCTGCATCGCAAACCTAACGGTGCAGGGGAGAGAATTCAAAAATTATGTATGTCCTCCCCCACCTCTGCGCTCCCACCCTCCTGGGGTTGGATTTCCAATGCAACCTCCAGAGCTTAACATTCAAATTTGGCGGCCCTATACCCCCACTGAGTATCTGCGGCCTCGCGACCCTCAAGGTTGAACCGCCTTCCTTGTTTGCAAACCTCACCCCGGATTACAAGCCCTTCGCCACTAGAAGCAGACGATACAGCACCCAGGACCGGACGTTTATCCGGTCCGAAGTCCAGCGGCTGCTGAAGGAAGGCATAATCCAGGCCAGCAATAGTCCCTGGAGAGCCCAGGTGGTAGTTGTGAAGACCAGGGAGAAGCAGAGGATGGTCGTAGACTACAGTCAGATCATCAACAGGTACACGCAGCTAGATGCGTACCCTCTCCCCCGCATATCCGACATGGTCAATCGGATTGCACAGTACAAGGTCTTCTCCACGTGGACCTTAAGTCCGCCTACCGCCAGCTCCCCATTAGCCCCGATGACCGCAAGTACACTGCCTTCGAAGCAGACGGGCGGCTATACTACTTCTTAAGGGTTCCATTTGGCGTCACGAACGGAGTCTCGGTCTTCCAACGGGAGATGGACCGAATGGCTGACCAGCACGGTTTACGGGCCACGTTCCCGTACCTCGACAACATCACTATCTGCGGCCACGACCAGCAGGACCACGACGCCAACCTCCGAAAATTCCTCCAGACCGCGAACACCCTCAACCTCACCTACAACGAGGAAAAATGCATGTTTAGCACAGACCGTCTAGCCATCTTGGGCTACATAGTGCGTAATAGAGTGATAGGCCCCGACCCTGAACGCATGCGCCCCCTCATGGAGTTCCCTCTCCCCCACTGCTCCAAAGCCCTGAAACGTTGCCTGGGCTCCTTTTCTTATTACGCCCAGTGGGTTCCCCAATATGCAGACAAGGCCCGCCCACTAATCCAGTCCACTACTTTTCCCCTGGCGACAGAGGCCCGCCAGGCCTTCAGCCGCATCAAAGCGGATATCGCAAAGGCCACGATGCGCGCCATCGACGAGTCCCTCCCCTTACAAGTTGAGAGCGACGCATCCGACGTAGCCCTGGCGGCCACTTCAACCAAGCGGGCAGACTCGTGGCCTTTTTCTCCCGGACCCTCCGCGTTTCAGAAATTTGCCACTCCTCAGTAGAAAAGGAGGCACAAGCCATAGTGGAAGCTGTGCGACATTGGAGGCATTACCTGGCCGGTAGGAGATTCACTCTCCTCACTGACCAACGGTCGGTAGCCTTCATGTTCGATAATGCACAGCGGGGCAAGATAAAAAACGACAAGATCCTACGGTGGAGGATCGAACTCTCCACCTTCAATTATGAGATCTTGTACCGTCCCGGAAAGCTGAACGAGCTGTCCGATGCCCGATCTCGCGGCACATGTGCCAACGCACAAGTGGACCGTCTCGAAGCCCTCCACGAGGACCTCTGCCACCCGGGGGCCACTCGTTTCTACCACTTCATAAAGGCCCGCAACCTCCCGTACTCCGTCGAGGAGGGCCAAACAGTCACCAGGAACTGCCAAATCTACGCAGAATGCAAACCGCATTTTTTCAGGCCAGATAGAGTGCACCTGATAAAGGCTTCCCGTCCCTTTGAACGCCTCAGTTTGGATTTCAAAGGCCCCCTCCACTCCACCGATCGCAACACGTACTTTCTTAACGTCGTTGACGAATACTCCCGTTTCCCCTTCGCCATCCCCTGCCCCGACATGACCGCGGCCACAGTCATTAAAGCCATCTGCACCATCTTTACCCTGTTCGGTTTCCCTGCCTACATCCATAGCGATAGGGGGTCCTCCTTCATGAGTGACAAACTGCGTCAATTCCTGCTCAGCAAGGGCATAGCCTCGAGCAAGACGACCAGCTACAACCCCCGGGGGAACGGGCAGGTAGAGAGGGAGAACGGAACGGTCTGGAAGACCGTCCTACTGGCCCTACGGTCTAGGAGTCTCCCAACTTCCGGCTGGCAGGAAGTCCTCCCGGATGCCCTTCACTCAATCCGGTCCCTGCTGTGCACCACCACTAACCAAACGCCTCACGAGCGCCTCCTTGTCTTCCCTAGGAAGTCCTCCTCTGGAACGTCACTTCCGACCTGGCTGGCAGCCCCGGGACCCATCCTGCTCCGGAAACATGTGCGGGCGCACAAATCAGACCCGCTGGTGGAAAAGGTACATCTCCTCCATGCAAACCCGCAGTACGCCTACGTGGCGTACCCCGACGGCCGACGGGACACAGTCTCCCTGCGGGACCTGGTGCCCACCGGAGCTCCCAACACCCCCCCAACACCAATCACCACCCCCTCACTCCCGCCGGTGCACCCCACAGCCACCCCCTTCCCGGGGGGATCGGTTCTCCTCCCAGGCCCTCCCAGGAGTAAGGAAATAGGGATGGACAGTGCGATGCTCCCAGAGTCGACCGGACCCGAGCTAGCACCACCACCACCCGGGCTGAGGTGATCAGAAAGGGCGACCAGGGCACCCTCTCGGCTCATTGAATCGGTTTAAGTAATGTAAATGATTCAGTGGCCCAGTAAAAGCGGCATTGTTGTAAATAGTTAATGGTTAATGCAACATACCGACCCTGTAAACCCCTACCACGTTACCATCCACCACCCCGCCGGGTTCCTTTTTAACAAGGGGTGAATGTGGTGGTATGTATTAGGGGTAATACGGTACACCATGATGCCGAGGGGCTATTGGTGGACAGATACTGGATCCTGATTGGATCTGCCGCCTACTGGGCTCCACCCAGAAAGGCGGGATATAAGAACCGTTTCTCCCAGCAGCCGCATTCTGTAACTGAGCTGCTGGGAACAAGTCTGCTCAATAAAGCCTCGATTGAGTTCTCTACGTCTCGCCTCGTGTGTTATCGATGGTGCCACAACCGGCATCGGGTGAAGCACACAGGCGCGTAGTGTTAATCATGTCAGTCCACAAGAGGGTCGTTTCGGAGTCTGGTAAAAGCGGGGACGAAGCTGTTTTTGAGCCTTAATGTCACTGTACCAGTAATCCAGAGGCCTGGGAAAATTCTCTGGTGACATGCGTTCAAATCCCTATGCTGGAGGAATTCAACTGCAATAAATTCAACAAATAAAATCTGGAACTAAAAGCTAGTCTCAGTAATGGTGATCACAAAACTATCATGAAATGAAAGAAAATCGCTTATTGTCATAAGTTCAAATGAAGTTACTGTGAAAAGCCCCTAGTCGTCACATTCCGGCGCCTGTTCGAGGAAGCTGGTACGGAAATTGAACCCGCAGTGCTGGCCTTGGTCTGCTTTACCAGCCAGCTGTTTAGCCCACTGTGCTATTATCTCTCGACAAAACTATCATTGATTGTCCTTTCAGGGGAGGAAGTCAGCCATCTTCCCCGGTCTGGCCGACATGTGACTCCAGACTCTCAGCAATGTGGTTGACTCTTAACTGCCTTATGAACTGGCTGAGCAAGCCACTCAGTTCAAGGGCAATTAGAGATGGGCAATAAATGCTGGCCTTGCCAGTGACACTCGCCAGTGACACTCACAGTAAAAAAAGTGCAATGTAATGACAGTCCCTTCCCCCTCCCCCCATGTCTCAGAAGCCCAAGACACGTAGCAAAGCGAATGCAGACTGAGCACAGTGAGATTCCAACCCTTTACTTTCATCTTTGTGCCTGAGAACTGAGCAAATAAGAGAAAAAACGGTCACATTGGCTCATAGGCACAATTGTCTACAGACCATTAACATAAACATAAACACGCAGGGTCATAAACACATTCAGAGGTAAATAGTGACTCACAGTTATCCAGACTCATAATAGATAGACACACAAACAATCTCTATCTCTCTGAGAAAGTTTACATATATTTAGTTGAACAGGTACATTTCTTGTTATATGACAAAGCAACGTTGGAAGGATCAAGTAAGAGAGAGAGAATCAGCCTCAACTATTGAGTCCTACATACCGCGTTTCACCTTCCCGTCTGCAGGGCTGACCCTTCCCCTGGGCTGCGCCACCAGACATGGTGCTTTGTTCCGTGGAAACTGTGTGTTTAATCTGCTGTGCTTGGTCTAATCCTGGGCACATGCCGGAGTTTAAGAGCCCAGAGCACAGAGAGTCTTGTTATAAAGGAGAGTTTGTCAGCTACAACACGTTGCACGGATTTCCAGAACAAGCATTATTGTTTATTGCCATGGTTGAGATTAAGTGAATGTATGATTAAAAATGGCTTAAAATAATTGAAGCACATTGGAAGCAAAGACTCACCTGAACTGTTCTCATAAACTTGCCCTTCTGATTTGAAGTGGTTGCCTAACAGCTTGCATCTCACCCACAGTACTCGAACTATGCTCACCTCACTCCTATTCCACAGGCACAGACTGCTGCTCCTTCCAATCCTTGCTGCTTCTCACCATTTTAATGTTTTACAAAAGCAATGTCCTTGTTATCTCCTAACTCCAGGTGGCACAACTGATGAAAGAACTTTCAACCAAATCCCATTTCTTTAAAGGTCAACGGGCTCAAAATCCCAAAGGTCTTTGCAGGGATCTGAGTGGAATTGCAACACTCAATTCCAGTTCATTGCTCGTTATTACCTCATTGATCTTAGGATCAGTGCCAGTGATCACCCTGGAATTGACAGCATAGATGTGGGAAAATAGCTCATTGTGGCAAAGGAATGAAACCTGGAACACTGTAAGGAGTTAGCAAAGGCTTTTACTAATTATTTTTTTTTAAAAAGGAAATATGGTGGAGAACTGGAAAATGCCACAGATGTGTTTTGATCAAAATCTGAATAAAATAAGTACTCACTAGAATGCTTCTATTTGGGCGAATAGACGTATTTGACTCCTCCACGGAGAACTGGCACAATACGTCACAGATGCCAACATTTGTTCACAAGAAGAGAAAAGGGAGGAACAATTGAATTATAGGTCAAACAGTCTTAACTTGGTTCTGAAGAGTTGGAGTTCACTCAATCTCCAATGTTTGGAGCAGATACATTGATGCTTAAAGGTGTCAATGGAGGAAAGCACAAAAAATGCATAGATGATTCTGGGGCAATGTGAATAAACATAAGTGATATTAAATTAGTACGCTAGGATACAGTTCAAGTGTTGCATGCACTTCTGGACACCTCATTGCATGAATGACATTCAGAGATGTGATAAGGGGCTCTGCGGATTCACTACCAGAATGAGACGAGAAATGCAGAAATGGGAGAGTGCAGAAATTAAGAATGCATGGAAAAGCTGAGGTATTTTCATTGAAATAATAAGGGGAAAGATCAATGGAAATGTATAAATTTATCAAAGGTTTGGAGGGGGTAAAAAATAAAAGTTTGTTTTCACTAGTTATTTTCAGAATTTCATGACAAAATTTGGCACTATAGATGGAGGTGGAAAAGGAATGTAAAGAAGAACATTGAAGTGTCCAAAAGGTTCCTTCGACCTTTTGATTTCCATCTCAGAGAGCAGGCGGGACCTCAGTTTAAAGTCTAATCTGAAATATTGATACTTCTGATTGTGTTACACTGAAATGTTAGACGGGTTTATGAAGTAAAGTCTCTGGATAAACACACAGCCTCTTGATCCAGAGGCAATGCTACTCTTCACTGGGCCCAGCTGACACAAAAAGTCAATGAGGGCAATCAAGAAGATATTGCATATGTGTAAGCTCTCCAGCTCAGCGATAGATTGCACTATAAGAATGTGAAGATTGTTAACATTTGCAGGGGAAAATATAGATCCATCAGGAATGACCAGGAAGTCAAGGAATCATTGAGCCATTGAAAGGGATCAACATTGATGCGATATTGGATAACATTGAAAGGCCAGATATTACCTCTCGAGCCTCTGACTCTCTCCAGCAAGAGGGTATTGAGTTTCAAATAAACACTGAGGAAATTCTATAGATGTGGTGATTGTCCCTTCAAGAGCAATACAGGGCCACTTGACCTGGATGACCAATCGGGAATAAAGGCTCCAAGGCAGTGGTATTTTGGGAGCTGCCTACAGCCAATGAGGCTGCTGCATGATTCTTACTAATAAATACCTTTTGTGTTCACTAATGAAGTCTGTGAAAGTACATCTTCACATTTGGTGACAAAAATAAATTATCCTGACACTGCCTCTGGCCCAACACCTGTGAGTATTATGTTTTAGTCGAAGTCTAAATAAATGTACTCAACGGAATGCCTCTCTTTGGGTTAAAAGAGTCCCATTTGACTCCTCCACAGAGGACTGGACACAATACGTGCCTTGGGTATTATTTCCAACAAACAAAATGGGTGATGAGGCAAAAGGTAATTCTGCTACGTATTTTTGGAACTCAAACCTATAATGTTATCTGCAGTCTTCAAGCACCAAGCACGCCCAAATCATTTAGTGAGCTTCTTGGGCGAAATTCTCCGGTATCGGCGCGATGTCCGCCGACTGGCACCCAAAACGGCGCAAATCAGTCGGGCATCGCGCCGCCCCAAAGGTGCGGAATGCTCCGCATCTTGGGGGGGCCGAGCCCCAACCTTAAGGGGCTAGGCCCACGCCGGACGAATTTTCGCCCCGCCAGCTGGCGGAAAAGGCCTTTGGTGCCCCGCCAGCTGGCGCGGAAATGACATCTCCGGGCAGCGCATGCGCGGGAGCGTTAGCGGCCGCTGACGGCATTCCCACTCATGCGCAGTGGAGGGAGTCTCTTCCGCCTTCGCCATGGTGGAAACCGTGGTGAAGGTGGAAGGGAAAGAGTGCCCCCATGGCACAGGCCCGCCCGCGGATTGGTGGGCCCCGATCGTGGGCCAGGCCACCGTGGGGGCACCCCCCGGGGCCAGATCTCCCCGCGCCCCCCCCCAGGACCCCGGAGCCCGCCTTGTCCCGCCTTGTCCCGCTGGCAAGGTAGGTGGTTTAATCTACGCCGGCGGGACAGGCATTTTAGCGGCGGGACTTCAGACCGGAGAATCGCGGGGGGCGGCCCGCCAACCGGCGTGGCGCGATTCCCACCCCCGCCGAATATCCGGTGCCGGAGAATTCGGCAACCGGCGGGGGCGGGATTCACGCCAGCCCCCGGCGATTCTCCGACCCGGCGGGGGGTCGGAGAATCTCGCCCCAGAATTTAGTGAAGGCTCAGTTGCAACTTGAACCATCAGTATTGGCCAGAGATTCAAATTTAATTCGATGGTGAGAGCCCCAGGTAAATCGATTGCGACTTACTTTACTAAACTGAAGCAATTTCCGAAATATTGTGATTTTGGATTACCCGAAACAACATGTGACAGGATAGGTTAGTCTGTGGTGTGAACAATAACACTATTCAATGCAGATTGCTTGCAGAGATCAACATAAATATTACACGAGCACTGGAGATAGCGCTGGCCGTGGAAAGCACTGAAAAAGGTGCACAAGAAGTGCTGAGCACATGAATTGGTGCTATTCATCAGTTAGGACAGGAATCTGAAGCTCGCCATGGGGCTAAAACTTCTGAAACAGCCATAAAGTGGGAAACAATTTCAGCCACCAACAACACAAAGGCAGAATAAGCAATCAGTCAGTAATGCTGAAAGTGGAATCTTACCGATGTGGAGGTAAGCACATTCCTGAATCATGTCAGTTTAAGGAAGCTGAGTGTTTTTATTGTCACAAAAGAGGACATTTGATAAAGCAGTGCAGAGCTAAGCTAAGATCAGCGAGTAATCGCTAAATCAAGATGTTGCAAATATATAATGTGGAAGATCTTGGCACCAATGATTCTGATATTCACTCTATGTTTACTCTAAAAACAGGCAAGATAGACACAATTACTGTAACGTTTCGGGTAAATGGGAAGCCTCTTAAGATGGAACTGGATACGGTACATCAGCCACAGTGATGGGTGAGCATACATTTCAGTACCTAAGTGAGGGAGCCAACCATTGAACTTGTAGAGCGCTTCTGCCAAGTTGAAGGCTTAGGTGGGGGTGGGATGTGTGTGTGTGTGTGGGGAGTGGGGCGGGGGGGGGTGGGTGCTAGCAGCCAGGCAGCATAGAGCTCCCAGCTCTAGCTGCCGATATGGCCTGGAGAATTGCTGGGTCCGTATCCGCGCCATGCTTCATGGTAGATGCCGCTCGCGGACTCGGCCCGCGAAATAGTCTCCCCTTCAGCCTGCTCACGTGACCCAGACTACCCCAGCCCTGAATATGTCCACCCCTGCCGTGGATTGGCCTGCCCCCGACTGTGGCGGCACTGGATTGAGTCCGCAGCCACCACGCTGTGTTCCCGACGGATGAGTCCACACGTGTCCCACGCGATTGGGAACTCGGCTGGTCGGGGATGGAGCACCACTTGAGTATGTCACTTTTCAGGGGGTGGAGCATCGCGAGAGCGGTGCGCTCTCGATTTCGCCATCATCGGGGATTTTCCGCCCCGTTGCCGAACGGGATTTCAACGTCGGGGATAAGAGAATTCAGCCCCACATGCCTTACAAGAGTAAATGGATACTAAGTTAAATAGGTTGGAAGAACTAGGCAGTAACCAGCCAATTCAGTTCTTGGAATGGGCAGCACCTGTAGTCCCTGTATTGAAACTGAACAACACTATACGCATTTGCAGTGATTATAAGCTAACAGTTATTTGGGCCGCCAAGCTCGACATATATCCAACCCCAAGAACTGAAGTCCAGGACAGAACAGCCCCTTCCACAAACATTCAATCCACTATTATGATATTCTGGACTAGAGCACGGTCATTTCCGGCCCCACTTGACTTGGAATCGCAAAACAAGTGAATTAACTAATAATTCTTGCAAAACACCCAAAGGCTTTGGCCCTTGGCTACCCAATAATTAGTCACCAGGTTTGTAACTTTAAACACAATTACTGTTTATTTTTTACAAGAACTATAATGAAATATGCAGCAAATACAACTGGTTAGCTATTATCTAATTCCAAATTCCCCATTTGTATTGTCCCTCCAACTCTACACAGCACACAAAAGCCAAACAAGCACAATGGAGAAGAAATGGGTCAAAAATCATAATTAAAAGGAAAAATAAGTCTTTATTTCAGATGATAGTTTCCAGCATCTTAATCTTCTTAGAACCTTGATTTCAGTTTGTGATTTTATTGTAGGTTCATTCATGTCTCTGTAGTTTCAGAAATACAGCACTCATGGTCTTTCTGGAGAGAGAGAGAGAAGATTCTTATCTTTGTTTGCAACCGACAGTGGTTTTTCCAGTAGGTTCATTCATTCAGATTCTCTGCAGCCCCGTGAATACAACTTTTCTGGAGAGAACACGGAGGAGAGAGAGGGAGACCTTCTCCATGTGCTTTTAGGAGACACTGCCACCTGGGACTTGGCGCTAACAGTGCTAACCATTGTGTTACCGTGCCGCCATATCTTCTTGCCTTCAACTCATCATATTTCTTTTATGCTGCATAAAACAGACCAGAAAAGCTTGTTCCTGATTCTCCGCTACTGGGCGGAAGACCCCCACTTACCTTCTCATTTTGCTTCTTTGACAATCATTGTTGTGGACTTGTTGCAGTCCCTGAAGTAGCTACTATACCTGGTGGCGCTGCAGGCCAATATAACGGTCTGGTGAACGCTAAATCATTGCAGAGTAACCCAACCCAATTGAAGGCAGCTTGTCTCGAATTTTCAGCTGGTGGTGGTGGTGGGGGGGGGGGGGGGGGGCTGCTGCGGGCGTTGCGAATACATCAATTATACTCGAGGGAAAGAAGAATGGGAATGCTATCCCAATTCAAAATGTCAAGTCTGAAATCAATAGGTTTTTATTAGGTGTAGTTGTCAAACGCAGGTCAATGGGGTTGAGGTACACATCAACCACGCCCGAACAGAATGTTGGAACTGTTTGAGGGGCTGAATAATCTACCCCTGTTGACACGTTCCTGTGAATCCAGGATCCTATGATCACTTACTGCTGCTCGAATTTGGAGAGCAGTACAGCTGGATTCGAGAGCTGGTAAAAATCTGTCTGATCAGCAAGTGAGAGGCAGGAGAGGTTGTGGAGATTTAAGGTAAAGTAATTACTCTGAGCTTCATGAGGTCACCTTTATGGTCAACATAACCTGGGCACCAATCCAAACATTAGCACATTGCATTTTAAACAAGGAAATTCTCAGTTTTTTCATGAGTTACTCAATCAGAAGGACAATTCCAATGCCCTCCAAATTGCTGTGGGTTGTTAACGTTGCCACCCATCTATTTTTTTCCCAGACATTCTGTTTTCCAACAGCCTGAATTTTTATTGTTTTATTTTTGCTCTTGTCATGACACCCAGGGCTCATGCGCAGTCAATTCCAGCCCCACTTGATCCGGAGTCGGAACACAGGCGAAATTAGATTCTATTTAAAATACCCGAGGTCCTTCGTTGAACTGAATAAACTTCAGTCACCGTTTGTAACTTTAACGCAAATAACTTTTCATTATGTACAGAATTATAATGAACCTGACAGAAAATGTAACGGATCATCTAATACCCCTTTCCTAACCACCCCCCACCCACCCCTTTCTAACCTACCTCATTCTCAATACACACACACAAACAAACAAAGAGGGGAAAGGATGATGGGACGGGAAAGAAAATATAAAAATAAAAAAGGATATGGATCTTTGATGCATTGGGGTGACTTCCGGCAAATGTCTTTCGGAGTTCAGACTTTCCTTTTGGTACTTCTTCCTTCCAGGCTCGAGGTGTGTTTCTCTGGCAACTTCTATCTTCTCTGCAGACTCATCATAGAGTCATAGAGTCATACGGCACAGGAAAGGCCCTTCGGCCCATCGCGCCTGCACCGGTCAAAAACAACCACCTAACCTTTCTAATCCCATTACCCAGCACTTGGCCCATAGCCTTGTGCGCCCTGGGATTGCAAGTGCACATCCAAATACTTCTTCAATGTTATGAGGGTCTCTGCCTCCACCATCCTTTCAGGCAGTGAGTTCCAAACATCCACCGCCCTCTGGGATGCTCACATCCCCTCTAAACCTCCTGCCCTACCTTAAATCTATGCCCCCTGATCATTGGCCCCTCCACCAACCATCATTTCTGGTTCACAGCAGAGGATGTGCCAGATGCTCACTGCTTTCAGAATGATAGAGCAATTCTTTCACTTCAGCAAGTAGAGGAGAGAGAGAGAGATCCTTTCACTTCCAATGTAGAAACACTTCTGCCCAGCTCTCTCAGAAAGCATTGTACATGAAGCAATCACTGACTGGTATCAGGCAGAACACTCACTGGCCAACCCACCAATCGAACTGCCTCCCTCCAAACCAGGGGCGGGATTCTCCGACCCCCTGCCGGGTTGGAGAATCGCCGGGGGCTGGCGTGAATCCCGCCCCCACCGGTTGCCGAATTCTCCGGCACCGGATATTCGGCAAGGCGGGAATCGCGCCGCGCCGGTTGGCGGGCCCCCCCCCTCCCCCCGCGATTCTCCGGCCCGGATGGGCCGAAGTCCCACTGCTGGAATGCTTGCCCCGACGGCGTGGATTAAACCACCTCTCTTACCAGCGGGACAAGGCGGCGCGGGCGGGCTCCGGGGTCCTGGGGGGGGCGCGGGGCGATCTGGCCCCGGGGGGGGGGGGGGGGTGCCCCCACGGTGGCCTGGCCCGCGATCGGGGCCCACCGATCCACGGGCGGGCCTGTGCCGTGGGTGCACTCTTTTCCTTCCGCCTTTGCCATGGTCTCCACCATGGCGGAGGCGGAAGAGACCCCCTCCACTGCGCATGCGCGGGGATGCCGTGAGCGGCCACTGGCGCTCCCGCGCATGCGCCGCCCGGCAAAGTCAGTTTCCCGCCAGCTGGCGGGGTGGAAATCAGTCCGGCGTGGGCCTAGCCCCTCAAGGTTAGGGCTCGGCTGCTCAAGATGCGGAGGATTCCGCACCTTTGGGGCGGCGCGATGCCGGACTGATTCGCGCCGTTTTTGGCACCGGTCGGCGGACATCGCGCCGTTTGCGGAGAATTCTGCCCCAGATTCCTAAGCTCCGCTCAGTGCCAAAGAGTCTACCTTCTCCTTTCCAAAATACAAAGCCTGGGAATGCAGTATCCTGACAAGCAGGCGGCTTCAACCTTCAATCTTCTGCTTAAAGGCACATCCTGATTATCGGTCCACGGACCAAAATAATAAAATCAAATTAAAGAAATGGGAACAAACGAAATAAACAGGAATGATTCTTGCTCTGTAAACGGCGATATAATTGTCCCAAGAATAACTCACCCAAGTAAACCTCTCAACGATAACGACTGCTTTGACTCCTTCAATTATTTTGTTTTATCATCTTCTAGGACTTAAGATTTAGGACCCCATTAAGAATTAAGCTTGTGAAGCAATCCATCATAACTTTATCAAAGGCCTTCTCAAGTCTAAATGCACAAAGGTTGAAAACCAACATAAACATGGCAGAACAAACACCAGCACCTTGCACTCCTGACCCCAATGGAATATCTGGAGTTAGGACACAATCTGTTTTAAGTCCATTGGTGGACAACTGTGCCAATGAAAGCACATTTCCAGCACTAATCACGCTGCTTAGCTTTGACTTGAGGCCTCAGATCAAGAGTCCCAACAGACCTCCATTTCTGCCATTTTAAGGATTGGTGAACCAGGTACACGTGTGTCCTGGTTGCTGGGTTTTAAGGAGTCGTTGACCAAGGAAAGTCCGATGTAGCAATCCCTTTGCTTGGCACCATCCTCGTACTCTCAGTTGCCAGTTTTCAGGCAAGCAGTAGTCCTCTACTTGCATGAATTGATTGTGGACAAGAATCTGAGAGGAGGCCTACTATCACACTTGTTTGAAATCTTTGGCAGGATTTTCCGATCCCCCAACCATTGGCAGTGGGATTCTCTCTTCCCGCTGCTTGTCAATGGGATTTCCCATTAAAGCCACCCCAAGCCTCCGGGAAACCCGCGCGGGGGGGGGGGGGGGTGGTGCTGCCAATGGGGGAAAAAATCCCAACAGAGAATCCGGCCCTTTACTCCATTCGGTGTTCTCAATTGTGTCAGGAGTGAGAAAGTTTAACCCCACAATAGCAAATTTTCTAACATCTTTTGGCATGCTGGTATCTGTTTCTGATGTAAAACTAATGATTCTGCTGTTATCAAGTTTGACAGTCTTCATCAATTCGAATATAATTTAATTTTCAATTAAAACATCAGTTGAATATTGTATCAACAGCTTATTCATGTTTATAAAATATGGCACTTCAGTGTTTAAAGGAGTGAGAAAGTTTAACCCTTCTCTTTTGATGTCAACATGACCAAGACTATCCACACGCCCTACCCAAGAAGCATCTTCCACAAAGTCCTTTTCTTTGTGGGTGGCATGGTGGCACAGTGCTTAGCACTGCTGTCTCACAGCACCAGGGACCCAGGTTGAATTCCGGTCTCCTGTGTGGAGATTGTACATTCTCCCCTTATCTGTGTGGGTTTTCTCCGGGTGCTCCGGTTTCCTCCCACAGCCCAAAGAAGTGTAGGTTGCTAATGCTAGATTGCTCCTTAATGTCCAGGGATGTGTAGGTTAGGTTCTGGGTTCCGGGAATAGGGCGGGTGGACGGGGAGTGTAAATGGGCAGTACTCACTCAAAGGGTTGGTGCAGACTCGATCGACCAATTGCCATCCTTCTGCGCTGGAGGGATTCTATAATTCTTTGGTGAACACTGATGCAAAGTACTCATTTAGTACCTCACCCATTTCCTCTGGCTCAACACACAGATTCCTCAGTTCATGTTGAGACCTTTCTCTCCTTCCACTCAACACTTTTCCCTGCTCCTGGTCTTGCTCCAGAGAATGGAACTCTGCTCCACACTATGGGTGAAATTTCCTCATTTTTTTCAAAGTGTGGGTTCCTGGCGAGGAAACAAAGACAGAATCCCGCCAATGGCGCGGACGGGGAATCTCACCATATATTCAGCCTCTTGAACAACTTTTTTTCCCACATGATTCGCGCCATGCTTGTAGCGGCTTGCTTCCGATTCACACCCACGGAAAAACAGAATCTCTGTCATCAAACAGCCCCCCCCCCCCATCCCCATCAGCACTCTCCAACACTTGCTCCAAGTCCAGTCGGGGGATAGTTACCAGGAAGACATGTTATGGATCTGGACCAGAACCCCAATTTTGTTTAAGATCCCGGACTAGAAACTGTCTATTTACATTTGGTAAAACTGAGGAAATGTTACTGAACCACAGGAGTGATAACACTGACCACTGGACAGCCAGTAGCACCGTTCAATTCCCGTAACAGCCTCCCTGAACAGGTGCCAGAATGTGGCGACTAGGGGCTTTTCACAGTAACTTCATTTGAAGTCTACTTGTGATAATAAGCGATTTTCATTTTTTTTCAATTTGAGCATAGAATTAAGCACATTAGCAACAAAGAAATACCTTTATCGTTAATAGTCGCAACATCTGTTACAACAACAGTTGCAACATGTGTATCAAATTATGAGGGGCATGGACAGGGTGAATAGGGAGCCAACACTCCCCCACCTGTCTCATTGCATGATAAACTCCAGAGCAGCCGAGGTGAGTGGGTACCACCAGCCACAGTCATTCCCGAGCTGAAGACTATCACCTTCCTTGAGGAAAGGGCCCTTGAGCTGGCTGATGAGGAGCAGGACCACACCTATGCAGAGGGCAAGCTGGGGGGGAAGAGATAAAAGTGAGAACCCTCAACACATCCAGCAATTTAAAAAAAATTTAGAGTACCCAATTCATTTTTCCAATTAAGGGGCATTTAGCGAGGCCAATCCACCTGCCCTGCACATCTTTGGATTATGGGGGCGAAACCCACGCAAACATGGGGAGAATGTACAAACTCCACATGGACAGTGACCCAGATCCGGGATCGAACCTGGGACCTTGGCGCGTGAGGCAGCAGTGCTATTAACTGTGCCACCATGCTGCCCCTACATCCAGCCATGATGCTAGCCTCACATGAGTTAACTTTCTCCCGTCAGTCTGCCCCTATGATGCAATCTTGCTTCCCTTGAAGATTAATCAGTCCGGATCATCCTCGCACCCTGTGGACACGAGCAGATTCGAGGGTGACATCTCGGAGACCAGCATCGAGGCAGCATGACAGCTGTCACTCACACCGTCCATCAGCACAGAGACTCACACCTCGGTGGGAATAAGTATTCGGCAAACTCTCGGTCATTCACTGATAAGCACCTCACAGCTGATGATCCACAGCAGGCAGAGGAAGGAATGCCCCAGGGATCTAGCACTTAGAGGGATGCCAGAGCCCAGGAATTTGCTGAGCCCCAGACTGATGACATGACCGTGGGTATGGTCATCCTAGAGCTGTTGGAGCTGCAAAGACAGAGTTGCGAGCATCAGGAAGGTATTGCAGTATCCTTCCACGGACTGCAAGGTCGACTGGAGGAGTCCCGTCACCTTCTGTCTGAGGAGATGGTGCCGTTACTCAAACGCAAAAAGGCCAACACTGCGAGGGTAGCATCCATAGCAACGATTATGGCACAGGGCATGCGCTCCATGTTGGGGGATGTCTGCCTCATGGTTCAGCTCATGATCTCCACAGCTGAAGGCAAGAGCTCTGTGGTGCAGAGCTTCAATTGGTGGGAACCCCCACAATGCCACATCCATGCAAGGTTCACATCTCCCCCACCCCACAGCAATGTTACATCCTCCCATGTCTGCTGGCAATCTCTAGTAATGAGGATGCCATCGGCTGAAATAGTGCGAGAGTCTGTCACCATCGTCAGTAGATGGAGAACCCTACCAACTTTGACTAGGTGTGCTAGGATGCCAGAGCCATGGACTTCATCTGCATAGCAAGCATTCCCCCAGGTGCTGGTGTTGTCAACCACACCCATGTGCCACTGCACTCCCCATGGTGGCATGAGGCGCCATTTGTGAACTGCAAGGGACACTATTCCCTCATTGTCCAGCTCGCCTGTGGCCATGTGATGTGCACCATGCAGGTGACCTTGGAGAAGACAGTAGCAGCTGAGATGTGTCATTCAGCCTCTGGGCCCATAGCTCAGCTGATTTAGTGGCAGGTGGCACTCAGCTCTCTGTCAGGCAGGAGTCAGACATTTTGATGAGAATGAGGTGAGCATCGTTCTGTCCTCGCTGTAAGTCATCATCATTCTCCTGTAGCCCCATGCGGACCTTGGTCATCAGCCAAGGCCCTTCCTCCGCGGGTTTCCCCTCAACACCCTCCTTGACATCTTCCTCATCCGAGGAGATGTGGCGCTCCTCCATCTCCTCCCCATCCAAGCTGCTCGCCCCACTGCAGTGCCAGGTCTTTCAGAGAGCAGCAGACCCACGATGATGCTGAATACCCTCTGGGGACTGTATTGGAAGGCTCCCCCCGACCAGTCCGGGCACCGGAACCACAGCCGGGATTCTCCAAAAATGGGATTTTGTCCCCACGCCCGCCCGAAACCGGGCGCGAATCACTCCAGACTTTTTTCAAAAAGTGCGGAGTGATTCTCCGATTCCAAGAGGGATAGCAGGGCTCCGGCGTGCGCCCTGCAGCTCCTGCTGCCGATACGGGGCCCTCCACTTCCGGCCGCGGGTCCGCGCATGCGCGCGGCTGCCGTTTACGGGCCGGCTCCCTGCAACATGGCGGAGCCACACAGCGGGCCGAAGAAGATAGGCCCCCCCCCCTGGATCGCGCACCCCTGCTGATCGGTAGCCCCCAATCGCGAGCCTGTCCATCATGGAGGCCCCCCAGCGTCTGATCCCCCTGCCCCCCCCTCCCCCCCCACCAGGATGGCCAGCGCGGCCACGCGTCTGAGCTCCTGCCGGGTGAAACCAGGTTGGAACTATGCTGGCGGAGCTCGGCGGGAACTCGTCTGGTCGATCGCGGAAAATTGCCGCGGGGGCCCCTTTCAATGGCCCCTGACCGCTGCCGCGTCAACCGCGCATGCGCGGCTGGCGGAGATTCTCCGGTCTGCGGAGAATCACGTCCTGCCGCCGGAGCCGATCGCAGGTCTGAGACCCCATTCTCCTCCCTCGCGCCGAGCCCGATTTCGGCGCAGAACGTCGGAGAATCCCGGCCCACAATTTGAGTAGTCTAATGGCCTGCTCGACCAGCGCATGTATTGATGCATGAACCTCATTGTAGCAAGGCTCCGCAGGTGTTTGTGGCCTCTACATTGGCGTCATGAGCCACCCCATGAGTGGGTACCCTTTATCCCTCAGAAGCCATCCCTCCAGCTGTTGGTCTCCCTCAGAAATGTCTGGGATCTTCAAGAGCCCCAGAATCAAACGATCATGGACACTCATGGAAAAAGGGAATGATGCACATCACCCTGGCATGCCTAGTCCAAGTTGCTATACATGTGGGCCTTCATCATTAGTGCACCTGTGATCTGTCTAAGCATTTATATGCGGCAGATTGGGAAATGCTGTACAGGTCACTTATGCAGTCCTGAAACGAACCTTGGCATAGACGTTCAGCGTGGCAGTGACTTTCAGGGCCACAGGCAATGGGTGTCCTCCCAGTCCATGCGGTGCCAACTCTTGCATCACATGGCACAGGTGGTCCACCATCCACTGGGACAGATGCAGCCTTCTCCGGCACTGGGCATCTGACATTTGAGATAGAAAATTCTATGGTGGCAGATCCTGGCCAATAGTGTTCCCTCCAAGCTCTGCCATCTGTGGCCTTGCTTCCAGAAGATCAGCGGGCCCAGGCTCCCATGCTTTTGCACGGCACTGGTCCTGCATGTCAATGTCACAGCTGCTGCTCAATCACAATCAAAAGAATTACCTGCTCAACTGTCTCCATGGTTCTCTCAAATCAAAAACTGAAAGGAAGGGAAAGTCAAAGTGAGCAATGAGGAGCCCTGACAATGCTCTGACCCACAGCTCGCGCAGGATCTGGAACATCCACCCATGTGCATCCCCCTATGTGAGCATCTTTCCAATGAGTCTCACTCCCTCCCCCCCCCCCTGTCACACAATTGCCAGTTCCCCATATGTGGCCCTCTCAACTCCATGTGAATAAAGCACCTCGACCCCTGAGAGCCCCAGCGGGCTGCATGACTCCTCCAAGGGTGGAGAGTGAGGGCATTTGAGTGAATTCAATTGACTTGTGCTCTAACCTCACAGGGGAGTGAGACACTGCCAACTGTCATGCCCTGAATAGGGTCACTGATGAGCAACTTCACCATAATGCCTTGCATTCGGGGCCACATTTGCATCATCTCTCTGTTATGGAGCCTTGGAGTCCAATGCTTGGCGGCTAAACTTCCATTTGTTTTTATTCAAACGTCATCACACAATACATGAGACTGATGCTTGAACAAGAATGAACAGTTGCAAATTGGATTCTTTGTCAAAAATAGAGAGCAACCCAATAAATTCCTTCAAAGGTGATCATTTGGCCTCAGAATATCTTCACTTTATTCTGCCAGCATTTAAGTGAGCTTCTTAACAAATTAAGCTGTCAGGGTGCCATGACATGTGTTTACATACATATTCACAAAAGTCACAGCTCCCAGAGGATTCTCAGTTCCGAGAACAAATGAAGAATGCCCAGCAGTTTGCGCCAGTTACTGGGAGCCGGGTTTTCAATTATCAGACGTCAAAGCTCGCTCCAAGCCCACCTTTACAACAGAGAACTGCATGATGCATTGCAAGAGTTGACTCGAGCCACTTGTTAAAGAACAGCTGTTGCTCAGCAAATGTGAACACAAGGGCCAGGGTTCTCTGAGCCCGCGCCGGGTCGGAGAATTGGTGGTCACTCCGAAAACGGGAGCTCGGACCCGCGGCCGTGGTGGCCGTCCTGGTGGGGAGGCGGGGGGGATCAGACTCCGGGGGGGGTGGGCCTGCACAACGGCGGACTGTGGCCTCCTCCCACAGTCCAAAGATGTGCAGGTTAGGTAGATTGACCATGATAAAATTGTCCTTTAGTGTCCAAAGATGTGTAGGTTAGGGGGGGTAACAGGGAAAGGGCGGGAAGTGGGCCTCA
This sequence comes from Scyliorhinus torazame, assembly GCF_047496885.1. Taxonomy (NCBI): domain Eukaryota; kingdom Metazoa; phylum Chordata; class Chondrichthyes; order Carcharhiniformes; family Scyliorhinidae; genus Scyliorhinus; species Scyliorhinus torazame. The sequence continues at coordinate 57,401,159 of NC_092727.1, forward strand.
ATAGGTTGCCATTCAGAGGATCGATGCACACTCGATGGACTGAATGGCCTCCTTCTGCGCTGTAGTAATTCTATGGTTCTACATGAAATAGACTCACCAGATGTTTCACTTAGCTTTTATAAGAGGCTGAATTGACGCCTGTTGTTCAAGCAAGAATAAATCCAATGCAATTGTGGTTTGTTCCATACAAAATGATTTCATATTGATCGTATTTCAGTCCTGAAACGATATTGGCTTCTTGGGGATACTGTACCTTTTATTCAGTGTCACTCTGTGTCCTGTACTAACTCAAGGTTCAAGGTTTCAATTCTGTGCTTTATGAGAATTATTATGGATTTTCTTCTGGAACCATTCACCCCACATATATTGGTACTGTACCTGGACTACAGATAAATATTCAATTGTATCAAATTAACAAAAAATTTGCACTTCAGATTATTTTTTCTCCTCTGCAGATCATAGAGAAATGGAACTGACTCTAGATGATGCAGTTTAACAGAAACAAATGCATGTTTCAGTATGGGATTCAAGGCTAGTAGAAATGCAAATGAAGTTCATGTGGAACACACTAATCCCTGAGATTCTCCCCCATGACTGTGCCTGAAATTTTATTTGATTGATCTTGGGCCAAGAAAAGAATGTTCTCATGATTTCATGGAGTAACACAGCACACGAGGAGATTTTCAGTCCATTAGAGGTGTGCTAGTTCTCTGAAAGAGCTACTGATTAATTGACAAGCAATTGACCCTACTCCCCTTTCGTTCTCCGTAACCCTGCAATATTTATTTTTCAAGAGTATATGGGTTCAGTAATGTTGAACAGTGGAGCCAGCTGGGATGATATATTTTTATAATATTCATATTGTAGCAGTCTACATTTGAGATATTTTAGCAGAGACAACAAGTTTGTGGAGTAATGTCCCTTTCTTGTATAATATTTGAATGTTCTTCCCTGCTCAAATCACCCCAATAGGCCTTATGGTATCCTGTTTCCTTGAACCTGAATTTACATCAGTCAGCATCACCACCACCTTCTCAAGGGTAATTAGAGATGGATAATAAATGTTGGCTTTGCCAGCAAGGCCCATACTCCATGAAAGAACATTTATAATACCGGATAAATTGAGGCTCCTTCTCTGAGTGTGCTCATCCTCAGGAGAACCATGGGGGATCACTAATCGATCTCCCGGGGGGGTGGGGAGGTCATAGCGTACAAGGTCCCGCGGTATCAGGTGGCGGCCCATCCAGCTGTATGTCGTTGGTGAGCCCTTTAAATGTTGCTCCCAGACCCGGACCAAGACTTCCAATAGTCCAGGTTGGGACATTTGTGTTGTACACCACGGCAGTGGCCTTATCTTTTGAGTTAAAATAAACCTGTTTAGCCTTCTTCTTCGTGTCTGCTGGATTACTACACAGAGATAATAATAGTTCAATAGGTGAAGTAACAATGTTTTCTGAAGCAAGCAGTTGTTCACCTGCAGAATCTTCAACAGAAACAACTGCTGTTCCAACATCTTCACCTTGTCCAAATTCAAAAAGTTTATGGATGAAGCTTTTTGTACTTGGGGTGCTGAGGGGTGGGGGGTAGGGTGGGGTCAAAGATTCTCACTTGCTATCAGCATGCACTTGGAAAATTATCCCGAGCATCATCCTCAACCAGCTGTTTAGGACTACAAAACTTGCTGCAAACTAGCCTACCTGCCTCAGTGTCCATATTTAAGTCCCATCCTGGGCTCCTCACTGTGCATCGATATAAGTGATCTAATTGTGTTTGCTAGTAAATGGAAAGATTTGACAAGTCATCTCAGAAAGGCAAGTCTTTCCTCAATGGACAGCGAGAATTCGGACTCAAGGTATTTTGAGGAAGTGTCATTTGGACTTGGTGAAGATTTGTTCCTGATCACAGGTGCCCAAATGTTGAAGCCTTTTAAATTCAAAGCTATCTCCTACTCAGACGCACCCAATTTGTGATCAGCAACGTATGTATATCTCAAAGCCTGAAGGGCTCAGCAATGTCAGCAAGGCCAGGCCACTGAAACTGGAATTGTACCTTGAATGACAGCCAGATTCAAGCATCAGGGACGTTGTGTACTCCGGCTCACATCATGCATTACATTCAACTACAGACGTAACACACGCCTGAGTATTCAGCTGACCTTAGTGTTGGGAAATTGCAAATCAAGCTTTTGGGCTCCAAATCACTCCAAATATAGCTGTTAAAAAGGATGTACTGGTATATATTAAACAGCCAGTAAATAGTTTTGGTAGGAAAGGGTAGACCTTTGTTATGCAGGAGTATCAAAGGTTATTGAACCAGGGTGGATAGAGGAATACCAATCAACTATTGTTTCATTGAATGCTAGAACAGGCTTTTGAGGATGACCATGCTACTTCAATACGAAACAACTCCTGCCTATTAAAAACATACTGGTAGGTGACTACAGTGACTGATTATTACGGCTCTGTTAAGCAAATATTTTGTTTTACGAAATGTAGAGTTACTGTGACGGTCGTATCACACAATGCTGTGCCTGATTACATGTTATTACATGTTAGAGGCATTGCAAACCTTATCAGAAAATTAAAGCTTCTTCAATGCATGAAACGGGTACAAAAGATAAAGGTTCATTCCTCTTGATCCTTCCCTCAAACTCCCCATTCATCAGCCTGTGGTGATATGCATCACTGTAAATACACAAAGGGTTAATGTAAATACACTACGACTAAGTAAACACTAGAGGGAGCACCACAGACATCATGACATGCAGACATACAGCTAATGAACACATAGAATAGGACACAACCAATGGGCAGTCAAGACACCCAGAGGTGACACTACCACAAGGGGGCATTACACAACCCATATATAAGGACAGGGCACACATGTTCTATCTCTTTCCACAGGCGACACAGAGAGTAGGACAGGGGCAGATCAGAAGCATCACACCCACCACGTGGCTTAGAGCAGACTGAGTTACTATAGCAAGATTAGCAGGAGAGTCAAACCCATAGAGAACTGTGCTAATGGTTCAATAAATCACATTGAACTTACTTCAAAGTCTGGAGTATCTTTTGGTCAAAGCTGCATCGAGTTGCAGCCTGTGTTATCCCAGAGTACATAACACAACATGATACCAGTAGTGCCTATTGAATCGATATAGCTCAACTCAGCATGATCCGTGACTATCAGCAACAGCACCCAGGCAAGATGATCGAGATTCCGGTTCCTCAGCAGCTCAGGTGCCACGGCAATCTCAGTGCCAACTGACGTGCAGTCAAGCAGAGATTTGAGATTTACATGGTAGCATCCGACCTAGGTGGCATGGCCGATGCTGAGAAGATAGATCTTCTACTCACCTTTGCGGGTGAAAATGCAACAGAAATCTTCAACTTCTTCAAGTAGGACAAGAGAGACTTCCTGACAGTCCTGGACAAGTTTGAAAACTACTGCGAGGCGAACACAACAGAAATTGGTAAAACTGGCGCCTATACTCACCACGAGGCAAAGGTAGGCTTGCAACAGAAGCAAACGGCAATTTTGATTGGCAGCCATCTTGCGCAAGGAGCCGCACATGCGCAGTTCCCGAGAAGACACGAACCGGCGAAACAGAGTTTTGGGCATGCGCGAGAAACCGTGCATGCGCAGTTGCGAAAAGAGCGCACAGTGAAGGAAAAGTGATCTGCGCATGCGCAATCCGTTCCTACGCTCTACGTCACAAGAGCCATGACGTCAGAGGCCCTGGACCACACCCACTTAAAGGGGAAATATCCGAAAATAGTGAAAAACAAATTTAAAGCCGGAAAACACAATTCTTTCACCTGGAACGACAGCACAATGCCTGAACTTCGACCAGTAGCTGAAAGTAACCTCCTCAGAACCCTGCAACAAGCAGTTAGCACTGCCCAAAGAGATGATTTAGTCCTTGAAGACTACGACTCAGACGATGATTTCATCATTGGACGTGGCGACCTCAGTACCAAACCGGAACCGCAACGAGATGTGTTGTACATTGAAGCATCCGACAGTCATGAATGAGTTCTTCGAATTTGAGGATCCTCAGCCCAGCATAGACGACATCCTGACCCATGAGTACAGGATTCTGCTGCGGCCTGACGCCAAGGGACAGAGAGCAGTACAAGCCCACAGAGAGCGGCCTGACACCAAGAAAATGGTCCACGCACACTCTGCACAGAAAGCGATGACAGACTCCACAGCGAGACCACAGCACGTCTCCACACAGAGAACACAGAAAGACTCCACAGCGAGACCACTGCACGTCTCCATTGAGAGCGCACAGATCGACTCCACAGCGAGATCCCTGCATGACTCCACACAGGGAACGATGCCAGACTCCATAGAGAGAGAGAGAGAGCGATACAAGCCACCACAGCGAGCTCGTTGACAGACTCCACGATGGAAGCAACGCACGACTCCAGAGCGCAGTCCTGGCATGAACAAGACCATGAAGGTCTAGCAACCTTATCTGAGCAACCAGCAGCAGATCATGCATGTCTGCCACGCTCAAGTGCACAGCAAAATGACAATGACAGTCTACCCAACTCATCTAGCCGACAAGAAGACACTGCAGGTCTACCCACTGTATGTGCGACAAGTGACAAAGGCTTCACAATTCCCATACAAGATGTGCGACATCTCAGCGAGGCTGACAGGTCTCAGCTAATATGTGCAGAGGCACTCGACAATCAATGTGAGGCTACTAGTGACTCCAGTGACACCACGTTAATTGAAACCTCATCTACTCGAGCCTCTCCACAAGAACCAGAAAGGGCTCCAGACGGGGACCATTGACAGGCCAAAGATGATTCAAGTGAACCGGACATGACTCCAGATGTGGAGCGCCGAGGAAACAGAGCTGGCACGCTCAATGAAACAGCAGATGCCACAAAGGACACTGACGCAAGTAACTTTGTGAAGGACTCGAATTCTCCACTCGGTGCGGTCATTGAACGCAGCAAACACGACAACAAACCATACAAAAACAACAACAAAGACAACAACAAGAAGCGTATCAGAGGCAACAAACACAACAACAAGCACGTCAATAACAACAATGACAACAACAATAGAACAAAGAACAAAGAACAAAGAAATGTACAGCACAGGAACAGGCCCTTCGGCCCTCCAAGCCCATGCCGACCATGCTGCCCGACTAAACTACAATCTTCTACACTTCCTGGGTCCGTATCCCTCTATTCCCATCCTATACATGTATTTGTCAAGCTGCCCCTTAAATGTCACTATCGTACCTGCTTCCACCACCTCCTCCGGTAGCGAGTTCCAGGCACCCACTACCCTCTGTGTAAAAAAACTTGCCTCGTACATCTACTCTAAACCTTGCCCCTCTCACCTTAAACCTATGCCCCCTAGTAATTGACCCCTCTACCCTGGGGAAAAGCCTCTGACTATCCACTCTGTCTATGCCCCTCATAATTTTGTAGACCTCTATCAGGTCTCCCCTCAACTTCCTTCGTTCCAGTGAGAACAAACCGAGTTTATTCAACCGCTCCTCATAGCTAATGCCCTCCATACCAGGCAACATTCTGGTAAATCTCTTCTGCACCCTCTCTAAAGCCTCCACATCCTTCTGGTAGTGTGGCGACCAGAATTGAACACTATACTCCAAGTGTGGCCTAACTAAGGTTCTATACAGCTGCAACATGACTTGCCAATTCTTATACTCAATGCCCCGGCCAATGAAGGCAAGCATGCCGTATGCCTTCTTGACTACCTTCTCCACCTGTGTTGCCACTTTCAATGACCTGTGGACCTGTACTCCTAGATCTCTTTGACTTTCAATACTCTTGAGGGTTCTACCATTCACTGTATATTCCCTACCTGCACTAGACCTTCCAAAATGCATTACCTCACATTTGTCCGGATTAAACTCCATCTGCCATCTCTCCGCCCAAGTCTCCAAACAATCTAATTCCTGCAGTATCCTCTGACAGCCCTCATCGCTATCCGCAATTCCACCAACCTTTGTGTCGTCTGCAAACTTACTAATCAGACCAGTTACATTTTCCTCCAAATCATTTATATATACTACAAACAGCAACGGTCCCAGCACTGATCCCTGTGGAACACCACTGAACACAGCCCTCCAATTAGAAAAGCATCCTTCCATTGCTACTCTTCTTAGAACAACCCTTCCATCCTTCCATAGAACAACATCTGGAACGACATGGTACAACTCTGCCCATGCAGGACAATGTTACTGCTCAGGTCAGAATAATAGCGAGAGTGAAAACATACCATGGTATGTCAACGCATCTTACCAATTCACGTTTGCTACACTACGGACAAGCAAACCAGCTTTCAGGAAAGATGTCATCAAGAATTGCTACCACAAGCATTAAAAAAAAGAGTCCACCTCAGTCCACCTCAGACAATGAAGTGATTTGACCATTTGAACACCTCCTGATGACTTCTTGGTCAGGTAACACCAGGAGCAGGATTCTCCGACCCCCAGGCCGGGTCGGAGAATCGCCAGGGGTCGGTGTGAATCCCACCCCTCCGGCCTCCAGATTCTCCGGCTGACCAAAAATCGGACCGGCATGAGTCGCGCCGGTCCCCGCCATTCTCCAATGGACCCTGGGGCTGCCCGAATTCTCCGGCCCGCGATGGGCCGAAGTCCCGCCTGTCTTTTTTGGCAGTCCTGCTGGCGTATATTGGAGTAGGTCTTTACTGGTGGGACCTGGCGGCGCAAGTGGCCTCCGGGGTTCTTGGGGGGGCGTGGGAGGATCTGGCCCAGGGAGGTGCCCCTACGGTGGCCTGGCTCACGATCGGGGCCCACCGATCCGCGGGTGGGCCTGTGCCGTGGGGGCACTCTATCCTTCCGCACCGGAGGCTGTACCGATCCGCCATTCCCGGTGTGGAAACGAAGCCCTCTGCGCATGCGCAGGGATGACGCTCCCGCGCATGCGCCAACTCGCACTGGCGGGCAGAGGCCCTTCGGAGATGGTTGGCCTGGCGCTAAGCCCTTTTCCCACCGACCAGCGGGGCGCAAACCACTCCGGAGCGGGCCTAGCTTCCGCACCTTTGGGGCGGCCCGACGCCGGAGTGGTTCACGCCAGTCCGTCCCGCTGGAGCTGCCCAGTCTGCCGATTATGGAAGAATCCCGCCCCAGGACACTGACAGCATTCACAAGGGAATGACAACATCAACATCAACATTCTATAACAGCACAAGAAAGCCACTCGACCGTGTAAATTCATGAACATTGGACTCATAACTATTATTTAGTATTGTATAATCCTCAATGTCATCATAACTATTCTTTGGTCTTGGATCGTCAGCACAGTCATCATAACTTGTACATGGCATCACTTACTTACCTGTTTTTGTTCAATTTTTCTTTAACACTGTACAGAAAATATGTAACACAAAAAAAGGGGGGATGTAGTGATATGCATCACTGGAAATACACAAGGGGTTAATGTAAATACACTACAACTAAATAAACACTAGAGAGAGCACCACAGATGTCATGACATGCAGACATACAGCTAATGAACACATAGAATAGGACACGATCAATAGGCAGTCAAGACACCCAGAGGTGACACTACCACAAGGGGGCATTACACAACCCATATATAAGGACAGGGCACACGTGCTCTGTCTCTTTCCACAGGCGACACTTAGAGAGTAGGACAGGGGCAGATCAGAAGCATCACACCCATCACGTGGCTTAGAGCAGACTGGTTAGTTAGACTGAGTTACCATAGCAAGATTAGCAGGAGAGTCAAACTCATAGAGAACTGTGCTAATGGTTCAATAAATCACATTGAACTTACTTCAAAATCTGGAGTATCTTTTGGTCAAAGCTGCATGGAGTTGCAGCCTGTGTTATCCCAGAGTACATAACACAACACAGCCCAAAAACTCACCCTTGATTCATTTCCCAAGCATCCTCTTTGTTCGCCCAACACGCTCTTTATTCCATTAAATCCCCCTGTTTATAAGCCCTGAGCTCCCTCTTTATAAAGCTTCCTGCTCCCCATGACACCAACCTCATTTTCCCTTTTATATTTACACTATTGTCCCTGATCTCTAGAGATACCTGATGAGGAGCCACCTAAAGTCAAATTCCATCTTTTGTTTTCTTTGCACAATGTCTTTCACATCCTTGACCTCTGCTTGTGCTCAGCCATACCTTTTTCAATTATTTCACCCTGGATTGTTTACTTTCCAAGGCCAGTACTCTCCTCTCAAGAGAGACTTTGTTTGAAACAATAAGGACACAGCTGAAGGATTTGCAATTTCCTGGATGGTGCCGTGTGAGTACTACTCTGACAATATCCTGGAGGGCTACAATAACCCCAGACTCTCTTTCTCCACTGCCAAATGCCTTCCTTAACCTCTTTCTCCATTCCCCCTCCAACCTTACCTCCAACAAGTACAAGGAATTTATGGAGTTCTTCATTAGAAAAGGATGCAGTAACAGATGATGTGATTCCCATTGTTTTTTTTATTTATTTTTTATTTTTAGAGTGCCCAATTCATTTTTTCAAATTAAGGGGCAATTTAGCGTGGCCAATCCACCTACCCTGCACATCTTTGGGTTGTGGGGGCGAAACCCACGCAAGCACGGAGAGAATGTGCAAACTCCACCGGGATCGAACCTGGGACCTCGGCGCCGTGAGGCAACAGGGCTAACCCACTGCGCCACCGTGCTGCGATTCCCATTGTTAACAAGAAAGGTAGAACAAGACTTCCGGTTGCGGTGATGCCGAGCTAGCCGCACGTTTCAGCGGCTCCAGCTCCGACGGACCTTCGGACTCTTTTAAGAGCCCCAACAGGGAATTTTTTGAAGACCCAACCCGGTGTGGGGTGTGTGAGAAGGGAGTCCCCCCCAAATGAAGGAGGAAAAAACCGGCGGCGGCGGCTGCAGCCCGAGGAATCGTCGACCAAAAGGTCAGAGGGAGAGAAGTACAAGATGGCGGCGGAGAAAGCGCAGGCGACATGGGGGCCTGAGCAGGATGAAATTGTGAGACGGTGCGTGGAGCTGCTGAAGAGGGAGGTGCTGACCCCGATGCTACAGGCAATTGAGGGGCTCAAGGAGACCCAGGAGACAGAGCTCCGCGTGGTGGAGCAGAAGGTGACAGATATTGAGGATGAGATCCTGGGCCTGGCGGTTAAGACTCAGACGCATGAGGCACTTCATAAAAAGTGTACTGAAAGGATCGAGGCCCTAGAAAACGGAGCGCGAAGGAAGAACCTTCGGATACTGGGTCTCCCTGAGGGTGTGGAAGGAGTGGACTGTGGAGCGTACGCAAGTACGATGCTGAGCTCACTGATGGGTGCTGAGGCCCCTACGGGCCCCTTGGAGGTGGAGTGGGCAAATCAGATTCCGTCGAGAAGAGCAAAAGCGGGAGAACCACCGAGGGCGATATCGTGCGATTTTACCGCCTTAAGGTCAGAGAAGAGGTCCTGAGATGGGCTAAAAAGGTGCGGAGTAGCAGATGGGAGAATGCTGTGGTACGGATATACCAGGATTGGAGTGCGGAGGTGGCGAGAAGGAGGGCGAGCTTCAACCGAGCCAAAGAGGTGTTGCATAAAAGGAAGGTGAAGTTTGGGATGCTGCAGCCGGCAAGACTATGGGTCACGTATCAGGATAGACACCATTATTTCGAGACGGCGGAGGAAGCATGGTCCTTCATCAAAGAAGAGAAATTGGATCGGAACTGAGGGACTGATGCTGCAGGAAATGTTATTGTTATTGATTTTGTTAATGTTATGGTTGAAGTTAATTGAGAAGTAAACTGGGAAGGGGGGAGACATTGGGGAAATGTGGGCGCCGGTGAGGGGGGAAAAACGGGACATAGTCGGAGAATGGGGAAGGGGAGGGGGAGGGGAAAGGGAGCTGCGCCATAAGAGGCGGGTCAGGTAAAGGGATGTTCCCGCGCCAGAAAGAATAAGGCGGGAAGACAGGCGCAAGGCGGATGGGAGTTCCCCCACACGGGGGGGGGGGGGTCGAGGAGTGAGCAGGAGTAGCCGGGGTCAGTTGAAGTCAGCTGACTTATGGAAGTGATATGGGGGGAGCAATCATGCTAGATAGGGATCTAGCGGGGGGGGGGGGGGGCGGGGACAACTGGGTTGCTGCTGCGGAAATCCAAAAGGAAATGGCTAAAGAGTGGGTGGGCGGGGATGGTGTGCGACGCTGGGGGAGCAAGCGGGAGCGCGGAGGCGGGATATGGGACTGGCCTAGAGAACGTAATGGCTAGTCGACACGGGAGGGGGGCAGGTAGCCCCCTAGTGAGGCTGATCACGTGGAACGTGAGAGGCCTGAACGGACCGATAAAAAGGGCCCGAGTGCTCGCGCATTTGAAAGGACTAAGGGCAGACGTGGTTATGCTCCAAGAGACGCACCTAAAGGTGGCGGACCAAGTTAGGCTAAGGAAAGGATAGGTGGGACAGGTGTTCCACTCAGGACTGGACGCAAAGAACAGAGGGGTGGCCATTTTGGTGGGAAAACGGGTAGCATTTGAAGCAAAGAACATCGTAGCAGATAGCGGAGGTAGATATGTAATGGTGAGTGGTAGGCTGGAGGGAATGGAGGTCGTGTTGGTTAATGTGTATGCCCCAAATTGGGACGATGCGGGATTTATGAGACGGATGCTGGGGCGTATACCGGACCTGGAGGTAGGAAACTTGATTTTAGGACGGGACTTTAATACGGTGCTGGACCCGGGGCTAGATAGATCCAGCTCAAGGACCGGAAGAAGGCTGGCAGCGGCCAAGGTACTTAAGGGGTTTATGGACCAAATGGGGGGAGTGGATCCATGGCGATTTCTTAGACCTAGGGCTAGGGAGTTTTCCTTCTTCTCCCATGTCCATAAAGTATACTCCCGGATAGATTTTTTTGTTTTGGGAAGGTCGTTGATCTCTAGGGTGGAAGAAGCTGAGTACTCAGCCATAGCGGTTTCGGATCATGCCCCACATTGGGTGGACCTGGAATTAGGAGAGGACAGGGAGCAGAGAACACTCTGGCGATTAGATGTGGGACTGATGGCGGATGAGGGAGTGTGTGCAAGAGTGCGGGGGTGTATTGAGAGATACCTGGAGGTCAATGACGACGGCGAGGTCCCTGTGGGAGTGGTTTGGGAAGCACTAAAAGCGGTGGTCAGAGGAGAGCTGATCTCTATTGGGGCCCACAAAAGGAAAACAGAGGCCAAGGAAAGGGAAAGATTACTGGGGGAGATTTTAAGGGTGGACAGGGAATTTGCAGAGACCCCGGAGGAGGAATTGTACAGGGAGAGGAGACGACTCCAGACGGAGTTTGACCTTCTGACCACCAGAAAGGCGGAGGTACTGTGGAGGAAGGCACAGGGGAGGAGGTATGAATATGGGGAAAAGGCTAGTCGCCTGTTGGCTCATCAATTGCGAAAGAGGGCAGCAGCGAGGGAGATAGGAGGAATTAGAGACGAAAGGGGAGACACGGAAGTGGAGGAGCAGGAGGTGGTAGGCCTGGGGGCACCGATTGAGGTGGACGAGGTTATTAAGGGACTGGGAAGCATGCAAGCAGGGAAGGCCCCGGGGCCAGACGGGTTCCCGGTGGAATATTACAGAAACTATGTGGACTTGTTGGCCCCGTTGATGGCGAGGACGTTCAATGAGGCCAGGGAAGGGGGACTCTACCCCCGATGATGTCGGAGGCGACGATATCGCTAATTTTGAAGAGGGACAAAGATCCGTTGCAGTGCGGGTCCTATAGACCTATTTCACTATTGAACGTGGACGCCAAATTGCTGGCAAAGGTACTGGCATCGAGGATAGAGGACTGTGTCCCGGGGGTGGTGCACGAAGACCAGACAGGGTTCGTAAAAGGGAGACAACTGAATGTTAACGTGCGACGACTATTAGGGGTGATAATGATGCCCCCAGTGGAGGGGGAGGCAGAGATAGTGGCGGCAATGGACGCAGAGAAGGCATTTGATAGGGTGGAGTGGGAGTATTTATGGGAAATGTTAAGGAGGTTTGGGTTTGGAAACGGGTTTATTAGCTGGGTTAGACTTCTTTATGGGGCTCCAACGGCAAGCGTAGTTACAGGTCGACATAGATCGGAGTATTTCCGACTATATAGGGGAACAAGACAGGGATGCCCGCTGTCTCCATTGTTGTTCGCATTGGCAATTGAACCTCTGGCCATGGCGATGAGAGACTCCAGGAAATGGAGAGGGGTGATTAGAGGGGGAGAAGAACACCGAGTCTCGTTATACGCGGATGACCTATTGTTATACGTGTCGGACCCAGCGGGGGGGATGATAGAGGTTATGCGAATTTTGAGGGGGTTCGGGGAATTCTCGGGGTATAGGCTAAACATGGGGAAGAGTGAATTATTTGTGATACATCCAGGGGACCAGAGTAGAGAGATAGAAGGCTTGCCTCTAAGGAAAGTGGAAAGAAACTTCCGATACCTGGGGATTCAGATCGCTAGGAGCTGGGGAACCTTGCACAGACTTAATCTGACACGGCTGGTAGAACAAATGGAGGAGGACTTCAAGAGGTGGGACATGCAGCCTCTATCGCTGGCGGGCAGGGTGCAAGCAATTAAGATGATGGTCCTCCCGAGGTTCTTATTTGTATTTCAATGTCTCCCTATATTAATCACCAAGACCTTTTTTAATAAAATAGACAGGAGCATCACGAGCTTCGTGTGGGCAGGGAAAGTTCCGAGAGTAAGGAGGGGGTTCCTTCAGCATAGTAGGGACAGAGGAGGACTGGCACTACCGAACTTGGGCGATTACTATTGGGCCGCCAATGTGGCAATGATACGTAGATGGATGATGGAGGGTGAGGGAGCGGCGTGGAAAAGACTGGAGAGAAAGTCCTGTAAAGGGACGAGTTTAGAGGCGCTGGTGACGGCGCCGCTACCGTTCTCACCTAAAAGGTTTACCACGAACCCGGTGGTGGCGGCAACACTGAATATCTGGGGACAGTGGAGGCAACAGAGAGGGGTGCGGGGAGCCCTGGTGGGGTCCCCTATCAGGAACAACCATAGGTTCGCCCCAGGAAGAATGGATGGAGGATTTCAGAGCTGGTACCAGTTGGGAATTAGGAGGGTGGGAGATTTATTTATAGATGGGACTTTTGCAAGCTTGGGAGCATTGGAGGAAAAGTATAAGTTGCCCCGGGGAAATTTCTTGAGATATATGCAGGTGAGGGCGTTTACTAGACAACAGGTGAGGGAATTTCCGTTGCTCCCGACACAGGGGATACAGGACAGGGTGCTTTCAGGGGTGTGGGTCGGAGAGGGCAAGGTGTCAGAGATTTATCGAGAGATGAGGGAAGAGGGGGAGGAGTCGGTGGGCGAACTAAAAGGAAAGTGGGAAGAAGAATTAGGGGAGGAGATAGAGGAGGGTATGTGGGCTGATGCCCTAAGCAGGGTAAATTCCTCTTCCTCATGCGCCAGGCTTAGCCTGATTCAATTTAAGGTGCTACATAGAGCACACATAACGGGAGCAAGATTGAGCAGGTTCTTTGGAGTGGAGGACAAATGTGGGAGGTGTGGCGGGAGCCCGGCAAACCACGCACATATGTTTTGGGCGTGCCCGGCACTGGAAGGGTATTGGAAGGGAGTGACGGGAGTGATTTCGCAGGTGGTGAAGGCACGGGTCAAACCAGGCTGGGGGTTAGCTCTATTTGGAGTTGCGGAAGAGCCGGGAGTGCAGGAGGCGAAAGAGGCCGACGTTGTGGCCTTTGCGTCCCTAGTAGCCCGGCGCAGGATCCTACTCATGTGGAAGGAGGCGAAACCCCCCGGACTGGAGGACTGGGTAAATGATATGGCGGGGTTCATTAAACTGGAGCAGATAAAGTTTGCCCTGAGAGGATCGGCTCAAGGGTTCACCAGGCGGTGGCAGCCATTTCTCGACTACCTAGGGGAACGTTAGAGGGAAGACAGATGACCAGCAGCAGCAACCCAGGGGGAGGGGGGGGGAGGGGTGAGGGGGGGGTGGGGGGGTTAGTTTAGTTTAGGTCAATAGATAATGGGGTTTTGTTACTTGTGTATTGTTAAAAATTTCTGTATTGTTACTGTTGCGTTTGTTTTGTAAGAGGGAAAAATTGTTGTTTGGGAAAAAAAATTTCAATAAAATATATATTTTTTTTAAAAAAGAAAGGTAGAACAAGTTTGAGGACTATAGACCTAACTACCTTATTGACAGTGATCAGAAATAAATTGGAATCGTTATTTAAATGTAATACAGTAATTGAAAATAGTCCATTTCAGAAGGGGATTCAAAAATGTTTAAAGGGAAGATCCTGTTTGAACAACCTTATTCAATTCTTTGAAGAGGTAACAGAAAAGTCAATCATAACTTAGAACCAGTTTTCAAGATGCCTCCTTCACCATCCCTCATCATATCCTGCCCCATTGGCAGGATAGATGTAACTGAGATGGTGACATAATATAGAGTCAGGAGGGAGTGACTCTGGGAGGCCTCAGCATTTTCTTATGAAGTCTCATGGCAACTGGTTAAACATGTTGTAGCCATCTCAGATGGCCACCTGCAAAGGATCATGGGAATTATGGCCAACCCAAGACTCAGACAGACTCAGAGCTTGTGTGTGTATTTGCAACCCAGATAGCTAGACACAATTGAAACCCCCGCTCGTTTGCATTCTAATGGCCCATTTCCCCAGAACAAAAGAACTGTACTCAGGTAACCAATGCAGATACAGATTAATCGGCGCCACTCCCTTTACTCAGGAAGCCCAAACAGCCAAGGTCAATGACTGCTAAGGACACGCCCAGCCATCAAGGCACCTGCCCCTTTATTGGCCAAAATCAAAGGCAGTGATCGAAGCCTGTCAAATTATTGGGTCCAAGTTGAGGACTGCCCCAAAGAGCACAAAATCCCAGAGGGATAAGAAGAGACACAGCCACGTGCTCGGTCTCTCTTGGATCCGACCTATGCCAACCCAAGTGCAGCATAACGACCAAACAGACAAGTTCAAGACCAACGGTCGCTACCAGACGGCTGAGCCCAGCAGAAACGAAGCCACTTCTTCCACCCAGCCATACAAGATCCGGACAAAGGCCTTGTCCGTCTGCATAGAGCCGGTTGCCCTGAAGTTAAGTATAAGTTATTGTAGTTGTTAGGTGTAGTTTAACTTGTAGTGTTTTGTGTTGCATGTCGAAGTAATCCTTGTGTGTAAATAAACCATCTTTGAACTTCAACTGACTAACTGGTTGTATGGTCCGTTGATCGATATCCGGTAAAGCCGTGTGGTGGTATCATTTGATACCTGGCGACTCTAAAGAGCATCATTATTAATTGGCATCATTATTGGTGACTGTGGTGGCGATTGGCAACATTATTGGCAACATCTGACGGGACTCGAATTAGAAGTGATTTTGTCACTCCAAGAGAACCCACAACTTTGAAATCCAATTGCGTGAAAGAGAAAGAACCACAAGTGCAAGCCCATATCGACCAAATCACCTAATTTCGGAAGTGTGTACTAACCTGATTGCATACTAACAGGGATATAAGGTAAACTCGTTAGATTGTGTCAAAACAATCAAGGGAATTGTGAACCGGAAAATAGCTTAGGCCATACCCGCAGTTCAAATCGCTGCCTTATCCCCCTGTCCCAAATTAATGATAGGAAACAGAGATTAACAGTAGCAAAAGAGATATTAGAAGTAATGACCACAAAAGCAATGGAACGTTTAATGAACCCACAGGAACCCGAGGTCGCAGCGACCAACAGAGCAGAGCAATGCCCCATATGGGAAGAAGAGTTGAGGAAGCATTTAAAGGGGAAAGGATTTTTGTTCAAATGAAGAGTCAGGTTCAGGAAGCATAGGACAAACTTGGTGGGACAACCCAACCGAGGTGCATAAGAAAAATGCAGTGAAAGTGCGAAAGCCGATGGCAATAGTGTCCTGTTTGGCACAGTTGCGAGGCACAGAGGAGGTCGTGAGGGCGCTCCGCGGGCAACTAGTTGACAAAGAATAGAAGAATGAGGGAAACAACAGTGAAAACGAAAAGATTATTGAGCAACTCCGGGAGCAGTTGGCAGCTAAAGATAAAGAAATGTCAAACGTGCACACCAATCTTGTTTCGTTCACCTTAGCAGCTTTCAGACCCAGTGCGATAAATCCTACCAAGTTACACAGCGCGCAGTCCTGGGAAGAGAAGATACAGAACAGCAGGTAGCACAGTTAACGAGTCAATGCGCGGATTTAAAGGCAGCTTTACGAGCGCTCCATAGCTCCACTACAGAACAAAGACAGAGCACAGTAGACCACGCAAAATGTAGACAGCAAATAGAAATGTTGCAGTCACTGCTTTCACCCCCCCCCCATGAATCCGGTCAGTACACAGCGCAAGTCATCGGATCGGGAGGAGCCCGATTGCGTTTACACCACCCCATTATCCATCACCCAATTGAGAGATGCCTGCGCTAAAATTGATCCATTCGAACCCACCGCAGACCCGCATAATTTCTTTGAGAGATTACGCCAGCAAAAGGTTATGTATGGTCTAGACGAAATGGAGGAAGTTAAACTTATAGTAATGAGCCTTGACCAGTCCGTCAGCTCAGCTTTGCCAGAACCCCAGAATGTAGAAGGAGGAACCCTACAGGAGATGAAAACGGCCATTTTAGATGCGATCGGGTACAACGAGGGAGACCCCGTAGAAGATTTGAACCGTTGTAGGCAAAAGAAGGGAGAGCATCCAACCGCATTTGCAAGTCGCCTTTGGAACCATTTTAAGGCAGTATTTGGGTATTTAAATGAGGACGACACCACTAAATGGTCCCGCACTTTAGCCTCCCACGCCACAGAAGCAGGTCAAAAGGCTTGTGTGAATTACGACCCCGCAGACTCCACACACAATGAAGTTTGGATATTAAAGAGACTCTCCAGAGCTTGGGAACAATCCCTGCACAGGAAGGCAGATCAGGAACAGGTAGAAGCAAATATGCACCCAGTTAGAACTAACCAGGACCCAGCATGGATAAATGAGGGTAGACATGAAGGACAGCACCCCAGAGCACAGGCACCACGAGGTTGCTATAATTGTGGACACATGGGACATTACGCCCGCGAATGCCAACAAAACCTCCCGAACCAGCAACACCACCAAGGCCCCCCCACCTAGGAACAATGTTGGGACCATACATAGTGTTAGCGCCCGTTCAGATAATTCAGCAATCAACACCACAGATTGACAGTGTTCGGACTCCCCGACTTGGTCCTAGGTGCTGTGCGACACACTCCGGAACAAATCAGGCAGACCAGTAGTCACAGGCATAGTCCGGGGACATCCAGTAGAATTTCTTTGGGACACAGTAGGGTCCCGCACCACTTTAAACTCCTCCACAATGTTCCAGCATGACAAATGGCCCACCACAGACACCATCACCCTTAGTGGATTTACCGGACACGTACTGCAGGGATACATCGCAGCCCCCGTAGAATTCAGATCGGAACCATAAGCACCAGACACCCCATTGTATTAGTCGACTTGCCTCAAACAGCTGTGCACATTCTAGGAACTGACTTTATGAGCTCCCACAACCTTTCCTTTGATCCCGTGAATAAATGTGTATGGAAAATGGCCAAACAGCGAGAGCCTCCCCTACGCTCACAGTAGGGGACTATGAACATAGGATTTGCTCGTAGGAGACTATTGGTTTGATCCGCAAACTATTCGTACAGACCAGACAATTAGAGAGGTCCTCAGAAAACAGAAAGCTTCCTTCGCCCAACACAAACACGATTGTGGGAAGATCCCAGGAATGGTCACAGTTTCAGGTCCAGATCCTAAGCCACAGAAGCAATACGGTTTCCCACAGCAAGCCGAGGGTGAGATTTCAAAAGTCATCAATAGCTTATTAGATCAAGGAGTAAATCGGCTGGTAACCTCAACAAATAATGCCCCAATTTGGCCCGTGAAAAAGCCCAATGGTTCTTGGCGACTGACAATCGACTACCGAGTATTTAACAAGGTCACCTCTTTAGCAGCCCCCACCGTTGCCACGAGTCCCGAGACCATGCTCAAGCAGGGAGTACAGGCAAAGTACATCACAGTGCTGGACATCAGCAATGGCTTTTGGTCCATCCCGCTAGACAAGACTTGTCTATATAAGTTCGCGTTCACATTTCAAGGGCAGCAGTATACCTGGACATGCCTCCTGCAAGGATTCCACAACTCCCCCTCCATTTTCCAGCGACAATTGGCTAACAGACTTTCCAAATTTTCCCACCCCGAATGCCTTATACAGTATGTGGATGACTTACTCCTACAGATGGACACAAAGGAAGAACATGTAAAGCTTCTTTCGGAATTACTAAGTCTTTTGCAATCCATTGGATGCAAGGTCAACCCAAAATAAGCCCAGATTTTAAAAGAAAAGATCCTTTATTTAGGCACCATTATCACCCACAGGAAGAGAGAGATCGAACAGAAGGGAATTGAGTCAATAGGTAAATTGCCCCTGCCCCACAATATCACTGCACTCCGGTCATTCTTAGGATTAGTTGGATATTGTAGGAACAATATAGATGGTTTTGCCACAAAAGCAGCTCCACTCTCAGAGCTCCTTAAAAAGAACGCCCCATGGGAATGGCTTCCTCAGCACACGGACGCCATCGATGAATTAAAACGCGCCCTAGGCACAGTCCCCACTTTGCAAGTTCCAGACCCACACTCTCCCTATGCCATAGAAGTAGCAACCACCGACCGAATCCTATCAGCAGTACTCCTACAGGAAAGACATGACAGCTTAGGACCCGTAGCCTATCCCTTACGAGTTTTGGAACCCGTAGAGCAAGGATTTACAGCCTGTGAACGGCACTTGCTTGCAGTCTTTTGGGCAGTACAGTATTTTGCATATATCACAGGCCTTAACCCAGTCACGATTTTAACCGCGCACACCCCAATGCAGCTATTGTTAGATGGTAGGTTAAAGGATGGTTCAGTCAGCCAGATCAGAGCAGCTCGCTGGACACTGTTGTTACAAAGAAGGGACATTACAGTCAAGCGTACAAAGACCCACACATTTCTAGCAGATAACCTTCAGTATGCAGGACCCCACATGAGTGCCAGATCATTGCAGCCAAACACCACACAGGACCCTTTATTCCAAAGTCATTGCACACGCGAGCAGACAGTAAAACGCAGAATCCATACACCACAGACAACACTTGAAAGATTTATGTAGATGGTTCCTCCACGATAGAAAATGGAAAGAGAATAACTGGTTGTGGAATTTATGTAGAAGACGCACAGGGTCACGCATTAGAAGAAATATCTTTAAAATTGTCCGGCCACCTAGGATCACAAGCAGCCGAATTAGCAGCCACAGCATATGTAGTGCAGCACCCCGATTCCTTTCCAAGCCCCGCAGGCATACATTCGGACAGTTTATATGTGTGCAATAGCTTGACAGAATTCCTGCCCCTGTGGAAATCTCGAGGGCAGCCCGGTAGCATTGTGGATAGCACAATTACTTCACAGCTCCAGGGTCCCAGGTTCGATTGTGGCTTGGGTCACTGTCTGTGCGGAGTCTGCACATCCTCCCCGTGTGTGCATGGGTTTCCTCCGGGTGCTCTGGTTTCCTCCCACAGCCCAAAGATGTGCAGGTTAGGTGGATTAGCCGTGATAAATTGCCCTTCGTGTCCAAAATTGCCCTTTTAGTGTTGGGTGGGGTTGCTGGGTTGTTGGGATAGGGTGGAGGTGTTGACCTTGGGTAGGGTGCTCTTTCCAAGAGCCGGTGCAGACTCGATGGGCCGAATGGCCTCCTTCTGCACTGTAAATTCCATGATAATCTATGATGATCAATGATTCGTATCCACTGATGGTAAACCCCTAGCCTCAGCCCCATTGTTGAAACACATTCTTAGGACAGCAAAAGACCGCACAGATGGCATAATCAAAGTGAGAAGCCATCATCGTTCCTTCCCACCCGGTAATGTAAAGGCGGACGCCTTAGCTAAGTCAGGATCACGCCACGGTCACTTTTGGCAACCCCCCGAAAGTGAACCGATACACGCAGTCCAGGTTTCTCAGACCAATATCGAGGATCTATCCCAGGCCCAAAAGGCAGACGACACTCTCAAACAAGTTTTAGACGGTATCTTCCCAGCCCCGTACGACAAATGCAAGGACTCACTGACGGTACAGGACGGTATAGTTTTGAAAAGTTGAATTTATGTGGTCCCCACCCAGGACAGAAACCAGATAATTTACCAGTTTCATGACGGACACGGACATCAGGGGATAGACAATACCATTGCCCATTTAAGACCTTTGTGCTGGTGGCCCGATTTAAAAGCAGGCGTCACGCATTATGTTGAGAATTGTTTAATCTGTGCACAGAACAATCCTGAAAGGTACTCCAAGAAAGGACAATTGAGACATACCCGACCTGTTAATGGCCCTTGGACAAATTTGCAACTCGACTACATTGGTCCCCTCCCCCCTTGCAGAAATGGTTTCAAATATGCATTAGTGATAATCAACACCTTCACAAAATGGGTAGAAGCATTTCCCTCACGGACAAACACTGCAAAGGCCACCGCTAAGATTTTGATCCAACAGATATTTACACGCTGGGGACTCCCCTGCATCATTGAGTCAGACCAAGGTTCCCATTTCACCGGCAGAGACATGCAAAATGCCCTAACGATTTTTGGAATCAAACAAAAATTTCACATCGCGTATCACCCCCAATCCAGCGGCATTGTTGAGAGAATGAATCACACTTTAAAAGTGACCATTAGGAAGATGGTGCAACAGAATAATACCACATGGGACACGGTTCTCCCATTTGCCCTTATGTTTATTCGGAACACCATTTCCAGTTCCACAGGTTTCACCCCCACATTCTCATGACCGGACAGCCCATGAAAGGAATTGAATATTTATTAGGCCTCGATTTGGCAAGCCCCACAGTCACCGCCCTCACCCATGAAAAAGCGGTCCAACAAGCCACAGCGAATATTAAAGCAGCACAGCTCGCTGCAGCTGTCCGACTAGGCGCTAGAAGGAAGCAGAGTAAAGCCTGCTTTGACAAAACCGTCCAACCAAGTACACAGTCGGTCAGCAAGTAATGGTTTCCCTTTACAATCCCAGTTCTTTCCTCTCCCCCAAATTTGCAGGATCCTACTCCATTTTGGACAATGTAAGCCCCTCTGTGTACAAGATAACGTACCCCAATGGTAAAACTGGTTGGTTCCACATCAACCAGCTCAAAGTCTATGGAACCCAATGTAGCCACTCCCACCACATCTCCCTGGCAATAGCAGACGATTCCGCCCCACCCATCGGCAACCTAGTCCAACCCTCCCCCAGCCCTGACAGCACGTCCACGCCCACAGACCTGACCTTGTCTCCGCCCACAGGTACGACCTTCCACCTTGAGCTTGACTCCGACGACAGCGCCAGCCTCCCCAAATTGACCACGATCACTGACCACTGGTACAACCTCCCCGGCCCCAGTCACTCCAGCCCCCGGTACCATGACCAAGACATGTTTGGCCCCCTATACCCCTTTCCACAGCCACAGCCACATCCACCGCCACCTCCCGACAACAGTAACTTGCCCTTCACTACCACCGCCCCTACGCCTCATGACAAACAAACCCCTGCACCGCGACAACTCTTGTAGATTGGTTAGACATGATGATTCAGATTCCACGATGGCCCACGTGGCCACAGCACAAAAACAGCAGACACGGGTCTGGCAACCGGGAGATGGTGATGATTCAGATTCTGGTTATGGTAATCCTTCTACAACGCTTTTTGATACAGAACCCAGAGGTGTCCAGATGATGAGAAAAAGACGCCGCATTAGAATTACGGTGTCCTACTTTCTGATGGAGCCTGCCCGCCTTTTTATTTTCCTTCTTTCTTTCTTCTTGTTACATGGTTTTAATTAATGTTGGCCTGATACCCAATTTCTTGATACAGTCATAGTTACTCTTCTGATGCCATTTACTGACCAATGGCCGTTAAAGGAACAATTGTTGGATCTCACATGTGTTACAAATTCTTTTCGCTTGTTTAGGTCACCCAGGTAGGGAATAACGGCACTAATCCCTGCCCTGCCTGAGGACTCCAAATGCATCCGGTCAGTTAAGCTCGGGTAGTGGAGCAACGGCACTGATCACCGCCCTACCCAGGGATTCCACCCATTCTAGCCCTGCTGCGGCCCACACTCACCTCATGTTCCCGTCAGTTCGAGTACTCTGGAATCATTCTTTACGCTTTGCACTGTCTTTGGCAGGTCTTAGTTTTCCCTTCTCTGCTCTTTCATTATGGTTTAAAGAATGCCCTTTGCCACAGTCTGTACACTCATCCCTTTACCTTCCGCGACCACTGGTCGTTCCCCACCTGCTATTTACACGTTTGACACACTTGGTTGCCACATATGCTGCTACACATGAACTACCTCTGGAATCTGGGATGACAAAATTCTATAAAACTGGCTGCCCTAAAATTTGGCTAGTTTAGATGAGCCTCAGCCATCACTGGCAGAAGTAAAGGAAAGACTGGACAGAGAAATTGTCCGCCCACTCCCCGCATCGACCACCAGCTGCGAGAATCTCTGCACTTACAAATACATTTTTTTTTGGCAATATCTTGTCTCTCAAAATGTTTTTTTTTAAATGAGGGAGTCACACATGGTGACGATTCTAATGGGTAATTGAGGTGAAGGAGAGAAAGACAAATAAACGTGATATTAACCGAAGGTAATAACAGATATTATGCTTGCACCCCCAGGAATATACGGAAAACAGAAGACAGAAGACAAGATGAAGAGAGGACTGATGACCCACATTGTGATCATCGCTGGACTCCTACAACTGCGCGCGTTACAAGCCTCTGTACCACACACCACACCAGCCCCGAACACCACCACACAACATGACACCCCTAGCCCGGACACCACACCACACATAGAGATAGACACTGAAACCCCCACTTGGTGCGAAAACATTGCCAAATGTTACCCCCTTTCATACACAGTAAAGGCCCTTCTGGTAATTGCAATAATCTGCAATGTCATCCGGACACTTAGGCTCTGCAAATGGCGAAAAAGAGCCTCCCGCTCCCCGATATATACACTCCGAGCCCCCTTCTTTGGAATTCACCCAACTCAACAAACACTGTAATCGCTGATAACAATAAAGACCATATACCTCTCTAACTTTGAAAAATTAAGTAGGAATGTGATGCTGCTGTTTTGAAATCTTGTATTGTACACAAATTCTGTTTGATGTTTGGCAGCTGCATGAGAGTAGCTTAGATAGTGTTAGTTTGATATTCAATTGTGCGGAACAGTGAAATGTTTTATAGTGAACCGTTAGAAATTATGAATGTATGATGTATTAATAAAAATGTTAGGTAAATGCTCCAAAAACATAGGACAGAGTGGTGTAGAACATGTCCTTGGCCAAGGGTAACCGGCACACCAGGGATGGATAAGGGATTAACAGAGTGATCCACCACGCTTCGCGTTCAGGACCAAGAGGACGGGATGTCTGCACGGGCTGGTTTAGCACAGGGCTAAGTTGCTGGCTTTTAAAGCAGACCAAGGCAGGCCAGCAGCATGGTTCAATTCCCGTACCAGCCTCCCCAAACAGGCGCCGGGATGTGGCGACTTGGGACTTTTCACAATAACTTCATTTGAAGCCTACTTGTGACAATAAGCGATTTTCATTTTCATTCATGTAGCCGTCTCAGATGGCCACCTGCAAAGGATCATGGGAATTAAGGCCAATCCAGGACTCAGACAGACTCAGAGCTTGTGTGTGTATTTGCAACCCAGATAGCTAGACGCGATCGAAACCCCCGCTCATTTGTATTCTAATGGCCCATTTCCCCAGAACAAAAGAACTGTACTCAGGTAACCGATACAGATACAGACTAATTGGCGCCACTCCCTTTACTCAGGGAGCCCAAACAGCCAAGGTCAATGACCGCTAAGGACACGCCCAGCCATCAAGGCACCCGCCCTTTTATTGGCCAAAATCGAAGGCAGTGATCGAAGCCTGTCGAATTATTGGGTCCAAGTTGAGGACTGCCCAAAGAGCACAAAATCCCAGAGGGATAAGAAGAGACTCAGCCATGTGCTCGGTCTCTCTTGGATCCAGCCTACGCCAGCCCAAGTGCAGCATAATGACCAGACAGACAATTTCAAGACCAATAATCGCTACCATACGGATGAGCCCAGCAGAAACGAAGCCACTTCTTCCACCCAGCCACACAAGATCCAGACAAAGGCCTTGCCCATCTGCATAGAGCCGGTAAATCATTATTAATTGTCAACATTATTGATGACTCCTGTGCCGATTGGCAACAGTGGGAATGAAAACATCCTGCTGATTACCACCCACCTCTGCCTTAGCTGATTAACCACTTCTCCTACAGGGTATGACCAGCTGGGCATCAATAAGATTTAGGCCATTATTTTAAATGTGTATAGCGCCTTGATTTTCACTTGGAGTGCTATGAAGGATTTGGTGAATATATTTCTAAAAAAAATATTGAATCACTGGGGAAGATGTGAAAACATGTTTCATAGGAATAACCTTTGAGTTCTGGTATCATCCTATGCGGAAAGATTGCATATTCTCTTTTCTCGAGAAAAGTGTATACTAACAGAGTGAGGCGACAGAGGGTTTTAAGATTATAGAACATACAGTGCAGAAGGAGGCCATTCGGCCCATCGAGTCTGCACCGACCCACTTAAGCCCTCATTCCCACCCTATCCCCGTAACCAAATAACCCCTCCTAACCTTTTTTGGCCACTAAGGACAATTTAGCATGGCCAATCCACCTAACCTGCACGTCTTTGGACTGTGGGAGGAAACCGGAGCACCCGGAGGAAACCCACGCAGACACGGGGAGAACGTGCAGACTCCGCATAGACAGTGACCCAGTGGGGAATCGAACCTGGGACCCTGGCGCTGTGAAGCCACAGTGCTATCCACTTGTGCTGCCGTGAACAATTATGAAATTGTTTGATAAGGTAAACATAAAGAAGATGTTAACATTTGTGGGGGAGACCAGAACTTGGGTCCATAACTATAAGGTGCTGAATCATAAATCTAATATGGAAATGAGAAGAAACTTCTTTCCCCAGGGATGTTGTTCGAATGTGAGACTTGTTATCACAAAGAGCTGTTAAGGCATCCAGCATCGATACATTCATGAAGGAGCTGGATACACTTATGAGGGATAAAGGAATAGAATGATATGTCAATGGATTTTATGAATGGTGGAAGGAAACTGTGTGGTGCTGAAAACCAACAGGGCAGAATGGCTTCTCTCCATTTTGTCAACATAATGTAAGATGACTCACAGACAAATGACATACAACAAAGTCAATTACTAAGCGTTATCAGAGATTTTGGAGCATTATGGCCTTGGGATTAAACATACAAAAGGTTAATGTGTTTGCCTACATTATCTTTGTCAATGATTTTCTGGAAGATTGTATAAACGCTCACTTGGTGACAGTCACACTGCATAATTTCACAGTCTACTGATTAACTGCACCTGATGTGACCAACACACAGAATCCCCAAGAACTAGATGAAAGATTCAGTGAAATTCCAGCCATCACTTTTTTAGGAACTCAACGGCTGTACTTGAAAGCTTGAGGGTGGTTCTTGTAATCACATATATAGAAATATTGTAAAATGTGATCCTTTTAATTGTGATATAACAGTGAGGAAATGTGTCAAGATATGCCAAACATGTACCAAGGAAAGACAACTCTTCAAAGTCACAAGCTATTCAAAGTAGGAAGATGCAAGTGGCATAATCTAACTATGTTTTTAGAAGGGATTGGACAATAGTTTATGTGCTTTCCTAGAAATCACAAATGACATATAGATCCAATATGTCATTGCTTTAAAACTTGGCTTGAGTGGGAGGCAATGAGGAATGTGCAAACTTTAGACATGTTGTTCACATTTTTCATAAGTAGTATGTTGGATCAATACACTGACAACAAAATCCGATATGTAGATGGCTCAGAAGTAACAACACATCAATAATTCTTCTCACACTGAACAACATCTCAAAACACTTCACAATGTAGACAAAAAAATAATGTCAATCAGAAAGAAAACAGGAGTTGAAGCCAAAAGCTTTTGTGGAATGATCTGGATGTTAGTATGGAATTTTGAAAAAGCTTTGAAAAGGAGGGAAGTGAAAAGGCACAGAATTGGAGCCGTGTGCTTCATAAGACAGGAGTGGAGTTACCGTCATTCAGAGGACAGGGAGTAACTCAAGAAGAAAAGGCTTTGTGTGAGATGAGCAACACGAAATGAGGAGTCAGTGAGGTTTGGACAAGACAGCCTTGAGTGTGCAGGCCTCTTGTGACATGGGAAAAGAGTAATTTATTGTCCATCCCTTGTTGCTCTAAGAGCAAAAGCATCAACTAAATTGTTGAGACTTGAGCCAGTCTGTAGATCAGGCCAGGTCAGTGTTGCAGGTTTCCTTCCAAAAGGACACAGATGGATTTTTACTACAAACTAGGCAATTTATGAATTTTTTCAACTCAGCATGGCTGGATTTAAACCCATAACCATTGGCTTCTAGTCCAGTGCCATAAGCAATAGGCTAACTCTCTGACAGTTTAACTTTTGGAGAGTCGAAAGGAGATAACTGGAGACATTGGATGGGATTCTCTAATCCCACAAAAGAGTGTCCACGCCGTCGTAAACGCCGTCGTAAAACGTGTGAACGGGCCGACGCGACGACTAATTCTGGCCCGCAAAAGGGGCCAGCACCGCACTGGAGCGGTTCATGCCGCTCCAGCTGCTGATCCCGGCGTGAACTGGGTGCCGCGAGATCCACGCATGCGCAGTGATGCCAGCGCCAACATGCACATGTGCAGTGGCTTCCTTCAACGTGCCGGCCCCGACACAACATAGCGTAGGACTACAGGGGCCGGCGTGGAAGAAAGGAGGCCGCCAGCCAAAGAGGCCGGCCCACTGATCGGTGGGCCCCGATCGCGGGCCTGGCCACATCAGAGCCCCCCCCCCGGGGTCAGACCCCCCCCCCCCCCTCCCACAGGCCGCCCCCGACCTTTCCATGCCGAGTTCCCGCCAGCTGAGAGCAGGTGTGGACAGCGCCGGTGGGACTCAACGTTTTTACGACGGCCACCCGGCCCATCCCGGGCCAAGAATCAGCGGGCCAGCCGCGTAGAGCGGCCCCCGACAGGTGCCGCGCCAACCACGCCAGCGTTAATGGCACCGATTCGCGTGCCGGCGTCATTTCAGCTTCCAAAATCGTTCATCGAATAATGGAGCAAATGATGGAGGGCATCGAAGGGGTGCGAGTCTATGTGGACGACGTGACCATCTGGTCCACGACGCCCGCGGATCACATCACTCGCCTCAGACTGGTTTTCCAGAGGATCCACGAAAATGGCCTCCAGCTCAACAGAGCCAAATGCTCATTTGGTCGGTCCGCTATCAAGTTTCTGGGTGACCACATTTCACAGCAGGGTGTGCAACCTGATGCTGACAAGGTACTGGCAATCAATGCCATGAAGACCCCAGAGGACAAAAAGGACGTTTCCTTGGGATGGTAAATTTTCTCGGAAAATTCATTCCTAACGTGGCATCCCACACCACAGCCCTCCGGCATCTCGTAAAAAAGTCCACAGTGTTCCAGTGGCTTCCCGCACATCAAGCAGAGTGGCTTGAGCTGAAGGCGAAGCTCACCACAGCCCCAGTACTGGCGTTCTTTGACCCGACCAAGGATACCAAGATATCCACAGACACAAGCCAGGACGGCATTGGTGCGGTGCTCCTCCAGAGAGATGACTCTTCGTCCTGGCTCCAGTGGCATATGCATCCAGGGCAATGAATCCGACCGAACAATGGTATGCCCAGATCGAAAAAGAGTGCTTGGGTCTCCTGACAGGAATAGTCAAGTTTCATAATTACGTATACGGTCTGCCAAATTTCACGATGGAAACAGACCACAGGTCTTTAGTCCACATAATCCAGAAGGATTTAAATGACATGACACCTCGGCTGCAGCAAATTCTTCTGCAACTCCGCCGATATGACTTCGAACTCGTCTACACACCAGGTAAGGAGCTGATCATCGCCGATGCCCTATCCCGATCCATCACCACGCCGTGTGAACAGGGCGACTTCATTCACCACATTGAGGCACAGGTACAGTTGTGTGCCAGCAACCTCCAAGCCACTGATGAGCGAGTTGTCCAAATACGGCAAGAAACTGCCAAAGATCCTCTACTGCAGTGCGTGATGCAACACCTCGCCCATGGCTGGCAAAAGGGACAGTGCCCCCAGTTCTTCAATGTTAAAGACGAGTTAATGGTTGTTGAGGCGATCCTTCTTAAACTGGATAGAATCGTCATTCCCCAAAAGCAGGCAAACCATGGTGCTCAGACAGATCCATGAAGGTCACCTTGGGGTCGAGAAATGTCGACGCAGAGCTCGGCAGGCAGTTTACTGGCCTGGCATCAGCCAGGACATTGCCAACATGGTCCTCAACTGCACAACATGCCAGAAATTCCAACCATCCAAGCCCAAGGAAACACTGCAACAGCACGAGATCATGACCTCTCCGTGGTCCAAGGTGGGGATAGACCTCTTTCACTCAAATGGGCATGATTACGTGCTTTTAGTCAACTATGTCTCCAGCTACCCGGAAGTGGTGAAACTGTCGGACCTCACATCCAAGTCAGTGATTAAAGCCTGCAAAGAGACGTTTGCCAGGCACGGCATACCACTCACAGTAATGAGTGACAACGGTCTATGTTTCTACAGCCAAGAGTGGTCCGACTTTGCATGATCCGACCTCTTCAGTCACATCACATCCAGTCCCCATTACCCGAAATCAAACAGGAAGGCCGAGAAGGATGTCCATATTGACAAGCGGCTGCTTTGCAAGGCTGCAGACTCAGCCTCTGATTTTAACCTGGCGCTGTTGGCATACAGGGCAACCCCTCGGTTGACTGGTTTGTCTCCGGCACAGCTGCTCATGAACTGCAACCTGCGGACGACTGTTCCAGTCATCCATGTTCCAGACCTTGACCACCTCACGGTGCTGCAGAAAGTGCAATGATCCAAGGACCAGCAGAAGATCACGTATGATGCTCATGCCACTGATCTGCCTGTGCTGGCTCCAGAAGATGTTGTTCGCATCCAGTTGCCTGAGGGAGGCTCGTCAGCCCCAGCTGTTGTCGTCAGACAGGCCGCCCCCAGGTCTTTCGTTGTTCAAATGGCTTATGGCTCCATTCTACGGCGTAACAGGAGGGCGCTGCGCAAAGTTCCCTGCCCATCACCTGACCACACGTCTCCGCATGTCATCATGCCGCCTTAGGACATCTTGCACCACGTGGCCACCGATCTGGCAGCAATCCCGCCTGTCCAGGTGCCGGCGTCCCCCCCTCCACCTCTGAGGCGATCAACAAGAAATCGTCGCCCACCACAAAGACTGAATCAATAGACTTGAATCCTGTACATTTTGTTCAGTTTGCTCTGTATCTGCACGATAGACACCTTCCCATGTACATATGTTAATTCACTCACCATTTGTACATCGTCATACATGTATCTACCGCCACATTCCAAAATTTATTTCAAAAAGGGGAGATGTCATAATATCCACTCATGTATATAATGAGATGCAGACAGGCAGTGATTGACACACAGGATAACCAATGAACACGCACGACACAGAACAACCAATCATCAGACAGGACATTACCACGACAAAACACACAAGGTATTAAGACTCTCCCTCTTCTCATAGGATACAGCTACAGAGATAGTTAGAGTGCACAAGGCCGTGAGCACCATCTCCATGTGACAGAGAGCTAGTCTGGTCAAGCCAGTCAGAGGTTATCAGTTTAGATTATTAGAGTGTCAACCCACAGCAGATTATGTACAGCAACCAGCAGGTTCAATAAAACAGTGTTGGACCATCTCCTGTGTCGGAAGCTTGTTTCTAGTCTCACTGCATCCTGTTGCAGTCAATGTTAAACCAACTCAGATAATACATCAGGAAGGATGTGGATGCTTTGGAGGGGGTGCAGAGGAGATTTACCAGGATGCTGCCTGGACTGGAGGGCATGTCTTATGAAGAAAGGTTGAGGGAGCTAGGGCTTTTCTCACTGGAGCGAAGAAGGAAGAGAGGTAACTTGATAGAGGTGTACAAGGTGATGAGAGGCATGGTAAGAGTGGATAGCCAGAGACTTTTCCCCAGGAATGGCTGTCACGAGGGGACATAATTTTAAGGTGATTGGAGGAAGGTATAGGGGAGATGTCAGAGGTAGATTCTTTACACAGAGAGTGGTGGGTGCGTGGAATGCACTGCCAGCAGGGGTGGTGGAGTCAGAGTCATTAGGGACATTTAAGCGACTCTTGGGCAGGCACATGGACAGCAGTAAATTGAAGGAGTGTAGGTTAGGTTGATCTTAGATTAGGATAAATGGTCCGCACAACATTGTGGGCTGAAGGGCCTGTACTATGCTGTACTGTTCTATCTTCTATGTTCTAATGCCCCACAAGGGGAAGCATCCATTCTATGTTGACTTTGTCAATACCTTTTATCATCTTACATACCTCAATCATATCACCTCTAATTCTTCTAAAACTCTAGAGAGTTGTATTATGAAGCGATTGACGAGGCAGTGTTCAAATGCAACAGAGGTATATTGAACTATATACACTGCTCAATGTGTCTTCATAAGTCAACTTCAAAAAGGACTGAAAGCTCTTAAAGCTCTTTGGGATGTCCAGAGGTCATGTGAGGTGTTATATAAATGTAAGTTCCTTCTTCCTTTAACTATCTGCATTTGTTCGTGAAAGGAAGTCCTTTGTTTATTTTTCCAGTTCATTGTTTATGGAATAGTGACAAGGTCCGTTGTTCGTGAATATTATATTCACATATCCACTGATCCACACATCCACTTACCAATATGTAATGAATTAATGTTGCTGGATTTTGTTTGATAGCCAATCCGCTACATGCTGATGTGTGACTGCTCCTCATGTGTAAGTCAAGGCAGTTACCATGATATTGATCATGGCAGAGCTGCACAGCATGGTCCAATATTGTCCTCACCTGGAAAGTAGCCTATCCCCAGCAAGAAATACAGGCTGGAACTCTGACTGAACCTCTTGACCAACACTCCAAATGGGTGGCACTTTGTGTCAAGAAAGCACATTTGGGAAAGCAATGCGATATAGCACACTTACAAATCACAATAAATGCCCAAGGGACACTACACTCTCTCCTCTGAATGGTCTTGAGGGAAGTTATTCCTCTGCGTTTTCCAACAGAGATCCCTCACTCGCCATGAGGCGCAGACTGAAATTCAGCTGCTTGACCTGTGGGCAGAAAACTGCACAAACCCACAGCCATTTGGCAGGAGCACAACATCAGAAAAAAGATCCTTTAAACCTAAGTGGTCTGGAAGAAAACTGACAGGACATAGAGGGAGTCACACTGGTGGAGTGAGTTTAAAATCTGACCTGAACGACCATTTACGCTTCTGATTGAAATTATCAGGATCTTGTAAAACTGCCATTTTCTCAGCTCTGAGTGCAGTGGGATGAGGAATAGCTAAGCCTGAATTCACTCTGTGTTGCTATGCCAGCATATACGAATAGTATTACATAGCTCTGCTGTTCTGCGTGAATTGGTGCTTATGCGTTGTCAGCGGGTTCTAGCTTGATCAGTGCAGTGTTACCATCATGAGAACAAAAACTTCAAACACCTGACTGGAGAATTTCACACAGCTGATGGTGGGTGCAGGTATTGATCATAGTTTTTGGATAACAGAATAGTTTTTCAATAAGTAATCAGAAGATAAAGGCCTGGAGAGCTGCAGTCTGTAAACAGCCTGTGGTTTAAAATCAAATTCTGATTAATATTGACCCTCACACCCATTCCCTTGCTCCCTGACTCCCCACCCTCACCCCCACACTGCCCCCTCAACCCCCGCCTGCTCCCATTCTCTACCTTAAAAACAAGTGAATGACCCAGAAAAATATAGAATTGTAGGAAATGGACATTTGGAATACAAGCTATCCAGTATGAGTGAGGTATGAATCTCTGCGAACAGCAAAGTGTTTCATCCAGATAATTCAAGGAGCTGATGAATTCAATGCAAGGACCCTTATCACAGACATCCCATCAAAAGAATTGGGATTCCATTCTATTCCACTCACATGCTGTCAGAAATATTTATGTAAGTCATCTACGATATTTTCTTTTTAATGTAATTGAATTTGCTTCGATCCTTTATTCCAAAGTGAGATATGCCCAATCAAATGTTACTTATTACCCTGAATTTGCTCTCATTGATAACAAATTTCTTACCTTTGTGCGATGAAAGAATTGAATGGTCTTTGATGCCTGGAATGAAAGGGCACCTTCAAATGTCACTTCTCCAAATGCCTTCAATGCTGGGTTGCTAGGAACACCCAGAATTAGTCTCAGGAATTAACCTTATATACATTTGGGTTTGGTCTCAACTGGCTAGTTCCAAATTTCTATGCAAATAAATCAAAAGCCAATTGAAAGCAACGCTATTAAATGAACAACCAGAATTTGTACATTACCAGATTATTCTAATTAAACCAATATCTCCTTATCGAAGAAATGTGGCAGTACCTGTTATGAAAATAAAGTTTTTTCATGGATTTGTCCCTGAACCATTGCCAGGTATGGCTGTGATTTTGTTAGCACCATCAGGGGTGAAGGTTAACGGGATTTAATTTAATTTGATTGCTGTATTTGCTAGCAGAACGTGTGGAGAAGTGAGTAGGAGGCATTCAGAGCCACACTTCATTTCCACAATGATGGTATTTGCATTCTGACAACTATAATTACCTTTGCAATAGTTTGGTCCTTTTGCCTAGTCCAAGGACGTTCCAGTATATTAAACAGCTTACAAACCCAGTGTCCGGTAATGTGACGGATCTAAGGTCCAATTAAGGTCAGCACAGATCGTATAAGCTTGGCAAGAGGCAAGTACAGTACATGCAGAAGGACCTGTGTTGGAACATATCATTAATCAGGTGCTGTATTTCAGAAATGTATATTCTTTTCAAACCTCCATTTAAATGCCTTGCCTTCCTTTGAACAAAGTGCACATTTGGATTTAGGATCTTGGGTACAAAAGCAGAATGCCATAGAGACTGCTGTGTCCACATTAAAACTTGTATTACACCCATCCAATCTGATACCTTTAGCCTCAGTAAAACTGAAATCCATGGGGGTCAAGAGAAAATCCATTCATCAACTGGAATCATAACTAATACCTGGAAAGATAGGTATGGTGACTGGAGGCCAATCCTCACTGTTGCAATATTGTGTGCATGCGATTGTAATGAAAAGGTGCTCAGCAGAGCAAGGATTAATGGGCAGGATTTTCCCAGCCCTGGGCCGGGCCGGAGAATCCCCGCGAACGGGCCATCCGGCGCCGGCACACGATTCTCCACAGAGCGGAGAATCGGCGCCGTTGGTGCCGGCGTGGTTGGTGCGGCGGCAGCCGCAGGCCGCTCTCCGCGGCTGGCTATCCAATTCTCCGGCCCGGATGGGCCGAGCGGCTGTAAGAAAAGAGCCGAGACCCGCCGCCGCCGTTCTAACCTGCTCTGAGCCGGCGGGACCTCGGCTTTGAAGGGTCGGGTGGCGGCCTGTGTGGGCGGAGGGGGCATCTGACCCCGGGGGGGGCCTCCGATGTGGCCTGACCCGCAATCGGGGCGACTGATTGGCGGGCCGGCTCTGTGGCTGGGGGCCTCCTTTCCGTGCCGGCCCCTGTAGTCCTGCGCCATGTTGCATCGGAGCCAGTGCGTTGAAGGAGGCCACTGCGCACACGCGTTGGCGCCGGTGCCACTGCACATGTCCTCGTTGGTGCCGGCGCAACTGCGCATGCACGGATCCCGCGGCGCACAGTTTGCGCCGGGATCGACAGCTGGAGCGGTGTTTACGACAGAGTGGACACTCTGCCGCGGGATTGGCGAATCCCGCCCAATGTGGGACTGGAGACTAGCACTGCCCACGGTACGATGCATAGAGTCACATGGAAAGGGACTCAGCGAGATTACTTTGGGGGCTGACCTGCAAGGAGAAGCTGTTCCATGCATGACAGTAACCTGGGATCTGTGAGTTAAAGGCAAACAATAAATAGTTCATGTTTAACCATACATTGTCACTGGGACAAAATCCTGGAGCTCGCTCCCTGACAGCACTATGGGTTTGCCCAAACCACAAGGACTTGAAGAAGACAACTCACCATCACCTTCTCAAGGTTAATTAAGGATGGGTATAAATACGACCTAGCCAGCATCATTCACATCCTGCAAATGAATGTTAACAAAGGTACAAGTCACAAGATCTCATCACTGAGACATCTGAAGAACCCATATTGCCACATTTGTTTTTTAATAAACATTGTATTGAGGTATTTTTGGTATAGTAACAACAACAAAATAAACCATATACATGAAACCATAAGCATAGTGCAAAAGCCATTTACCTCTCGGACAGGTCCCTCCCTTATTGACCCCTTACTCCAATCTAAACTTTCCCAGTAAACTTTCTGCTGACGATTAATTTCCCGCAAAGAAGTTGACGAACGGGTGCCACCTCCGGACGAACCCTAACAGTGACCCTCTCAAGGCGAACTTGATTTTCTCCAAACAGAGAAAACTAGCCATGTCCGATAGCCAGGTCTCCGACTTCGGGGGCTTTGAGTCCCTCCAAGCTAATAGTATCCGTCTCTGGGCGACCAGGGAAGCAAAGGCCAGAACGTCTGCCTCTTTCTCTTCCTGGATTCCCGGGTCTTCTGACACCCCGAAAATCGCCACCTCTGGACTCATGCCACGCTTGTTTTTAACAACATGGGCATGATGTCAGCAAACCCCTGCCAAAGTCCCTTAAGCTGCGGACATGTCCAAAACATGTGGACATGGTTCGCCGGTCCTCCCGCACATTCTGGGCGCTTGTCTTCCACCCCAAAGAATCTGCCCAAGCGGGCTACTGTCATGTGAGCCCGGTGAACAACCTTAAATTGTATCAGGCTGAGCCTGGCACGTGTTGCGGACGTGTTGACTCTACTCAACGCGTCTGCCCGTAGACCATCCTCTATCTCACCTCCCAGTTCCTCCTACCACTTGCGCTTCAGCTCCTCAGTCTGCATCTCCTCCGACCCCATAAGCTCCTTATAATTGTCCGAGACGCTCCCTTCTCCTACCCACCCTCTGGCAACTACCCTGTCCTGAATCCCCTTTCGCGGTAGGAGCGGGAAGGTTGACACCTGTTTACGTAGGAAGTCCCGCACCTGCAGATACCTGAATTTGTTTCCCCTCACCAACCCAAACTTCTCCTCCAGCGCCCTCATACTCGGAAAGCTCCCCTCTATGAACATATCCCCCATCCTCTCAATCCCTGTTCTCCGCCATATCCGGAACCCCCCCATCCATACTGCCCGGGGCAAACCGGTGATTATCACAGATTGGGGTCCAAACTGATGCTCCCACAGCTCCCACATGCCACCTCCACTGGCCCCAAACTCTCAGGGCCGCCACCACCTGGTGGAGTACCGTGCCAGTGGGAACGGCAGAGGCGCAGTTACCAACGCCCCCAAACTGGTGCCCTTACATGAAGCCGTCTCCATTCGCACCCATGCCGACCCCTCCCCCACCGCCCACTTCCTGATCATGGTTATATTCGCCGCCCAGTAATAGTTACTAAATTTTGGCAGCACCAGCCCACCCTCTCCCCGACTCCGCTCAAGAATTACATTCCTCACTCGAGGGGTCTTGCCCGCCCGTGATCACTGTTGACCTGCTTAAAAATGGACCGCGGAATAAAGATGGGTAGACACTGAAATACAAATAGGAATCTCGTGAGGACCGTCATCTTCACCGTTTGCACCCTCCCAGCCAGAGACAACGGAAGCGCGTCCCATCTCCGAAAATCGTCCTTCATTTGGTCCACCAGCCGGGCCAGATTCAATTTATGCAGCCGGTCCCATTCCCGCGCCACCTGGATGCCTAAGTACCTAAAGCTTCTCTCTACTAACCTAAACGGCAGCTCTCCCAGTCGCCTCTCCTATCCCCTCGCCTGGACCACAAACATCTCACTCTTTCCCATATTAAGCTTATACCCCGAAAACCGGCCAAATTCCCCTAGAGTCCTCATGATTTCTTCCATCCCCTCTATTGGGTCCGAAACGTACAGAAGCAGGTCATCCACATAGAGCGAAACCCTGTGCTCCACCCGCCCCCCCAACCCCCCCGGACCAGTTTTCTCCAGTCCCTCGAGGCTCTCAGAGCAATTGCCAATGGCTCTATAGCCAGCGCAAAGAACAGTGGGGAGAGGGGGCATCCCTGTCTCATCCCCCGGTGCAGTCTAAAATAGTCCGATGTAGTCCTATTCGTCTGTACACTTGCCACAGGAGCCTGATACAGTAACCTGACACAATCGATAAAGCCCCGCCCTGACCCAGTATCTCCCACAGATAGTCCCATTCTACCCGATCAAAAGCCTTTTCTGCATCCATTGCGATCACTACCTCCACCTCCCTACCTTCCGGGGGCATCATGATCACATTTAACAGCCTTCTTACATTGGCCACCAACTGCCTGCCCTCAACAAACCCCGTCTGGTCCTCCCCAATAACGCCAATAACACCTGGAAACAATCCTCGATCCTGGAGGACAAGATTTTGGCCAGCAACTTGGCATCTACATTCAACAGGGAGATCGGCCTATAGGACCCACACAGCTCCGGGTTCTTGTCCTGATTAAGAATCAGAGAAACCGTTGCCTGTGACATCGTCGGGGGCAACACCCCTCTTTCCCTTGCCTCATTGAACATCCTCAACAACACCGGCCCCAATATCCCCGAGAACTTTTTATAAAACTCCACTGGGTACCCATCCGGACCCGGGGCCTTACCCGCCTGCATGGCCATCCAGCCCTCCAATATCTCTTCCAGTCCGATTGGGGCCCCAGCCCTTCTACCCGCTCCCCGTCCACCTTTGGGAAGTTCAGCCCCTCCAAGAAGTGCCTCATCCCCTCCGGCCCCGTAGGGGGTTCCGACCTGTACAGCCTGCTGTAGAAATCCCTAAACGCCTTATTCACCCCTACTGAATCACCAACCAGCTTCTGTAGCCACCTAAATTGGCCAACTCCCGATTTAAAATGGCGAACGGCAAAGGCTGATGGGAAAGTCAGCCAACATAGACAGAAACCAGCAGCTGCAGGTTTGCTGTGTATTTACCTCTGCAAAGGCCAGACAACATCGATACCAGCGGCCATCAGCATAACAAAGTAAACAGCCAGCTGCATACTGATGAGCAATCCCCGGGAACAATAAGTAACATTTTGGACACACAAAGCAAAGCCAGACTCCGCGGCGCCAGCAGGAGCCAACACAAAGGAGGTGAACGAGCACTTCAAGACCGCCCATCGATCAGGGAACCGCTCCAGTATTGGAGAAAATCGAACCAAGCGATTGGGACAAAGTCCAATCACTTGGGACCAGGTACAGAGTCCGCCCCGAAAGGCGGGAAGCCCCTGGGGACTATAAGAGTTGAGCCCCAAGTTCAAATCACTCTCTTCAGCTCTCTTCACCTCTGCGTCCTGCCCGGGTCACCCAGCAACACGAACCAACATTGACTGTGACCGGTGCAGTGACTCCCGACAGAGGTAAGTCTTAATTCAATGCTCGCTACGAGATAGGCGCTCCTAGCTACCAATCCGTACCAACTTCGAATCACGCAGACTCCGAACCCGAACGAAAGGCCATTTGTTCCCCTGACCTGGTGGGCCAGTCTGAAGTTAAGTATAGGCCTGTTAGTTGTAGAAGTAGCTTAGACGTAGAATTTGTGCATGAGTAGCAATTACTGTGTATAATAAAGGTGCATTGATTTGACTCTTACTAATCGGTGTATTGGGTTATTGATCATTACTCGGACTTGAACCTCGTGGCGGTATCATAAAGATACCTGGCGACTCGAGAGCAAAGGTAATAAAACAGAGCAATTGAACCAAGGAGAAAATCAGCAACAGTTCCCATCTCCGCCCTTTACTTTCCCTATCTCCATAGCTGCCTCCCGCTTCCTAAGCTGCTGTCCAAGCATTCTGCTGGCCTTCTCTCCATGTTCATAGATCACCCTCCTCGCCTTTCTCAGCTGCTCCACCGCCCTCCCTGTGGTCAGCAAGCTAAACTCTGCCTGTAACCTCCGCCGTTCCCTTAAAAGCCCTGCCTCTGGGGTCTCCGCATACCTCCTATCAATCTGTAGTATTTCCTTTACCAGTCGGTCCGTCTCTGCCCTGTCCGCCTTCTCCCTATGGGCCTGGATCAAAATCAGCTCCCCCCTGACCACCGCCTTCAGTGCTTCCCACACCACCGCTGCTGAAATTTCCCCCGTGGCGTTGACCTGCAGGTCGCTCTGAATACACTTCCTCAGCCGCTCGCACACCCCTTCATCCGCCAAAAGTCCTACATCTAACCTCCAGTGCGGGTGCTGGTTACTGTCTTTACTAACCTGCAGGTCAACCCAGTGCGGAGCATGGTCTGAGATTGTAATCGCCGAGTACCCCGTGTCCACCACCCCAGCCAGCAAGGCCCTGCTCAAAATAAAGAAATCAATCCGGGAGTACACCTTATGCACGTGTGAGTAGAAGGAGAACTCCTTCACCCTCGGCTGCCCAAATCTCCATGGATCCACCACCCCCATCAGCTCCATGAACCCTCTTAGTTCTTTGCCATTGCTGGAACCCTGCCCATTTTCAGGCTTGACCGGTCCAAGCCAGGGTCCATAACTGTGTTGAAGTCCCCTCCCATGACCAACCTGTGCGAGTACAGGTCCGATATCTTCCCCAGCATCCTCTTTATAAACTCCACATCATCCCAATTTGGTGCATATACATTTACTAATACCACCTGCACCCCCTCCAGCTTCCCACTGACCATAATGTACCGACCTCCCACTTCCGAGACTATTGTACTCGCCTCAAACACCACCCGCTTATTGATCAGGATCGCGACCCCTCTAGTCTTTGAATCTAGTCCCGAGTGAAAGACCTGACTGACCCAGCCTTTTCTCAGTTTAACCTGGTCCGTAACTCTAAGGTGCGTCTCCTGCAACATTACCACGTCCGCCTTCAATCCCCTAAAATACGTGAACACACGTGCCCTTTTGACCGGCCCATTTAACCCTTGAACATTCCAGGTGATCAGCGTAGTTGGGGGGCTCATTGTCCCCGCCTCCGCCGATCAGCCATTCCCTTTATTAGGCCCACCTCCAGCCCGTGCTCCGCGCCTCCACCGGTCCATCCCCAGGCATCCCCCGCCCCCAACCTCCTCTCTGTCCCTCAGCCCAAGCCCCTCCCTCATCAGCTGAACATTCACCCCCCTCCCCCCCTAGTAACAACACCCTGTACCCAACCCCTTTACTAAACCAAACATATGCACACCCCCCCCCCGCGCTTCCGAGAGCTAGCTCACCCAGCTAGCATGGTGGCCCCCATCGCCGGCACCAGATAGTCTCCCACCTATTGTTCCCTCCCCACCCTCTGCCCCGCTCATACAAACAAACTCCAACATCACACAATCCCCACACAATTGCCCAACAGAAAAACACCAAGATCAAAACAAGCACACCTCCATCCCCCAACAGTGCAAATGAAAACCTTAACTCACTCAGCTCTACCGCTGGTTCCAAATCAATGCAAACGGCATCACAAACATCTTCCCTGAAACACAAAAACAGAAAAACAAAAAGAAAAAACAAAAACATGAACGTTGCAGCCAAGTTCAAAAGTTCTCAATCCATCACCAGCCCTTTCTTTTTCGCAAAGTCCAACGCGTCCTCAGGCGACTCGAAATAGAAGTGCTGATCCTCATGCCTGACCCAGAGAAGGGCTGGGTATAACAGTCCAAACGTCACCTTTTTCTTAAAATGGATCGCCCTGATCTGGTTGTAGCCTGCTCTCCTCTTGGCCACCTCTACACTCGGGTCCTGCTAAACCCGCAGGATGCTATTGTCCCATTTACGGCTCCGTGTCTGCTTGGCCCACTGTAGAATGCGCTCCTTGTCCGAGAACCTGAGGAATCCCACCACCATTGCCCTCGGGGGGTCTCCCATTCGCGGCTTCTTCGCGAGTGCTCTGTGAGCCCCATCCACCTCCAAGGGCCGGGAGAATGCCCCATCCCCCAGCAGCTTCACAAACAAATCTGCGATGTATGCCCCAGCGTCCGTTCCTTCGGACCCCTCCGGGAGCCTGACGATTCTTATGTTCTGCCGGCGGGACCTATTCTCTAGGTCCTCCACCTTCTCCAGGAGCTTCTTCAGCTGGTCCCTCAGCATCCTCACCTCCAGCTCCACCGCAGTCTGATGCTCCTCCGGCTCAGCCAGCGCCTTCTCCACCTTCTGGATTGCCCGATCTTGGGCGTCCAATCTATGCTCCAACCGCTCAATCAACTCTTTTATCGGGTCCAAGCAGTCCCGTTTCTGCATAGCAAAGCCTTCCTGAATGACTTGCATCAGCTGCTCCATAGACTGCTGGGTCGACAAGCCAGAGGTCCGAACCTCCGCCATGCTGTCTTCTGTTGCAGCTACAGACCAAGCCTTCTCTGTTTTTTTGGTTCTGCCCTTACGAACACTTCTAGTCCTTCTCTCCATGCACCAAAGTGGGAATCCAGTAAACAATTGCCACTAACATCCATTTTACAATTCAAGTCCGGTAGAAAAACGGGGGAAAAGTCCAAAAGTCCGACCAGAGGGGGAGCCACCAAATGTGCGAATTACTCCTCCATAGCCGCCACCGGAAGACCTATCCTTATGCAATTTGATGATCAGCAGTGATAGGAAAGGTGGAATTTTGAATATTAGATCCAGAAGAGTATCCCCTTAATATGAAAAGCAAAAAGCAGCAGAACCTGAACTGGAGATACGCACCTAAGAAAACTTCAAGACAAAGTTGAAGAATCGTCACTACAGACCTAGAAATTGAGGAGTCCACCAGAGTGAAGGGAAGTCCATTGCAAGATCTCCGAATGACAGAGTAAAACCACCGGGTGAGATCACAAATACGGGTGAGCAAAAACACAACCAGATTGAAAGACCCTGAGTGACACAAAGTGACAAATACTGGCTAGTTTCCAAGGCAGTGAGCAGATTACAGAAAAGAACCTGTACTTACATTGTAGAATAAATGGCAGTCCCACAGCTCAGCCTATGCATAGAGAAGCTGGAAGACAGCGGCATGTTTTAAAAGAAACCTGTAAAATAAAAGGCAGAGTCAAAAGTTTACCAAGAACCTGCAGAGTTTTGAGGAAAAGAGACCTGCAGAGTTTCAGAAAGCAGTGATGTAACTTTAAGGTAAAAAAAAAGGGCCCCAATCAGAACACAAGCTTACCCAGTCTCAAATGGAGAGACTAGAAACATCTCAAAAACCCTCCAAGCCTACTCACATCTATACGGTTTCCAGGGTGAGCTGCTGACCTGGATACAGCCAAAGACCAAACAACAACTTTCATTTATATAGCCCATTTAACAGAGTAAACCATCTCAAGATAATTCACATGAGTGTTATCAGACAAAATTTGACTTCAAGATGCAGATGAAAATATTAGGATTGTTAAAAGAAGTCGGTATTAAAGAGCAGCTTAAGAGAGGAGAAAGGTAAGAATGTGGAACGGTTTAGGGAGGAAAGCCCAGAGCTTAGGGACAAGGCAGCTGAATACAAAGCTGCAGTACGTAGCAGGAAAGTGTGATGAATATCGGAAATGTTTACATATATTGTGTTATGTACCTGTTGCAGTAATGTTATTAAAATAATTTAGGTTATGGTATCCAGATTATGGGCGTCATTCTCCGACCCCCCGCCGGGTCGGAGAACGGCCGTTGGCCGCCGTGAATCCCGCCCCCGCCCCCGCCGAAGTCTCCGGTACCGGAGATTGGGCGGGGGCGGGAATCGGGCCGCGCCGGTTGGCGGGACCCCCCGTTCAATTCTCCGGCCCGAATGGGCCGAAGTCCCGCCCAGAAATTGCCTGTCCCGCCGGCGTAAATCAAACCTGGTATTTACCGGTGGGACCAGGCAGCGTGGGCGGGCTCCGGGGTCCTGGGGGGGGCGCGGGGCGATCTGACCCCGGGGGGTGCCCCCACGGTGGCCTGGCCCGCGATCGGGGCCCACCGATCCGCGGGCGGGCCTGTGCCGTGGGGGCACTCTTTCCCTTCCGCCTCCGCCACGGCCTCCACCATGGCAGAGGCGGAAGAGACTCTCCCCACTGCGCATGCGCGGGAAACTGACAGCGGCCGCTGACACTCCCGCGCATGCGCCGGGAAACTGACAGCGGCCGCTGACACTCCCGCGCATGCGCCGCATTTCCGCGCCAGCTGGCGGGGCGGAAATCCCTCCGGCGTCGGCCTAGCCCCTCAATGTTGGGGCTAGGCCGCCAAAGATGCGGAGCATTCCGCACCTTTGGGCCGGCGCGATGCCCGTCTGATTGGCGCCGTCTTTGGCGTCAGTCGGCGGACATCCCGCCGTTGGGGGAGAATTTCGCCCTATATGTCTGCT
Source organism: Scyliorhinus torazame (assembly GCF_047496885.1). Classification (NCBI taxonomy): domain Eukaryota; kingdom Metazoa; phylum Chordata; class Chondrichthyes; order Carcharhiniformes; family Scyliorhinidae; genus Scyliorhinus; species Scyliorhinus torazame. The sequence goes on from NC_092727.1 coordinate 57,443,742, forward strand.
AAAGCTGTGATGAAGGGGTTAACAGTTAGGCAGACTGGGCTGTCACTCATGGGAGGGGCTGTGCCAGTTTTTAGTTTCGCTTTCAGCCCTGCCCTGAGTCTATTGTTTTTAGTTCCATTTTGAGAGTTCTGTTCTGGGTTCTGAGGAAAGGAGTTGTGTTTCTCAGACTGACTCTGAAAGCTTCTCTCCAAGGACTTTGTAAGCCACTAAGTGTTAATTATATTAATAAGTGGCATTTGTGGGGCGGGATTCTCTAACCCGCGGCAGAGTGTCCACGCCATCGTGTTTTACAACGGCATGAACGGGCCGCTGCCAGGCCTAATTCTGGCCCCTACAGGGGGCCACCACGGCACTGCAGCGGTTTGCGCCGCTCCAGCTGCAGATCCCGGCGTGAACTGTGCGCTGCCGGATCCGCGCATGTGCAGTGGCCTCCTTCAACGCGCCAGCCCCGATGCAACATGGCGCAGGGCTACAGGGGCCGGCGCGTAGGAAAGGAAGCCGCCAGCTAGAGAGGCCGGCCTGCCGATCGGTAGGCCCCGATCGTGGGCCAGGCCACATCGGAGGCACCCCCTCGGGGTCCGACCCCCCTCCCCCCCCACAGGCCGCCACCCAACCCTTCAACGCCGAGGCCCCGCCGGCTCAGAGCAGGTTAGAACAGCGGCGGCGGGACTCGGTTTATTTTCACGGCCGCTCGGCCCATTCGAGCCGGCGAATCGCGGGGTGGGGGCAGCATAGAGCGGATCGCGACGGGCGTCGCGCCAACCATGCCAGCGCCAATGGCGCCAATTCTCCGCTCTGCGGAGAATCGCGTGCCGGCGTCGGGGCAGCGTGGCCCGGTCGCGGGGATTCTCCAGCCGGCCCAGGGCTGGGAGAATCCCGCCCGAGATGTACATGGATTTTGTTTTATTCAAGGTTTAGAACTAGATTGAAAAGTAAACTCAAAGACCTTTCTTTATTTTTTGTAGAACTGTTTAACTGTTAATTGAAAAGCTGATTTTACTTGGATGATAATGGGGTTAATCCTGTGTTGATAATGAAAGTTGCCATAGTCCCAAAGGGCAATATGCTGCTCTCCCCTTTGAGAGAGAGCAGATTTAACCTGACGGTCACCACATCTGAGGCGAGGGTTGAGAAGGCAACCTTCATGGTAACCTCAGCTGATACAGGAATTGAACCTACAGCATCTCTTTGCATCATGAACTAGCTGTCTAGCCAACTGAGCTAACTGGCCTCCCAATGTGTTAATAATAAAGTTTATTTTAATCCAAAAAAATCCCAATTTGTCAGTGGAATCACTCCTGGAGGCAAAGTCTCCTTTCCTCACAGTTTACAAATTGAATAATTATTGGGGTTTCTCCTCCAGTTTCCTAACATAAATTGGGGTCTGGTCCGGTGCTAACAAAATAAATTGGGGCAGCATCAAAGGCCACATTTGGTGCATTATGGAGATATTTGAGAGCTGTGCCATCGCATGGGTTATAGATCTGGGGGGGTCAGACCAGAGAGGGAGTTTAACATGTTGATAAGAACTTTAAATTTGAGGTATTTCTGGGCAGTTAGCCAATGTGAATCTAAGAACACCGGGTGAACAGAACTTTTTGCAAATTAGGATGCAGTCAGCAGAGTTTTAAATTAGCTGAAGTTTATGGAGGGTGGTCAGGAGACCATTGGATTAGTTGAGTATGTAGGTGTTGTAAAGTTGCTTAGTGTTTTACGAAGAAATCTGGAGGCTTGTCTGGTTAACATAAATGATTATTGTTAACCCATAATTGTATACATCTCCAAACTGCAGCCCTGTATGGGTATTGTCTCCATGCTGACTCCTTCCAGGTCCTTCTACACATAGTCTACCATCATGTTTTTCTTTCCATGGGCAGTACTGTTCTCACATTAACCCTTGTACTGCCTGAAAACCCTTATACTATGTCTCCACCCAAGCCCTTACGCATATATTTACAAAACAATCTTCTTTACTTGCTACCCCTTCACCACCAGCCGCCACCCGCCACCCCCCCCTCCCCCCCACCCCCCGCCACCCCCGTCTCACGTCTCTGTGAATTTGGATGTTCTGGAGGCTTGACAATTCTTCCAGATCTCGGGCGAAATTCTCCGGTATCGGCGCAATGTCCGCTGACCGGCGCCAAAAACGGCGCAAATCAGTCGGGCATCGCGCCACCCCAAAGGTGCGGAATCCTCTGCACCTTGGGGGGCCGAGCCCTGACGTTGAGGGGCTAGGCCCACGCCGGACTGGTTTCTGCCCCAGCAGCTGGCAGAAGTGCCCCGCCAGCTGGCGCGGAAATGACATTGCTAGGCGGCGCATGTGCGGGAGCGTTAGCGGCCGCTTACGGCACCCCGCGCATTCGCTGTGGAGGGAGTCTCTTCCGCCTCCGCCATGGTGGAGACCGTGGCGAAGGCGGAAGGAAAAGAGTGCCCCCACGGCACAGGCCCGCCCACGGATTGGTGGGCCCCGATCGCGGGCCAGGCCATCGTGGGGGCACCCCCTGGGGCCAGATCGCCCCACGCCCCCCCCAGGAACCCGGAGCAGGCCCGCGCCGCCTTGTCCTGCCGGTAAGGTAGGTGGTTTAATCCACGTCGGCGGGACAGGCATCCTAGCAGCGGGACTTCGGCACATCCGGGCCAGAGAATCGCGGGGGGGGGGAGGCGGGGGGGCCCGCCAACCGGCGCGGCGCGATTCCCGACCCCGCCGAATATCCGATGCCAGAGAATTCGGCAACCGGCGGGGGCGGGATTCACGCCAGCCCCCGGCGATTCTCCGTCACGGCGGGGGGGGGGGGGGGTCAGAGAATCTCGCCCCAGATTCTCATCATGCTTGAAGGAAAAATAATTTAGTGGTACTGGGATGACTTTATTGGTTTGATGACAAAATTGTTGTGATTGGTGTTTCCTGGCACTGGGTTGTCCCTATTTGGTTCACTTTTTTCACCCTGACAAGTTGCATTTTTCTTCACCGACAACACATCTGCTTTGTTCGGACACCATGGGTTTGTCCATGGTTTGTTCATTATGTTCATTCCTAAAGGAGACTCGGATTTTCTTTTACAGCAGGGCCTGCCATGTCCTTGCTAGACATTTGACGTTTCAAAATGGAACCTTCATTTCCCCTTGTCTCTCGGTTTCAGCCAAACATTTGTTTATTCTCCTATTTTCCAACCCTTTTTCAAACTTATGAATATTTTCATTTATGTCAGCAATGGGTTTGCTGAGGTCAGTTGTGCTTGTTTCAGAGTACTCTGCTTTTAGAGTGGATTTGCATTTCTGTACTGCACATGCCATTCTTCATGTTCTTCCTTTTGAATCAGAGTTCAAGAATTTCAATTCTCTTTTCACAATGTCTACTTGATACTCCTGATATTTAAAATTAATTAAATTTTCAATTTACACGAACAAATTTGTCTTCCACACTTGAAAATTGGTTCTCTACACTGAACAGTTTTTCCTTTGCAAAGCCTGTGGACTGTCCTTCAAACTCACTGGGCGGGATTTTCCATCCCGCCACACCTGTTTTCTGGTGCGGCGTGCCCCCGGCGGCAGAGTGATCCTCTGTCCCGGCAGCCAGCCAATGGGGTTCCCCATTGTGGGTACCCCCACGTCGTCAGGAAATCCACAGGCGTGAGTGCGCTGCCAGCGAAACGGAGGATCCTGCCGACGGAGAATGCAGCCCACATTCCTTAATTCTTCATGCAACTTATTTTGCATTTGATGCTGAAGAGTAATCAGTTGGTCTTTGAACTGTTTATTGACTTATTGACCTTTTGCCAACTCATGCTATTCTTCAGTGCATTGCTTTATCACTGCTGATAACTCTAGTGTAGCTTTTTTTCAAGTAGCATTCAGCACTTATATAACTCCACATATTTTTCCAGGGCTACGTATTGATTCTTAAATGAATCTATCAGGGCAGTGACTTATTTGAGTACCCTTTTTGTTTAGTTGTTGTGATTGATTCTTCTTCAAGTTGAGTCCTTCAATTTCCAGTGGCATAACTTAAATTTATTTTTGCAGGCTTTGTTTCTTTTCGGTTACCTCAGACAGGTTTTCTTCATTTACAGCCAGCTACTCACTCTGCATTGCCACTTGCTGTTGCAGGTTGGGTAATATGCTTCTCAAAAATGAACTCAACTTTTAACTCTTTTGGCTGCTTCTTAGCCTCTTCTTTCCTCTGCACTAGACCCTTTGGCTTGTGCCTTTCATTGCTTGGTCATGGTCCATGGCCAGTTTACGTTTTGCTTGAATATTGGCTCCCTCAGTCTGGGTTCTCCTTTTTGCCTCAGCTTGGGAGTCCACTGCCCCTTTGGTGCTTTGTTGGGTGTCCTTCAGCCACCTTGTCTGCAATGGAGTTCTTTTCAGGTGATCTCTAAACCTGTCTTCAATTTGAGCACATTTCTCTCAGGTCAGGTTTCAGTTTCTTTAGTTTTTCATGCTTTGAGACTCTGGGCGGGATTCTCCGACCCCCCCCCCGCTGGGTCAGAGAATCGGCGGGGGGGCTGCGTGAATCCCGCCCCCGCCGGCTACCAAATTCTCCGGTGCTGGGGATTTGGCGGGGGCGGGAATCGCGTTGCAACGGTCGGGGGGGCATTGGCAGCCCGCGATGGACCGAGTGGTCGCCCATTTACCGCCGGTCCCACCGGCGTAAATTACAACAGGCACTTACTGGCGGGACCTGGCTCCACGGGCGGCCTCCGGGGTCCTCGGGGGGGGGCGCGGGGGGATCTGGTCCCGGGAGGTGCCCCCATGGTGGCCTGGCCCACGATCGGGGCCCACTGATCCGCGGGCGGGCCTGTGCCGTGGGGGCACTCTATTCCTCTGCGCCAGCCGCTGTAACAATCCGCGATGGCTGGCGCGGAGATGAACCTCGCGCCGGCCGGCAGTGGCCCTTCGCGCCGGTTGGCGTGATGCCAAGCCCCTTCCGTGCCGGCCGGCGTGGCGCAAACCACTCCAGCGCCAGCCTAGTTCCTGAAGGTGCGGAGGATTCAGCACCTTCGGCACGGCCCGACACCGGAGTGGTTCACGCCACTCCTTCGCGGCGGAGTTGCCCGCCCCGCCGGTTCGCGGAGAATCCCGCCCTCTGGGTTCCTTCGCCAGCTTCTCTGGGATTCATGGAATTTACAGTGCAGAAGGAGGCCATTCGGCCCATCGAGTCTGCACCGTCCCTTGGAAAGAGCAACCGTCCTTCACTGCCACCATGTGTAATGAATGCAATAAATCATTATATTTTATATTTTGCATTTTTTGCAGTAATATTTAAAACCTGGGTTAAAATACTTACTGACATTTTGTCTGCTCAAGCTGTGATTAGCTAATAGGTTGCCTTTCCATTTTTCCGACCAAAATCGATAACCTCACACGTTAAGCTCCATCTGCAAATTTTTGGTCCACTCACCGAACCTATCTATATCCATTTGTAAATGTCTTCATTGCAACTTACTATCTAACCTATTTTAGCGTCATCTGCAAATTTAGCTATAGTAGCTTCCATCCCTACATCCAAGTCATTAATATATATTATAGATTGTTGGGACCCAAGGATCGAACCCTGTGGAACTCCAGCATCCACCGTACTCTGGGATAGTGAATTCCACAGATTCACGCCCCTTTGCGAGAAGTAATTTCTCCACATCTCTGTTTTAAATCTGCTACTCCTTATCCTAAAACTATCACCTCTCATTCTAGAATGCTCCACAGAGGAAGCATCTGCTCTACGCCTGATTTGTCAATACCTTTTACTACTCTCAAAGGGCCGTGAATCTGTGGAATTCATTATCCCAGAGTATGGTGGATGCCGGTACACTTTGCCAACCAGAAAAATACCCAATTCTCCCGACTCTCTGCCTTCTGTCAGTTAGCCAGTCTTCATCCAAACTAATAAATTAGCCCTAATCTCATGTGTTCTTACCTTGTGTGCAAACCATTTATTTTAAAACATATTTTTATTGAACTTTTAACTTTTTATACCAAAAATATCCAACCAAAACAATACCAACACCAATATCAAAAATTATAAACAGCAGTAACAGTAACCCCCAAAACAGAAATGCAAGCAAATAATCCCTATCACCAACCCTATTCCTTACCCCCCACTAACAGCCAACAGTGGTCAATTCCTTAAAGTGCAAAATAAAAGGCCGCCATCTACGGTAGAATCCTTCAATTGACCTCCGCACTGTAAATTTGTCCTATTCGAGGTGCAGAAACTCCATCGCTCTTCCCGAAATTTAACTTATGCTCCTAGAAGGTGCCGAACCTCTTCAATATAATTATGTTTATTAACCTTTTGTGTGGCACCTTATCAAATGCCTTCCGGTAGTCCAGATATACTAGACGTACAGGATGCCCATTATCCACTTGGCTTATTACAAACAGGAAATGCTAGGAAATAAGAAGATCCAGGCGCTGTTACCTATTGGGCTGTGGGATCCAATGTTACATTTTCTGATGAAATGGCCAAGGGGCAGTATGAAAATGAGATATAGGAAAGTCCAGGGATAAACCCTGGGTATATCAGAGGTAATGGTTTTCAAATAGGAAATAAAGCCGCTACAACTACAACTAAATAGTTAAAAATTGGCAAGTCATGCTACAGTTGTCTAGCACCTTGGTAAGGCCACACGTGAAATATTGCGCACAATTCTGGTCACCACACTACCAGAAGGACGTGGAGGCTTTGGAGAGGGTGCAGAGGAGGTTTACCAGGATGTTTCCTGGTCTGGAGGGCCTTAGTTATGCGGAGAGGCTGATTAGACCTGGACTGTTTTCATTAGAAAGACGGAGGTTGAGGGGTGACCTGATAGAGGTCTACAACATTATGAGGGGAAAAGATACCCTCAAGATAAATGGGTCTAGTGTTGGTAGAAGTTATGTTCCCTGAGTATTACTGGGAGAGTGCTATGGATTATTTTTTATCACTTTATTACACGATATACCGGGAGTTGTGTTAACCAGGCCCTTGCAGATATTTTTGCTACCTCAATTTCAGAGGGTAAGTGAGTTCATTCAACTTGTGTAGTTAATTGAAGTCTAGGGCTCCCTCTGTGGGAGTAAGCACATAGCAGCATTCACACTCTCTTCCAATGAAGATCTTATTGAGAGGGAATATTCCAGAGAGCTTGGAATGAAATCAATTACTTCGCCAACTTGTGTATTTACTCAGGCATAATGTGGTCTTATTTTGGCTAAACATCCACTAAACATCTCACTTCTAATAGTTTGAAAGTTTTAATTTAACAGACAATTTTGGTCTTAATTATTGACTGTCACATAGAAAGTTAAGAAATAGAAGCAGGAGGAGGCCATTCAGCCCTTCGAGCCTACTTCGCCATTCATTATGATCATGAGTGATCATCAAGTTCAATACCCTGATCCCATCTTCTCCACATACCCCTTGATTCCTTTTAGCCCCAAGAGTTCTATCTAATTCCTTTTTGAAATTACACAATGTTTTGGCCTCAACTACTTCCTGTGGTAGTAAATTCCACAGATTCCACCACTCTCTGGGTGAAGAAATTTCTCCTCACCTCAGTCCTAAAAGGTTTACTCCTTTTCCTCAAACTATGACCCCCTAGTTCTGGACTCCCCAACATCGGGAACATTCTTTCTGAATCTACTCTGTCTAACCCTGTTAGAATTTTGAAAGTTTCTCACTCTTCTAAACTGCAATAAATATAATCCTTATCGACTTATGCTTCCCGCATATGATAGTCCCGCAATCCCAGGAATCAGCCTTTGCTGCACTGCTTCCATAGCAAGAACATCCTTCCTTAGATAAGGACAACAAAACTGCACCCAATACTCCAGGTGTGGCCTCACCAACGCCCTGTACAATTGCAGTAAAACATCTCTATTCCTACACTCAAATCCTTTCGCTATGAAGGCCAACATACCATTTGCCTTCTTTACTGCCTGCTGGACCTGCATCTTTATTTTCAGCGACTTTTGAGGTCAACAAGGTTATGAGGGGCATGGATAGAGTGGATGGGCAGGCACTCTTTCCCAGGGTGGAGAGGTCAGTCACCAGGGGGCATAGGTTTAAATCCATGAGGCAAAGTTTAAAGGAGATGTGCTTGACAGGTTTTTTACACAGAGGTGGTGAGTGCCTGGAACGCGTTGCCAAGGGAGGTTGTGGAAGCAGATACATTAATGGCGTTCAAAAGACATCTCGACAAATACATGGATAGGATGGGTATAGAGGGATACGGCATAAGGGAGTGCTGAGGATTTTGGCCAAGGGTGGTACAGACTTGGAGGGCCAAAGGGCCTGTTCCTGTGCTGTATTGTTCTTTGTTCTTTGACTGATGCACGAGGACACCAAGTTCTCGCTGTGTATCCACCTCTCTCAATTTACACGCACTCAAATAATAATCCGCGTTCCTACTTTTGCTACCGAAGCATTGAGGCAGCACCCATGCAGGACTATAGTTTGGGGATGTATATAGTTATGAGTTGTTACTAAATGGTTTATGTTCAACCATACACACATCCAGACCTCCCGGTGATACACTAAACATTTACAACAATGCCCATATTGGTCAGGGTAACATGCAGTTGAACAGAGTGTCTTCCTAAAACAGGTGACAGCCCTGTTACAAACGGGAGACCAAAACCGGAGACCTCTTTGGGAAATATGTAATTGACTTAGTGTACCCCTTGTTTGGGTTCTCAGGTGACAAACCAAGCTGACCTCTAGAGGCCAGCCCCAAACAATGGTGAGTAAAATATCTTTGACTTGTTGACCATGAAGCCAGGAGGAGCAGGAGTCCTCCTCCCAACTCCGTATTAAAACTAACCCCTTCACAGAATCACCTGCTGCCCTGAGTCAGCTTCCTAGCTGCCCCCAACCTCTTGCTCTCAATAAGTGAGCTTCTTCCCAGGTCAGGACAGGTACCCCCAGCTCACTAGTATCATACAACAGACAGACCAGTCTCCTAAAATGCTGTCACTAGCAGTGTTTTCAAACTTTATTTCCGGGACCCACTTTTACCACCCAGCCGACCTTCACGACTCATGAAGGCCGACCATCATGACCCACGCCAGCCGACCATCATGACCCACTCCAGCCGACCATCATGACCCACACCAGCCGACCATCATGACCCATGCCAGGCAACCATCGCGACCCACATAGGCCGACTTTTGCAACTCATGCCGGCTGACCTTTACGACCCACGACAGCTGACCTTGCGACACACCATTATTGCTTCCCATTAATGCTTGGTCCTCATGATCTCACTTTTTCATTCAATGTTACATTTCTGCGAAGAACGTTAGCTGACGATTTAAGTTCTCGCTGCATCCTTTGAGTTTGAGTTTGCCCTCGAACTCGCCGTTCAAATGCCTTGGAAGTTTTGAGGGTTTTAAACTTTCATTTACCAGTGCTTCCTTGCATATAACACACATGAACCTTGCATTCTGATTTGCATTGGCACAATTAACAAAGCCTCAAGAAATCAACTTTATCCCGCTTTGTTTCTGATTTCAGTTTCTTCTTCATGTATTGTTCACCAGAGGCCCTGGAGCTCAGCATACAGCTCACACCAGAAGAGTTCAGCCATGGACTCTTCCTGAGAAGTTCTCTTGAGCAGATTCAGTTGTGAGATCTTGGCTGGTCTCTGGCCCTCTCGTCCTTATTTACAAAATGACCCATCTTCAGTTATTCATATAATGCTTGCTTGCTGGCAGCGGCACGATGGCACAGTGGTTAGCACTGCTGCCTCACAGCTCCAGGGACCCAGGTTCAATTCCGGCCTCGCATGACTGTCCGATCATTCCGCGACCCTCTCCCGACACCTGTCCACTACTCCCCCCCCCTCCCTCCCCAGCAGGTTGCGACCCGGGGCGCGATTCTCCACTCCCGCGCCGTTTGGGAGAATCGCCAAATTTTCCCACGACGTCGATCCGACGCCCTCCCGCGATTCTCCCAAGCGGCGAGAACGGTCCCGTCGAGTTAGGCGCGGGCCGGAGAATCGCCCGAGACACCCAAAATGGCGATTCTCCGGCACCCCTGCTATTCTCAGGCCTGGATGGGCAGAGCAGCCTGCCCAAAATGGCGGGTTCCCCCGGCGGCGTCCACAGCTGGTCGCTGCCGGCGGGAACAGTGTGGGAACGCTGGGGGGGGGGGGGGGGGGGGGCGGCCTGCAGGGGAGGGGGGGTGGCCTCAAATGGGGTGTGGCCCGCGGTCGGTGCCCACCGATCGTCAGGCTGTCCTCTCTGAAGGAGGACCTCCTTTCTTCCGCAGCCCCGCAAGATCCGTCTGACATCTTCTTGCGGGGCGGACTCGGGGAGGACGGCAACCACGCATGCGCGGGTGTTGCCAATTATGTGGCGCCGGCCACGTCATGTATGCGGCGCTGCCTTTATGCGGCGCCAAAGCCTGGCGCGCGTAAATGACGGGATAGGGGCCGTTTCGCGCCGTCGTGAATCTCGACGGCGTTCACGACGGCGCAAACACTCTGCCTCCATTTCGGAGAATCCCGCCCCCAGAGTTTGAAAAGAGCCCTGCTGTACCCTAATCAAAGAGCAACCATTCTCTGGGTGTTGGTCTCTCATCCTCATACCTAGTGTCCCAGTCCCTGGGCTCTTATTGTTATCCAAAAAGCCTTTGGAAAGGGTGAAATATTTATTGGAAATAATCAAGGTCTTTTTCAGAGTTTCCAACATTATTGGTCCCTATACCTAAATCAATAAATGTCTTTAAATGCATCAGAAACTTTTTCTAAGTGCTCCCCAGGCACATTGCCAAACCAGTCCCCGCATTATGTAAATAAAACAATCCCCCCCCTCCATAAATCGGGCGAGGTCAACATGCTTAGATCTCAGCTGGATTCAGGGAGAGTTAACGATGCTGGAGTGAAAACAGCTCTGAGAAATTTTCCCCACTGAATTGGGTGGATAATAGTGATCCGATGCCTGACTAATGCTCTATGAGCTGCCTGATTGGAAAAATTACCTTCTCCCTAATATTTCTCCGGCATTGACTGTCTTGTGTAGATTAAACAAGTCTGCAGGATGAACGGAAATGAATTTCGTCCTGTGTCTCTCTGCCTGAAGATCTCTATGCAGCCTGGGTCCATGAGGTGGCAGTGTCGACTGGACAATTGCTTCCGTTGGAAGTTACTCATTCACCATTCATAACAATGGTGGCTTTTAAAACATAAAAAGCAGAACGGAAAATTTGATAAATAATTTCCTGAAATTTAGAATGACAATTTCTGCGGAGCAGGTCCTGAGGATATTTCTAAAGTGAAATCAATGCTCGACCTGGTTTGAAGCAGCTATGTGTGACGACAGATTCTCGTAATGTGGCAGGGACACCATGGGTGAAATTCTCCGGTATCGGCGCGATGTCCGCCGACCGGCGCCAAAAATGGCGCAAATCAGTCGGGCATCGCGCCGCCCCAAAGGTGCGGAATCCTCCGCATCTTGGGGGGCCCAGCCCTAACCTTGAGGGGCTAGGCCCACGCCGGACTGATTTCCGCCCCGCCACCTGGCGGAAAAGGCTTTTGGTGCCCCGCCAGCTGGAGCGGAAATGACATTGCCGGGGGGCGCATGCGCGGGAACGTTAGCGGCCGCTCACGGCATCCCCGCGCATGCGCTGTGGAGGGAGTCTCTTCCGCCTCCGCCATGGTGGAGACCGTGGCGAAGGTGGAAGGAAAAGAGTGCCCCCACGGCACAGGCCCGCCCGCGGATCGTTGGCCCCGATCGCGGGCCAGGCCACCCCCCGGGGCCAGATCGCCCCGCGGCCCCCCCAGGACCCCGGAGCCCGCCCGCGCCGCCTTGTCCCGCCGGTAAGAGAGGTGCTTTAATCCACGCCGGCGGGACAGGCATCCTAGCAGCGGGACTTTGGCCCATCCGGGCCGGAGAATCGCAGGGGGGGGGCCCGCCAATCGGCGCGGCGCGATTCCCGCCCCCGCCGAACCCCCAGCGGGGGGTCGGAGAATCTCACCCCAGATACTGAGTAGATGATGCACTGCATAATTCAAACCGTGAGCAGCCAAAACACAGTTCAGCTCCACAATGTAAACTACATATGTACACATCAACACAACGCTTACATAGGAGCCCAGCTCTTTCTACAGAGAGTGTTTGAGGGACAGTAACATTTGATATTTGCTTGCTTCAAGTAAGGGGTGGAACCGTGAAGTATCATTGGGGTGTACAAAATGGGCAAAGAGTTCTATTTTAAGGGACTGTTAAGGAGGATAGACAGATAGACTGGCAGAGAAAGTCAGATTGGGAATTCCGGAGCTGAGGAAAAAGACAGCTGAAAGCACGGCCATCAATAGTGGTCGAGTATAAAAACTGGCAAGTCATGCTATAGTTGTATAGAACCTTGGTAAGGCCGCACTTGGAATATTGCACACAATTCTGGTTGCCACACTACCAGAAGGACGTGGAGGCTTTGGAGAGGGTGCAGAGGAGGTTTACCAAGATGTTGCCTGGTCTGGAGAGTGTTAGCGATGTGGAGAGGCTGAATAGACTCGGACTGTTTTCATTAGAAAGACGGAGGTTGAGGGGTGACCTGATAGAGGTCTACAAGATTATGAGGGGCATGGATAGAGTGGATGGGCAGGCACTCTTTCCCAGGGTGGAGGGGTCCGTCACCAGGGGGCATAGGTTTAAGGTCCGTGGTGGTGAGTGCCTGGGGAGGTTGTGGAAGCAGACACACTAACGGCATTCAAAAGGCAGCTTGACAAACACATGGATAGGATGGGTATAGAGGGATACGGCACAAGGAAGTGCTGAGGGTTCTGGCCAAGGTTGGTATCATGACCGGTACAGGCTTGGAGAGCCGAAGGGCTTGTTCCTGTGCTGTATCGTTCTTTGTTCTTTGTTCTTTGGTTGATTAAAAGTGGAGATGCTGAAAGGGCCAGAGATAGGGAGGGGTGAGGCTGGAGGAGATTACAGACATAGGGAGGGGTGAGGCTGGAGGAGATTACAGAGATAGGGAGGGGTGAGGCTGGAGGAGATTACAGACATAGGGAGGGGTGAGGCTGGAGGAGATTACAGAGATAGAGAGGGGTGAGGCTGGAAGAGATTTCAGAGATAGGGAGGAGGGAGGCTGGAGGAGATTACAGAGATAGGGAGGGGTCAGACTGGAGGAGATTACAGAGATAGGGAGGAGTCAGACTGGAGGAGATTACAGAGATAGGGAGGGGTCAGGCTGGAGGAGATTACAGAGATAGGGAGGAGTGAGGCTGGAGGAGATTACAGAGATAGGGAGGAATGAGGCTGGAGGAGATTACAGAGATAGGGAGGGGTCAGGCTGGAGGAGATTACAGAGATAGGGAGGGGTGAGTCTGGAGGCGGTTACAGAGATAGGGAGGGGTCAGGCTGGAGGAGGTTACAGAGATAGGGAGGGGTCAGGCTGGAGGAGATTACAGAGATAGGGAGGGGTCAGGCTGGAGGAGATTTCAGAGATAGGGAGGGGCGAGGTTGGAGGAGATTACAGAGATAGGGAGGGGTGGGGCTGGAGGAGATTACAGAGATAGGGAGGGGCGAGGCTGGAGGAGATTACAGAAATAGGGATAGGGAGGAGTGAGGCTGGAGGAGATTACAGAGATAGGGAGGAGTGAGGCTGGAGGAGATTACAGAGATAGGGAGGGGTCAGGCTGGAGGAGATTACAGAGATAGGGAGTGGTCAGGCTGGAGGAGATTACAGAGATAGGGAGGAGTGAGGCTGGAGGAGATTACTGAGATAGGGAGGGGTGAGGCTGGAGGAGATTACAGAGATAGGGAGGGGTGAGGCTGGAGGAGGTTACAGAGATAGGGAGGGGTGGGGCTGGAGGCTATTACAGAGATAGGGAGGGGTGAGGCTGGAGGAGGTTACAGAGATAGGGAGGGGTGGGGCTGGAGGAGATTACAGAGATAGGGAGGAATGAGGCTGGAGGAGATTACAGAGATAGGGAGGAATGAGGCTGGAGGAGGTTACAGAGATAGGGAGGGGTGGGGCTGGAGGAGATTACAGAGATAGGGAGGAATGAGGCTGGAGGAGATTACAGAGATAGGGAGGGGTGAGGCTGGAGGAGATTACAGAGATAGGGAGGGGTGAGGCTGGAGGCTATTACAGAGATAGGGAGGGGTGAGGCTGGAGGAGGTTACAGAGATAGGGAGGGGTGGGGCTGGAGGAGATTACAGAGATAGGGAGGGGTCAGGCTGGAGGAGATTTCAGAGATAGGGAGGGGCGAGGCTGGAGAAGATTTCAGAGATAGGGAGGGGTCAGGCTGGAGGAGGTTACAGAGATAGGGAGGGGTCAGGCTGGAGGAGGTTACAGAGATAGGGAGGGGTCAGGCTGGAGGAGATTACAGAGATAGGGAGGGGTCAGGCTGGAGGAGATTACAGAGATAGGGAGGGGTCAGGCTGGAGGAGGTTACAGAGATAGGGAGGGGTCAGGCTGGAGGAGATTTCAGAGATAGGGAGGGGTCAGGCTGGAGGAGATTTCAGAGATAGGGAGGAGTGAGGCTGGAGGAGATTACAGAGATAGGGAGGGGTGGGGCTGGAGGAGGTTACAGAGATAGGGAGGGGTCAGGCTGGAGGAGATTTCAGAGATAGGGAGGGGTGAGGCTGGAGAAGATTACAGAGATAGGGAGGGGTCAGGCTGGAGGAGGTTACAGAGATAGGGAGGGGTCAGGCTGGAGGAGGTTACAGAGATAGGGAGGGGTCAGGCTGGAGGAGATTACAGAGATAGGGAGGGGTCAGGCTGGAGGAGATTTCAGAGATAGGGAGGGGTGAGGCTGGAGAAGATTTCAGAGATAGGGAGGGGTCAGGCTGGAGGAGGTTACAGAGATAGGGAGGGGTCAGGCTGGAGGAGATTTCAGAGATAGGGAGGGGTCAGGCTGGAGGAGGTTACAGAGATAGGGAGGGGTCAGGCTGGAGGAGGTTACAGAGATAGGGAGGAGTGAGGCTGGAGAAGATTTCAGAGATAGGGAGGCGTGAGGCTGGAGGAGATTACAGAGATAGGGAGGGGTCAGGCTGGAGGAGGTTACAGAGATAGGGAGGAGTGAGGCTGGAGAAGATTTCAGAGATAGGGAGGAGTGAGGCTGGAGGAGATTACAGAGATAGGGAGGAGTGAGGCTGGAGAAGATTTCAGAGATAGGGAGGAGTGAGGCTGGAGGAGATTTCAGAGATAGGGAGGGGTGAGGCTGGAGGAGATTACAAAGATAGGGAGGGGTCAGGCTGGAGGAGGTTACAGAGATAGGGAGGGGTGGGGCTGGAGGAGATTATAGAGATAGGGAGGGGTGAGGCTGGAGGAGATTACAGAGATAGGCAGGGGTCAGGCTGGAGGCGATTACTGAGAAACGGGGAGTGACACTGGCTCAAAATTTCCATATTCTGGTAAACTGCCTGACGAGGACAAAATTCAAAATGGAGCTAAAATGTGAGTTCTTACTAAAATATTTAATGAACATCCAACTGCTGGGAGGAAATTGATGCCCTGATCCATCTCACCTCCGTTAAAACAGCAAATTGGCAGATTTGAGATGAGGTGAGTTTGGGTTTGAAAAGACCGTTCCATTCTACCTGACCCAAACTTCTGTGACTATGTGTTCAACCTATCATTGTATTTAAATATAAACCTAAAGAAACAGATAACCGTCACTCAGGTTTAACCATATAATCTATTTTAAACGAGCTGGACTTCATTTCCTCGCTCTGGGAAACAACGGGATGAAAGTTAAAAATTATATTTTAAAAATAAGATAAAGAAATAGGCTGAATTCTCTGCCAGAGCAGCGGGAGCAGAGTTCACGAAGTGGCAAGAAATCCAGCGTCGGGCAAAAAACAGGATCAGCGCCTATCCAGACCCCCGCTGGCAGCGGCATCGGGGTTCACGCCCATGCCAGCAAGAGAATGCAAATGGGTTATTTAGACCCACTTACTTCCTTTAACGAGCCGGGCACCATATTCTCCACGCCCACGTAATTCTCCGGTCTTCTGGGCCCGGAGTCACATGGGCGAGAATTGGTGCAGGTATTTACAAACGTAGCCCAGACATGGTGGACCTCGCAATGGGCCAAGGGGGTAGCTCTTTAAGGGAGTTGACCCCAAAGTCCATCAGAGGGCCACCCACCCCCTCACAATGCAAATCCTGACCACCCCACCCCACTAGACCACCCACCATAGACCCCCAATTATAGAGGTAGCCCAATTACACAGTCCCCCACCAGAGACCCCCGAATTATAGTGACCCCCCCCAGAGACTTTCACGTAGTCAGCTGTGAAACTAACCAGTTAATTGCTGTAAGTGCTCTCGCTTTCTCTTTTTTTCTGGCGAAAGCACTTAACTGTCTTTGATGTGTTCCAGGAGCTGTCAATCATAGATAGACAATTATACACATTGTGTTAGTTTCACAGCTGGGTACTTGAAAGTCACTCAAGGTGAAGGGAGGTGAATTAAACAACGCAGGCAGCTGGGTGTGTGTGGAAGCTGTCAATTAAAATGTAATTAAAGCAATTTCACAGGAATATGAATGGAAGGCTTGCAGATCAAAGATCTGAGGGGTTTAAACCCAGCTAATTGGTTTTCTCTTTACAGGAACTGACAATTGCTGCTTCCTCTGCCTGAGCCAACGGGTGTATTGCACAGGTGAGTTTTAAAGCAGTGAACCTTTTCACTGCCTCCATCTGGACTGCTCTCTAGCTTCCAGACAGGGGTCTCTCTTATGGGGGGCTTCCAGGCAGGGGTCTATCTTATGGGGGGGTCTCTGGTTAGGGTCTGTGTAATGGGGGTCTCTGGTGGGCATCTCTGTAATTGGGGGTCTCTGTAATTGGGGGAATCTCTGGTGGGGGGAGGAATAGGATCACCCTCGTGCTGTCGTGGGGGGGGGTAACCCAGAAAATCTCAGGAGGGGCGGAATGGCGTTGTGGGGGTGCCCAGCTGCCGGATCTCCCAATCGTGCTGCCCGGCAACCCAATTGCAGGATTCACTCAGGAATTCCTCGCAATACCCGTCATGCATAAATTGCAAGGCAAGAGATTGTGAATCGCTTCCAGATTTGTACACCCAGCACGAGCGCAAAGTAGGTGATATTCATCTCCGGCAGAAGTCTTCCAAAGGAAGAATCCCGGCCAATGTCTTTATGAAGGAATAAGCTAAGATATTTGTCCTCCAAGAATGGGGGCTCAAGTGAGATTGGGATTAAAGCTGAAAATCGGACCACAAAAAATATTTCTATTCAGTGATTTATTTGAATTCCTTATAACAAAAGATTTTATTCAACACTTCACTTAGTAGGGCAGTACGGTGGCGCAGTGAGTAGCACTGCTGCCTCACAGCGCCGAGGTCCCAGGTTCGATCACGGCTCTGAGTCACTGTTCGTGTGGAGTTTGCACATTCTCCCCGTGTTTGCGTGGGTTTCGCCCCCACAACCCAAAGATGTGCAGGGTAGGTGGATTGGCCACGCTAAATCGCCCCTTAATTGGAAGAAATGAATTGGGCACTCTAAATTTTTTTTAAAACACTTCACTTAGTTACGTCCATTCAAACAATTATATTAATTAGCATTTTTAATCCTACAAATATGAAACATAAATACTTAAATTGCACAAAATTGTTCTGTGCAAAGACATTATTTGACAACAAAACAAGACTCACAAGGTGTTTACTTTCATTTTCTTAATTTTACTTGGCTTGACACTAGTTTAATTAAATTTATAGCGTGGGATTCTCCGCCCAGCTCCAAGAAACGCGATTGGGTGGAAAATCGCGCGTGAGCCGAAAATCGTGCCAACGGAATGCCATGCTCCAGTGCCTCGACAGCGGTGACAATGCATTCTACTCTGCATGTACAGTTAACACTGTTGTCATATCATTAACAGGCCTGACCCTGTATTCTTCAGTGCCTCCTCGAAGCTCTACCTCCGCCAGGAGGGATTACTGGTGGCAAGGTTCACTTGTGGTTTTAAAAATCGTGGTTGCCAAGGGAGAGAGGAGGTAGGACATGTTACCAGAGGCGCGACTGTGGGCTGCCAGTCCTGCCGCTGGCAGGGCTGGCTGGGAGGTGCGTCTGCCAGGGCTGGGGGATGATCAGGGGATGGGCCATGGGGTTGATGTGAAACCCCCCCCCCCCCCCCACCCGGGACCGAGGTGTCCAGGCATGGACAGCGCCCTGCAAGGCAGCCATCTTGCTGCGCACTCCACTGAATGCCCACCGTGGCCCGTGGTTGCGCAGATTGACACCTGCCGCATGGGTGCCCCCAGCCCACAATCCCTGCAATCCTCCGCTCAACTCCACCAACCCCACGGTTAACCAGCTGGCAGGGCACATGCGGTTCACACATGGAGGATGCCCACAGTAGCCCCTACAGGAGGGTGCCGGATGGGGGGGGCCGCAGAGTGTACCTTTGGCATATGGGTAGGGCCAGCCAGCGGTACCCCTGCCAGCAGGGACAGGTGCCGAGGCCAGAGGCCTGCGCTGTACCGGACACCAATGGAGTCAGGGGTGCGGTGTGTAGAGCAGAGTGCTGGGGGATCAGCCAGGGTTGTTGTGGGGCTGGGAGGGAACATATGGGTGCAGGGGCTGTACAGTGCATGTCTGGGACACTGGAATACACTCCTTGATAACATGCCTGCCTTTCAACCCCTGCAGACAATGGATGTCAGAATCCAGCCAGGAATGGTGGCCTTCATCCTAGGCACCGCAGCCCTGGGAGATGCACTGAGGTTGTATGAGCACAGGCTGCCTGAGGAAGATCCTGCAGCAGCGGAACCTGTTCCAGAGGAACAGGTTATCCATTTTGGTAGGAATAACAGCAAAAGGGATTATTATTTAAATGATAAATTATTAAAGCATGCTGCTGTGCAGAGAGACCTGGGTGTGCTAGTGCATGAGTCGAAAAAGTTGGTTTAGAGGTGCAACAGGTGATTAAGAAGGTAAATGGAGTTTTGTCCTTCATTGCTAGAGGGCTGGTTATGCTGCAATTGTTAGTGAGGCCACACCTGGAGTATTGTGTTCAGTTTTGGTCTCCTTACCTGAGAAAGGACGTACTTTCGCTGGAGGGTGTGCAGAGGAGATTCACTAGGTTAATCCGAGAGCTGAAGGGTTTGGATTACAAGGAGAGGTTGGGTAGACTGGGACTGTACTCGTTGGAATTTAGAAGAATGCGGGGGGGATCTTATAGAAACACATAAAATTATGAAGGGAATAGATGGGATAGATGTGGGCAGGTTGTTTCCACTGGTGGGCGAAAGCAGATCTAGGGGGCATAGCCTCAAAATAAGGGGAAGTAGATTTAGGACTGAGTTTAGGAGGAACTTCTTCACCCAAAGGGTTGTGAATCTATGGAATTCCTTGCCCAGTGAAGCAGTTGAGGCTCCTTCATTAAATGCTTTTAAGATAAAGATAGATAGTTTTTTGAAGAATAAAGGGATTAGGGGTTATGGTGTTCGGGCCGGAAAGTGGAGCTGAGTCCACAAAAGATCAGCCATGATCTCATTGAATGGCAGAGGAGGCTCGAGGGGCCAGATGGCCTACTCCTGCTCCTAGTTCTTATGTTCTTATGTTCTTATATCATGCACACTGCACCCGATATGCAGGCGGGAAACACAACACCTCCATCCTGACACACTCAACAGTTCCTGGCACCTTGGAGATGCACCATGGGTGAGGGGTTGGTTCCTGGACGACAGGGGTTATTCGCTGCGGTTATGGCTGATGACACCAAATGGAGGCCACAGTCCGATGCTGAGACCTCCGACAACAGCGCCCATGCCGCGACCAGGAGCATGATCGAGCGGTGCAGCAGTAACCTGAAGATGCGGTTCAGGTGCCTGGAGTGCCCTGGAGGGGCCCTCCACTACAGCGCTAGGAGAATCTCCCACATCATGGTGGCCTGCTGCGTTCTCCACAACACTGGACAGTGGAAGGGCGATGTGCCGGAGGAGGAGGATGAACACTAGGCCTTATCCGACAAGGAGAATGTGGAGGATGACCTGTACTGGTAGGGCATGGGGCCCAGTACCGGTGCGCAAGGGACACACTAATCGCATTCAGGTTCACCTACTAGGGGGCCTGTCCCATGGCACAAACATCCCATCACACCCTCACACCTCCACAAACCCCCCCAACCCCGCCACCGGGCTGACAACCCCCTCCTGGTCATCATCATCCCCCATCCCATGGACTAGATCTGCAGTTTCTGCCAACCGTGGTTAGTGCCAGGGACACAGTACTGCCTACTCACCCTGACCGTCCTGAGGAGATCATGCAGCTTCTTCCGGCATTGCTGTCCAGCCCTGGCTGTGGGGGCAATGGCATTCACTTCCTTTGCCACCTGCACCCAGCCCAGTGCATGGCGATGGGCGGCAGCCTCCTTCATACCCCGGGGAACAGGGTGCCCTGCCTCTCCTCCACGGTGCCAGAGGTTCTTGAGCACCGGTGAACCGGTGTGCGCTCTCCATGCTGCCATTTTGTTGTCTGGGATGAGTGTGTGTGGGGAGTGGAGTGCTGATATGCAGATGTAACTTGTTGGCCTCTCGAGTGGTAATCCCTACCCCAGCGAATCGGACACCGTTTGTCATTGGAATCGATCGGGTTCCACGTGGCGCTGGTGCTAGCCCATTAATGGATCCTGAATTGCTCCTGAACCGACGCCAATTCAATTCTCATAGACATCCACCGAGACAGTCCCGGCGTCAACACTTGGGGCTGGATTCTCCCCGGCAGGATTCTCCGTTGCGCTGGCAACGCATCCACACCTGGGGATTTCCCGACGGTGTGGGGCTGCCCACAATGGAAAACCGCATTGGCCAGTTGATTGGACGCAGAATCCCACTGCCTGTGGGGGCGCGCTGCACCAGAAAGCTGGAGCGGCGGGATGGAGAATTCCACCCAGGGTCTCTGAAACGGAGAATCCCGTATGTGATTTTTACTAATCACTCTCTGCATCATCAATGTCACTCTCAAAATCCTCAGGATCAAAATCTACATCCACATTTATTCATCCCAGGAACGATGACTCTGATATTTTATATTAAAATGAACTTATTCTTAACACTGTATTCGCCACATAACATCAAAGAAAGAGCTTAAACAGTTCATAGAATTCATAGAATTCACAGTGCAGAAGGAGGCCATTCGGCCCATCGAGTCTGCACCGGCTCTTGGGAAGAGCACCCTACCCAAGGTCCACACCTCCACCCTATCCCCATAACCCAGTAACCCCACCCAACACTAAGGGCAATTTTGGACACTAAGGGCAATTTATCATGGCCAATTCACCTAACCTGCACATCTTTGGACTGTGGGAGGAAACCGGAGCACCCGGAGGAAACCCACGCAGACACGGGGAGAACGTGCAGACTCCGCACAGACAGTGACCCAAGCCGGGAATCGAACCTGGGACCCTGGAGCTGTGAAGCAATTGTGCTGCCCACAATGCTACCGTGCTGCCGTTCTTCAATTAAAGGAAAATTTTAACTTATGCCTTAAATCTTCGCTATAAATATTCCACCCAAGCAACTAATGGTATCAAATGCCACTGCAGGTTACTTGTTTATCTCTATATAAAATGATTTGAAAGAGAACATTTCAAGAGCAGATCCAGTTCACTTCTGCATTGTCAGATTGTTCTGCTCAATCTATCAGCATTTGGCAAAACTGCAAGCTCTAGACAGACCTGGCTCCTGCCATTAATTAGATCATCTGCATCCCACTAAAATGGTCCATAACCTGCTGAGCTGTAACTAAACACAATCCCTAAAATTATCAGTAAATCTCCAGCAATCAAAATAGTATCGCATTAGCTATAACTTCCTTGCAGTGTTAATGTAAGCCTACTTGTGACAATAATAAAGATTATTATTACTATTATCTATATGTAGCAAGTAAATGGTTAGAAACCATGGTTACCTCACTTTTTACACTTTAGTAGACACACTGTATGTATGTATGTTAAATCAGGGTTTTTTAATTACATTGCTGCCACGAATATTAAATTCATTTTATAACAATTTCTACATTCACTACAAGTGGGTCAGGTGGATCACTTAAAGCTGGCAACTGTATTTGCCATGTTTATACAATATATTTCTGGTGATGCTCTTTTTCCACTTCGCTGCACTGTAATATGCACACTCCTCTGATCTATGCTGATATCATATTCCGGATCTGACTGATAATTATGGTATATATATCGTATGGCTGAGGGAGCTGTTACAGTTTGATGTCGAGTTTAACAACCCATTCAATGGCTTCAGTGGATGCAGTGTGAATGGTTGTGATGCCATCAGGAATGGGCCTCTCAGGGCAGGAGTTCAGTATGTGACTGAATCTCCAGCTTGAATGGCCACAGTCACATTTTGAGCCGTTCCCCATGTTCCATTTGTGGAGCAGGTGGCCATATCTTCCATGCCCCATCCTCAAGCATCTGAGGGTTGTCCCGGTTTTTCATGAAATCTTGAAACCAATCAGTCCAGTTACCAGATCACATGATTGGTGATGTTTGCCATCAGCCAGGAGGTGTGCCATCAGGAAGTGGGGCTTATGTCAGTTTGTAGATTGTGGTGTGTGTTCCAGTAGGGGCTCGAGGATTTCAGACGCGTGAATCGGGATTTTCTGAGCTTCATTTTCAATGGGATTGCTTTGTTAGCTGTCAGTTGGTGGTGGTCTTTGAGGAAGATGTTTTTAACCACGGAGATCAAGAGGTCCAATGTGTGCTAGCACAGGAAACCGCTCAAACTATGTTGGTCTGACCACCCCAGAAATAATTCTCATGATTTTCCGGAGGTGGATATCCACGACATTTGTGTGATGGCTCCTGAGGCAAATTGAGCAGGAGTATCCTGCTGTTGAGTAGACCAGAGTCAGTGCATCGTGTGTTAGCTCTGCTGTTCCAGGTGGTATGATTTAATATTGTTTATTATTATGAGAGGAACATAGATGAATTCCTTGTGGCAGAATTCTGTAGAAGAGTTGAGAGTCTCGACAGGGGAAACTTTGCTCAGAGGTTGGCCACACTCAGCTGTGGAGTGGGTGGAGGATGTTGATGTGACAGACGCTGAGATACACAGTTTGCTCCAGGAGGAAATGGTGAGACTGCTGCTTGCATAGGAACTAAACAGTAGAATAACTGAACTTTGCAACTGAAGGAAAAGGTCCCAGAGACTGAAAGCTGCACATGACTTAACAGATTTCAAAAAAAGGGGGATGCCTCAGAACCAGAGTTATCAGCCTGACCTCCCTCTTGGAAAGAGAACCGAGTTTTCAGTGAAGATAATTGTGTTACAGTAACTTGATTTAATTTCTTTTTGAAGAAGTTAGTCGGTTAGTGGATGAGAATAATTTGGTTGGCAATGCCAGGACAGTGAGAAAACCTTTAAGAAGGTTCCTCACACTAGATTAATTTACAAGATTGTGTGCTATGAGTGGAAAGATGATATGCTGCATCAGGAATTGGCTCCAATTGTCTGGACAAAAACGTTCCTAGTAAATGATTGTGGCTCTATTAGGAGGCAGGTTATGAGTGATGCCCCCAAGGACTGGTGGTTCGGCCCACCACCCTTCACTGCTTTTATTAATGACATGGGAATGGACTTTTAATAAGATTGGAGATGACACTGACAATTGTTAAAGGTTAAAATTATAACAAAAAAGCACAGAAGCAATAGGAACAAGAGCATTTGGCCTCTCAAGTCTGCTCTGCCAGTCAATAAGATCATAGCTGATCAGATCATGGCCTCAACTTCATTTTCCTGTCTGTTCCTCTCTCTCTCTATCTCTCTCCCCGCCCCCCCCTGCCCCCCGCCCAAGTAGTAAGGGGTAAGTAGTAATTACACTTAATTTCAGGGCTAATTTCAAGATCAATTAGTTCTTTACTCCATATGGTAATACCAGGTATTGCGGTACCTGAGAGGTGGATGACCATTGGCTAGACCCAGGAATCTACCATTGGCTGATGTACACAGCTCCGCCCTGAGAGGTGGAGTATAAGAACCGATGCCATCCCAGCAGCCTTCACTTTCTGTATCGAAGCTGCTGGGGAACAGTTCTAGCAGATTAAAGCCTATTAGTTATGCCTCACCTTGTCTCGAGAGTAATTGATTGCGCATCACTCCAGAAACTAAAAGCTGCTCTTTTGATTGTTCCAGTTTAATTGCATTCCTGAAACAGGAGTCAGCTGAATCACACTCAGCTGTCGCTGGTTAATTGTGCAACTGGTTTAAACCAGTTTTTGAGGCATATAAAAGGAAGCCACTCAGTGCTACTTGGCTAAACAAGCGTGCTTTTGGAGTTAGGTGAAACTGGGAGAAGGTGAAAATAAAAAGGTCTCAGTGTCATGTCTCTCGAGCTTCATAAACACCAAGGTTGGATTTCTGTTCTCACTGCCTTCACAGTTGGTAAGGTAGGAGGAGTAAAGTTAGCAGAAGCGAGGTCATAATAATCTATCAGTGTCCCAAGCAGGTTTACATTAACACTGCAATGAAGTTACTGTGAAAAGCCCCAAGTTGCCACGTTCCGGTGCCTGTTTAGGTACACAGAGGGAGAATTCAGAATGTCCAATTTATCTAACTAGCATATCTTTTGGGACTTGTGGAGGAAACCGGAGCACCTGGATGAAACCCATGCAGACACAGGAAGAATGTGCAGACTCCGCACAGACCGTGACCCCAGGGAGAATGTGCAGACTTCGCACAGACAGAAACCCAAGTGATAATCGACCTTGGAGCTATGAAGCAACAGTGTTAGCTACTGTGCTGCCCAGGAAGTAGTATTCTTATGTAGCATAATGATGAAATGAAAATTGCTTATTGTCACAAGTAGGCTTCAAATGAAGTTACTGTGAAAAGCCCCTAGTTTGTTTGTTAATGTTTGTTAAAAAGGGATAAATAAGGGTAGTCATGGCATGCACGCATGCTCCTGAGCTATGTGGTAAATCATGGAAGCTTCAGTTGTTCCTGGTGACCACGTGTGCAGGAAGTGTGTCCAACTGAAGCTACTGGCGAACCACATTTTAGAGCGGGAACTGACGGTGGATTCACTTGTGGAGCATCCGTGATGCTGAGCATGTCATGGATAGCATGTTCAGTGAGGTGGTCACTGCAGGTGAGGATTGCAGGCAAAAAGGGCATGGGTGACCACCGACAGAGTAGAGGAAGGCAAGTAGTGCAGGAGTACAATTACAAGGGGGCACCAGTTCAAGGTGAGGGTGGAAGGTTCAGTGGAGATGTGCGGGGGAAGTTTTTATTACACAGAGGGTGGTGGTGGCGTGGAATGCACTGCCAAATGAGGTGGTTGAGGCAGATACATTAGTGACCTTTAAGACTTATCTGGATAAGCACATGAACAGGTGGTTGGTCTAGATTGTAGCCACTTAAAATGGCTAACTCCCGATTTAAAATGGCGAACGGCAAAGTCTGATGGGAAAGTCAGCCAACAGGACACAAACGAGCAGCTGCAGGTTGACTGTATATTTACCTCTGGAAAGGCCAGACAAGATCAAT